>NC_058091.1:262640000-263843750 GCF_020171115.1 Neogale vison
TTAAGATGCTTTAATAATAATTGATTAGAGCTTACTGAAGACTCATTCTGTGCTAGCTAATCTGCCAGGAGTTTTATATGCATTACACTGCTTAATTCTCACAACACTGTGAGGTATTTGGTCGTATTTTCACTTTTTATGATGTTACTGAGGTTTATTAAAGCAAGGTAACCGTTTCAAGGTCATGCACAACCAGAACTCCAACATGTCTGATTGCAAAGCTAAAGACTTGGATCCAACCACTCTGCTATACTCTGTGCACAGAGTAAAATGTTAATTAAACTTTTTACTTGATTTTACCTATGTTTTAAAGATCTAAGCAACTTTTTTCAGAGTTTATACAAATTTTCTTAATCTTCTTACAAAGTAAAAAAAAATCTTATGCCTGTCTAAATGAAAGATCATTAATTTATTCATTTTGCATATACATATTGAGCCCCTATTCTCCACTACACACTGGGCTGGGTCCTAAATAAGCCAGTAATAAAAGACATGATTCCTGACCTTACCAAGCTTTGTCCTGGTAGGGTGATAAAGAGAAAGAAGAAAAAAAAAAAATGGCAACGTACCCTGATAAACAGAGAATTACACAAGCGTATGCCAGGTACCAAGGGAAGACAGAGGCTTCACAAAGGCATCTAGGGCTGAAACTTGATGAATGAGTAGCGACTGACCTGGATGGCAATTTGGACCCCAGCAGTGATGTATTTAGAACTCCCTTAGGATACAGAAGTGGCTTTTCCCAATTCCTGACTCTGTAAACTTGTGTTTTTTTGGGGGAATACAAGATAAAACATGTCCAACAGTCACTAACAACACAGGACATTATGTAAGCAAGTGCTAAATTGCACGGAACAGCACAAAAGCAGGTTATTAGGAGTACAAGGGAATGGACAGAGTCTAGGGTTTGTCAGCAAGAAGATGAGATGGAAGGGAATATTTAAGGATAAGTAGAGCCTAGCTAAACAGACAAGAGGGTATGCTGGGTAGGCCAAGCATCTTCGGTGGCTAACTGCAGCAGGGATAGTGTCTGTGAATTTTTGGCTCTTAAACAGTTGGTTCTCCACAAAAAGTGTTAAGAATAGAGAGGAGCAAAAGTCCTATTGCTAGGTTGGGGCAAAACTGTGGTTAGTTTTCAGAAGTAGATGGAAGGAGTAAGAATGCAGTATATTTAACCAATAATAAGTGGTTTGTGAAGAGTATAACAGAATTCATTGCTTGAGATAAATTAAAAATATTGATCAACACTGAATCTGATACCAAAGTAACTGGGAACTTCCATGGAACATCTTCCACATCAAAATGAAAAGGCTGCAGTATCTCAAAATAAATCACTTTGATTCATTATTCAGTAAAGGTAGCTACCTAACTCCACATCTGACACTGTGAATCAAGATACCCGATTCCTCATCCCCTCCTTACCTTCCAATCTACCTGAAGAGGCAAGGTATAAATGAAATTATCACGCAAGCGACTCCCATATTTAGCAAGAAAACAAGGGACCCAAATGAAAGAAGGGTTCATCTATGAGAGTTTATTGTAAAGGAAAGAGATCTCAGAGGAAACTAAGGGAAGTTTTGCTGATAAAATGATACTTGAAAGGGATCTGAAAAACAAATTAATATTAAGTAGGCAAAAGGGAGGTGAGTGGTGGTAAACCTGGCAAGAAGTAACCAGGCTGAAGTGGTACCATGTGCAAATCTCTGCCACAGGAAGAAAACAGCATATTCTAGCTGTGAGTGTGAATTTATTTGAAATGTGCTGATAGGCCCCGAGTAATTATTAACCCTCTCAGTTCCTACTGTTGAAGTAAAATGTCAAGTTTTCAAAGAACACATGGTTTTCTTTATATTCAGATGTAAAATCTGGGCATCTGGCACAAAACAATGTAAGGTATAACTTATTTGGAAATGCTAGTCCATTTTAAAAACTGTGTTTTCCTCTGCCTGAAAATAGCACTTGCAGAACTTTTATTTTCTTTCCACCTAAAGTTGAAAGGAAAAATTCTAAATCAGGAGTTAGAGTGGGTCTTTAATCGAACACATATAGTCCAGATTCTTTGATCTAGGTCATATAATCATTTCTGTGTAGATTACTACAGTTCTTAAGTCAAAATGTTCTCCTTTTCCTTCCTCTTGCTTTTGTGTGAAGTTATTTTTGGATGTAATTTAGACACCAATTTTAATAACCATAACAATTACCAAAACTGCTCTTGCTTCAAAAACAACATTTTTTTCTGTTTTTCTTAAACTTATGGGGTCAAGGTCAGTGGTTTTAGTCTTCTCTCTTGAGCCTAAACAACTATATTAACCAATCTAGAAATCAGACATTTATTAAGCATAAACTTTGTCTAAGGTTTTAATGTCAGCCACCATGGGGATATCACTTTATTTCCATTAAATAGTGCACAGTCTGGTTGGGAAGCCCACATTTAAACTGCATATATAATTTAATTCAGTTCAATATGTATATTACTTCTAAAGATCAATATCATATATAAAGTAAAATGAGTTGAGAATAAGTGCTTAGGACTTCAGAGAGGTGATCTGTAGTATTCCGTATTGAAGACTTTGTGGGTAAGGAAGCACTTAGAGCTGGATCTTGAATTGGATTAAGATAGGGAGACAACAGACCTATTAAATGAGTCCTCAGGATTTTAATCCTCGACCTTTAGATCTTGGAGTCCATATTTCTGCCTATGTGCTGTATTTTCTCACTAATGGCACTTTTAATATTATGATCATATTTGATCCAATTCTTTCTTGTAAACAGAGTAGCTTTTTCTTGTTCATTTTTTCAGGAACAAAACCTCACACAGAAAATAATGAGGAATTGAACACTAAGGGATTAATGAGAGATCAGGTAAAAGTTAAATTAACATGCATTCAATGCTCTTTTCGCTTGGTTATTGTCATTCTTCCTTGTCTTATTTTCATAAACTGTCTCTTCCAAAGGGCATTAAAATTTGATCCTCATAATAGATCATGATATAGCTTACCTGCTTTAATGTGAGGTTTTTAGTGAAAAGTGAATTAAAATTATAGGAAAGCACACTCCTGCTTGAACTGTATGAATGGTTTAGGCTTTGATTCAACAAAGACTATTTCACATGAGACAGTGGTAATTTTAAACTACCCTGATTATCTTCGTATTTGACCATAAGTGAATAGATCACAAACCTCCCAAACTTATCATCTTCTTGTGAAAACACCTATATTTGTGTAGTTTCATGGAGGGTTCATTTAAGGAATTGGGGAACTAAATTGGTTTATAAAAGCAAACTACTTATATGTATGCTTATTATTTGACAGATTAATGCTTGGGGGGCAGGGCAAGGAGAAAGGGAGGAAGAATCTGTGTCTCCAGTCGTAAAGTGGCTATGGTTTTAGGAACTTGTGAAAGGACAGTAGGAAAATAATGTTTTATCATGTCAGTATGAGAAAGGATACCAATAAAAAATACAATACTTTGCAAAAATAATGTCTTTGTACAGTGACAATGATAATCATCAATAAAACACAATTTATTTTTAATCCAATAAATTAACTAATATATCTTGAAAGTGTTATTTTCTTCTTCATTATATATTAAGTATGGACTATTGTATAACAAGTCTCTTGTATTTTCATGAAGCATCTTTCCCCAGTAACTGTGAGGTTTTAACACAAGGATCAAGTAAGAAGGATGAAGTAAAGGAGAAAAGGAAAAAGATGAGATCCAATTATATAAAAATTAAATCATCAATTGTCACACTTTAACACTGTGGTCAGAGAATGCCAGGAATGATTAAACGTGTGAACTAAAATGGTATTGTGATAATCTCTCAATTGTCCACATCAACAAAAGACAGCTATAACAATCAAAATTTCATCTATTCTTAATACTAGGGTATTATTAGTACTCAGATTTGTTATATGTTGAATGTATTAAGAATGTACTTCATCTGAAATAGTGACAAAACTATTCCTGAAAGAATGACATCTGATTAAAGGAAGCTTCCTAATCTGTTCCTACCCTTGAACTGCAACTCAATTAATATGTCAACCTGAGAATAACCATTATCTTCATATTTCTATGATGATAATTTTAAAAATATCTAATAGAAATTAAACAAATGTTCTCTAGACAGTAGGGACTTATAAAAAAAATTTTAAACCCCTCTGATTGGTTTGAAGTGGCGGGTGGGTGGGAGGTTGGGGTACCAGGTGGTGGGTATTATAGAGGGCACAGCTTGCATGGAGCACTGGGTGTGGTGAAAAAATAATGAATACTGTTTTTCTGAAAATAAATAAATTGGGAAAAAAAATTTTTAAAGATTTTATTTATTTATTGGACAGAGAGAAAGCAAGAGAGTGAGCACAAGCAGGAGGAGAGGGAGAGGAAAAGAGAAGTAAGCAGGGAGCCTGAAGAGGGACTCAGTCCCAGAACCCTGGAATCATGACCTGAGCCAATGGAAGATGCTCAATGACTGAGCCACCCAGGTGCCCCTAGGGGCTATTTTAAAGTTACACACTACTTCTCTAATTCTCATAATATTGTTGGGGTCCATTATCAAAGGAACAAGACTGAGACAAAGTGAAAGTTATGCAAAGCCTTATTCTATGTCAAGCAGTAGAAGTTAGACTGACCAGCCAAGGAAACGAGGCTGACACAAAGTGAAAGTTATGTAAAGCTTTATTCTATGCCAAGCATTAGAAGTCAGACTGACCGGCCAGGGCCGCCTCCAAAGAGAGCGACCATCCCTTGGTCTTACAGGCTAGTTTTATAGGGCACAACTGCAGACATCTACATTTGTGGCTTTGGCTGACTGGATGTCTCCTACCTGTGTGTTTTAGTAATGGTTACCCGGAACCGATACTAGTAACTGCTGAGGCACTTATTAAACAACAAAATGGCTACCTAGGCAACATGGAGTCACTATGGCTAAGTAGACCCAGGCAGACTCTAGGGGTTTAACAGGTTTTAACGTTAAATTGGCCTTAACAAATATTCTTACAACATCTCTACTGTAGTTAGGGTAACCATAACTTTATAAATAAGAAACATGAGGCTTAGAGAATTTATTTTTGTCAAAATAACCAAGCAGGTGAGTCACTGAGTCAGAATATGAACCCAGATCCTCCTGATTACAAATTAAAAATCAACTACCAAGTTATAATGCCATCCATAGGAAGAATCATGAATGCTGGATAGCTGTAGAAAGTCCAGTAGCTGGAGCCCTGGAGAACCACTTACTAGCTAAGCTATTCTCTCTAAGCTTCACATCATTTATCTGTATTATAGGGTTAATAGTAGTACCTAAAGTATCTTATAAAGGTAATAATCCAATAACACAATGCACAGAAGTAGTTTAACAGTTTAATTTCTATTATACATGGCCCTGAGTAAATGCATATTAAAAGATAGCTTTCATTATTGTTCTTAGATTCACATATCTGCATCTGTAAAATTGAATATCTTAGATTCGTGTAGCACAGCAGAGCTTTCAAAGTGTTTTCATACATAATGTATTCATACATATGTTATTTAACATTTCATGTTTTATTTAATTATTATAGGCTTAACATGGGTAATTTTACATCTCAGGAATGACATAGAAATTTTAGTTGCTGCAACTCAGTTTTGCTGTTGGAAAAAAAAATGCAGAATACTCTCTCTCTCTCTCTTTTTTTTTTTTCTAGGCTGGCTAGGTTTGAGATTCAGTTCTAAGAGTTTTGCTACTTAGTTTGAGTTACTGCATGTACTTACTTGAAATGCTTGGCTTTCTTTCTTTATTTCTGTAGAATCAGCAACCTGTTTTTCTTCTTCTAACAACTGAATACATTTAGGACCTGACATAATATGCACCTCACCCCATCAAGAATTTTTAGTTATCTACTTTCTTATCTCATTTGAAGAAAAATGTCTCTATTTTATAAAAAACAGGAGACATCACCTGATTATGTTTCTTGGAGTTACAAAAGTGTTCTATGGGTGTTCCTTCAATATTAGGAATATTGTTTTGTCCACAGTAAGTTCTCAATAATTTTTTGCCAAAATGGTAGAACAAAATCTAAGTATCTACAAGTATGGACCTAAATGAATACTATGTTGTTCATATATTCAATATATGCTGAGATATATATTCTTGTACACACCTCCTAGTCCATATAGGTAAAACTATCTCTAAGATGGATAAACTTCATATGAGATTGCCAGATTATGGGGTATGTTTTCAACTGTTCTGATGGCACATACTCCCTTGCTCACAGTCCATATTTCAAGAGTCAGAATAGCCTAACAGCTGTACCTTTGAAGGCAGTCCAGAAGGCGACATCTTTTCAACACCACCACTGATGTCCCTTTGGTCCAGACTTCCTCTCTTGATAAGACACTGCAATGGCCTTTAACTGGCCTTGCTGGATCTACACTTCCCCCTATAGATTGTCCCCTACCCAGGAGCCTCTGAAGTACTTTTGAATTTAATTCAGATCCTATTACTTTTCTGCTCAGAACCCTTGAAGGGCCTCATTTCATCCAGAATAAAATACAAAGACTTACAAATTGCAGGCACAACACAGAGTGGTTTTGTTTCTTCCCTTTTCTGTTTTTTCCTTGCTCTAGTTAGGTAGTGGAGACTTAGCCTACACCTCCACCACTATTCCTGAAAACAAGAGTCAGGATTACTGTCTCTCTTTGTAGGGTGGAGTAAGTATTCTGTGGTCCCCCTTAAAGGGGGGGTTTGGTCTCCTCATGGACCATTAACTTGGGGGACACAGGCATTGACTTTGACTTCCTCTCCCTGCTTAGCAGGGCAACAAAACCCAATTTACAGATAAGCAAATGCCTCAGAGAAGACTGTTAAATGCTCCTGGGATCTCTTGATTGTTCTGGGTTCCTACTCTCCTTTAAGATTCTAGTCAGTTTTTCCCACCAATCCTATCATGGCTCAGGCTGGCGAAGTGCTGTTTTGTTTCCTTTTGTTTTAATTCAAGAATATTAGTGTCCTTGATGACAAACTCATGTAAGTATCTCTATTGTGAAATTAATATAACATACAATACTTTTAAACAATCATAAACTGTTTCTCCAGAAAAGCAAGAGCTCTCCTTAGCCTATTTTAATCTAATCAGCATTTTATTATTTTTTAAATTATTATCGTTAGCCTCCTTTTAAGAGAGAGTGTGAATCTATTTTGAACACAATTACTGAATGAAATGTCCTACTTATTAAATTATTATCCTTTAATTGTGATTTTAGGGGTTTCTAGTCCTTCCAAACGTAGTCAAAACTGAAGATGTTATGGACGTAGTTATACATGGTAGAAATAAATGAGAAATGCGAAGTCTTAACATTGTTTGGACTATGTGAATTGGCTGGAACACTCATGGCATTTGTTTGAATTTCTGCTAGACTTGGAAATACAGTTAAGACAGCAGTACAATGACAAAAATGTATGGTAGCAACATAAAGCTAAATAAATGAAGTGAATGATGAGAAATGAATTATCTTACTTTTAGATTCTTGGTTTAGTTTTAAAGCTATAAACACAAAAATGTAAAGACTTCCTTAATTCTTCACTACTAAAAAACAATATACAAAATAAAAATTACACTTTTTTTTCCTTGCCCTTCTAATCTTATTACCTAGAGGAAACACTTGTTAGGAACTTGGTACCTATTTCTGGATTCCTCTATGTATGTTTACATATTACTTTTTATAAAACTGAGATCACGGTACATATCTAACCCGCATATTGTGCTTTTGGTTTTTTTCCATCTTAAGTGATTATCATGGCAAATACAAAATTTAAATAATGTTAAAAACTGAATAGTAGCATAGCCATACATTTGTGTTCTACAATTAGAGTAAGATATATATTGGCACCAAGGAAAATTAATACCCACAGATTTTAAATAATATGCTTTATAATTTCATTTAAGATAACATTGTTTTTCTTTACTTCTCAAAAAATATTTAAGTAGAAAATATAGATGTTATACTTTTCCATTAATAGCACAAGAACTGCATTTGTGTAGTTTTCTTCCATAAACAATTTAGCAGTGGGCATTCATTGAAAGATTTGCATATATCTTTATCTAACTGATAATATTACTGTGTATGAAATGATCATTGTAAAGTTTTGCTACAATGCTTTTATTGATCACGATGAAATCAACACCACTCCCTTGCTTCAATTTAGAAGTGAGAAGTTAGAACTATCCAGGGTGGATGTGACTTTTGGACATTTGAAATGGGGCTAGTTCAAACTGAGAACTGTTGCTAAGAGTAAAACACACACTGGATTGCAAAGACTTAGCGTGAAAACAGGAATGAGAAATAATCTTACCAATAATGTTATACTGCTTACTTATATGTTGAAATTAAAACATTTTGATACATTAGGCAAATGAAATATATTACTAAGATTAATCTCTGTTTCTTTTTACTTTTGTAATATGACTACTAGAAAATTGGAAAGTACTTTTGCAATCCACATTATATTACTATTGAACAGCACTAGTCTATAGTCTTGGTTTTGGTTTTATTTCTTTGTATTAAAACACTTCCTCTTCGAGAAATGCAAAATTAACAAAGAAGGGAGTAACTTATTAAACAAACTTACTTAGATGCAGCCAAGAATTTTTCCAAGTCCTCAGAGAACCCACTGTAGGATCCCAGAATCAGAAAAGTAGAAGCCTGCATGGCTGATGGAATAAATTTCCATCTTCCTTCACTTTATACCTATGTGATACTGAGGAAGCAGCCAGTGAAACAGATATACAACGGCTATGCAATTGGGAATTTCTGCACTTTACCTTTATGCAAAAAAGATGAATTTTTTTTGTAAGAAACACCAGTGCAATGGGCTAACTGTTTGTGTCCCCATCAGATTCATATGCTGAAATCCTAACTTCCAAATATGATGGTATCAGGAGATGGGACTTATTAATCTTCTTTTAGAAGAGACCCAGATATTCCCTTACCCCTTTCATCATGTGAGGACACAGCAATAAAGGACAGACTATGAACAAGAAGAGGGGACTCACCAGAATATGATCACGCTGGCACCTTGATCTTGGACTTCCGGGCCTCCAGAACTGTGAGAAATAAATTTCTGTTGTTTATAAGCTACCCAGTCTCTGGTATTTTGTTATAGCAACACAACCAGACTACACTAGTCAGCATTCATTAAAACCAAAATCTGTTTTTGGGTTATGCATAAATTGAATACAGTTTTTTAAATATATGAATTCAAACACAGCACTGGAATTCCTTCTGAATTAAAGAAAGATCCCAAAAAAGTATGATTCAGTTTTCATTACAACATAGTTTACACTTTTCTAAATACTGAAAATTAATAATCCCAAGGAGTTGATGTACAAAATTTCTTCAGAAAAAAGAATATTCAGTTAATTAGTTTATCTTATTTCTAAACATGCTGAATAATAGGTATATTTCTGTCAGTCAGACTATTTCAAAATTTAGCTTTCGCAGGAGCAGTGTGGTTTAAGGTGCACTAACAAATATGATAATCAAGGCATTTGAATCCTTAGCTGTAACTGGTTAGATGGCCTTTTACAAACTGATTACCTTCTGGATTTTTCCACTTCTCAATGTAAAAGTTAAGTTTGTATTAGGGCAGCTAAAATGTTGCAATTTTATTTTATTTTATATTTTATTTTATTTTACAATTTTATTTATTTATTTGAGAGAGAGAGTACAAGAGGGGGGAGGGTCAGAGGGAGAAGCAGACTTCCTGCTGAGGTGGGAACCTGAAGTGGGGCTCGATCCCAGGACCCCGAGATTAAGACCTGAGCCAAAGGCAGACACCTAACTGACCAGCCACCCAGGCACTACTGTGGTTTCATTTTAAAATGTTCTCTAATTCTTTTTTTTTTTAATGTTATGTTAGTCACCATACATCACATCATTAGTTTTTGATGTTCCAAGATTCATTGTTTACGTATAACACCCAGTGCTCCATGCAATACGTCCCTTCCTTAATATCTATAACCAAACCAACACATCCCCTCAACCCTCTCCCCTCTAAAACCCTGTTTGGGGACGCCTGGGTGGTGCAGTTGGTTAAACAACTGCCTCCGGCTCAGGGCGTGATCCTGGAGTCCCGGGATTGAGTCCCACATCAGGCTCCCAGCTCCATGGGGAGTCTGCTTCGCTCTCTGACCTTCTCCTCGCTCGTGCTCTCTCTCACTGTCTCTCTCTCTCAAAATAAATAAAAAAATAAAAAAATAAAAATCTTAAAAAAAAATAAAATAAAATAAAACCCTGTTTGTTTCTCAGAGTTCAGTCTCTCAATTTCTTACATTTCTCACAGTTCTTCGACTCCCCCTTCGATTTCCCCCTTCATTTTTTCCTTCCTTCTCCTTATTTCCTCCATGCTATTCTTAAAGAATTCCTAAAGAAATTCAACTAAGAATGTAAATTGTAGAGAAGGAAAAACATATAGGTAACAATCAAGTTTTCTCATCCAGAGATGCTCCCAGGTGCATCCCAAGAATTCCAAATAATTCTGTTTTGAGAGGTGGTTTGTTGTTGTGTTGTCTTGTTTGTTTGTTTTGTTTCGTATTGAACTTGTCTCTATTGACAGTGTGAGCTTTCTGAGTATCCAATGAAAGTTGAGCACTGAATGAAAGTTTATTTACCGTTCCTACCAGTAACAGGTTTTTGAATAAAATTTGTCACTTTAAATTATGACAAACCTGACTACTTTAAGTTTTGTCATTATATCAAGAAAGGTATGCACCCTCATCTCCCCATCCTACTGTCATATGCCTGCTGCTTATTCTAGGTCTCCATGCCCATCCCATAGACCTGCTGAAGGGACAACTTTTAGGCAACAGTATTTGGCACATGACCCTTCATAGTAAGCCTAAGCTGAGTGGATCTGGAATAGCTGTGACTCAAAGGCAACCAAATAGCAGGTTGACTAATGATTTATGTTGTGACAGGATTCTTTTCTGGGGAATGTGATCTAATAATGGAGAAGAGAATGAAATGATTTCCAATGGGAAATGTACCCGGAAAACCAAGGAGTAGAAATAAGTTCTGAGGTGGGATTGAGAATGTAGATTGTTTAAAAACTGAACAGATATGATGAAAAGACAGGAAGATTCCATTAAAAAAACACACACACACACACTAAACTCAGCTGTGGTCAATTTTATTTTGAGTAACTTTTTTGTTGTTGTTCTATTACACTTACTACTAAAAATTCTTAACTAAATTAAGCATCATGAATTGTGTTATTCATTAATAATTACACTTTTATAAAATACTATATATACACTGGATTTGACACTGCCTCTTACTGTTGCATATGAGCTTGTTGGCATTTCTGTAAATTGGGGATAGTAAAAACTATCATGGGATTCCACTGGGAATCAAATAAAGTAATATAGGCAAAGAATCTTTACTGGTGGGTAAAAGGCTTTTAGAATATATTAACACTTAGTTCTCCACCGACCATCTTGCTAAATACCTAGCTTTTCACTAGGACACATTTTGTCACTGCCCTTTGACTTGACAAGGAAGGTAAGTTCTGAGTCTATAGAATATGTGAAATAACCTGCACAGACAGACCACTGTATTTTAAAAGATCATGAATTTTTAAAGAAATCAGGTATTGGCTAAAACTGTTTTTTTCCCCTTCTTTATGACATGACAGCTAGAAATCCTCTAATGCAAATGAACTTCAACTGCAACAAAATAAGTGCCATTACACTAAGCAGGATAACAATGCCTCTGTATGTCACCACATTCATCAGTTAACTTTGTACCAAAAATATCAGCATGTGATAGTCACAGAATATAACCAGAAATACAGCTTATACTAGACGAAAAGTTACTTTGCAGGGTTTAGTGGTTCTACTGGTCAAAAGAAATACATTAATAAATTATTTAAATTAAGCTTTCATTGGTGCCCCAAATCCTTTTGGACTGAAGGAACGGTGCTGAGGTTGAGTCCTGCTTACTACAGCCATTATAAGCATCCTTGAAACATTTCTATGAGAGACCACCAGAGGAGTCAGGTGTAATACAAAGAGTTAAACTATGACTGGACACATCGTAATGTAAAGCAGGCAGGGCCTTTCAGGGTGATGCTTTAGTGAATAACCTGGGGACCAAAACAGTTTAGATGGGGCTGTGGATGCTAATATCCTTTATGTTCACAAAGTCAGAAAAGAAATGATTCCTTCCCTATATGAACTAGGGATTTCTTTTTTCTTTTATTTATTTTTTTTTTTTAAGTTGGCACAAGAAAATGCAAGGGAGGGAAATTGGGAATTGGTGCAGGTCTATAAAAAGTGACATTATTAGGTCTTTATGTTCTCTTAATTTATCATTGGACTAGGGGTGATTCATAAACACACTCTTACATAAGATGAATTTGGACTAAATGTGATTTGGGTGATAAAATAGTATTGAAATTAGAATCACGCTTAGACTTATGTATTATTTCCAAGATGCCAAATAGTCCAGATAGATGGGAGAGAAAAGGGAAATGAGTTCATCCTTAAATATGTTATGGGATAAACTTTCGATAAATTACACTCAATAAGAGTAGAGAAACATGAGAATAATATAATAGGGCATACCAAAAATGCATCCAATTCCAAAAAGTAGAAGAGGAACATTTTCAAACTGCCTAAACGGTACATGTGCATGTTGCTTATTCTATGATCATGAAATGAATAAAATAACACAAATACATGCCTTTCTATATCACTGTGTGCTTAATAAGCAGTGATCTGTCAGCATCACTTTAAAAGTCTAGCTGAACAGACTGGATCCTTATTCTCCAAAGGCTTACAAATAGAGGAAGACAATCACTGACATGCTTTAAGCTCCACTGTATCCATCTTTCAAATGGATGTCACCTGGGAACAGTCTGTAAGGGACGGGGGAGAACGCTTCTCTTGGGTGCCCATACCTCAGGTCATTCGCAAAAGAGCTCAGAGTACAGTTAATGGTTGATTCATATCTAAAATATGTTTTATTACAAAACAGTCCCTGGAGAATCAAAAAACCAAATTCCAAATAAATACCAAATTCAACACCAGATCAGTGAAGGTATAATCAAAGACTGAAATCACCTTAGAAGAAAGAGCAAAAGTAACAATAGCATATGGGATCTAATGTACTTCTTTTTTATAAACATGTTTGTCCTCCAACCTTATTAATTTAATCATTGCTCTGGCATCCAGCCCAACCTAAAGCATAATCTTTGAACAGTTCTCTGCAGCTGTTTGAGAGCTGCAGGCTGAAGGCAACATGGGTATCACTAGGTGTTGGAATTCACAAACCAATTAAGCTTAGTACAAGTTCACATCTCCCTCTCACCAAGGGTGCATTCTTTCTCATTTTCAAAGAACACCCATCAGTATTATTTAACATCCTTAATATTAAAACAAAAACAACAAACACTGTACTTCTAATAGGAGAGAAATATTAGATTGTGGTGTTGAAGTAATATTCCCCAGTTACATGGCAATTTGGGGGGGCTGGATATGTAAGTAATTTTCTCTTTTGGCAATTCTTTAAAAGACAGTTAAAAAAAATTAAGGTATGAACTCAATATTAGATTTGAAGCTGGCATAAAAACCCTTAAACTCAATGGTCACTTAAAATAAGATGGATTCCAAAAGTTATCCATGGACCTTGTCCAGATTATTTCACTCCTTGGATAAATGTGTTATTAGGGGCACCTGGGTGGCTCAGTGGGTTAAGCCTCTTGCCTTCGGCTCAGGTCATGATCTCAGGGTCCTATGATCAAGCCCTACATGGGGCTCTCTGCTCAGCAGGGAGCCTGCTTCCCCCTCTCTCTCTGCCTGCCTCTCTGCCTACTTGTGATCTCTCTCTCTCTGTCAAACAAATAAATACAATCTTTTAAATGTGTTATTAGTAACAAACTTCCTAACTCTTGGGCTGGAGCATTAATGTACTGATTCCTTTTTCTTATAGGCTATCCAGTTGTCCAGTTCACACGCATTATGAAGAATAATGAAAGCTTCATTTTTTTTTAATCTGGGAAGATGTATATTACTTTACATCACATTTGATTTCTCAAATGAATTACTGTAACCTTTGAAAAAATGATGAAAATACATCATTGGGGTTCACTATGTTAGTCCTATCTTTTGGTGTTCTTTACTTTTATTTTTCAACAATAACAAAATTACCTAATGTCATTTCAAGTTCATCCTATTCCATTTACACATGTACACAGAGCTGGGGTAATTCACTTACATAGTTCAATATCCCCTTTGTTGCAGATGGTAAATGTGCAGATTTCTCCCTCAAGGAAAGAAACTCTTTCATAAAATAATTGCATATTCTGCTCATTTTTTCTCTTTGCTGATACTTTAGTATTGTTATTACACCCTGTCAGATTAGTAATTAGCATGCAGCCTCCATAGGACATAAAAGCATCTTTTCTGCTTTTGTAAAAGCCCCTTTAGCGACTCATAGCATATAATAACTCTAGATGGCAGAGAAAGAGAAAATAAATAATATAACAGAAATAACAACAAGAGCGAGTGCAGCATTAGGTTGTGCATTTCTTTGGATCAAGGAATTGAGTTGCAATTGCCTCCTGAAGAATGTGCTGGAATCTACAAAAGGTGACTGGATGTGGACATTTGCAATGAATTTTTTCTCATTCCTATTTGATTAAGTAATTTAATTAACAGCCTTGGTCATAATCTAAGGACAAAATTGAGTAAGAAAGGAGAATATCCTATTGAAAATATTCTGAAAAGGAAAAAAAATAATGAAAGGTTAATTCACAAGTGTACCTGAAGTGGGACCTAAGGACTGACAAGTCTTAGAGTTGTTTTTGCCTACTAGCATCAGATTGAGATTGCGTCCATTGAAAATGAAATTACAGGAGGCTGACTAACACAGATTCATATTTGGGAGAAAGTTTAGTCTGCTTGGATATCTTTTTCAAAAGAAAAATAATTCAATAAGCAATAACCAAGGTGAAATGATTCTGTGAAATTCCTGTACTAAAACAGTGGGACGGGATTGGTTACTTCGTTTGTGGAGCCAACTGTAAAATGAAAACACAGGGCCACTTGTTCAAAATTATATTTTCAAAATAGCAGTCACTAAGCTTTAAACCAAGTAGGGGACCCATCTAAGTATGGGGACCTAAACTATATGTGTCACATGCCTATGAAGCTGGCCTTGCCTCTGAAAGCTGAACCCACCGGCCTGACGTGAGGCTACTCTCAAAGGAAGTCAGCACTGAAAGCAAGAACTCAAAACACAATTGAGTCACATCTTGATTCTGATCCTGGCTCCACTGTCCAAGTGTGACCTTCAGCAAGTTATTCACCTAAACCTCAGTTTCTTCACCCCCAAAGCAGAGATCACAATGCATGAAGAGCACCTTTCATAGTATGCACTATATAGTAAGTACTCAGTAAATGCTGTTTGAATAACACAGCATCAAACATCTATCATCTAACCATCAAACATCACAACTCATTGATTTTGGGTCAAGAAAGACAACAATTTGCACCTGGATATTTGTGTGTCTTTTATTTGTCATCCTTTCTGATGTTTTCCTAAAATTTAGTGTGGTAACATAAAAGACACTACAGTTTAGTTAGCATTTGTATGGAGTTTTTTTGATCAAAATATTGATTCACAAATTTAAATTATACTGTACATCTTAAACTTAATGTAGCATTGTATGTAAATTATATCTCAATAAAACTGGAAAAAATAAATCGATAAGGGCTAATAAAAGTTGCTTGTTCTGTTCTATCTAATTAACGTCATCTAGTAACAACTACCTCCTAGAACTGTGTTAGGTAGCAAAATATACTAAGTACCTAAAAGAGCTATCTGAATTTTGAGAGGAGTTCAGAAATAAATACCTCCCTTGGACATGATACTTATTTCATATTTTTAGTGTTAGTGGTGCTGACCATTATAAATACTAATAATCATAGTTATAGCTAAAATTGTGACATGATACTGACCGTCAATACAAAGCCAATGACCACATTCCTTCAATTCTAATAAAACATCAATTGTAACACACAAAGCACAGATTGACTAACAGCCTTCTGATGGAAAGAAAAGTAATTAAAACACTACCATATTGTATGTACGTGTGAATTTTAAGATTAGTCTGGTTTCTAAAATATTGAAATATTTTATATACATACTAGTACTAAACATTTTATTCACATTATGACCTTATCACTAAGGTTTGTTCATTTATTTGCTCACTTAAGGGGATATGTGTATGTGTGTATATCCTTATATAATGTAAAGTATATTAAAATTCTCATCACTACAAAGACAGAAATTATTCATTCCTTCATTAATTCATTCCACAAATATTTACTGAGCACTTATATGTGTCAGGCACTATTTTTGTCATTAGGATTTTAAAAAGTGAACAAACTAGACAAAAATTTCTATTCCCATGGTGCTTACATTCTATAGGGAATGATTTACATTAAGCAAAATGAGTAAGTAAAATATAAACTAAACAAGATAATGCTAAGCACTATGGAGAAATGCAGTTTTTAAAGGAAGATTTGAAATTGATGGATTTAAAATAGGTAGCCAAAGATTATGTAACTTAAAATATTTCCTTTGATATTCTAACATAAATGTATGTAACTTAGAATTTTTCCTTTGATATTCTAACACAAATGGTGACTCATATGTACTAAGACCTAGATTGAACATAATCATGATTTTTTTTGTTTGCTTATTATCTACTACCTTAAGGCTAGGCATTTGGAAAATGTTAACTACTAATAAATACTGGTTCTACATTTTACAATGTGGATTATCTCGTTTTAGAATAAAGAAAAATATATCTGAGAACATTATACAAGATATTTCATATTTTAAGTGCTAAATTATATGGTAGATACCTAAGCACAGACCATGTTGAGAGAAAAAGATGGATAATTCATATTAGGTTCTGGAAGACTCATATTTTCTTAAAGTTAGGGAGACATGTTGCAATTAGGTATGTGTGAAAGAGTGTGTGTGTCCCACCTAGTAAATATTGAGAATCACCAGAAATTGCTTGCCTTTTACTTCCAACACCTTTTCTGGGATGTGGAAATATATAGCATAATCAATAAAAGGCTATAAGATGAACAGTGCTTTCTCGGTCCTTCAACCCATCTCTCAAAGGGAGGGTTTTATAAGGAAATGGTTCTTGTTTTTAAGCAGATTGTAATTATATCTGAAAATTTTGTTATTTCTATAAAACTTTGTTGATACACAGATAAATCCATACCTACCTTCCTCCAAATTGTTGGGTGTATTATTCAAAATCTTTAATGAAAGGGGCCTTTCTATTAAGGTTTTGCTAGAGATTACATTGTTTCTTATTGAAATGTACCGTAATGAATAGGTTATAAAGGGACGGGCCCGTAATTTAACCTTGGAGGAAAATAACTTCTAGAAAGAATACTAAATTATTGTACATTTCAGGATGGTAACATAAGCAGGACAGTAGAGAGTAATCACTCTAATATCCATAGGTTAAAATTGGAAGTTTTGTATGAATTCTATTTTGTTTTATTGGCTTGTTCTCAAACTACTTTAAGTTCACTTATATGAAATCTTCAAAGTTGGATAATATGATCTAATTATCTGTATCATCACTGACTGTGTTGAACCAGAGACAAATTATTCTTTTTACCTCACATAACTCCAACTTCTAATTAAAATTAGGCCACACTAATAAGATATCATAGTCACAATAGTTCACATTCTTACAATTGTATTTTTAAAACTCAGGAAGAGTAAAAATGCTGTTTCAGTGAGAGGAATCTCATTAACTTTTAATGAAATAGTAGGTCAGATTTTTAGTATTATATAGGTGAATAATATAACCTTGGAAATACTGAAATGATTTAAATAGTTCATAGCTATTAATTATCATCCAGCAGATTTTTAAAGGATTTCATAAAACATATTTTTAATAATAGGCTTATTCATTAAATAGTATTTGCATGATTAAATAGATAAATTACAATAAATGGAGAGGATGGCATTCTCATGAAAAAAAGCAAGCTAACTATAAGACACTATTTCTGTGTTTGAAATAATAAACGTTCAAGTTCCTAACTTTTGAGTGAATACATGATAAGTTCTTTTTTAGTTCATTCATATACTAACCCACTTTCTCTCAGCCAGTCACTGTTTCAGGCTCTGGGCTATAGGGACACAGCCATTAACAAAATGGTAAAAATATTTGTTTTCCTACAGCTTACATTCTAGTAGGAGAGACAGATCATAAATAAATAAATACATAAATTACTAAAACTTCAAATAATGATAAGTACTGCAAAGAAAAACAGAATACGAGGACAGGAGTGATAAAAGAGAAGGACTGTTGTAGGGAGAGCAGCCAATGAAGGCATTTCAATGGAGATGATGTACTGGCAGAAACCTTAAAGATACAACTTTGGAAACTATTTGAAGATCTGAGAAAAAGCCTCTAGAAGAAAGAACTAGTACAAAATTCCCAGGTCAGGAATGAACTCGGTGCCTTTGAAAAGCATCATCATTAAGATGATGAACCTCGTGTCCAAGGAAGGAAAAGCAGGAGACTGGGTCAGAGAAGAAGGCAGGAGTCAACTCAGGGAAGGTCATGTAGGTTGTGTTGGGGAGTTTGGGTTTCTTCCAAGTATGATAGCAAGAGCTGATCAGTGTCGAATAGTATTCTGATGTGGTTTATATAGAGTTTAAAAATGAGCACATAGTTTCTGCAGGGCAAGGACTGAAGAAGCAAAACAAGGTTGTTGCTGGACTATAGAAAAATGATGAAATGGCAATCATTATGGTACTTAGGGTACTAACAGTCTAGGGTAAGATATAGTACATTATTGTACTGCTCAGAAATCCCAGTGTGTGCTTCCCTATCACAGAGAGGGAGATAAATTTGTTTGATGATGCTGGTTATGTCCAAAGAAACTGACTTAAATGATACGAATGGAAAGAAACAATCATATTTCAAGGTTAATCACTGGCCTACTTTCAGACAGTTAGAAAACTCACAGTTATTTGAGCATAATCTTTACATCAGGTACGAAGAAGGAAAAAATGTTCAAGAAGGAATATTTTGAATGGTGGTCACTTATTTATGTTGTGTGAGGAAAAGCAGATACACTATATAAATAGATAAGCAGAGATTAAGCTCCTAGATATATCATTAAAAAAGAAAAAAGAAGAAAGAGAAGCTTGCAATCACTGCCCTAGACTATGTATTTATGATCTCCTAAACAGCATCTATGTGAAATAATAATGGCATCAAAGTGATGGCTACATTTTTGAATATCGGTGCTTAGACCTTCTGTTAGGTGATTTGTTTTATCTCAATTACACCTCTCCTCACTCTGTGATGTGGATGTTATTATTACCCACGTTTCTAAAGGTGAGGACATTCAAGTGCAGAATGTTTAAGCAAGCTGCCTACGCAAAGTCATAGAGCCAGTAACTGGTAAAGTTGGGGATCAAGGCTAGATATGTTTGCTCTTTGCCACCGTGTTCTACTATCGGTTAATTTAGCAAACCTACTTTCTCTTGAAAAGGTAGAAATAACCAGCTGAAATGAAGACTTTGCCTGTTCCACCAGTTCCTTTGAAATACAGACACAGTGCCTATGTGGTAGCAGTATGCAGCAGGGAGACAGCTTCCAGAACAAATACATCCCGCAGCAGGACGTGTACTGACCATTTTCAAGTCAGCGAGTCAATACAACCACCAAGGACGTAAATACACTGAGTGACAGCATAATTAATCCTTTGTACACAATCAATGAGGAATAGTAATGTTTCTTGGGAAATGGAATATAGTAGAATGAGTTTGAATATTCTCTGAGCACAGATGTCGAGTCACCATTCAATGAATCCTCCCTGGAGGAGACTGTAACAAATACATGAAACCTCTCAAGGACAGCCAGGGTTGTAAATTGTGGGCTATAAAAAAAATAATATAAATATTGTGTCAACATTTATAATTTATTTGCTGGACTCACAGGTGAGAAATAGGGGTTAGCTGGCAGGTCTAATTTGAACTAGTGTTGGCAAACCCACGCTGCACACTAAATCATTGCTTTCTGTGTTTCCTTAACTTAAAAATATATAATAAAGCTCAAACAAAGCTACTTCCTTTGGACAAATGAAGCTGTAGACACAGATTTTCACAATGTTACATTATAAAGTTAAGGGAGTTCTAGTACATTGACAGTTTTCTTCACTTGGAGTAGGAACTTTATGTAGTTAGGACATTTGATGAAGGCATAAAAGCAAGAGAATTATTTTGCAACATGCAAAAAATTGCATTGTTTGGTTTAATTTGGCTGAAACTTAACAGTGGAACATTAATTGACGAAGAACATTATGGTGACAGGAAGGGATCATTAAAAGAACACAGAAGTGAATAATTCAGCAAGTTTTTATTCAATAAATGGAATAGTTGATATTTAAAAAAAAAAAAGAACATAGATCTCAAAAGATCTTTCAGGGACGCCTGGGTGGCTCAGTTGGTTAAGCAGCTGCCTTCGGCTCAGGTCATGATCCCAGCGTCCTAGGATCGAGTCCCACATCGGGCTCCTTGCTTGACAGGGAGCCTGCTTCTCCCTCTGCCTCTTCCTGCCACTCTGTCTGCCTGTGCTCACTCTCGCTTCTCTCTCTCTGACAAATAAATAAATAAAATCTAAAAAAAAAAAAAAAAAAGATCTTTCAGTTGATTTCAGCTGTGTCTTAAACTAATAATCTTAGGCAAGTCACAGAGTCCCCAAGAGTCTATAGTTAGGTGAAGCAGTGCTTGCTACTTCAGACGCATGAATAAAAAGTGAGATATGTCTAAAAGAAGGGCAGTATTGCTTTGTGTTCAATGGTGCCCTCCAGTTCCCAGCTGGGCAACACTGGTAAGCTTTTCAGTCTCTATGGACCTGGTTTACCCCACGTTGTCAATGAGGGTGATAATTGCTTTTGAGAGTTTTTTTAAGGATTAATGAAAGTATTGTGATGCATGTTAATTACTGGATGCTGCGCATTGAAAACAATAGCTTAATCATTATTAGCATTATATAGTCTCTGTAGATCATAAAAGGTAATTCACCTTCAGTAAACATTTATTAGACAAAGGAATAAGTATGGTCAGAAATTCCACTAGATCTTTACTGGTTTTCTGTTTAGAACTAGTTTGTTATAGTTTGTAAGTTTGTACAAACTGATGATATGATGAGTAAGACACAAAAAGACAAATCTGCTATTTATATCTGATGATAGATTAGCTTATCAAATATACAAGCTTTTGTGAAATGGGACGTATGGGATAACACCAGACTCCATGAGCAAAAAGACAGGGCACTGGAAGGATAAGGGCTATTTGCAGACCTCCCAGAGTTAACAGATGATGAGATGAAAGGATGTGCTAGTGACTAGAGAGGAAGATGGGGACAGCAGAAGAGGTAAGAAATGAAGTTTAACTCACATCTGTAAGTAATAAAAGCTTCCTGGAACATGGTGTTAAATAAATTAGAATTTACTCATGTATTCATTTTTAATTTTTGGAGGAAGAGTTCCAAAATTTTTTTTTTTTTTTTTGCAGGAAGAGTTCCATTAATTAAAAGAGTTCCATTAATTAAAAGAGTTTTTTAATTTTTTCAGGAAGAGTTCCATATTGTTGGTGACTTTTTAGTCACCAACAACACCAACTTTTTAGTCACCAACAATATGATCTCCCTGATACGAAGAAGTGGAGATGCAATGCGGGGGGTTTGGGAGGGTAGGAGAAGAATAAATGAAACAAGATCAGATCGGGAGGGAGACAAACCCTAAGTGACTCTTAATCTCACAAAACAAACTGAGAGTTGCTGGGGGGAGGGGGGTCAGGAGAAGGGGGTGGGGTTATGGACATTGGGGAGGGTATGTTCTATGGTGAGTGCTGTGAAGTGTGTAAACCTGGCGATTCACAGACCTGTACCCCTGGGGATAAAAATACATTATATGTTTATAAAAAAATAAAAAATTAAAAATATTTTTAAAAAGTCACCAACAAAACATTCTTTCCTTTGACTATCAATAATCACGTGTTTACTGTTTCAGTCCTAGACCAATTTAATCTTTCCTCTCATACAAAGCTCATGAAAGGCAAACCATCTTGTCCTGATAAAATGATCACAGAGGGCCTTTTGGGGAATATTAATCTGACAGAGGTGAGTCAGGTGGTGTGAACAGCTTGGAAGGAAAAGGGAAGTCCCTCAACGAAACAACTTCATTAGCCTAGTGGCTCACTGGCAAAGGGCTTAGCAATGTGATAATCTGACTGGAAATAAAATGAAACATATGGTGTGGGGGGTGGGCTGGGGTAGCTAAATATTTCATGCATTTAGTAGTAACATGCTTCCTCCTTTTCCTTCATGATTAATTGAAAGGCATGTGATAACTTGAAGTATGGATGGTAAATTTCAACCATCTCTGATGTGATATATAGCTGTGTTATTACTGGTAGAGAGTGGTAACATTGCTGAATATCTAAAAGAAAATGTTCAAAGTTGAAAATCTAAACATTGTCTTATAGTTTTAATATACCAGAAGTCTTTCAATAATTAAATCACATCATATGCCTTCTTTCTGGGGGTAAAAAGTTCATCCTGAGTATTCTCATAGCACAAATGGTAGTACTAGAAAATTAGTTTCAGGGGCACTGGGGTGGCTCAGGGGGTTAAGCCTCTGCCTTTGGCTCAGGTCATGATCTCATAGTCCTGGGATAGAGACTGGCATGGGGCTCTTTGCTCAGCAGGGAGTCTGCTTCCTGCCCCCTCTCACCCCATCTGACTCTTGGCCTACTTGTGATTTCTGTCAAATAAATAAATAAAATCTTTTACAAAGAAAAGAATTAGTTCCATAGAAATAATCTTTTTTTTTGGTCATATTTTGAAATAAGAATTAATCTCTAAAATAGTTAAGAGGCTACAAAAGACAGGGTCTTCCCTTTTTAAATGACTATAAAATATGTATATATTTCAGTTTTGGGACATATATTTTAGGCAACATGTATATTTATCTCAGATCCTCTCTACTTTTGGAGTCAAGAATCCTGCTGTCAAATTAACAAAAGAATGTTAGGGAAGGTTATACAGTTTAAACATCAGTTTGTCTGCATTTATCCAACTCTGTAATCTCCACTGTGGATATATTAGATTTGTTTGTATTTTTTAAATCTCATTACAACTTTTTGAAAACAGGAAATTGCTTCTACTATGAAAGATCAATGTGCTCTTGACTCCAGCATTTTCAACAATGGCTTATCTGTGCTGATGTGGTAATGGAGATCAGGCGGATAGGAGAGTGAGTTTGGGTTCTCTAACAGGCTTTGAAAAAAAAATCACTCAGCAGAAAAACCACAACAATTATGAATTCTCAAACTTAATGATGCTTATCCAATTAGACTGTTCAACTGCCCAAAGAAGCAAACTCTCAGGTTCATACCTAATTTGTTGTAAAATTATTTTTTTGAGGCAGGAGGGGGAAAGGAAGGGGGTTTATGAGATCAAGATGAACAGATTTAATTTATAGAAAACTGTATTTTATTATGCCCTAGAATTGGAAATGCAAAAAAGTCTTCTAGATTTTTCCCAAAACATAAGCCAAACCACTTCAAAATGGAAATGATACCAGAAATGTAAACCTAGGGTTTTTTCATTTTGTTTCATCTCGGTCAGAAATAGCATGGGATGAATTAGGTATTCATTAACTTTTGCTTCTTATTAGAGTTGCTTAACCTGCTCACAAAATAAACACCATGATATAGCCAAGTTTGCCATAGATTTCTGTCTTCTGCTTAAACCATTCATTGTGACTTTTGATCTAAACTTACTGCCCAGATTACTATTCTTAAGGCTTTTTCTCCCTTTCCAAAAAATTTCATCCATTTCTAGGATTTAAAGCTTGATTTCTAGCCCTCTATTGAATTATACCTAGACGTTCCATAGGGTACTCAAGCTTCATATACTTAAAACTGGACAAAGTATTTACCTATTCCCTAATAAAAAATTCTCTTATTTTTCACCTTGATTTCTAGTGCAACTTATTATCAAGTTCAGATTTATTGGAGTCCTCCTCTCTAATTATTTACCTACAAATGAATTTTCTTCAGAAAATTTTCCCCAAGTTGGGGCAACCCCCTTCCTATGTAGGTTCTCATTGACTTTCAGTAAAATCAGAGGAGTTCTCAATGTCTATTTGCTTCTTTCTGCTATCAATCCTCTACTTCCTTGACAAAGTGGTCTTGACACAATCCCACCATTCACTCCCTGAAATTCTTTGATGATTCCCATTGCCAGTCGTATCAAGTATGGAGCCCTCGGCATGACTATGAGGCTCTTAATGAATTGGCAATGATATTAATTTGCCAAATCTCCCAGAGTTCCTTCCTTCTTCAGATCTACTCCTCATTTCACAAAAAATATTTTTGGTTTAGTTTTGTAAATAAGTTCTAGGTATATCACATTAAAATACTTATCACCTCACTATACTGAATCTAAATTATAACTTTTTTTTTCTATCATACATGGTGCATTAAAGCAGCATTAACAAAATAATAAAGTAAAAGATTTGCACAAATACCCCAAATTCCACTTTTTATTCTAACTTCTTCTTATTCTTAACTATGAACAAAAGCATTATTTAAAGATAGTTGTAGCTACAAAATGGGTAAAACTTTGTAATTTTGTTCAGTTAATTTTTAATATATACATATTTTACTATAGGGTTCCTTTTCTGCAGTTAACTTTCTGTTGAATTCTCTTTCATATCTTGAAGACCCTGTTCTCTTGCCTATCATTACCAATGTGAAGACTTCCTCGACTTTTGTGGGAATTATAATTAGAAATTTTAGTATTACTTTCTTAGTAAATGATAGAAAAAGAGAAAAAATCAATAAGTATATGAAAGACTTCAATATCACTATCAAGCACTTTGACCGACTGACCTCTATGAAACATTTCATTCAACAAGAGCAGAAGACATACTCTCTTCAGATGTACACAGAATATTCATCAAGGTAGACCATATTCTAAGCTATAAAACAAGTCTTAATACATTTAAGAAAATTTAAATCATACAAAATATGTTCTCTGACTATATGGAATGAAATTAGAATTCAACAAAAATATTTTTGGAAAATCTCTAAAATATTAGGAAATTAATATTTTCAAGCAACTAAGATTAATAATTTTTAAGTAAATAATAGGTCAAGGCAGAAATTGAAAGGAAAATCAGGAAATATTTTTAAATGAACAAAAATTAAAATATAAAATATCAAAATTTGTAGAGTGCAGAAAAAGCAGTGCACAGAGGGAAATGCTTAGCAGTAAACATTTATACAGACCTTCCTTGACTTACAATGGGATTACATCTCAATAAATCCAACCTAAATAGAAAATATCATTAAGTAAAAATACATTTAATACACCTAACCTACTGCACATCATAGCTTAGCCTAAGCTATCTTTAATGTGCTCAGAACATTTACACTAGCCCACAGCTGGACAAAATCATCTAACACAAAGTCTATTTTATAATAAAGTGTCAAATATCTCATGTAACTTATTGAATACTGTACTGATAGTGAAAAATAGAATGGTCGTACAGGAACAGAACTGTTATAGGTGTACCAGTTGTTCACCCTTGTCATCACATGGGTGCCTGGAAGGTGCAGCTTAATTCCATTGCCCAGCATCACCAAAGAGCACTGTACCACATATCACCATGCCACGAAAAAAAAAAAATCAAAATTCAAAATCTGAAGTATGGTTTCTACTAAATGTAGAAATATCACAATATCATAAAGTAGAAAAATTGGAACTTAGGGACTGCCTGTGCTAGAACATATCAGAGGACTTAGTAAATTATTTAAGATTCCTGCTTTAAAAACTCAAGACAAAAAGGTAAATTAAACCTGAGCAAAACAGCAAATTAACCCAGTAAGCAGAAGGAAAAAAAATAAGTGTAACAGCAGAAATCAATGAAATAGAAAAAGGTAATGACAAGAGAAAATTAATGAAACCAAAAGCTGTTTCATTGAAAAAAAAAAAAAAAACAACAAAATGGACAAATCAATTTCCTGACTGATATGAAAAAAAAGTGAAAAGATTTGAAAACACACAAATTATCAATATTGAGAATGAAAGAGGGACAAATCCCTCAGATACTGAAAGGACAGCCAGGGAGTATATGAACTTTATACCAATAGATAAAACTTTAGATAAAATGGACAAATTCTTTGTAAGCACAAACTACAAAAGCTCACTCAAGAAAATGAATTTATAGTTAAAAACCTTCCCACAGGACTAGGAGTAATACCAATTTTCCACAAATTCTTTCAGAATCTGGAAGAGAAATTCACTTCTTGGTACTCTAACTATGCTCAATATGAAAAGCAAAACAGAAACTAGGAAGTTCTAAGGACAATTGTTTTGCTTTCATTTAAAACCTGGAGGCCAGCATTACTCTGATAACAAAACCCCAAGACATTACAAGAAGAGAAAATTACAAATATACCTCTTAAGCACAGATCTAAAAATATATAACAATATTTTAGCAAATGTATATAGCAATATCAGAAATAGTAAGAAATCATAAACAAGTAAGATTTAATCCAGGAATGAATGCAATTCACTATATCAAAAAACAAAGAAGAAAATGCTTATCATCATTTCAACAGATGTGGGAAAAATACTTGTCAAAATTCCATATCCATTCATGATGAAAACCCTCAGTACACTAGAAGTAGAAGGGAGTTTCCTCAACCAAATAAGGCCATCTAAAAACTAATAGCAGGATCTATACTAAGACCAGGAACAAGGCAAAAATTTACACAATCACCACTTCTATTCGAATCTGGAATGAAAATGCACATCCAACAATGGAGTAACTCTCAGGATAAAAAAAAAAAAAAGAACAAAATGCTAATACATACAACATGAATAAACCTCAAAAGCATTAATTTTAAGAAGCCAAGAACACAAGCCCACATATATATGATTCTACTTATACATGACATTATAGAAAAGCAAACTCTAAAACTTGAGAGCTAGAAAATAGGTAAGTGGGTACTAAGGATAGGGAATAATGGGAGTTATTAATACAAACGAATACAAGGGAATTTTTTGTGATAATGAAAATATTCTATATCATGATTATGGTGGGAGTTATACCTCTGTATATAGCTATTAAAACATAACAAACTGTACTATTAAAATTGGTGAAATTTTGCATATAAAATATGTGTAAAATATTATTTCAAAGTTTAGAAATTTTCTGAGGAAAATTAATTGGATTTATGTACTAATTGGTCAATGGGTTACAGAAGTAATATTAAGGAAGTAATAAGTAGGAGGTATTTAGCTACTGATTTTGTTCCACTCACATTAGATAATTTAGGTCTTAAAATATTTGTATTCATGATGTAGATGAAAAGAAATGTCCTGGTTTTTTATTAGTGAAAGCATTTTTACTTTTAACATATTCATTTAATGAATATTATTTACTAAAATACTGCAGCTCCCCAATTTACCAAGTAGCTCAGCTAAAAGAATTCCTGAACTGTATTATCATTCTATTTATCTTCTATCATATAAACTTCAGCTGTGCAGATACATTATTTTCTGGTATGGATATATATGTAGTGCAAAAACAGTAACCTCTGAAAGAGACTGTGTTTCATTCTGTTTCTGATTAGGTACTAGGTACTCCCCAGACTGTGGTGAAATATTTTATTGGTAGTTACAACCAACGCAATAGATCCTAACTTATCTTTCATGTGACCTTAAATATAAATGAAAAACAATATATTTATTTCAAGGTTGTGCTGAGAATAAGCAAGGCCAACTGAAATAGAGGCTTTAAGCCTCCACCAATTTATATTCTGAACTAAGCTAAAGAAAGAAAAGAATAAGAATTATCCTTTCTGGTGCTGAATTACATTTAATATCAGAGGCCATGATTGTAATTTCAAATTTATTTTGGGAGGAAAGAAAAAAAAAGAACAGCATTCTAATATAAATAAAGGGCAATTTGTCACCAATAAATCCCATAATGCAGTAAGTCATGGGCATATGGGGCTGCCTTTTCATAGGCACTAGTTAACATTTCACTTAAAGGTGAATCATTTCTTTTACTGAAAAGCATTCTGACTTGTTTTCCATGGTAGTAATATTGAAAAGAAAGGCATGTAACTTTTCCATATACTCTTCTAAAGATCATGGATATTAGGGTAAAACTGTAAGAACTTACAGCTATAAACTCGAAATAATCCAACTCAGAATAAGGCATACTTTCAATGAAGGTCAAGTGAATGACACAGATATAGAGCTATAGAATTAACCTGAAGAGCAATTACTTGTAAACAAGCCAAAGTCTTGGCCCATGGGAATTTAGAAAGATTTCTATATAATATACCACCATGTCTTGTTTATAGACATGCATGGATAGGAAACTTTCCTTGTTTTTGCTCCCAGTGAAATTTGAATCTGAAAAATCCACAACTCAAGTGTTCCATTTCATTACTGTGTATTGATTGTTCATGTGTATCCCTCTAAGAAAGCAGAGAAACATGGCTATTATAAATCCTCTTATTTCAGACCCATACTCTAGTTTACAAGGCAAGAGTGGTAAAACACAATTAAAATGACTGTGAAAAATCATCTTGAATTTTAATTTCTGTAATCAGGAAAGTAAATTTAAGGTAGTCAAGCAAGAAAGAAGAATAATTTCTCTGTCTGCAATCTCTGTTTTTTGCATATAAGCTCTCCCTAAAACACAAGCAATCATTTGATGGTGAATATCTAGATAAAATGAAGAAGGAAACATGTTTAGGATTTATTTGAGGGTAAAGTCATCTTAACACAGGTCCCTTTATACAGAAATGAAAAAGCAAGCAATGGGAATAGTTACCAAGACTTTTAGAACATTGCGATTTACTTCCATGTCTTCCTTATCTAATTAGCCTTTTTTTTTTCCTTAGGAAATATAAGCCTTTCAAGTCTTCCCTCTGATGCCAGGCAAAGTAAGTCACAAATTATGACACTCCATGCATCTTCTAAGCCTGTTTTCCTTGGAAATGGGAAATTGGAATACTGATAACCTAACCCATTTCTAGGGACTCTGCTTTCCCCCTTCTCTAATTGAAGCTCTGTTAGCTCCTGGTCAGTAATTTAACTTGTATAATTTAGCTTTGCACAATTAGGCTTATCTAACTCTCCATGGCTTTCCAAACTTAAATATATCATTTTATTAAGTATATGTAGCAATATCAAGCATTGTTGCATTAAAAATAAGTTTTGTTTTGATGTTTCTGTGTTCTTTTAACTCAAGAACTTTTATATATTTTCCAAATAATGTAAAATAAGAAATATTATACATTTAAAACTGTTTGATGAAAAACACAATTTGCATCATCTTGGTCCAGCTGTATCAATTTATCCCTAAAATAAATTTTTGGGTTATTCTCCTTTCTAGTCTTGCTGCATCTGTTTTTTCCCCCCAAAACTTGTCTTTTATACCACCACTAGATTAATCTTCAAAAAGACTGTTTACTGCCTTCATGAATAATACATTACTTAGAAAGCATCACCAAGTTTCCCAGTAGTTCAAGGGCTAGTAAAATCTGGCTTCATATTTTCCTTTTCAAAATTTCTCCCCTCTTCTCTGCCCCTAGGAAAAGTCAGTTGTGATCCCCAAATTGCGCCTTTGCAATTCTGACCATTGCCTGAGAAATGTTTAACTTGAAGTCTCAGCAGCAGAAAACATTCTTCTGTAACTTTTGTATCATCTCTGACCTCCACAATTCTGTAACATTGTCACTTACTTAGCATTTATTATTCACTATAGTAAATCTGAATTTAGATACCCAAATATATATTCAAGTACATATACAGATATAAAGTCAGACATACATATACACACATGAACACACAAGGAACACATGTAAAATTATCGGTCCAGCACTCCTTTTCCAGAAACTATGGTTCCTATCAACATTGTCACCATAAGAATGAGCATTTATACAGGTGACCCTTTCAATGAACGGAGTTAGTCTAGAGTGCATATCAATGGAAGAAGAGGTAAATTCTGAGGCTCTTCCCTGGGAATTTTAAAACTTCTGAGAGCGTTGAGTCAATCTTTTTCTACTAAGTAAATCTTTAAACTATAAACCCAAGACATCCTAGGCATATTTCATGATTAGGGTATGTACTATGGATTACTCAATATTGTTTATCCATTTCAACCTCCTTCTGGAATGCCTTCTTATACTACCGAAGATGATGGGCTAAAACTACTTTTGCAGATTTCCTTTCAGCTAGGGTTCTAGGTAAGCTTTGGACTTGGCTAATAAAGTGTACTTGGATGAGACATAGTTTCAAAATCGAATTTCTGGGGGAAGAGTCATGATATGAGACATAGGTTTTATTAGCATGGAGTAGAGCAGAGGCAGAAGGTTCTACAATCAACAGCTGTACTGATGACCTCCAGTTTTGATGGGAACTTCTCAGTATGGACAGACGCACAATGCCCTTCGTGGTTTAGTTCTGTAATGTGCCTTTGGAAGATGTTCCTGGAAATTCAGCCAAGGTTCCATTTTTTCAGCTTCCCTAAGAACCCATGCACTTTTAATAAATGTAACAAATATCTTTCTGTTGTTACTAGCTAGGAAGGTTTCATTTCTAACTGCCCTCTGGACAAAGCTGGTTTGTATTGTCAGAGAACAACAGAGCTAAGAGGCCAAGAGGATACCAATGACATCTGGTTTCCTGGTTTGAGGTGTATTGGCAGTAAGCAGCACACCTGCATTTTCCCTTGGATTGGTTGTTCAACTTTTTCCTGGACTGGATCAGCCAATAAATTATATTTGTTGCTTTTAAATTAGTTTTTTTTTTGTTGTTCCTATTATTTTGACCATAAGAATAATAGCTAAAACAATGTGTTTCACTAATCCCATCTAATTCTTTGTCAGAAAGGGACTATGTGTGCCTTAATTTCTAGTGTGCATATTTAACATATTTCATGATTAATTCATACTGACTAAAGTTCTAATTGCTGACAATTTTATAAAGGCCTAAGTCAAAATATTTTGTTTATTTCTTTTCTCAGTTGTACAGTTTTAAGAATATTATTGATTAACTGTGATTGGCCACAGTAAATATTTTATAGGACACATCCTTTTAAAGGTTTAGAAATTTTGAAGAAAATGTTGCTCAGTTTATGAACTTTAAGTCCATTTAGCCATACCAGGATAATCCTAGTAGTTACACTAATTATTCCATCAGTGGAAATGTCAACAATGAAAGTTAAGCATATTTTGCATGGCCCAGCAAAGATTCCATTTCTTTCATGAAGAAAATTAATCACCCAAAATTGAGAATAGGAGTTAAATATTTCCACAGAGAACTATAATACCTTAGAGGCCTATTAAATATTTGAAGAAAATTTAAATACTGATTTTTCCACTAACCTTTTTAGCAAACCCTTCTTTATATTTCCTTAGGGAACATACAAAAATTTCTCCAAGTGCAAGCACCTGATGGAAAGAAAGTTTCTGGAAGAGGCAAACTGTTTAACACATAAAGGAACCAGCTAAGACCTTAACCTCATTTAAATGAGCCTGGTCTTGCATGAGGCAGAAAAGGGTTTAATCAAAAAATAAATAATCTGATAATGATCAAACGTCTTAACTCACAACCAAGCAATGAATCACTTCTATTGGCATGACAAGGAGGAGGTTTAGCAGCACTGCTTAAATCAAACTCCATTTTTTGGGTGCTTATTTTCATCTTGGTCATGGGATTTAACCTTTAAATGCACATAAGTGAAAAGCATTTTTCCAGTTTAAATTTAGACATGGAAAAATCAAAGTGAATAAGAGACTGTTTATCTTTTCCAGCATGTGATGGTGGCATTTATAATTTCATATCACAATAGCTATCCCTCAGTTGGTAAATCTCTGCCTAGAATAAATCAAATTTGTCATGTCCATTTTGTATTTCGTTTGTCTTGTGCTGTTACTAATGTGCCAGGTTTGAAGTCTCAGTGACCCTATATCTGAGCTATGAATTCCTGTGAAAGACAGAAATATAACTCATCTTTTCATATTCTATTTGCTACTTTTCTTTTTTTTTCTTTTTTTTTACATTATGGAAACTTCATGATGTGAGTAACACCATCAAAAAGGTTTAGCGGTTTTGAATTAGGATCTATCTTATGTGTGAACAGAGAAGGGGCCATCTATCTGGGACAATTTGAGAAATGATATAAAAGATTCCTTCCCCATAAGCTTTCATAATATATCTCTCTCCCAGGCCTCATAAATTCTTACCAGCCATGATTTAATCTATGCTATTGTCTTCAAGTCCCTAGGAGTCTTCTTTTGAAAAACAAATACTCCCAGCAGACAATTTTCAAAATAAGAAAAAACAAACAAAATCCTAAGCTATTAACACAATTATATAAGCTAATTAATTGGAGATGCTATCACATAGGTTTTGTTGCAAGGCTCCTAGGGAAGGATAAATAATTAGATTTTAACAGGAAAAAGAGAAGTTTAAGGCTACAGCAAGAAGCACTACTAGGTGCCTACTAAAGGCCAGTTTCAGCCTGGGGACCTTAATCGCAAGGACGAAGGAAGAATGAAAAGGACTAGAAAAACAGAGATAGAGGTTTTCACGCAAGCGTTCTTCTGTCAGTCCCACATGCTCTTCTACCTAAGCAACTTCTGGGAAAATTTTTACCATTGACTACTCTTTTTATGGATTCTTGGTCTGACAACACTTTGAGGCTTTTTTTACTTGAGTGTGCTAATGTTTCAGGGTACATTTTAAATTCAAACTTTAGTATTTTTAAGTGGAAAATATTTAAGAGGAGTATAACTGGACAGAATAGCTTATTTAACTGGGATTGATATATATATGCATATATATGTATATATACAAACAAAATTATTGCTAGAAATGAAAAGATGTATATATATACTTGTATATATATTAAATATATTTATTCAACCCAAATATAATATATATACTTGTATAACATATATGTTATTTATTTTTATATATTTGTATAATATATATAACATGTTACAGGTTATTAAACCTATAAATATATTATATATAAGACATAAATACTTATATAACATATATAATAAATATATAAGCAGATATCCAAGTATATATGAAATATAATTCAATAAGTCTTTTAAAGAAAGGCTGTTAGGTTAATACCATTGTCCTGATCCAAAAATTATAAATAGACCATTGATACTGGTTAATGAAAATGAGCCATGGAATTCTATTGTTCAGATTCACAATGGCCTTTCTAAACATTTTTTCCTTATAGACAAACAAATGAAGATAATACCATAGAATAAAAAGTATTCAAAATTTTAAAAAGTTTTACACTTAGTAACAGAAAAAAATTAAATTCATTTTTAGGAAACTAGAAGTGTACCTAGAAATATCATATATATTTTCCCACAACTTTGTTATTTAAAATAAATATTTACAACTGTTATTAGTGATTATTTAAAATCTCCATACAGATCTAATCAAACCACAAAATAATTCTGGTGAGTCATCATACCAAAGAGGTATTGGTTGAGGCTTACTGAAATACACACATACAGTCCCTTTCCCATAGGAACTGGAAACAGATCTTGTGGGAAACATAAATAAGAAATAATTTTACATAATCAGTGGAGCTCTTGTTCAAAAGTGGATTTTATTTCCTCTCAAGTATATAGGGTCCATCTACTTGCCTTCTCAAGGGATGTGAAATCCACAAGTAGACTAAGGTACCAGGAGGCAGAGCTACAATGCTCTGTGACAGGAATTTTGCTGCCATGTGGTCTAGCCTCTTCACCTCTTCCCACATTCAGGGGACTGCTTTCTTAGAGTTGAGTTGGAAGTGGCTACACCAGAGATTCCTCAGCTTGTTTTTTTATCTCAATGGTCTCCTGACTAGGAGGAAAAACAGTAGTGCCACGATTGCTTTGTGAGAGATGGTAACACTGCATCTCTTCTTCCTTGCTTAATTTACAACATTCCAGTGGTAAGGATTATACTTTAAAATGATGGTGGTGCAAAAATGCATAGAAAAAGTGTTGCATTATTATGTATGTCCGTCCATTTTCATTGGTTTACTAAGTGTTGTTATGTATTCTCTCGTGAGTCTTAAAAAATAATAAATAAATAAATAAATAAATGGCCCCTGCCATAAGCTGTATCAACTAAGAAACTTTCGTTTGCAAGTAACAAAAATCCAACCTAAATGAGTTTAAGAAAAGAAACAGTGTTGGTTCATCTAAGTGGAAAGCCCAACACTCTCGGGCATGGTTTCATCTAAACTTCAGATGCTGATCTGTACTCATGTGTACCTTCCACCAGTTTCATTCTCATCTCCATCCTCCCGTATCCAAGTTCTTTTAGACTCACTCATCTTATTTCTGTAGCATGGTGCCAAAGTTATGCATTTATTTACTGTGGGCAGGGGCACTTTGCTGTATTATTGATTCTTATTTGGTAGCATGTGACTCAACATAGTTTACTCTAAACCAGAGGGATAGTCCTCGTACCCCAGAGAGAGTCCTGGCACCCCAAAGTCTAAATACTGATTCCAGAGAAACAAAGAATGATGTCCAAGACACTTTTTCCTGCAAGGAATATAGTCATATATTTGATCCAATACTTGAAGACAAAGGTAACATATAACTAAAAATTTGGAAATAAATTTGTTCTATAGGAGTAAAAATAAATAATACTTACTGAGTGTTTAACTGACATCAGAAATGGAGCTGTATGCTCTATTTGCATAATATCACTCATTTTTTAATAAAAATTAACATAAAATAGTCGTTGTTACTACCACCTGTAATGTCTGTAATGGTAAGCAAACTAAGGTTTGGGGCAGTTAAGCAAATTGCTGAAGGTCAAATTGATAGGACAGATGAGTGGTAGAGAAGTGGAGCCAAGTTTGAACCCAGGTAGTCAAATGGGGGAACATGTACTAAAAGACAACTCTATCAGCACAGAAATTGTAAGGGCCTTGACACACAAAAGCACCCTTAGAGAGGCTCTAAGGGAGTTAAAATTCTCTTAGTGACTCTCTTTCCTGGTTGAGGATATGGTCACCAACCATATAAGAAATTAATATATTGAAATTAATATATTGCTCAAAATATATAATATTTTAAAATTTCAAATATTTGAAATATTCAAATATTTCAAAATTATATAATATATAAGAAATTAATATATTGCTCAAAAGGAGGTTTGGAGATCTATGGAAATGTGGAGAAAAGATGACTGCCAAACAAACATGGACATGGCCATTATAGTAATGGAGAGCCTCACTCCAGTCAAGGGCCTTGAGTGCCATGGAAAGGCCATTCCCAATGTGAGGTAGAGGAGTTAGGGCACTCTTTCCTGACATCATTAAACCTTCTATTTGTGGAATTCTCGGGTCTGATTAAGCTGATACCCTCTAAGAAACCTTCTGATAATGACCTAGTTTTTTGTAGGTCTACCTTTTAAGAAGAAAACGAACCTGCATGAATACTTTGAATGTTCCAAACTCTAAGTGATTATTTCCTTTTCTTATTGATAGAGGTGTTGTGTGCATTTACAATTTACAACGCTCCTCCCTCTCAGAAGAGCAGTTGTCACCTCTTCATTTTTTCTGAGCCTGAAAGGCAACCTAAACTGGGCAAATTCTCCCTGAGGTCTCTTCTGAAGCCTGGGAAAAGCCCTCTGCATCACTATCTTCTTGTGTATCTGGGAAGTAAAGCTCAGGGAGATAACTGAACCTAACTAATGTGACTAATGTAAAAGGTTAGTATGGAATCAGGCTAGGGTCAGGACTCCATTTTCTGACCATAACGCCTGAGATACAGCTTTCTTTCTTTTCAATTCTTCCTCCCTCCTCCCTTCTTTCCCTCCTTCCTTTAAAAAAAAAAAAAGATTTTATTTACTTATTTGACAGAAAGAAACAGAGAGGGAACATGGCAGGGGAGCTGGAGAGGGAGAAGCAGGTTTTCCACTGAGCAGGGAAGCTGACCTATGGGACTCAATCCCAGGACACTGGGATCATGACCTGGGCTGAAGGCAGATGCTTAACAGCTGAGCTACCCAGGTCCCCCTATATATTCCATTCATAAAAGTATATGTATTTTTAATTAAATGTAATATCAGGTTCACTAAAAATCATGATGGTTAGTCTAAATAATCAACCTGAGGAAGTTCTTTCTTTGAAGACTGCCATGATTATTTCTTTAATAAAGAGATCCTTCTCTCATAGAGAAGTTTAAGGTTTATAGAAAAATTAAGTAGGAAGTACAGGAGTTCCTATATATGCCCTCTCCTTCTCAACCCCCTGAACAATTTCTCCTATTATTAACACCGTGCATTAGTGTGGCACATTTCTTATAATCAATGAATATATATATATATATATTTTTTAAAGATTTTATTTATTTGACAGAGAGAGATCACGAGCAGGCAGAGAGGAAGGCAGAGGGAGAGGGGGAAGCAGGCTCTGCTGAGCAGAGAGCCCGATGCGGGGCTGAATCCTAGGACCCTGGGATCATGACCTGAGCCAAAGGCAGAGGCTTTAACCCACTGAGCCACCCAGGCACCCCTAAAAATATATTGCTGTTAACTAAAGTCTCTAGTTGCATTAAGGTTCATTTGTGCTGTTGTCTATTTCTATGGGTTTTGCCAAATACAAAATGTCACATATCCACATTTACGTATCTTAAAGAATAGTTTAACAAAACTGAAAATCCCCATTACCCTGCCTATCTATCCCCCCCCCACCCACTCTCTCTTTCCTCAACTGTGGTGACCACTGATCTTTTTACTTTCACCAGAATTTTGTCTTTTTTCAGAATATTATATAGTTTGAATCATTTTTAATATGTTGCCCTTTCAAACTGGCTCCCTCATTAGTAATATGCTTTGAAGGCTGCTCCTTGTCTTTTTGTGGCTTTATCAAGAAACTGTCTTATTTCTTATCATGGAATAGCATTCCATCATATGGATGTACCATACAATGTATACCCAAAGTTTGTTTATTCACCTATTGAAGGGCATCTTGGTTGCTCTTCATTTGGGGAAATTATGAATAAAGCTATTCTAAACATTTATACACAGTGCTCGCTTCAGCAGCACATATACTAAACATTTATACACAACTCTTTACATGGACATAAGTTTTCAACTCCTATGGGTAAATACTTACAGGCATGATTGCTTTATCATATGGTGAGACTATGTTAAGTATTAAAAGAAACCGTCAAACGGTCTTCCAGTTTGTACCATTCTGCATTCCCACCAGCAACGAATGAGAGTTCTGCTGCTCCACATCCTTGTCGGCATTTGGTGTTGTCTGTGCTTTGGATTTTAGCCATTCTAATAGGTGTGTAGTAGTATATTACTGTTTAATTTGCATTCCCCAATGACCTATAATGTTGATCATCCTTTCATAGGCTTTATTTCAAGAGATAACTCTTGAGATATTTTGCTCATTCTTTAGATTGTTTCCTATTTTTGAGTTTCAAGAATTCCTTGCATATTTCAGATACAAGTCTTGTATCAGATATGTGTTTTGGAAATATTTTCTCCCAATCTGTGGCTTGCCTTTTCATTCTCTTAACAGTATCTTCCACAAATTTTAATTAAGTTCAATTCATCACCCATCATTATTTCATGGGTTATGCTTTTTTAGTGAATCTATCAACTCATTGTCAACCCAATGTCATCTAGATTTTTCTCTGTTTTGTCTTCCAGAAGTTTTATAGTTTTCAGTTTTACACTTACGCATATTATCCATTTTGAGCTAATGTTTATGAAAGGCATAAGGTCAGTTTGTGGTTTCATTTTTTTTTTAAACAAGTATCACTTGTTTAAAAGACTACCATTTTGCTCTTTTTAAAAGATCAGTGAACTACATATGATTATTATTTTTCAAATCTTTTTCTTTTTTCAAGTTTTTATTTAAATTTCAGTTAGTTAACATACAGTGTAATATTAGTTTTAGGTGTAGACTTCAGTGATTCATTGCTTATATACAACACCCAGGACTCATCACAACCAGTGCCTGCCCTCCTTAATACCCATCACCTACTTAGACCATCCCTTCCCCCACCTCTCTGCCAGCAACCCTTGGTTTGTTCTCTATAATTAAGAGTCATTTCATGGTCTGCCTCTCTCTTTTTCTGCCCCTGTCATGTTCATCAGTTTTGTTTCCTTAATTCCACGTATGAGTGAAATCATATGGCATTTGTCTTTCTCTGACTCACTTGTTTTGCTTAGCATAATATTCTCTAGCTCCATCCACATCATTATAAATGGGAAGACTTCATTCTTTTTTTCTGGCTGAGTAACAGTCCATTACACACACACACACACACACACACACACCACATTTTTTACCCCTTCATCAGTTGATGAACATTTGAGCTCCTTCCATAATTTGACCATTGTTGAGAATGCTCCTATAAACATCAGGGTAAATTATTGATAATTATTTTTTTAACAAGAAACTGGTTAGGTTTGTTTTATGACAACTGTGTGAATGATTATCTGAATGGATGCTGTATTATCCTACTATTACTGAGAATATTTATCTGACATTAACACAACCTATTTAAAATCATTTATATTTTAAAATGAGCCACTACTGAACAATGATTCTGTCATAACCACACTGGTCATTTCAACAATGTTGGTCATATTTCATGTAAGAATAACAGTATGATCTATTCATTCATTTCCTCAGTGTACAGCATTTATGTTCAAGATGAATAGCATTCAAACATGTCTTGATTGTGGATAGTAGCCACAGCATGGTAGTTCTAATGACACAGTATTACTAATGAACACTTAGGAGCCTGGTTGAAGACATCAAAGGTATTGTCTTGGAGATTCAGGAGGTCACAGGCTACCTGGGTAGGATATGATAAAAGAGAGCTATAGCAAGCAATCAATACAGGTTACTGGGGCTTTGTTCCTGTTTTCCTTCTCCCTTTCTCTTCCTCTGCTTTTTTTTTTATTCCATTTGCATAACTAACTCATGATGAAATGAATCTTGAGTCCTTAAGACATTAGCATTTCAGCATTGATCAAGTTGTGCATATCAGAACCCAGTAATTAAAGTACATATAGATAGATATATGGAGATGTTATAAACTGCAGCTTCACAAGCTTAGCATTTCTTTTTTAGAACTAATGAGTTAGCATCTGGAAGGACAGGTGACAGAGGAGAGTGAGGAGAAATTGGTTGTACTGTGCTGTTCAAGTTCATGCCTAACCTAATTCCTTTTCTTTTGAAAAGCACTCTTGCTTAAAATTGAACTCAGACCCCTAATAATCTTGTGCTTGTGTTATTTTCTCAAGTTTCCTACAGTGATCCTTCCCACAATGATATGCCTTCAAGACTGGCCACAAAATTTGTGAGGCCCAGTGCAAAATGAAAATGCAGGGCCCTGTATTCAAGTATTGCTGAGAATTTCAAGATGCAATAGCAAAGCATTAAACTAAGCATGGGGTCCTTCCAAGTGAGGGCCCTTGCATAACTGCATAGGTCACTCATTACTGAGGCCAGCCCCATCAATCTTAAAAATTAAATTATAGAATTCAAACTCTTTCCCACCTCACTCAGTATTAATGTGTCCTCTTTCTTCTGAAGCCCTGTGGCATTTTCCAAATGATATCTCTTCCTTTCATACATTTCTCTATCTCTATCCTCCCTAGTACTCCCTCAAACAGGTCTCTACCAACAGTCACAGTTGGGAATTTTTAGATTATGTGATTTTTAAATTAAAAATTAATGTGCTATAACCCCTTACATGGTCAGATTCTACTACTTGGAAGATCACAGTGCCATTTTTTTCCCGTTTACAAACAGGGCAATGCTTAGGTCAAACAGTAAGTCTGATTTTCAAAGTCTATGTGCTTTACCCTTCATTAATAGTTCTTTTAGGGGTGCCAGGGTGGCTCAGTCGGTTAGGCCATCTGCCTTTGGCTCAGGTCATGATCCCAGGGTCCTGGGATAGAGTTCCAAGTCAGGCTCCCCGCTCCTTGGGAAGTCTGTTTCTCCCTCTGCCGCTTTCCCTACTTGTTCTCTCAATCTCTCTCGCACATGCTCTCTCTCAAATAAATAAATAAAATCTTTCTAAAAAATAGTCCTTTTATACCATGGAGCAATTTTTTTTCTTTTTTTCCTCCAGAGATTTAACAGGACTTTTCTTAGAAAGATTCTTACTTATGTTCAAAATGAGCTGTGTACAGATTTCTCATCTCCTGACACCGGTTTTTAATTTTTAAATCATCATCTTCCATCTGTGGTGTAGAGCTATCAATGATCCCACTGACAACTCACCCCAAAATGGCATCATATCACCTTCATTAAGACATCAGGTATGTATAATTTTTACTTATGGAAAATAGGCCTTAAAAATACTAAATGAAAAAAAAAAACTAAATGAATAAAGATAAGAGAGGGCACTCAAGTAATGTACACGTGTGCGATGGCATAGGAAAGGACACATAGATATAATGGCACTTATTCAAATAATATTTGTTGAGTACTTTCTTAACTACAAATGCACCTTGTAATTTAGTTGCCAAAAAAAAAGGAAAAAAAGATACACATGGCTCCTGCCCTCAGAGAACTTCTATTCTAATGTTAAGAGAAAGACAGTGCAGGAGTAGGAGACCTAAATATCATCAGGTCCCAGGAGTTCAGCTAGATAGTTATCAAACCATTCAGTACACCTACAAACTCAACAGGAGATCAAAGAGAAGAAAAGCAGCAATTCTAGGAACAGAAAAAGAACTACTTTCTGGAAGTTAGGACATGCATAAAAGTGAATCCAAGGTGATATTTGGGAAGACTGACCTTGTGGGAGAGAGAAGTGGTAGAGCAGTGGAGCACAAAATCAGAACTTTTAGAAGTCTGCTCTACTGAGGGACATTGCTTCGGAGGTTAAGTTGAGGTGGGGAGGGAAGCCCTCACGGAGACAGTGTGGTCCAAGGACCCATGGGGTCACAAAAGACCAGGAGTGTTTGAGTGTGGCAGAGCTACCAGGTATCCGAACAGGGAAGCAGACTGAAGAGAAGAAGCTGAGGAGTGGGCTCTCAGCTCAGTTGGACCACTGCTCTCTGAGAAGGGACCATACAAGTGGCAGAACTGGGGAGACCCCCTCCATCCTCCTCTGGGAGGAGTGTCACAGAAGTGTGCTGCAGGAATTTGCTGGGTTTGGAGACTCCAAACAGGACTGAGTGCCAGAGACAGAAAGACTGAGTCACCAGCCAGGTGAACACGGAGTATAGCTGGAGAACAGGGACACAGGAGTGATTGCTTTTCTCTGAGGGCTCACAGAGGAATGAGGCCTTAAGGTCTCACTTTTTATGGGGCTAGAGATTGGAAGGCCTCCATCCTCATTCCCGTCCTCCAAAGCTGTATGGAAAACATTCAGGGAAAATAACCAAGAGCAAAACTGAGCAGATTACTTAACCGCTGGCAAGTGTGGTATAATCCCGCCTGGGGCAAAGACATTGAGAATCACTGCAATAGGACCCTCCCTCAGAAGAGTAGCAAGAATATCCAGCCAACACCAAGTTCACCAATCAATGAGAACTGTGGAACTCCAGAGGTAGAGGAATGCAACACAGAGAATTCATGGCTTTCCCCCATGATTATCTTCAAAGTTAAATTTTTTTAATTTTATATTTTTCTTGCTCTGTTTTTTAAAATTTTTCCTCTTTCCTATTTTAACAATCTTAAACTACTTTATATTGTTAATACCTTCTTAAAAAATCTTTTTAAATTTTCATTGTCATACTCATATTCTATCCCTTCATTGTATTTATCCTCATTTTTTGTATACATATAGGTTTTTCTTTAAAATTTTTAGATAGAGTTTCTTCTAACAGATCAAAATATACTCTAAATCTAGCACATAGCTTTGTTGTAGTCTCTAGCCTGACCAGATTCTTTCCTCCTTTCCCTTTTTTCAACCAACTTCTTATCAATTCCTTTTTTAGCATCTTTTTAAATTTTCATCTTTACAGTCATATTGCATCCCTTCATCATGTTTACCCTTATTTTTGTATATATAAAGTTTTTCTTTCTTTAAAATTTTTGGAGGCAGTATCTTCTATCAGACAAAAATACACCCAAAATCGAGAGTGTGGCTCTGTTCTAGTCACCAGTCTAATTATATATATAAATATGCCTCCCATTCATATCTCCCCCCTCTCCCTGGTTTCAAGTCTCTTCTGATTTTGTTAGTGTATATTTTTCTGGGGTCATTATTACCCTTTTACTCTTTTGTTCTCTCATTCATCTATTCTTATCTGGATAAAATGACAAGGCAGAAAAACTCACTACAGAAAAAGGAACAGGAGGCAGTACCAACAGCTAGGAACAAATCAATACAGACATTAGTAAGATGTTAGAACTAAACTTCAGAACGATGATTATCAAGGTGAGAGCTGGGCTCTAAAAAGCATGGAAGATACTAGAAAATCCCTTTCTGGAGAAACAAAATCCCTTTCTGGAGAAATGAACTAAAATCTGAGTTGAAATTTAAAAAAGCTATAATGAGATGCAATAAAAAATGGAGCCTCTTACTGCTAGAATAAATGAGGCAGAAGAGATAATTAGTGATATAGAAGACCAAATGATGGAGAATAAAGAAGCTTAGAAAAAGAGACATAAACAACTACTGGACCATGAAGGGAGAATTCAAGAGATAAGTGATATCATAAGACAAAACAATATTAGAATAATTAGGATCCCAGAAGAAGAAGAAGAAAAAGAGAGAGAGAGGCAGACTCTATATTGGTGCAAATCATAGTGGAGAATTTCCCTAATATGGCAATAGGAACAAGCATCAAAATCCAGAAGGCAAAGAGAGCCCCCCCTCAAAATCAATAAAAATAGGTCCACACCCCATCATCTAATAGTAAAACTTACAGTTCTCAGTGACAAAGAGAAATTCCTGAAAGCAGCTTGGGACAAGAGACTGTAACATAAAATAGTAGGAATATTAGATTGGCATCAGATCTATCCACAGAGACCAAGAAGGCAAAAAAGGACAGACATGATATAGACAGAGCACTAAATGAGAAAAATATGCAGCCAAGAATACTATATCCAGCTAGGCTGTCATTGAAAATAGAAGGAGAGATAAAAAGCTTCCAGGAAAAACAAAAATTAGAATTTGCAAACACCAGACCATCCCTACAGGAAATATTGAAAGGGGTTTTCTAAGCAAAGAAAGAGCCCAAAAGTAGTGACCAGAAAGGAACAGAGACAATATACAGTAACAGACACCTTACAGGCAATACAATGGCACCAAATTCATATCATTCAATAGTTACCCTAAATATAAATGGGTGAAATGCCCCAATAAAAAAACACAGGGTATCAGAATGGATAATAATAATTTTTTTTAAAAGACCCACTGCTTTGCTGTCTGTAAGAAACTTATTTTAGACCCAAAGACAACTCCAGATTTAAGTGAGATAGTGGAAAACCATTTACCATGCTAATGGACATCAAAATAAAGCTGGGGTAGCAATCTTTATATCAGACATAAGATTCTAAACCAAAGACTATAATAAGAGATGAGGAAGGACACTATAACATATTAAAGAGTCTGTCCAACAAGAAGATCTAACAATTGTAAATATCTATGCCCCTAACATGGGAGTAACCCATTATATAAACCAATTAACAATAAAACTAAAGAAACACAGAGACGATAATATAATAATAGTAGAGGACTTTAACAACCCCCTGACTGAAATGGAGAGATGATCTAAGCAAAAGATCAACAAGGAAATAGAGGCTACAAATGATGTACTGGACCAGATGGACATCACAGATATATTCAGAACATTGTATCCCAAAGCAACAGAATACACAATCTTCTCTAGTGCACATGGAACATTCTCCAGAATAGATCACATCCTAGGTCACAAACCAGGTCTCAACGAGTACCAAAAGATTGGGATCATTCCCTGCATATTTTTTAGACCACAAAATGCTTTGAAGGAGAACTCAACCATAAGAGGAAAGTTGGAAAGAACTCAAATACATGGAGGCTAAAGAGCATCCTACTAAACAATGAATGGGTCAACCAGGAAATTAAAGAAGAATTAAAAAGTTCATGGAAACAAATGAAAATGAAAGCACAACTGTTCAAAACCTTTGGGACACTGTAAAGGCAGTCCTGAGAGGAAAGTATGTAGCAATATAAGTCTTTCTCAAGAAACAGGAAAGGTCCCAAGTATACAACCCAATAACACCTAAAGAAGCTAGAGAAATAACAGCAAAGAAACTTAAACCCAGCAAGAAAAGAGAAATCATAAAGATCAGAGCAGAAGTCAATGAATAGAAACCAAAAGAACAGTAGAACAGATCAACAAAACTAGGAGCTGGTTCTTTGAAGGAACTAACAAGATTGATAAACCCCTGGCCAGACTTATCAAAAAGAAAAAAGAAAGGACCCAAATGAATAAAATTATGAATGAAAGAGGAGAGATCACAACCAACACCAAAGAAATACAAACAATTATAAGAATATATTATGAGCAACTATACACCAGCAAATTTGACAATCTGGAAGAAATGGATGCATTCCTAGAGACATATAAACTACAAATACTGAACCAGGAAGAAATAGAAAATCTAAACAGACCCAAAATCAGTAGAGATTAAAGTAGTCATCAAAAATCTCCCAACAAACAAGAGTCCAGGGCCAGACAGCTTCCCAGGGGAATTCCATGAAAGAGTTAAAGAAGAATTAATACCTATTCTCCTGAAAGTGTTCCAAAAAATAAAAATGGAAGGAAAACTTCCAAACTCATTTTATGAGGCCAGCATTACCTTGATTCCAAAATCAGACAAAGACCCCATCAAAAAGGAGAATTATAGAGTTCATCCTTGATGAACACAGATGCAAAAATTCTCATCAAATACTAGCCAATAGAATCCAACAGTACATTAATAGGATTATTCAACATGACCAAGTGGGACTTATTCCTGGGCTGCAAGGTTGGTTCAACACTTGCAAATCAAACAACGTGATACTGTGCATTAATGAAGAAATAACAACCAAATGATACTCTCAATAGATGCTGAGAAAGCATTTGACAAAGTATAGCATCCTTTCTTTATCCAAACTCTTCACAGTGTAGGTATAAAGAGTCCATACCTCAATATCATCAAAGCCATCTATGAAAAACCCACAGCGAATATCATTCTCAATGGGGAAAAACTGAGAGCTTTTCCCCTAAGGTCAGGAACATGGCAGGGATGTCCAATATCATCACTGCTATTCAACATAATACTAGAAGTCCTAGCCTCAGCAATCAGATAACAAAAAGAAATAAAAGGCATCCGAAACAGCAAAGAAGAAGTGAAACTCTCACTCTTTACAGATGATATGATACTTTATGTGAAAAACCCAAGACTCTACTCCAAAACTGCCAGAACTCATACAGGAATTCAGTAAAGTGTCAGGATATAAAATCAATGCACAGAAATCAGTTGCATTTCTATACACCAACAGCAAGATAGAAGAAGGAGAAATTAAAGAGTTGATTCCATTTACAATTGCACCCCAAACCAGAAGATACCACGAATAAACCTTACCAAAGAGGCAAAGAATCTGTACTCAGAAAACTATAATGTTCTCATGAAAAAAACTGAGGAAGACACAAAGAAATGGAAAAATATTCCATGCCCATTATTTGGAAGAACAAATATTGTGAAAATATCTATGCTACATAAAACAGTCTGCACATTCAGTGCAATCCCTATCAAAATAACATCCATGTTTATCAAAGAAATGGAACAAATAATCCTAAAATTTATATGGAACCAGAAAAGACCCCACTAAACAATGGGGTTTAGCCAGAGGAATGTTGTAAAAGAAAACCAAAGTTGATGGCATCACAACTCCGGACTTCAAGCTCTATTACAAAGCTGTCATCATCAAAACAGTATGGTACTGGCACAAAAACAGACACATAGACTAATGGAACAGAATAGAGAGCCCAGAAATGGATCCTCAACTCTATGGTCAACTAGTCTTTGAGAAACAGGAAAAAATGTCCAATGGAAAAAAGACAGTCTCTTCCACAAATGGTGTTGGGAAAATTGGACAGCCACATGCAGAAAAATGAAATCGGACCATTTCCTTACACCACACACAAAAATAGACTCAAAATCAATGAAAGACCTCAATGTGAGACAGGAATCCATCAAAATCCTTCAGGAGAACAGAGACAGCAACTTCTTTGATCTCAGGCACAGCAACTTCTTCCAAGAAACATCGCCAAAGGCAAGGGAAGCAAGGACAAAAAGGAACTATTGAGATTTCGTGAAGACCAAAAGCTTTTGCACAGCAAAGGAAACAGTCAACAAGACCAAAAGACAACTGACCGAATGGGAGAAGATATTTGCAAATGACATATCAGATAAAGGGCTAATATCCAAAATCTATAAAGAACTTATCAAACTCCACACCCAAAGAATCCAATCAAGAAATGGGCAGAAGACATGAACAGACATTTCTGCAAAGAACACATCAAATGGCCAACAGATACATGAAAAAGTGCTCCATCTTACTCAGCATCAGGAAAATACAAATTATAACCACAGTGAGATATCACCTTACACCAGTCAAAATGGCTAAAATTAACCAGTCAGGAAATGGCAGGTGTTGGCAGGGATGCAAAGGAAGGGGAACCCTTCTACACTGTTGATGGGCGTGCAAGCTGATGAAGCTACTCTGGAAAATAGTATGGAGGTTGCCCAAAAAGTTGAAAATAGAGCTACCCTATAGCAATTGTACTACTGGGTATTTATCTTAAAGATAAAATGTAGTGATCCGAAGGGTCACGTGCACCTGAATGTTTATAGCAGTAATGTCCACAATAGCCAAACTATGGAAAGAGCCTAGATGTCCATCAACAGATGAATTGATAAAAATGTGGTATATATATGTAATGGAATACAGTGCAGTCATCAAAAGAAAAAAAAAGAAATCTTGTCATTTGCAATGATGTGGATGGAACTAAAGGCTATTAAGCTAAGTGAAATAAGCCAATCAGAGAAAGACAATTATCATATGATCTCTCTGATATGAGGAATTTGAGAGGCAGGGCCGGGGGTCATGGAGGTAGGTAGGGAAAAATGAAACAAGATGAGACCGGGAGAGAGACAAACCATAAGAGACTCTTAATCTCAGGAAACAAACTGAAGGTTGTTGGGGGGTTGAGGGGGAAGGGATAGGGTGGCTGGGTGATGGACATTGGGGAGAGTATGTGCTACGGTGAGTGCTTTGAATTAAGACTGATGATTCACAGACCTGTACACCTGAAGCAAATAAAATATTATATACATATATAATATATTATACATTATCAAAAAAGAAAAGAAAAGAAAGTGCTTTAAGAGAGACTAATAAATTCTATGCAGCAGAATTCTGGGGGCAGAGAAAGCAAATGATGGTCCTGTACTTGTCTAGGAATTTAAGGAAGGTTTCACTGTGCAAATTAATTTAAATTAACTTAATATTGTATTTTATTTTTGTGCAAAGAAGTTTTAAAGGTGACAAAGGGCCAGCCAGGCAAAATTGTGGAATGGAGGAAGAGGTCTCCAAACTGAAGCCCAGAGTGAGTCTGGGGAGAACAGAAGTTCCAACTTGTCAATGCTAAATTCTCTATCCTCATGTCCTTGGCCTATGTCCAGCCTTAGTCCCTCATTTCTCTTTGATACAGCTTCTTGATCTGGCTTCAGGGCATCACTTTCTGCTTGTGTTTTCTTATCACTGATTCTTCACTGGGGCTTCCTCTTCTTTCTCTATTAATACCGAAGACCCATAATTTAATCCTTATCGTGCTTTTTTTTCCCCCTTTCTCACAGTTACACTATGACCTCATCAGTCTGATGGCATTCACTAGCATCTTGATCTAAATGACTCCTACCCTTGCATCTCTGGCACAGGCCACTCTACAATATCTAGAATCATATATCCAAATGCCTCTCTGTTTTTCCAGTTGGACATCTAATGAACAGCGTCACCTCAACAATGGCCAAAACTTAAATCTCAGTTCCTTTGACCTGATGACCTGACTCCGCTCAAAATACATCCTTCCCCACGCCAGCTTTATCTTTACAAAGACGTAGAGCTACATGTATCTATTTTTTCACATACCACATCCAGTCTTTTAGGAAGCCCATTGACTCTAATTTGAAAATACATCATGAAACTCAACAAAAAAAGAGAGCAAAGACAGTTCACAGAAATAGAACTAATGGCCCTTAGAAAAAGATGTTCCATTTCACTCATATTAAGTTAAATAAAAATTAAAACTACACTGAAATACTATCTCATAAATCATGTTGGCAAACATTCAGAAATTTGATAGCACAGTCTGTTAGCACGGCTATGGAAAAACTAGCATGTGCATTTATTTGACATTGGGAGTGCAAAATGGTACAGTTGACAGGAAGTAAAATTTTGCAATATTAAAAAGAATTATAGGTAGGTTTCCTTTTTGGTCCAATAATTCTACTTCTAGAGATGACATATCTCTACTCTGGAGAGGATATATCTCATACACCTCATAAGCAAGTTATTAGTTTCAAAAGGTAGAAGACAATCCAAATGCCCATCAGTAAGAGATCAGTTGATACATTATAGCACATCCACACAATGAAATATTAGAGTTCTAAAACAGAATAAGGAAGATATCATGCAAGGGTATTGTGCTACTGTGTGTTTCTGTGTGTGTGTGTGTGTGTGTGTGTGTGTGATTTAAATAACATTAATAAAGCAAAGAACAGTGTGTATACTAAACTATTTTTAAGGAAGAAAAATAAGATGCAAAAAGAAACACAAGAAGAATAAGGCAGAAGCTAATTTTTTAAAAATGGTCATCTATAACAGAATCAGCAAACTGTGGCCCACAGGCCAAATACAACCTGCTGCATATTTTCATAAATTAAGTTTTACTGTGTGAAAATAAATAAAGGAAACTTCTAAAATGGAGTCAGGAAGCCCTGAAGAGGGAGCGCACATGCACATACCTCTCACTGGGTTCTATAAAACCAGCAGGAAGAGGGAAGGAAAGAATTACATTGACAAGAGAAGGTATTTTTCACAAAGGAATTTCATCTCCTGCTTTTAAGAAGAAGAAGGAAGGGGCTCTCTGCCCCTGCAACAATGCACTAAAGACTGCTTGCCACCAATGAGAAGCTGCCACAACTTCATACTCTCGTTCTTCTCCAATAAACTTTTGTTCATAACAGCCCTTCCCAGTTTCCTCCCAAAACCTCCTAAAAGTGACCTTCTCTTTTTCTCTGTAGACTTGCCTATGGCACACCACAGCTTGCGTGTGCCAACATGCAATTCCTCTGCTATTCCCAAATAAACTTGTTTTCCTCATAAAATAACTGTTTCATTTTTAAGGATGACATTACACATTGATCAGAAGTGGGATTCAAAGGACATTCAGAGGCTCTAGCAACCTCCAGAATCCTGGGAAATACCCCTCTGAGCCCTTTGCACTCTCTGCTTCCGTGAGTTTTCTTGTCCTTTCTATTCAGCAAGGCTCTCAGATTCAAGCTCCTTCCCTTTGACTGAGCTCTCCAACTTTCTCCAGGATCTGTTAGTTTAGAGGCTTTGCCATTTCTGGTGAGTACTCCTTTGTTATTCTGAACCTCTGGTTTGGGAATTGGGATTCCCAATCTGCTAAACTCTCCCAGGAGGGTCCTCCTTTTGGGAAGGCAGCCAGTTTCATATTTAAAAACTATGGTTCCTCCTTCTGTGCATTTTTAACTAAATGGACAAATTTAACCAAAATTACTTTAGAAATTCAATGACCATTTTGGGAACTTTCAACCTCCCTTCCCTGACTAAATTAGAAGAAAGTGACTCTAAAATTAAACAGACTGAATGGGATGCCGATTTTATAAGGTACCTAGGGGCTTCCAAACATATTCAGGACTCTAAAATTGCCTCTTTACAAAATAGCATTTCTACATTAACAGAGGCAAACAAATGACTGTCAAAGACGAAAAGGCTTCTAAGGCTTCTTCCCCTCTCCCCCATTCTCTTGGTCTCAGGCACCATTCTTGGCCCTTCCTCCTTCTTTTTCTCCAGACTTTCAATGGCTACCTTGCCCTGAGGCCCAGCTTTCCATTTTTTTCTACTACTTTCCTTTCTCTGCCATCTCTACCTCCTCTGCACTCTCCACTTCCTTAGTCCAATCCTCTCACAGCCATTCTGGGGAACCTTTTAGATAAAACCACCGTTTACCTAACTTTTAGATAAAAGGATCCTGAACCTGTTGGGGCCAATGGAATGCATTCTTTGATTGGTACAAGAAGCTTCTACAGTGACTCCAAAAACAAACAAATGATCCAAAAAAAAAAAAGCTCTGAAAGTGTCTGCACAGTACGCAAATGAATGTTTATAGCAGCAATGTCCACAATAGCCAAACTATGGAAAGAACCTAGATGTCCATCAACAGATGAATGGATCAAGAAGATGTGGTATATATACACAATGGAATACTATGCAGCCATCAAAAGAAACGAAATCTTGCCATTTGCGACAACATGGATGGAACTAGAGCGTATCATGCTTAGCGAAATAAGTCAAGCGGAGAAAGACAACTATCATATGATCTCCCTGATATGAGGGAGTGGTGATGCAACATGGGGGCTTAAGTGGGTAGGAGAAGAATCCATGAAACAAGATGGGATAGGGAGGGAGACAAACCATAAGTGACTCTTAATCTCACGAAACAAACTGTGGGTTGCTGGGGGGAGGGGGGTTGAGAGAAGGGGGGAAGGTTATGGACATTGGGGAGGGTATGTGCTTTTGGGTAAATTGGAAGGGGAGATGAACCATGAGAGACTATGGACTCTGAAAAACAGTCTGAGGGGTTTGAAGTGGCGGGGGGGTGGGAGGTTGGGGTACCAGGTGGTGGGTATTATAGAGGGCACAGCTTGCATGGAGCACTGGGTATGGTGAAAAAATAATGAATACTGTTTTTCTGAAAATAAATAAATTGGAAAAAAAAATAGAAAAAAAAAAAAAAAAGAAGCTCTGAGAAAATTAAAAAAAAAAAAAAAAAAAAATCCTTACCAAAAGACTTGGGTCATCTGAGCAGATAACCTTAATTTAGTTCATCTGCCAGAAACACAGTTTGGATTCAACTATCCTCAATTTTTGTCCCAGATTGAAGACATGAATTTTAAAATAAAACTATAAGGTTTCCATTTAAGTCTATCTATGTTATGTATGTTATGTATGTGAGAGATATGTGATAGTTCCCACTTCCAGATACTATTGTCAAAATTTATAAAAGATCTTTATTTCATTGGTTTAAAAAAAATTAAGCATGTATATAAAGTATTCCAAAAATTTCCAGAAATAGAATAGATACCAACTGAAATGTTTTTCAAATTCACATAATCTGAGATGATCTTTGCTAAATGCCAGTTTTAAGTTTGTTAGTTTAAAAAAGCAGGAATTTCTTTAGAGTTATCAATATTAAATATGATATTAATCATAAAATCTCATGTTACCTCTACTTACAAAATCTATTAACAAGAGATATAACTTAAGATGACATGATGGGAGGCCCCTGGGTGGCTCATGATCTCAGGGTCCTGGGATCGAGCTCCACATTGGGCTCTCTGCTCAGCAGGGAGCCTGCTTCCTCCTCTCTCTCTGCCTGCTTCTCTGCCTGCTTATGATCTCTGTCTGTCAAATAAATAAATAAAATCTTCAAAAAAAAAGATATGATGGTTAGCTATCTCATGTATAATCCAAATATAATTATTAAAAGCAAATGATTTAAATAAATGTAAATAAGATCAAAGTTTATGCTAAGTTAAACTACATAATGGATGTTTACTGAATACCTATATTATTTCCAAATAAGATAATATACTGAGATATTGACTGCTAAACTTAAGTTTATTTACTTTTAGGGTTTTTAATCTTTCTTTATAGAAAGAAAAATGCTTATGTCTATTAATAAATAGTTTTTATTCTGCATTAAACAATTTTTACTATAAAGGGAAATATACTTCTAGAAATTATGAAATGCTTCTGTAAATTTGCCAGTCCAAAGTTGTTTATTTCTCAGTAGCTACTGAGAATTAATGATTCTAAGGGTTAAAAATTCTAATTAGTATTTGTAAAAATAACTACTAGAAAGAGTAAGGATAAGAAAAATGACTGTATATGAAAATTAGGCAAGGAAAGTAGGAGTATGTTTTTGGTAAAGGAAGGTACCAAGAATATAAATGCATTTTGTTGAGGAAAATTAATTTTTACTAAAGTAATGCTGGCCACTCTGGAAAAGGGAAGAGAATAAGTAACAAACTAAAATGGACATAAGGAATCTTGGGAAAGGAATTTCATATGTGGTCAACCTAAGATTAAAATGAATTTACTTAAAATTAACTTTTTATATCAAAAGTACGCTGGTGCAAAATTTGAATTTAGTTTTCTCTCTGTTAAAAGAACAAAGCTTTCTTAGATTATGGTCTGTTCTTAATAAGAAATTATAAACAAAATGTCTTTACCTTTAATGTAGATTTCCTAGGAAAGAAAATTTCTATGTTTTGTCTTTATCAGGTCTTTGGTTACTTAGAACAGCTAAGTCTTCTCTATAAAAGAGAACTATGGCTTTCAGCAGCTGTGTAACTTTCTCTATTTGTCTTTGAAATCTTTTTATCACTTTGATTAAATGGATAATTAAGTACTGTTTCATAATTTTCTGTGATCCTATGTATAATGTCTAAATTCTTTTGATATTTTTGATAAACTGACCAAAATTCAAATTCTGATTAAAGGGTTTTTGACTTTGAACTAACTTCAGGTCTTCTAGAGGAGGCTGAAACATCTCAAAAGATATGTTCTCTCTCCTTATAAAAGAGAAATATTAAACTAACTAGACTTAGTTGACATGTTAAATTACATGAGACACATTGTTAAATAAGAATACTAGTGATCTGTTATGTTACATCTGTATAGTTATATAAGTGCTCCAAAACTTGAGTGAAATTCTGAGAAATCTGGTATATCCTGATAGAATTTTAGCAGTCATCATTTAAAAATTCCCACCACAAAAATATGCAAATGCTCTTGACAATTCCATTCTAAGGAACTCTCACCAGATTTTTAAGAAATGGGCACTTAGTAAGTCTTTTGTTGTTTATAAACCGATATTGTTTCACTCCGGTGCTATTACAAATGTGTTCATCTTCTGAGAAATTCATGGAAAGGCCTTTGGCAAGTACTCTGGAATGCAGGTAACCAAGATCATACCCCTGAATTGGATTTAAAGAAATTCCTTCTCTTAAGCAAGCTATGTATGATTTATAGGAGGAACTTGGTAAAAATTTTGTGAACAAAGATGAATTCTACCTGATCCCTCCAGAATTTAGAAATTCTTGAGTATTTTTTAATGGTAATATAGTTAATTACAGTTCAATAAAAATCTGTTCTCCTTGTGGACAGACCACTGCCTCCTCTATGGCAAAGATCCAATGGGTAAGGATCTCTTCATTGAGTGTGCCAACCACACTCAATCTTCAGGACTAAGTGAATTCATTCAGACTCAATTAGCAAAACCTGTAGAAACTCTTCAACCACTCTGGCCAAAAGCACGGCCATGTTTTTTTAAGTTATTGTAATAACTTTATGTGGTGACAGATCGTAACTATACTTACAGTGGGGATGATTTTGTAATATATAAATATACTGAATCACTATGATGTGTGCCTAAAACTAACACATTTATATGTCAATTATGTTTCAATTAAAAAAATACTCTCACTCTGAGATAACCACAGGACACCCGATGCACCTGGATCCTGCTTTGACCCATACCTAATAAAGGGAAATATACTTTAATATTATAAGGGCCTAATTGCTTCAGTTGAGAAATACCATGCTTGAGTAGAGAAGTCTCTTTAGAGCACACTCCCAGGAAACAAAGATATTAAGCATCTCACCTTTTAAGCCAGAAATTTTATCTACTGGGGGAAAAAAAAGCCTCAAAAGAAGATTTTCTTCAACTTCATTGGAAAAGTCCCTATCAGGTGCTATTAACAATCTCTGTGCTACAAACTCCAAGGAATAGATTCTTGGGTTCACAGATCACATATAAAGTAAGTACTAAACCTTGACTGGACCTGTACATAAACTGGTCACTGGAAAGTGGAAATTTCCAGGAATTGACAGCTGAAGGAGACAACTTATCCAAATGACTGGGCTAGGACTGTAAACCTTATTCTCACAGCTGTTTCTTACCTTGTTTTGTTTTTTAAGATTTTTATTTATTTATTTGACAGACAGAGATCACAAATAGGCAGAGAGGCAGGGGGTGCGGTGAGGGGCAGCAGGCTGCCTGCTGAGCTGACAGCCCAATGGGGGGCTTGGATCCAGGACCCTGAGATCATGACCGGTGCTGAAGGCAGAGGCTTTAACCCACTATGCCACCCAGACACCCCTTCTTACCTTGTTTTTGCCCTTCTTCTCTCAGAGACACAACGCTCTTAGACACAACGCTCTTAGATACATTCCTCAGCAAAAGGGGGAAAACTCTCTGACTGCTGGGTCTGTCATCAGAAACTTCACTCTTTTCACAATATCATAGACCCCTTCCTCCTAGCTGTAACTCACTTCTCTTTAGTTCCAAATGCCACTGCCAATTTTACCTGCAAGCCTATGGATGTTATTTTTCAGGTTAGGCTATTAGGACCAGGTGTTCTGAAGCCCTGTTTTAACCTTTTCCCAGTTGTAACCATATTAGCTCAGCTGAATGCCTCTGTAAATTGCCCCTCCACCACGGACTTTTTTTCCTTTTTTATCTAAGTGGGATCTGTCTCCCTGAATCCAAGGGAAATACAAATGGTTTACACTTCTTTGCAGGGTTTTTCTTTTGTTTTGTTTTGTTTTGTTTTAAGTCCCCTTTTGGAAGGAATGGCCTCTCACAGAATGATTCTCAACCCAGGGCTTGAGTCAGGAAGCCTTGAAGGGGGAGCTTTTATACACATACCACCTGCAGCCCTGCATAACCAGCAGGAAGAAGGAAGATAATTATTTTGACAATGTAGAACTATTTTTCTATAGGAATTTCATCTCCTGTTTCTAAGGAGCCTGCCTCTGCAATTACATACTAACAACCATTTGCAGTTGAGAAACCACCAGGACCTTGAACTCTTTTTTTCTTTTTCAGTGGAATTTGTTCAAAACAGCTCTTCCCAATAGCCTCCTGAAACCTGAAGTCTCACCTTCCCTTTGCCTCTCCGCACTTGCCAATGGTTCACCATAGCTTGCACTTGCTAATTTGCGGGACTCCTCTGTTATTCTTGACTAAACTTGTTTTGCTGGTAAAATAATTAGCTGTTTCATTTTTAAGGTTGACGGCTGTAATACAACCAGACCCATTGATTTGTAGATGGCCTGTAACACCTAACCTATTTATTCTCTGGCCCTTTACAAATTTTGTCAATCCCTGTTCAATGGGAGTGGAAGATTACAAAGTAGAGCAGCTAAGGATGGAAGTAAGACTTTTCCAAGTATATTTATTAGTAGTTTTGAATTTTGAACCACAAAAATGTTTTGTACACTCAAAAACAAAATTAAAAAAAAAAAACCTTAAAATTCAAAGCAAAAGACACAAAATAATCCAACCATACACCAAATTGATAAAATAGGGTGCCTGAGTGGCTCAGTTGGTAAAGCCTCTGCCTTCCACTCAGGTCATGATCCCAGGGTCCTAAGATCTAGTCCTGAGTCAGGTGTCCTGCTCAGTGGGGAGTCTGCTTTTCCCTCTGTCCCTCCCCCTCCATGCATTCAAATAAATAAATAAAATCTTTTAAATATTGATAAAATAATTGGGAACGGATGCTGTATCTTGTCAAATGCTTTTTCTGCATCAACTGAGAGGACCATGTGATTCTTCTCTCTTCTCTTATTGATTTGTTCTATCACATTGATTGATTTGTAAATGTTGAACCACCCCTGCATCCCATGGATAAATCCCACCTGGTCATGGTGGACAAACTTCTGAATGTACTGTTGGATCCTGTTAGCTGAGATCTTATTGAGTATCTTGACATTCATATTTATCAGGGATATTGGTCTGAAATTCTCCTTTTTGGTGGGGGCTTTGCCTGGCTTGGAGATCAGGATAATGCTGGCTTCATAAAAAGAGTCTGGAAGTTTTCCTTCTGTCTCTATTTCCTTCTGTCTCAGCTTCAGAAGAATAGGTATGATTTCTTCTTTAAATGCTTGCTAGAATTCTCCAGGGAATCCATCAGGTCCTGGACTCTTGTTTTTTTTTTGGAGGTTTTTGATCACTGCTTCAATATAGTTAGTAGATATTGGTCTATTTGACAAGATACAGCATCCATTCCTGATTAAAATGATGATTGAAAGTATAGGGATAGAGGGAACATTACTCAACTTCACAAAATATGTCTATGAAAAACCCACAGTGAATATCATTTTCAATGGGGAAAAGCTGACAGCTTTCCCTGTGAGATCAAGAACATGACAAGGATGCTCAATCTCACCCTTGTTGTTCAATACAGTACTAGAAGTCCTAGCAACAGCAATAAGACAACAAAAAGAAATAAAACATATTCGAATTTACAATGAAGAAGTCAAACTCCCTCTCTTCGCAGATGACATGATACTTTATATGGGAAACCCAAAAGACTCCACCCCCAAGCTACTTGAACTCATACAGTGATTCAGTAATGTGGCAGGATACCAAATCAATGTACAGAAATCAGTTGTTTTCTTATACACTAACAATGAAAATATAGAAAGGGAAATTAGAGAACTGATCCCATTTACTATAGCAGCAAGAACCATAAGATACCTGGGAATAAACCTAAGCAAAGAAGTAAAGGATCTGTATTCAAGAAATTACAGAACACTCAGGAAAGAAACTAAAGAAGACACAGAAGATGGAAGAGCATTCCATGCTCATGGATCAGAAGAATAAACATTGTTAAAATGTCTATACTGCCTAAAGCAATCTATACTTTCAATGCCACCCCAATCAAAATTCCACCAGCATTTTCAAAGAGCTGGAACAAACAACCTTAAAATTTGTATGGAACCAGAAGAGACCCCACATTGCTAAGGAAATGCTGAAAAAAGGCAAACAAATCTGGGGCATCACATTGCCTGATTTCAAGCTTTACTACAAAGCTGTGATCACCTAGAGAGCATGGTAGTGGCACAAAAACAGACACATAGAACAGTGGAACAGAGTAGAGAGCCCAGATATGGACCCTCAACTTTATGGTCAAATAATCTTTGACAAAGCAGGAAATATATACAGTGGAAAAAAGACAGTCTCTTCAATAAATGGTGCTGGGAAAATTGGACAGCTATGTGTAGAAGAATGAAACTCGACCATTCTCTTACACCATACACAAAGAAAAAGTCAAAATGGATAAAAGACCTCAATGTGAGGCAGTAATCTATCAAAATCATAGAGGACAACATAGGCAGTAACCTCTTTGACATCAGCCACAGCAACTTCTTTTTCAAGATATATCTCCAAAGGTAAAGGAAACAAAAGCAAAAATGAATTTCTGGGACTTCATCAAGATCAAAAGCTTCTGCACAGCAAAGGAAACAGTCAGAAAAACAAAGAGGCAACCCACAGAATGGGAGAAGATATTTACAAATGACAAAGGGCTGATATCCAAGATCCATAAAGAACTCCTCAAACTCAACACACACAAAACAGATAATCATGTCAAAAACTGGGCAAAAGACATGAACAGACACTTTTTCAAAGAAGACATACAAATGGCTAACAGACACATGAAAAAATGTTCATCATCCTAAGTCATCAGGGAGATTCAAATCAAAACCACCTTGAGATTCCACCTTACACCAGACAGAATGGCCAAAATTAACAAAACAGTAAACAACAAGTGTTGGAGAGGATGTGGAGAAGGGGGAACCCTCTTACACTGTTGGTGGGAATGCAAGTTGGTGAAGCCACTTTAGAAAACAGTGTGGAGGTTCCTCAAAAAAAAATAAAAATAGAGCTACCCTATGACCCTACAATTGCTCTCCTGAGTATTTATCCCAAAGATACAGATGTAGTTAAAAGAAGAGCCATCTGTACCCTAATGTTCATAGCAGGAATGGCCACAATTGCCAAACTGTAGGAAGAGTCAAGATGCCCTTCAACAGATGAATGGATTAGGATAATATGGTCCATATATACAATGGAATAGTACACTTCCATCAGAAAGGATGAATATCCAGCTTTTGTATCAACATGGACCGGACTGGAGAAGATTATGCTGAGTGAAATAAATCAAGCAGAGAAAGTCAATTATGATATAGTTTCACTTACTTGTGGAGCATAAGGAATAACACGGGGGACATTAGGAGAAGGAAAAGAAAAGTGAATTGGAGTAAATCATAGGGGGAGATGAAGCATGAGAGACTGTGGACTCTGAAGAACAAACTGAGGGTTTTGGAGGGGAAGGATGTGGGGCGATGGGTGGCCTGGTGGTGAGTATTAAGAAGGGCACGTATTGCATGGAACACTGGGTGTGGTGCATAAACAATGAATAAAACAAAGTAAAATGGGAAGAAAAACTAATAAAAAATAAAATAGGCTTTAAATTTAAAATGTCGATAAAATGGGAAGAAAAACTAATAAAAAATAAAATAGGCTTTAAATTTAAAATGTCGATAAATTTAAAATGTCGACACAGTGAGAGAGAGTGAACACAAGCAGGGGGAGTGGGAGAGGGAGAAGCAGGCTTCCTGCTGACTCTGGGATCATTATCTGAGCCGAAGGCAGATGCTTAATGATTGAGCCACCCAGGCACCCCTAAATGTTCTGATTTTTTAAAGCAAAGGTAATGATAAACAATTACTCTAACTTAGAAGAGATTTAACATTCCAAAATAATGTCCAAGTCTGGATTAAGTACTGGCTTGGAATCAAACACACACACATACACACACACACACACACACACGCACATATAGACACACATACGTGTGTTGTGAGAGATATTTTTAGAATTCACAAAATTTGAAAATATCCATTTACTCTAGATATTAAGTGATATTACAGAATTCTTAATTTTTTGATGCTGAAGTATGGCAAGATGAAGAGATACGATGCCTGCCACTTTAAATATTTTCCAAGATAAATACCATAAAATATTAAACACAGCTAGATCTAGGTATGAGGTAATAAATGTTTATTCCAGTGGTCTAACTTTTCTTTACACTTGAGTTTTTCGTAATAAAATTTGATGAAAATATATGTGAGTGTCTGTCTCTAGCCTCTGAGCACTTTTCACTATCTTTCCTGTCAGCCTGTTAGCACCCTAATCATAGGCATCGTCATCATCTCCCACTAGGATTACGGGGGTTATCTCCTCTTTAGCTTCCCTGTTGCTCTCCTTGTTGCCACCAGGGTTTTTCTCACAGAAAAAAAACCAGAGTTTATGATATAAGAAAGAGCATATCACCCCTTCACCTAGCCCTCAACAATGGCTCTCCCACTTGACTCTGATTCAAAGTCCAAGTTCTCACAATGGCCTACAAGGCCCTAATGCTCTCCCTGACGCATCCTCATGACCTCAGCCCCCCGAATCACTTCCATACCTCCAGTGCCCATGTTCACTTTAGTCTAGCCAGTAGCTCCCTTGCTCTTTCTCAAATATCTGGGATTCTTCCCTCCCTGGGGATTTTACACTGGCTCTTCCCTCTGTCTGCAATTTCTTCCTCAAGGTGGCCACATAGCTGCCTTCTCTACCTTTTATGTTTCTACTCAAAAATCATCACTTTGCTGAGCCCTACCTTGAACATCCCACATAAATTTGCAAACTGTTAGATTCCCCATACTCTCCCGTCCTTATACTATTCTGCTATTTTTTAAATTAATAAACTTTATATTCACTCTACTTTAAATTTTTTTTCCATAGCCTTTATGACCCTGTGACATAGTGTACATATCTTGTTCATTTTCTTTATTGTCTGTCTCCCCTTGGTGGAACAGAAGCTTGATGAAGGCAGACATTTTTGATTCTTTTGTTACTGACAGAAAAAATACTTTCAGTTGTGAAAAATATTTTCCTTCAGAAGGCAGATGGATGCAGAACAAATCACTGCAAAATAGTATTTAAATCCACCATGCTTCTAAGTATGTTAGTAACACTATCCATTAAAAATACATCTGCCTTGGGGTGCCTGGGTGGTTCAGTGGGTTAAGTCTCTGCCTTCGGCTCAGGTCATGATCTCAAGGTCCTGGGATCGAGCCCCACATCGGGCTCTCTCCTCAGCGGGAAGCCTGCTTCCCCCTTTCTCTCTGCCTGCCTCTCAGCCTACTTGTGATTTCTCTCTGTCAAATAAATAAAATCTTTAAAAAAACAAAACAAAAAAACTTGATCTGCCTTAAAATAATAGAAATTAACTTTATGAGAACTATTGAGTAGTTTTTGTACAAATTTTCTGATTTTCAAAAGTCAGGAACAACCTCAACATTAATGTAAATTTTCTATTGATCTATAAATTTCTTGAGACATTGGTCAATTTTTTATTTATACCATGAATAATAGTCAAAAATACAGCAAATAGGTTAAAAAGGTCAAAAGGTAAAAAGAGAAAGAAAGTTTATTCATTCCAAATCAAAGAAAATAACATATGGGTAATAGAGTAGTATCTTATTCAACTATTCATATTCAACATATTCAACTCTACATTTTTATGAATAATATATAATAAATATTTCACTTTCACAATAAAGGAGAATAAAATTATTTTCCAAAGTATAGTTCAGCCCTAAATTTATTTCTTCCAGAATTATTTATATAAATTTCAATTTTGTGATTGCTAATTTTTTGCATAAATAAGGGCAAACTATGAGCCAGAGTTGCTCTCCAGGGTGCATCAAAGAGGTCACTCATGTGAAAAAGATTACAATCCTGAATGAAAATGATTCATTTATAGGAAAATTATGAACCTAAATTCTAAATAAATAAACAAACAAATAAAATGTTTAAAGATCCTGTGTGGGCTTCTCTGAAAAACAGTCTGAGGGGTTTGAAGTGGTGGGGGGGTGGGAGGTTGGGGTACCAGGTGGTGGGTATTATAGAGGGCACAGCTTGCATGGAGCACTGGGTGTGGTGAAAAAATAATGAATACTGTTTTTCTGAAAATAAATAAATTGGAAAAAAATAAAAAATAAAAAAATAAAAATAAAAATGAAGGATAAAACAAACAAACAAAAAAACAACAAAAAAAAATGTTTAAAGATTTAAACATTTAAATCTGCCCCACAGTAGATGCTACTTAAGTCTTAGTTATTAGCATAGTGTGACTATTATTTTGCCTTGTGAGCATCAGCTTCTTTCAGCCATACTTCAGTGTAGGACTTTGCTACCCAGTGTGACCCTTGGACCTGAACCAGCAGCATTATCATAGCCAGGTTAAAAAAAAAAAAAATTAAAGGCCAGGAATACTGAAGAGCAGAATGTGAAGGGCACAAAGTGTGACATAAAGCTGAAATGGTTGCCTTCTGAGCATAAGCAAAGATGAGGGTCTGCAGTGAGGATTCTGGTTTTTGTTCTAAATTCAATGGGGAACTACTGAAAGATTTTAACAGGTATATAAATAGGTCACATTCAAGTTATTGTTTGCTTTAGCGTAGGGTAAAAAAATCTCTAAGGCCTGGTGGCATGGGCCAAGTAAATGGAGGGATATCAGTAAGGAGACTAATGCGGTAGTTTAGGTGGGACTACAGCACGGGAATGTAGGGTATAGATGGGACAATGAATTCAAGAGATACTTAGGGAGGATTCAAAGATTACTCTTATATTCCAGCATTATTCAATCAGACGACTGATAGTCTCATTTAATGAGATATGTTACATCAAAAGACAAGCGGATTTTATCTTAGATTGGAGATTTTAAATTTGGCCTCAGAGATGTTGAATTTGAGGTATTATTAGGACACCCAAGAGCAAAAGATGAATAGGCTGCTTGAGAGAGGTAACTAGTCTCAGAGGAGGGATGTTGGCTGGAGATATAAATTTAGAAAACACTGATTCGATTTCAAGGAGTTCCCATATCTACAGTCTGGTTAGAGAGAAAAAAAATTGTAAATAAAAAACTGATCAAGAGGGGCACCTGTGTGGCTCAGTTGGTTAGATGTCTGTCTCTTGATTTCAGCTCAGGTCATGATCTCAGGGGCGTGAGTCTGAGCCTCTTGTCAGGCTCCTTACTGGGCATGGAGCCTGCTTAGGTTTCCCTCTCCTCCTCTGACTCTCCTCCCACCCCCTGCAAGTGTGTGTGTGCTCTCTCTCTAAAAAAGCAAAACAGAAAAACAAAACTGATCAACAAAATGCACATTAATGACATGATGACCAGTCCCCAAAATTCAGCACATTTAGGTTAACAGCATGCCATTTTTTAAGAGATGAAAAAGAATGAAATATGAAAAAAATCATGTGCTAATAAAGGAATAGTTAAACAACTAAGTACTCATGCTAGTCTAGAAAAATTTACATCCAAATCATACTTTCAGAATACAGAATAATGCATTCAGTAGGTATTTATTTGATATTCTTTGAGCAACGTAGGTATAGATTACACAGTTCAAAATTCAATAGACAAAAATTTCATAACATGGTGAATGGCAGAATGTGAGTAACAGGAAATAAGATCCTTGAAATGAAGCTGGGGGAGAGGATTATCAACATTTAAGCCAAAGTGCAAATGTTATAAAAGGAAGGAAGTCATAGATGATATGGACTGACTGAGGAAACAGAAACAGGGAGGGAAAATTTGCTACATGATTGGAATCTCACAAATACAGCAAGATTGGCTACGAACCTTAAGAAAAGCACCAAACAGTTTCAAATTTTGAGGTAACAAAGAGAGAAACCAGTGTAATTAGCATAAAGCATAAACAATTTGGAATGTGGAGCCTAATATAAATGAGCTGAAGAAGGGATGGGAAAGTCTACTTTTAAGCTAATTACTATAAAAAGAATTACTTGAATTAGATAAGAAAGAGAAGAATACATGAAAAACTAAAGAATACTAAGCATACTATTTCTCATATGCATAGTTTACAGAGGGAAACTCTTATGAGGTGCTGGTTTCACTCCTGCAGGTTGACCAGATCCCGCTTTCACAGTGTGCTTTTTTTTTTTTTTAGATTTTATTTATTTATTTGACAGAGAGAGATCACAAGTAGGCAGAGAGGCAGGAAGAGAGAGAGGGCGAAGCAGGCTCCCTGCTGAGCAGAGAGCCCGATGCGGGGCTCGATACCAGGACCCTGAGATCATGACATGAGCCAAAGGCAGAGGCTTTAACCACTGCGCACCCAGGTGCCCCTCACAATGTGCTATTTCTAAGGTTTTAAGGGGTAATTTTGACCCATAGTGTATCTAGCCTGTGTGCAAATGAACATTTCAATTGATTTCTAAAAATAATAGCTAAGATTATTTCTAATCTTATTCAATAAAGCATAAAGCTAATAGTTTGGACTCCGGAGCCTCATTGTTTATGATCTAATTATAGCTTACAAACTGATATCTTGGGCAAGTTATCTAATTTCTCTTTACCTCAATTACCTCATATACAAAATGGGAATAATAATATCACCTACTTGGTTATGGTTATTCATGGTACACACAAAGTGAATAATAAATGTTAGCTATTATTATTGTATAATTATATTAATTTTAAGTCATGTCTTCAAAACAGCTTAAGAAGTTTTGTAATGATAAATGAAGAAATGTACTTTCTTGCATACTCTATTTTAAAATAATAGAGCTAAATTTATACAGTTGCTTGATTCACTGATGAAGGAACAGGCTGAGGAAGACAAGCAAATTTTCTAAAAATAATGATGAGTCTATTTCTTCTATTCCTAGTCCAGAGCTCCACTTTCATATAAAAGTAACTATTTTTTTGTTAAGCAAAGTTAAAATTTTATATCTACATACACATACTATTTTCTAACCTCACTGCTTCATTGCATTTTAATCATTTCTACTACAGTGAGGATGTAGACATGTGTAGGAAATTATCTAACTTATACATTTTAAATTGATTTCAAGGTAAATATTTGAAAAACTGAATACCTATATAGAACTCGGTTTTTAACTGGTTATATAAAAATAAATTTGTTTTACCACCTGTCTTAGTCTATTTGGGATTCCGTAATAAAGTACCATATTCTGGGTGGCTTAGAAGCTGCAGAAGTTAATTTCTCATCATTCTGGGAAGTCCAAGATGCCAGGAGATTCTGTATCTGGTGAGGGGCCACTCCGTGTTCACAGACAACGATCTTTTTGCTAAGTCCTCACAGGAAAAAGGAAAGGGATTTCTCTGGGGCTTCTTTTAAAAAGGCACTAATCACATCATAAGGGCTCCACCCTCATGACATAATCACCTCCCAAGGCCTTGCCGCCTCATACCATCACCTGGGGAGTTAGAATTCCAAAATATGAATTTTAAGGGAACACATTCAGACCATTGCATCCCTTAAAGATAAAACAATTTGATATTAGCATGATTATACTTAGAAAATGAAGATTTAGTATTTAGAACAGGCTTTCATTAGAATTTTTTTCTGAAGTCTTCTATTAGTCTGCTAGGGCTGTCATTAAACAAACAAACAAACAAACAAAAACCCCCGCAGACTGGGTGGCTTAAACAACAGACATAGGTGCCCACAGGGTTGGCTTCTTCTGAGGACTTTCTCCTTCGTTTGCAAATGGCTGTCCTCTTGCTTCCTCTTTGCACAGTCCTGCCTCTGAGTACATGAGCCCCTGGTGTCTCTCTGTATGACCTAATCCCCTCCTCAGAACAACATCATTCATATCAAATTAGGGCCCACTCTCCTGACCTCATTTTAATGTAATTATCTCTTTAAAGGTCCTATCTCCAAATACGGTCACATTTTGAGGTACTAAGTGTTAGGGCTTCAATATATGAATTTAAAAAGAACACAAACGGTCTTCTTTAAAATTATTTTAAATTGTAAAATGTCACATGTTTTAATAATTTACTGTTACACAAAAGTGGCTTTTTACTCTCTGCACCCCTTTACTGTTCCTGCCCTTCAAGAAATACGACTTTGCTTAAAAAATGAACTGGTAAAACCTATTCCATCTGCGTACTTTAAATAACCCAGAGAGTCTTTAGAACAAGCTCATGAATCATGTTCTCGACTTTACTTATGTCAAAATCCATTTCTGGACCCTTTCTTCCTGAAAATGGTTAATGATCCATGTACTGTCTGGCAATTCAAAATTCCTTCTCCTTCTAGACTACATCTGTGGCTGCAGTTCAGGGGTACAACATTTTAATATTACAACTGAAACTGATAAATTGTCATGCTATTAAAAAGTAAGGCAAGAAGGATGTCACAACCACAGAACGACTGTATGTAACTTAGTCTGAGTTTCAGTTTTACCTGTTTAAATGATCTTACCTCTTGCCTTTCAAACATACCTTTTTTACACATATTTTTTCCTCACAGTTTTCTTTCATTATCTCTCCCTTTTATTTCTGGGAATGGTTAAGAATACAGCGAGAAGAGCAGTGAGACATTTAGCCGTCATGCATTATGCCTAAGGATCTCCTAAGATATATATTTTTCTCATCTTCCATCCTCATTTGTGAAATTACTTATATCTTTAGAACACGAAGTTTTCCTAAGAAATATCCAACCTATGTAAGATGAGGGGGAAAAATACACATGACAAAAATCTAGTAGTCTGTTTGAAAATCTAATTGTATTAGAGTCTATATAGGTGCAGAAGGAGTTCCACAAAGCAAGAAATTAAAAAGCAAGTCACTGAAGGTTTGCTGGTAGAGATAGGACTTGAGGAGATCTTTTAAAGAGAGGCACGGTTTGGACAGGGATAAGTTTGATGGATGGCTTCTCTGAGGACTTCATCACAGCCTAAACAGAGGCTTTGAGGCAAGGATGAGGAGACAGTTAGGGCATGTTGAAGATTTTGTAGAATAGCAATGCATGTTGATTGCCTTTTCTGTATTTCATGAGGTATATTCATATAACACTGACAAAATTTTGGAAGTGTAAATGTTGACCACCTTTTCTACTCTAGCTTCCTGGGGAAGATTCTCATTTTGTTCTATATCACTTGGGCCTTTCACCATACCTGTGGGATTAGCATAATGGGTAGAAGATCAGAATAGAAGAAGCCAAATAACAACACACAAAAAATATACTAATATGAGTTTATAACTAAATGGTGAACAAAAGGGTAGACCTAAGAGGTTGTTAGAAGGTGGTGGAAAGATGTGAATGGAATGCTTATTAAGAGCTATTTGGGGAATGGTCCACACAATGAATTATGGGGGAGAGAAGTGGCTTAAGTGCCACTAAAAGAACTTTCTAAAAAGATAACTTGTTTCCCCTGGGACCAAAATGTATTATATTAATTTATATTAATTATATTAATATTTCTTGGGAAGTTTCTTATTTTGAGAAGAAAATATAGATTGCTTTTTAAGAGATAAAACTAGTTTCTCTAAGCACTGGGCTGAATAGGTTTCACGTAGATGCATCATTAAAATCATAAACACATATTACAATGTGGGTGATGTCTCCCCCTGGCAATTCCTAAGGAGCCTTCTATAGCTCATTCCTCTTGCTGTAGGCTTAGGATGCCTAAGTAACTGAAAAGAAGCACTTGACTTCCCTATAAATTCCTATTAGGTTTCAGGTCACCTTCCATTGGCAAAGAAATTCCATAAACAGATACAGAGGCTGTAAGAGATTTTTTTACATCATTAGCAACAACAGTCTACTTGGTAATCTCATGTCTCACCCAGGTTATGTGGTATAATCCAGAATTTGAACATATAGTGAGTCATGAAATATTTAAAACAAAATGTATTTATTAATCCCCTCAACCTTTTCTTCATCATTGCCCCTCAAAGGAGAATTTGTTGACAAAACCTAGTTGTCTTTTCTTCAAATTAAATGTTAACATCACAGATATACTGTTTATCTGTTTATGTGTGGTATATACATCCATGCTTTACATAAACAGTGGGAGAAAGAACAAGACTCTACCCACCGTCACTACCAAGAACCAGTTTTCAACCCCTGGGGAGGTGGTATTGCCCAGAGGGAGAAAGCCGTCCCTGGAGTTTCCCTAAAATAATTTTGTGGGTTCTCATTAAAAAAATGAAAAAGGAAAAGACTGATTCCCTAAATGTTACCAATTTCAGATAGACTCTTACTTTAAGGAGCAAATTTACAAGGATCAACTTAAGGAACCTGCTCTAAGATGACAATGTCTGACATTCTGCTTCTCTCAAATATTAGTCATATTTTGTATTCCAGTTTATGTGGTAATGGCATATAGCTTTTCTTTTTTCTTTTTTTTTTTAATTTGAGGATTTTTATTTTATGTACAATGAGCTGGCATTAAGGTAGGTATCTTGGTTATCTGCAGGTAGGTATCTTGGATGACCCATTCAAGGAAGTTCACTTAATCCAACTTAATGAAGCCTATATCCTTCGCATACTGACGGAAACACTGGCGGCACATATTGAGGCCGTATTTTCGGATCAGACCGTGCCGATTTGAGCAGACGCGGCAAGAACGAGAACCCTGGCCAAATTTCCTCGGATGGCTCCAGTAGAGCTGCTGGTGACCCATCTTGCTTTCTCGGATGCAACGAGGCAAAAGGAAGGGCATATAGCTTTTCTAACCATAGATCCCCTGAGTATATTTTAAGTGGATACTACAAATGTTGGCTCAAAACTATGTCAAGTAGAATTATTGTCTTAAGTTTATAGTAATTCATCTATCAACCTGTAGAGGTTGGACAAGTAAGCCACGACAGTAAGGAAAACTGAAAGTAAATCCAAACAAAAGTTGTGGCTAGGCTAATCAGTATTTCTAAATAAAAAGAAAATATCAGCAAACTCTTTATTAGGGAAGATGGAAACAGAAGAATAACTGATTAGCCACTTCTGTAGAGCAAAAGGGAAAAGGGAAGATTTGGCATTTACTAACTTAAATTTGTAATATAATTTAACTTTGACTTCAAAGACATATACACACACAAACACATAAACACGCGCGCGTGCGCGCACACACACACACACACCCCTTCTTTCTGCCAAGATATGCTTATATTTCCTTGAACTGAAATTTTTATTTTCACCTTAATAACTGCAAACATTTTACCAGAAAAAAGGAAAAACTTTCATATAGGTTTGGAGCACTTTAACTCTGGTAGAAGGTAATGAATGTTCCATATTACCTTTAATTGAAACATATATATTACTGGTAAAGTTCATAAATCACAAGTGAAGAAAAAAAACATGAAGTCATAAATTTGACACATTTTACATTAAAATAGATACATCAACTATTAAAATAAATGTATCTCTTACTGAGAAAATAGATCAAAATCAAATCTAATAGTTCACTTACCAAATCAGACATCCACTATAGAATCATTACTTATTGAATACTGAAGAAGATACATCATCTATCAAATCAAATACCTTCTCTAGTAAATCAGCCTCACCATCTGATTTAAAACTGCCTCCTACTAAATCAAAAAACCACCCAATAAATCAAAGCAATATTGCATCAAAGAATTTCATTTAAAGTAAATACAGTGCATCACCAGACAGCATATATCATAGTAAAGGTATCATTTATTAAGAGAAAGATATGCTTTTTGCCACCTAATTCTTTCAAATGTGTTCCTTTGGATACAGTATAAACTTATGCATTTAGACTGCTTTTAACTATCATTTTTAAAAACACGTTTTCTAAACAAATAATACCCAAGAAGGAAGTGTCTGAAGATTCTTAAAGGTAGTTTGTACTCTTAAACAGCTCCAGCAGTTCACATCAGTTTAAATAGCCTAACAGTAGGTATTATTCGTTTTTTTCTATTCTGTTATGTGATAGTTTTTTGTTGCTTTGTTTTTGTTTTCGTGGGTTTAATCAGTTGGTGGGAAAACACTGGAAAGCAGGGAGTCAGAGTCCTCTTTCTCTCACTCTCACCATATTTTTACAAGCACATACACATTGGTTTAAGGTCTCCTCACATTCTACATCAATCCCTTCACTCAGATGTGGCTGGAACGGGTCAAAAGCCTGGAAATGGGATAGCTGAGAAACATTACAAGAATATCTTTGTACCATAAGTGACTCTTAATCTCACAAAACAAACTGACGGTTGCTGGGGGGAGGGGGGTTGGGAGAAGGGGGTGGGGTTATGGACATTGGGGAGGGTATGTGCTTTGGTGAGTGCTATGAAGTGTGTAAACCTGGTGATTCACAGACCTGTACCCCTGGGGATAAAAATATATTATATGTTTATAAAAATTTTTTTTAAATTATAAAAAAAACAAAAACAAAAACACAAAAAGAGTATCTTTGTAATCTCCACGTTTCCTGGAGAATTTAATGCAAAACAATTTCCCTAAATTTATGTTAAGAAAGTGTTCCTTTTTGCTTGGTTCTGTACTTTGTTTTCGAAAGCAATATGGTATACATATTTTAATTCAGAATAGACTTCTAATTGAAGAAATACTCAGTAATAAATCCTATCAAAAATTCTGATCAGATTACACATATAGATTTTTTTTTTTTTTTTTTTTACTTTAAGTAAATTCAACACCACACATGGGGCTCAAACTCACAGCCTTAAGATCAAGGGTCACATGCTCTACCAACTGAGCCACCTGGATGCCTCCACCAAATTATGATTTTAACTCATAAAATTTTTACTTCTAAGTATGAAAGTTGGAAGTACATATCCTGCCCTGATTTCATCTAAGAAACTGCTGTGTTTATCCACTGAACTATCAACTATGTAGACATACAAACTTCTAGAACTTAAACTCACTCATATTACCAATATACTAAGATTAATTTTCCATAAAGCTGAGATTCTTAAGTGGTAGGGGACAGAAAGATACAATCTACAAATTAGCTATTTACTTATTTGCTCTTCAGGGTGCGTTGACATAGAAATAATTATGTAAGTTCAAAATTCAGAAATTTTAAGAGAATTTTGACAATAGCTTCTGTGAAAAAAAAAATATATTACCTATTTAGTTCCTGTAAGCCCTGAGTTTATAATCCTATCTATAAACCTGTCACTCAATAAGTAATTTTGAGTACTACTTTGTGTTTGTATTGTATTTCTAAGAGCTATATGAATGCAAATGAAGTTGAAGACCTAGTTCTTGTCCTCAAGTAGCTACCTGTGTTGCTAAGAATATTAAAATACTGGGGCATGTGGGTGGCTCAGTGGGTTAAAGCCTCTGCCTTTGGCTCAGGTCATGATCCCAGGGTCCTGGGATCTAGCCCCACATTGGGCTCTCTGGTTGGCCGGGGTCCTGCTTCCCTTCCTCTCTCTCTCCCTGTCTCTCTGCTTACTTGTGATCTCTGTCTGTCAAATAAATAAATAAAAATCTTTTAAAAATATATATTAAAATAACCCACAGAGAGCTTAGAGAATTGGGGAAGATTATTATAATAGACTAAATGCACATGTAATTAGCAAATGCAGTAAGTAAACTGAGACACATATGGGTGGAATTTAAGGCTTACATTCAATTTGATACATGGGAAAAGCAAATTAAGCAAACCAAAGATTTAAAACTTGTGTGTTTTTAAGAACAGACAAGTAAGAGGAGTAAGTAGAAATTAACCAGTTAAAAATAAAAAAGAAGAATTTTCTTGAAAATAAATGAGGCATACTGCTAGAAAGAAAGTTAAAGTTAGACCAGATTTAGAGAAAAATTTTGAAGCTATAAATCTGAGTAAACATATCATTGTCTCAATTTTGCATAACCTTGACTTATCCTTATGTCTCTTCCCTGTATCCAACTTGCATCCCTATTCCACTCAAACTCTCAATAATACCTTTTAAAAGTTTTGGTTTTATCACTAGAAATATGGCCAGTCCACAGTTTGTTTTGAGATACTCTTGCCTGGTTAAGGCTTGAAAATAGATTGTAAGTCATTTATTAGTCCATAAGACCCAGCCCTCCCTTGTTGCAAGCTATTTACAAAATGTGACCCAAACATGTTTATTACTGATCAGCAGTTTCTCATTATTGCTCTGTTTCTGTTGATATAAACATTGATTAATTGTAATTGCAGTTTTGGCCAGCATGGATTTATTAGAACATAAAGTAACAAGAATTTACAAAAATGTCAAAAGAAAGGAACAGTTGCATGGAACATTTGGAGGATGTGCTGATCCATTCAAGGTGGAAGGCATATGCTGCTTGAGCCAGCAGAACAGAGGAAAAATAATCACATTACTCTAGCTTAAGAAATGAAATGGATGACTAAAAGGAAATGTGGATCTCTATAATAAATATAGTCAAGTTTTCTATTTTATGGGGAATATGCTCCTGACTCAGGAAAAACAAACGCTTTTTTAAAAGTCTCTTATTGCCTCTAATGTTAAGTTTTATTATCTTTTTTTTAATTTTGAGAAAATTGTAAAAGTACTTAGGTAATAATGCACATACCTAATTTTATAATTTTTTCTTTAAAAATGAAATGGTACTTTTAGATATGTAAACACCCTGTAGAAACTCTCTTGATTCTCAAGGTATAATTATTCATAAATTACTTAAGGGGTTGTGTCTTATGCTGAAACATTCTTAGGGAATAAGTTTCTGTGACTCCTTTGAAAAATAGTATCTCAACATTCTTTCTGTTACATGGTCAATCAATAAATTTAAGTATGCACCAGGTTCAAGGTCTATGCTAAACTTACTGGGAAACTATGAAACAAATTAAGGCCTTATCTTTGTCCCCACATGGCTCTTAGCTCCTCCCCAACAGAAATGAGACACACACCAGGAATTTGTAATACAGGACAGAATGGGACATATCGAAAGTGCTTTGAAAGTTCAGAGAGGAGAGGAAAGTAGTCACAGTTCACTAAAAAAAAAAAAAAAAAAAAGGGACAAGAAAGCTTCTTTAAAAAAATATGGACTAGACAGATGCTGCCCATCCTTTCTATGAGTAGCTATCAGAGTAGAAGGCATTTCAAGGCAGAATCACACCACACAAACACTTATAGAGTAACTAAGCAATGGGTATCAGGTTTGAAAATGCCAGGTATGCATGTTTCTAAAGGACATTAATCTTTAAAATGATTCTCCAAATGAAAATGTTGATGGTAGTTCAATTTGTAAGTTGGATAAATATGAAGCTGTGCTGATTCCAGAATGGGGGTCCAGAACCCTGCTGATGCCTGTCCATACCACCACCACCCACAGCTTTTGCCATCAACGTTATCACACATGAACTTGGACTTCTAGCACACCTTTTTTGTACTTAATGAATGAGTATGTAGTGAGGGAAGAGTGAGAAAGAAAGCCAGATTTAAAAAAAAAAAAGGATGAGACTGCATTGAATATCAATACTTTTGACCACTACTCAGCAGAAAATAGATGGAACTGCTAGGAATGAGTTGTGGGTTTTTTTGTTTGTTTCTTTTGTTTTGTTTTAACATAGTAGTGATCCAATCAGAGCTCCAACTTGGAAAGATACTCAGTGTTCTTCTAAGGGAATTAATCTCAGCAGAGTTTGTAACAAAAGGTTATAATGTTCTCAACTTGGTTTGGAGATGGAGAAAGAAACTGATTAGATATGAGGCTTTAGTGGAACTTTGATTGGTTGACAGCATTACTTCAACATCTAAAAGAATAGTACTGCTATTATCACAATGGAGATAAAGGAAGTGTAAGAAGCAAAGTTCAGTGTTTCCCATTTTGAATTGTTGGCACTAAGTGAATATACAGAGAAATAAGTCTATTAAAAAGCTGTGAATGTCTGACTCAATGTCATAAGCGAAGAGTAAAAAATAGCATGGTGGAATACTTCATTAAGAGGGTATATAAAGAGTAGTAGGGGGGAAAAAGAGACCAAGAACAAAAATCTTCATAATGAAAAATTAATTTGAAGTTCGAGTTCATTTATTTTTCCTAGAGTCTGAATTAAGTTGTAAAATTCACTGAGCGATTGTTTAACTATAAAACAAAACATTTCCAATAATAACGATTCATCATAAAAGACATCCCTAGAAAAGTTAATTCTAATTTCTTCTTTAAAAGTATCCCCTCCTGTGGCTTTGCATTCAAATACTTAGCTCTGCAGACAAAGCTCTTTGGTATTCACTTAGCTCCCTACATGTTGTCTGGTGCAACCTTTGCAGTTCAAGTACAAGTACAGACCTTAAATCAATTAGGCACAATCCATCAAGTCAATTAGGAAACTCTAAAACATTGCAACTCTCAAAGTCTTCTTTGTTTTCCTTAATGAAAGAAGAGAAGACAAATTCCTCACTCACTAATTTCGTTTTTAAAAAAGTTGCCTGGACCTTAAATCCAGCATAGGGTATTGACTTTTCTACATGAAAAACAAATCTGCAAGACTTTGAGATTACATCCAATAAGTGATTTTTTTGATCGATGAGTAAAAATTAACTTAGATAACTGTGTAATATGGCCAAGTAAAGATTATTCTGCTCCTAAAGATGAAATACTATTTACCTCTGCCTCTACTCTAAAAAGCTTTTCCTCCTGTAAACATTTCTTCAAGGGCTACAAGTAGCAATATTTGGCTTTGATCAAATATTTAAAATCTACCTCCTCCCAGTCGTGCTCATTTAAAGATGGGATATAAGTTGGTTTGATTTAAGCAAGTACTCATATTAATTTTAGTCATCTTATTTCCAGTGTGTCTTATCAGACATACACAGAAGTTCACTAACTCTGATTTTCTGGTAGGTGATTTACAGAGATAAATGAGGGTCCCATCCCATCATTTGAACACAACTCTTATGAAACACTGATCACCCTGAAGAGTTGGAAGAACTTACCAGACAAACATATTAAAGAGGTTAATAGTGGTGATTTAAAGGATTCTGGAGAGAAATAAACTTGGTTTTGAAGCATATTAACATTCGTTAAGTTATTTAACCTCCCTTAGCCTTAATTTATCTCCATGCTAGAGTAATCATGAAAATGTATGGAAGGCACTTACCATACTGTCCAGCATGAAGTAAGCACTGAATAGATGATACTTACTATTACTGTATTTCTGAGTTTCATGTGGCCCACAATCATGTTTTTGCCAGAGCTATTCATTTCTTCACAGATAACTGCAATAAATTCTCTCTGTCTCTCTCTCTTTCTCATCAAGTTCAGTCACAGATTTGGTTTCTTCCCCATGATTCTCTGTGGGAATCATGCAGTGGGATATTTCCCTCATTTTAAAAATAAGGAGAATGAGGCCATGAAAGATTAGGTTTTTGCCCCCGGGGCCAAATAAGTGACTGAGCTGAAACTGAAATCTAATTTCTCACCAGATACTCATTTTAATAATGTTATTTATCCATACAATCCAGTAATTCCAGTAATACCACAGGGTATTTCCCAAAGAAAACAAAACTACTAATTTAAAAAGATATATGGAGGGGGCGCCTGGGTGGCTCAGTGGGTTAAGCCTCTGCTTTCGGCTCGGGTCATGATCCCAGGGTCCTGGGATCGAGCCCCGCATCGGGCTCTCTGCTCCGCGGGGACCCTGCTTCCTCCTCTGCCTCTCTGCCTACTTGTGATCTCTGACTGTCAAATAAATAAATAAAATCTTTAAAAAAAATAAATAAAAATAAAAATAAAAAGATATATGGACCCCTATGTTAATGCAGCATTATTTACAATAGCCAAGATATGGATGCTACCTAAGTGTCCACTGACAGATGAATGAATAAAGAAGATATGGTATATTAATACAATGGACTATACAGCCGCAAAAAAGAATGAGATCTTGTCACTTGCAACAATGTGGATGGACCTAGAAGGTATTATCCTAAGTGATGTAAATCAGACAAAGAAAATATCATATGATTTTACTTATATGTGGAATCTACAAAAACAAAACATATGAACCAACAAAAATGCAGAAACAGATCTATGAATACAGAGAACAAACTGCCAGTGGGGAGGAGAGTGTGGAAATAGGTGAAAAAGGGTGAAAGGGCATGGGAGGCACAGGCTTCCAGGACATAATGAATGAGGAACAGGGATAAAAGGCACAGCATATGGAATACGGTCACTGGTATTATAATAGCGTTTTGTGGTGACAGATGGCAGCCACACTTGTGGTGAACCCAGCACAACATAGAGAGCTGCTGAATCACTATGTACACCTGAAACTAATGTAACATCATGTGTCAACTATACTTCAACAATGACAAAATAATTTTTAATAAATCATATCATTTAAAGTATAAAGAAAAAAATAATTTTTGACTCCCATAATTGTTACTTTCTTTTCTGAGTCTGGTAGAAAACAATTACTGTGGTTGTATATTTTGTTACAAAAAGCTTTAAAGAAGAATCTGATGGACTATAATTTTAAGTTCACTTTCTAATTATAAAATGCTGCTATACACTTTAATTTGTCTCCCCAATTATTGCTTGATTTTTAAAAAATGATTTTATTTATTTATTTGAGAGAGAGAGAGAGAGAGAGGTAGCAAGAGAGAAAGAGAGAGCATGAGCAGCAAGGAGAGGGGGAAGCAGGCTCCCCGCCAGCGGGGAACCCAACACAGGCCTCAATCCCAGGACCCCAAGATCATGACCCAAGCCGAAGTGGGACGTTTAACCGATTGAACCACCCAGGTTTGCCATCACTTGATTTTTCTTTTCTATCATGAGTAAGAAACAATTCACGTACTGAACAAGAGACTGAACTAGTTGGAAGTTAGTAGGCCTGCCCTGTTCTCTCACAGAGCAGCCATGAAGGTGAAGCTCTTAGACTTACGGGTCCTTTTCTCCTCAAATAATGCTATCACTTACTCATTCAAGCTGAGTTGAGGAAGATAAGGGTGGGGAGAGAAGCTGCATTAGACTTCCCTGTGTTATAAAAAGTTTGGATACTGTTGGTGTCTCTTGGAGTTAGTGAACTGGTGGCTATATCATTTCTGTTTGAAAAATGCAGGAAGATCCTGCTGTGTGAGTTGGAGGACGTGAACAAAGTGAATGATTCGATGAATGTTGATTTATTGCTGAACACAATGGTGTCTTAATTGAAGAGCCACCTGCGTAGCAAAAGAAGGACTTTGTTATGAGGTGTACATGTTTTTAAATAAATAAGAACATGTAAATTTTTAACCAGGAAACGTGTGTCATTCCCTTTACTCTTTAGAAAGGACTGTTTCTCTCTTTTCTTCAATTGTAAAACACATTAGTTTTTCATTTTATGAAACTGTAATTTGAAGGGAAAGTGTCCATTATTCATAACTAAATCTCTAATCAAAACCTAGGATTCCACAAAAACTGGAGAATTGGCAAATAATGTGAAATCCAGTCCAGAACAATTTTGTTTGATTTATAAGGAGCCTCTTATCTCTACATTTAAATGTAGCCATGTGCCCATACAGTCATCTGTCAGACTGGGAGAATTTCCAGATAATCAAAATGTCACAAAGTTAGTTCTTTTAATTCTTATTTCATCTCCCGCAAGTATGACCTCTGATTGTAATTACAGCTTCATCTGCTGTTGAATGATTTTGTTTTATCAGACAACGACAGTGCTCTAACAACCACACTGCTGGGGAACAAGGAACCTGCTCAAGATAGGAAACTATAAGAATGCTGAGCTTTGGGAAGCAGAAAAACTGCTGTTTATTCTGACCAAAATATTAAATTGGAGGGCACAAAACCTAGAGCAAAAAATGCTCTAGTAGAAAAAGCAAATTTACGTGTAGAAGAAATCTAACTCAGTAGGACTGATCAGTTGAGGTAACCATTGTTTAATAAGATAAGGGAATCTGAGGAATACCCTTCTCTCACCTTATCCTACCATACATTTACCAATTAGATAAAAAATTAATGAGTAATTAAGTCCTCCTTCATATCCTTGATCAAATGCCTGGGGGAGACTATTTAGGTTTGGGTGGTACTTTTATTCTACTTCAACTAGAGCAGGGCATCATAAAATAGCTTATATGAAAACCAGGTTTTATTCCTTACTTGAGAGACACAGCTATGTGATGTTGAGTAAACCATTAGCACTAATATTTTTTTTTAAAGATTTTTTATTTATTTATTTGAGAGAGAGAGACAGTGAGACAGAGCATGAGCGAGGAGAAGGTCAGAGAGCGAAGCAGACTCCGCGAAGCAGACTCCCCATGGAGCTGGGAGCCCGATGTGGGACTCGATGTGGGACTCGATCCCGGGACTCCAGGATCACGCCCTGAGCCGAAGGCAGTCGTCCAACCAACTGCGCCACCCAGGCGTCCCCATTAGCACTAATATTTTAAATTGACCCTCTATCAGAAAGTAATGATAACGTCTGCCCTACTGTGATACAGTTATTTTGATACAGAAATGAGATGATATAATTCTTGATGTTTGAAGTATTATGAAAATAAGCTTCATCATTTGCTAGATACTGTTTAAATAAGATCTGTTTCAGAAGCCAGCCTTTTCTCAAATTTATAGGAAGAACAAGTTGAAGACACAAATTCTGTAAGGAAAATGGAATGAGAAATGGACATAGGTAAAGGTGGGTATTGTGTAATGAAGTGTTGGTGTCACAAAAAGCCTACTGTTTACCTACTTCAAAATTTCTTGTTGGAAGTAAAAGCCTGAAAAAGTAAATAAGAGTCACACCCAATGTCAAATAGCTTATGTGGAGCGCAATTTGGACTAGAGTCAAAGTCTCCAGAACCTGAAACTAATGTCCTTTTCTTTATGCCAATTCACCACATTGCAAAATTTCTTTTCTACCTGTAAAACCGCCTAAGAGTTAAAAGGCAAAACCTACTAGTAGGATGCGAAGTATTGTGTCCCACAGGCTCATCTCATCATAAGATTTTAGAGCAGAAAAAACTTTCTGAGTCCACCTAATTCAAAGAAGTCTGTCATACATTTCTACTCTCCACTGCCCCCCCTCCATGATTACCTCTGGAGAAAAAAGGAAATATTTCCTTGGGAAACATGGGAAATGGCTAAAGACAGATGGTTCCTACTTATGCATGCACATGATTATACATTTGAATGCTGGGATGGCATTAAAGCTACTCCATGGAGCTTCCTGACTCTGCATCTTCTCTCACTACAGCAAGCACACTGACCTGTCTTCTTGCTGTTCTTTAAGCACACCAGACCTTCTCCCAAATGGACGCCTTGCTTCTTCTGCCTAAAAAAATGCCTCCTCTGAATATGTATATGATTTCTTCCTTCTTTTCTTCCAGGTCTCTTGTCAAATGTCTCTTCATTGGAAAGGCACATTTGAGTACCCTATCATAAACAGGATCCTTCTGGGATGGGGTACATCACTTTGTCCCTTATACTACTTTGCTTGACATTCATCTTATGTATTTTTTTGTCTCTTTTCCTCTACCTTCACTCTTTGAAAAGCAGGACTTTATTTTATATCATGCTCTATTTAATCTTAGCACCTAGAACAGGGCCTCGCATATGGAAAGAGAGGAAAAAATTTTCAAAGGAAAAAAAATATTAATCTTTTCATATAATTCTTTAACAACTTTAGATTTTTTATCTAACCACCAAAGAGAAATTTTATCACAAGGGATTTGTTAACTGTCTTAAAAGAACAATCTTCATTTCCCTTAAGTAATCATTATTTCAATCATTTCAGTTGCTATATAATAATTTCCAAGTGTATTTTGAATTCTTAATCATCAACATGGTATACTTCAATAACTTTTCCTGTTATGTGAAAAATCTACATTACATTATCACATAATGATAAACATTCAATCAATTAACACTGTTTTGAAATGAGCAGATGTTTACGGATAGGAAAAAAACTCATCTAAGTTTTGACTAAATTAATAACATTTGAGCTGACATCTTATCATGCATATGCGATGGGCCTATATACTTGTGATTTATAGATTTGAAGCATTTCTTTACAGTGCATGGTAGTATGCAGAGATCCCAAAGTTAGTTCTTGCAGACAATGGTGTTGATGAAGAATCCATAATTTTAATATCATTGTTCTATGATAATGAGGAGAGAGAACAGAAGGAGAAAGAAGAGAAAGAAGAAAAGACACCACCAGAATACAAAATTAATTTTTTAATTCTGAGAATGACTAGGGAAAATGAGGAGCTGACAAATGTGAAAATCCCAAACACATAAATATCTAAAACATATTCAGGAAGTAGGAAATGGAATAGACCACCAAATGGAGAAGAAATTGAAAAAAGTAGTGAAAGAATTGCCTCCCCAAATAGCCTCAGGTCTATGCAGTTTTATAGCCCAGTTCTTTCAAGCTTTCAAAACACAATAATGTGTTTTTTATATATAAACCCTCTGGAGCATTAAAAAAAAAAAAAAGAGAGAGAGAGAGAGAAAGTCCTGATGTGTTTTATATACTGCACATAATATGGATAACAAAATCTGAGAGAGCACAAAAACAGAAGACTTAAGACAAATAATGATTATAAATATGAAAACAAAAAAGATCAATAAAAAGTCTACCATACTGAAGTAGCCAAAAGTCTTAAAAGAAGAATTCATCATATTCAAGAAGAGTTTACATTAAAAGGTAAGAATATTTAATTTTCAAGGCATATAATATAATTGATCACAGTATATTTTAAGGAAAAATGTGCCTGACCATTTGGGTTGATTTCAAAAGCCTTTAATAAAATACCTTATTTTGAGGGCATCTGGGTGGCTCAGTGGGTTAAGCCTCTGCCTTCGGCTCAGGTCATGATCTCAGAGTCCTGGGATCGAGCCCCACAAGGGCTCCCTGCTCAATGGGGAGCCTGCTTCCCCCTCTCTCTCTCTGCTTGCCTCTCTGCCTACTTGTGATCTTGATCTCTCTCTCTCTCTGCCAGATAAATAAATAAATAAATATTTTTTAAATAAAATAAATTAAATTAAATTAAATACCTTACTTTAAAAAAAAGTTCTTAGTTGGAATATACCCTAATTATAATAGGGATTATCCAACCAGAGTCATTACAATATCCAGTATCACACCTCATGGTGAAACACTAGGAGCAATCTCATCAATGTCAAGGAATATAGAAAAATCTTCCCTTTCACCTTTGTTATTTAAAATATTTCAAAGTTTTTAGCCCATGTTGTATGTCAGGTAGAATCAGAGAGAAAAGACCTCACTTTTTGAAGGAAGGAAACAAAATCTGTACTTTCTATATTATTATATATCTAAAGTATCCAAAACATAACTGGAAAAAAGTTTAGTCAGATATCTGGTTACCAAAAAATATACCCAAATAATTTACTTTACTACATAGTAGCAATAGTATATTAGAAAGTACAATAAAAGACTATAAACAAAAGCAAAATCATTATATAGTGCCTTTGACAAAATTGGTAGGTACCCAAGGTCTATGTGGAGGCAACCACAATGTTTCAGTGAAGGATATTAAAACAAAATTAATAAACTAGGAGGCATACATACACCTGGATAGTCAAACTTGGTATTGTCAAGTTATCAACCCTCAGAAACTGGTTTATATATTTAATGCAATGTCAATGATACATATTTTGCTGCTTTCAAGTGCTTTTTTAAATTTCCAAGTGAATTTTTAAAAGCTTTTATTAAATTCTCTATAATCTCTTTGGAAGTATTATTAGAATTACATCCAGTAATTTGTTTGTTCTAGTTGACTTTTCAGAAGCAGCAATAAAACATTCACCATAAGTCATAAATGGCATCATCAACTATCTTGTATCATCCTGTCTGATGTGATAGAATCTGCTTAGATATACAGGATTATGGCAAAACCATGAGGTAAAAGTGAACATGTGTAGCTTTATTAAGTTCTACGAAATTTAGAAGGCAGACAATTCATTCATTTATTCATTCAAGTAACATTTATTTAATATCTACTTTGTAACCTACTAAGCTAAATCTAAGGCACACAAAGAATCATATTAAAAGAATCACAGTGAGGGGCACCTGGGTGGCTCAGTGGGTTAAAGCGTCTGCCTTTGGCTCAGGTCATGATCCCAGGGTCCTGGGATCAAGCCCCACATCGGGCTCTCTGCTCAGCGGGGAGCCTGCTTCCCCCTCTCTCTCTGCCTACTTGTGACCTCTGTCAAATAAATAAACAAAATCTAAAAAAAGAAAAGAGTCACAGTGAGAGTCAAACATATAAGCTGATGCTAAATGGTGGGTCCGTAAGAGAGATTTATCCAATATAATTCTAGAAGCTATAGTCCCGGATCCAATGAAACTGAATAGTAGTACAACTTTCAATCAATGGTGTTAACCACTGATAACTACACTCTTATTGCCTTCCCTGTCTCCCTTCACAGCTAGCAACATTTTGACAACAGTAAAGTTATTCCATATATATTTAAAAGAACAAAATCAGAGATGCAAATTAAAAATAAAGTGGGATTTGGTCAATGTAACCTGTATCATTCCCACCTAACATCAACAGGCCACTTTGGTGTCTATATTACTAACAAATAAAAGGCACATCGTACTCAAGGAAATACACAGATGGTGGATATTATTGAGTACTTAAGCTGTCTGCTTCAGAGTAAAAACTTAAATGTTTTTCTCTTTAGGGATTCAAAGCATCCTGCATTTAAATTCATGTATGTATGAGTCCAAAGGGAAAACATTTTTCATTTGTCAGTCAAGCAAGTTATTTTGAGAGAAAAGTTTAATTAAGATTAAACAAACTTAGATTGTTTGTTAGCCTAAAGGCATAAAGTTCTAAAAGTAAATTAGTTGCAGGATAACTGCTATTGTGAAAAATATTTTCTTGTGCACAAGCCCACTACTGTATATTTTAAATTAAACATGAAATGTCTCCATCTTTACCAGGAATTCAGAGAATAACAATCAAAGAAGGTCCTTAATTTCCAAATGCCTACTAGGCCACTGTTGCTATTATTATCTTTTTTTGATATGGAGAAGTTGCTTAGATTAAAAAAGTAGATTATCAAAAACATGAACAAATTTTGGTTTTTGAAAATATCAATTTAAAAATGAACATTTTCTTTCCTTGTGTACTAAAACTGATTGTCAACAGTTAAAAGTGAAAAGTATCAACATAAGTATGGATGGTCAGATTGAAAGATAAAAAGACAGGTTAAAAAAAAGATGATGCATGAAGACTGAAATCACAGCTATGTGTGTGTATACTCCCATTTTTATCTGGGATGAAAACTGGTACAAGCAGTGTTATCAGTTAGGAGGTGTTTCTATCAATTTAGAAAACATCTGTGTGGAGGAAGGGATTAAAAGAGTTAGACTCTGACTTCTAAAGAGAAACCCCCAAAGTCTAATTTTCCACAGATTTCAACTCTATGAATTACTATGACACAGTGTGACAGTAGCAGGTATAAAATCCTCTATTATTAATCTCAAATGATGATATGACTCTGAACCTCATCTCAGGAATTCGATTTCAAATATTTCTTCTTTTGAATCTGTAATAAGATATTTAGCTTTTTAATTGAGTGGAAAAAATTGTTCTTAAATTCTTACTTATTTGAGAGCAAGCGAGCATGTGTGTATGTGGACATGTGCGTGGAGGTGGGTAGATGCAAAGGAAGAGAATCTTTAGGAAGACTCCCCACTGAGCATGGAGCCCCACGTGGGGCTCAGGCTCACAAGCCACGAGATCATGACCTGAGCCAAAACCAAAAGTCAGATACTTAACTGGAATGAGCCATGCAGGTGCGCAATTATTTGAGTGGAAACTTTGGATTACAGTTTCAGCCAAGCTGATCTGTCAGTATATTTTATTATTACATATAAGGTGAATTTTACATATTTGGAATAAATTCATTCTAATAATCTGTATCATAGGAAAGGATTAAGGACTGGCATAAGTAAGGCTGGTGATAGTCCAGTCTTTGGGGATATAATTAATAACAGAACAGGTAGTTGTTACCCTATGCTCATTAGTAAAAAATTAGTGTCATCCTATAATTCCCAAGAAAGAAGGAAACTTAAATAGCATGCACCCCTGTCCAAGGATACTAACCTATGTTCTATGAAGGGCATCCTCTGTCCCCTTTGACTAATCTCACAAATAATCTTTATGAAAATGTCAAAGCACTGCTTTCTGGTTATAAAAATTAGAAAGCATTCTGAGAGATCAGAGATTTGTGTGTACACATATGTGTATGTGTATTTTTGAGGGAAAATCAACCATTTGACAATGAAACTCTGGGAAATGGGTAGGGAAGTTATTTAAACTCTTGTGCTTCCATTTCATTTTTCTAACATTAAAATGAGAATAAAAATATATTTTGTGCTTTTTTGGAGAGAGAGAGAGCACATAAGTTGGTGGGGCAGGGAAGTAGAGAGAGAGAGAGAAAAAGAATCTTAAGCATGCTCTACACTTAGCAAGGAGCCCGATGTGGGGCTAGATCTCACAATCCAGAGATTATGACCTGAACCAAAATCAAGAGTCAGATGCTTAACCAACTGAACCACACTGGCACCACAATTGTGTGCTTTTTTTAAAAAAAACATTAATTGGATAAGATATTATAAGTACTACATAAGTGAGAAAGGTATATATCTAAGTAAAGATATATGCAATAAACGGTATAAATAAGGCATGATATACAATATTTGATGAATATATATGTGTATATGTATGTATATGTATATACACACACACACATTCATAATGATTTAATAGAAATCTGAATAGTATGTGTTAAATATAGATGGGGTGTTTTGAGGAAAGTAGGCAAATGCTGACCTTGACACTTGATTAAAAGGTCATAGAGTGACGAGCTACCGAGGAAGATAAACCCATACTCACTGAGTAGACCAGTCACCCACCTTCCTCTCAGGGAGAAGTTATCATGGACTCTGCAGTCAGCCAGACTGGTTTAAATCAAAATCTTCCAATTATTATTTATGTGATCTTATTTGAAGTCTACTTTGAAAGTTGAGGAAACCATATTACCTTATTCATGGATTTGTTGGGAGGTGTTGGTACCTGACGTAATTCATGTAAAGAATTTGAGTTTCAAGTAATCTTTAGTTGTTGTTCCACTGAATATGCGTTATTCCATGCCTCATAATGGCTGGTTACCAAATATTAGGTTGAGCTGTGATCAAGGAAAAAAAGTAAAGGATGAAAAAAATGGCAGATATACAGTTCCTCAAAATAATGGTTTTTCAGAGAAATGAAAATTAAGGAAGGTGACTATATAATTACGACAATAAAAACCACGATGGGTATTAAGTGAGAGCTTAATTTTGTGCCAGATACGGTGCTAAATGCTTTGAATGCATGGTCAAGCTTCTTAGAAACCATGAGAATTAGGTATTATCATCTTTCTTTCTACAGATGAGGAAACTTGAGCTCAGTATGGTAAAACAATCAACCTAGTGAGCCAGGTGATTGATTCATTAACAATCACTCCTGTCACAAAAACTTGACAGTGCTATGTAAACCACTGACTTGAATTATACAGTAGAGGAGTGAAACAAAGGGAATTAAATTATTCCTTCCCTCAAAGAACTTATTATCTATTAAGATAAATGCAATAAGGCACTTAAATATGAGAAAATATAAAATTATTGTATTTAAATTAAGCACATAATTATTGAGGTAATAGGAATGGAAGAAAACATATTAGCAAAATGGTATCAAAATGGAAATACTTCGTCACTTACATACATAAATAAAGTTTCATATATATTAAGTTTTTCTAAGAATCTACTTGTAATGCCAGCTGGTTGATTTCTATTTCTTTATTCCTAATGCAGTTTTTGCTGATATAGGAACAATGTGTATTTATTTTGGTTAATGAACCTGTCTTCTTTGAAGGAATCCAAAAGATAATATTCTATGATAACTTACACAGCACGAAGCTGTTCTGTTTTAAAACAGGAATCATTTAAGCCTGCATTGTATCGATCAAGCACTGCCCAATATAGTTTAAAACATTTAAAAAAAATCAACTGTAGTTTTTCCAACACACATAACATAATATTATCAAACACAGACAAGAAGTCTTAGCATAATGAGAGTGTTTTGCAAATGAGAAATTATAGATAATTACTGTTTGTTCTTGTTTTCATAGAATGAAGTATAATTATTATTAACAAGAGGCTTGTTTCAATAATTATTTCTGGTTATCCCAGGGCACAAATGCATTGAAGCATAAAACAATGCATTTTAACTCAAGAGTTTTTGTTTCTGGATCATCTCTTATCACTGCTAGCGGTTATGCATGCGCGCTTGCTCTGAATGTGTGCGAGCCTGCCGCTCTCTCACCAAATGTGTGTGACTTCTGAGAATATCATATCATTCTGTTGAAGATTAAATACACTCTCATCAATATTTTAAAAGAAATGATCTAACCACGCATAGTATTACAGCACCGTTATTTTACTTAAGGGGAAAATAAGAATTTAAAGCATATATATCCAGTTGGGATTTCGGTTTCCAGGTAACAAATTATGAAGAATCAACATATATTTTTAAAAAGAATGAGATGGGGACGCCTGGGTGGCTCAGTTGGTTGGACGACTGCCTTCGGCTCAGGGCATGATCCTGGAGTCCCGGGATCGAGTCCCACATCGGGCTCCCAGCTCCATGGGGAGTCTGCTTCGCTCTCTGACCTTCTCCTCGCTCATGCTCTCTCTCACTGTCTCTCTCTCTCAAATAAATAAATAAAAAATCTTTTAAAAAAAAAAAAAAGAGATGGTGCCCTTAGCAGTGACTTGGGAAACCTACCAAGTAAATGCCTGTCATACTATTTGTTAAATATTGTTAATATTACCCCTGGACATCATAATTACCATAAGAGTTACTGAGCTCTCATTATGCATAGACACTGTGTTAAGCACATTTAATCCTATCAAGTATTATTATCCATGTCCTTTACATATAAGAAAACTGAAATATAAAATATTTAGGCAATTTTCGCAGTCATTCTGCTAAGAAGTGGTTGTACTAGGTCTTTAAGCTGGTGGTCTCACACTGCCATCTAAATCTTAACACACCCCTCTAAATTTGTCCTTGGTGATCTTTTATCTTTGCTTGCTTCTAAGTTTTTTATAAAAATGAATTACAATAATGACTGTCAGAATCCAGGTCCAGCTATGGTTGAAAGAGGGAAATATCCTTCAGGGTGACACAGATAAACTAAAATTCACTTCAAAAGTAATGACAGGAAAGAGTCTAGACAGGCAGATGGAATGTCTTATTTCTGGCAGCAGGAAGAGAAGTGCCATAATGGATACAGGGAATTATTTTAGCTAGTGTGAGCCAAACTTTGGCAAAAAAAAAGGGGGAGGAATGGTTAGGCCCTTGGCTCAGGTGGTACCAGATATCTAGGAATGGGGCCAGGTTTATAGTGCTATTATTCTAGCCACCCCAATAGTCAATCTCAAATAAATAAACTTTTTAGAACAGTTATCAGTAAAGCAATAACCTTCCTTCTTCCAGAACAGGAAAATGAGTCAGGGTATCTTAGCAGAGACTTGGAAAGGCTCAAGTACTCAATATTTTGGGTGAGAAACTTAAATGTTTGTCTTGAGAGAATGAGCTATTCCATTTTGCATATGCAAGACACTATAAACATATCCTTTGATTCCTATAAATCTTTTAAGCTTTCGGGAACTACAGAAGCTACTCGCTTGACGAAGTGTCTTTTCTCTTATTAGAGTTCAAGAAACCATATGACATGAACCAATGACTTTTTAAAAAATATTTATTTGTACTTACAGAACAAAATGTATTCTGGATATAAAATGTTAAGTTGCTCATCTTATTTCAGGGCTTCAAGAAAGAAAAAAAGTCATTCAATAAATAATCATGTTTCATATCAGCTTTGTTTACCATTAAGAAGCCAGACCTTGAGGGTGCAGATACCTGTGGCACACATACACACACACACATACACACACATAGGCATACCACACAATTTCTAGCAGATGTGTGAACAGATGAACAAATGAAAAAAAGAGTGTACAAATTCATTTGTTAGCTTACCAAAAAAAAGGGTGATCGAGAAATTAACAAGCTACCCTGAGCATATATCTCTTTGAGCAATAAACGCAATGTGGATTTGATAAAAAACATTAGCATGAAAAATACCAACTGTTTTAAATTTTGGTGATAATCTCAGGTCAAAATTAGGGTATGCACAAAATCATTAGAACTTTTTTATAAATTTGTTAACATTAGAATGCATCTATAAAGCTACAAATGTTTCATGCTTGTAGAATCATGCATGAGAAGTTCCTTCATTAGTGTCATCTTGTGTCTGATTGTAGGCATTGATAAGTGAGTTTGCTACTCATTGTGTTAACTAAACTCTGGTGTTAGCATTGCCTACATGGTTGAATAGGTTTATATACAAATATGTATACTGTGTGCTCATTTCTTATTATAATCACATCAATTAATTATGCATTATGTTTGTGAATCTTAATGACTTATTTATACTCATTATATAAGTATAATTTTATTACAAAAAATACATGCCATTCTAGAATAAAAGGAAAGGTTGGGGAAAAATATTTTCTAAATAGATACTAGTAGAGGTGTGCCTAGGTGGTTCAGTCGGATAAACATCTGCCTTCAGCTCAGGTCATGATCTCGGGGTCCTGAGATGGAGCCCCACATTGGGCTTCTCCTTGGTAGGGAACCTGCTTCTCCCTTTCCCTCTGCTGCTTCCCCTGCTTTAGCTTGCTCGCTCGCTCTCTCTCTCTGTCAAATAAATAGATAAAATCTTAAAAAACTAAAAAATAAATAGATAAATAAATGCTAGTAGATACAATTAGCATGCAGAGAAAACTTCAATGAAGACAAGATTACTGGCTGGGGTTCTGCCAAACGTTTCAAACAGGGCTCTTTGGCTATTCTGCTTAACACTGCAAAAAGTTACTCTTTCATCGGGTCTAAAAATAAATAACAGAAAATACTCTTGCCAAAACAATCTGACTAGAGCCTTCCTTTCCTTTATCCCTACCTCTCAGAACATTTCTAAGTCAGTATTCAATACATGCATTTGTATCACGAAACGTGATGCTCTATACCAAACACACAACACACACACACATACGCACACACACACACACACACATGCACATGCTGGCACACACTTTCACACTGGGCAAGGACATTACTTGCCCTGAGGGAATATGAAAAATGATAGCATCATGCCAATGTGGTCTTTGTAAATCACATGTTTCAGCTACAGAAGAAAAGATATCTGTTTTTCTATACCAGTAGATGATTACTGAGAGCAATCATACATTAGGCATGGTTTAAAATGCTTCCTACATAATATCTCATTTAACACTCACTATAAATATATAAGATAAATGCTATTAGAATTTTATTGATGAAAAAAAGAAAGTATGGAAAGGCTGCTGACGTTGCTCACCTAGAAAATGTCAAACCAGGTGGCCCGATGCTAACGTCTCTTCTCTTTACCATTATGTTACAGAGATCAAGGAGACAAAGCTCAAGTCTGTTTTTCTGGCTTAGTATTATTTTTAATGAGCAGTAGGACCTACTATGAACTATAGATTAAATGAGTGCCACATAGATGGGCCAGGTTAAGTTACTGACGGAAAATATATAAAAGTCACTCAGGTGATTAAATTTATTTAGAGTCATTAATTAGTGTTATCAAAACTGTTCTATTTATGTAAACAGGAGCTCATATATGTGTAGTGAAATTTCTAATCAATATATAGAAATACTAATTCTGGTGCAAATTACAAAGTCCTTTTGTCTTTTTTTCAAACAAAAAATCACAAAGCTTGTTCGTGGATGGAACTAGAAGGTATCATGCTTAGCGAAATAAGTCAAGCAGAGAAAGACAACTATCATATGATCTCCCTGATATGAGGAAGTGGTGATGGAACATGGAGGGTTAAGGGGGTAGGAGAAGAATAAATGAAACAAGATGGGATTGGGAGGGAGACAAACCATAAGTGACTCTTAATCTCACAAAACAAACTGAGGGTTGCTGGGGGGAGGGGGATTGGGAGAAGGGGGGTGGGGTTATGGACATTGGGGAGGGTATGTGCTATGGTGAGTGCTGTGAAGTGTGTAAACCTGGCGATTCACAGACCTGTACCCCTGGGGATAAAAATATATTATATGTTTATAAAAAATAAAAAAATTTTTAAAAAATGATGTCATGAAGATGATTGGTTTCCAGCTTGAGAAAGCTTGCCTAGCATGAACCTAAAGAGGACTTAACAGTTGAATTATCTCATGATAAACCTATTAAAGATTCATAATTCCTTGAGTTTTAATTGGGTGTGATTGATCCCCATTAGAGTATTTGTGGGTAGTAAAGTAGCCTAAATGGTTCGCCCTCCCTCTAATTAAAAATTGGCCATGTTTATTGAAATTGATTACTGAAGACAACATAAAATATTGTTTTATGAAGACATCTTGGTAATGACAAATTTCAGACCCTCAGAAAAAGAATTTCACTTGTAAGACCTCTTCATGCAGAAAAAACTGGGCTGTTCAAATACTTTCTTAAATGCACCTTACCTATTATATTCTGCTTAATATAAAGTATCAAATTTCTTTATTTCTTTATGTTTCCATATATTGCAGAGAGAATTTCATAATGAAACCACATGTGCCTATTACCTAGCTTCAAAAATTATGACCTTATAGTCAATCCTGACTCAATTTTATTTCTATCAAGTCCTCTCATTACTGATTATTTTGAAGGAAATCCAAAAGATATTATTTTATCTGTAAATATGTCACCTTCTATATATAAAAGATACTCATTAAAAATGACTCAAAAAATAAACACCACACACAAAAATAAAAAGTATATAGGGGCACCTGAGTAGTTCAGTAGGTTAATCCCCCAACTCTTGATATCTGCTCAGGTCATGATCTCAGGTCATGAGATTGAACTCCACGACAGGCTCTATGCTCAGTAGGAGTCTACTTGAGATTCTCTCTTTCCCGCTCCCTCTGCCCCTCCCCCAACTCACCCGTGTGCATGTCCTCTCTCTCTCTCAAATAAATCTTTTTACAAAATAAATAAAGTATATAAAGTATATATCCCAGTATTTTTTAAAGCTTTTATTTATTTATTTGTGAGAGAGAGAGTGAGCAATGAAGAGCAAGAGAGAGAGAGCATGAGCATGGGGAGAAACCAACTCCCAGTGAGCAGGGAGACCAGGACACTGGGATCATCACCTGAGCCAAAGGCAGACACTTAACTGACTGAGCCACATAGGCACCCCTATGGACAAGTTTCTTAATTGTCATCTAATGTACAGATTATCATTTTCTCTTTTCCTTACATATTTTTGTTGAATAAAACAAAACATTCATCCTTTATAGTTTCCCACAGTTTGGATAGTGCCCTTGGATCCTCTTGCAGAATTAACAGGTAACTCTGCCCTCAGTATGTTCTCTAAGTTGGTAGTTAAATTACATCTAGAGGGTTGATAAGATTCTGGTTTCATTTTTCTGAGGGTGGAAGACAAGACTACATCATAGGTAGTGCAGGTTTCTTCCATGAAAAAAAATACCTACATGTTTTTCTATCAGAAATTATAATATGTGTATATAACGTATCTGTCTGAAACATTAGAGACCACTGATTATCATTGCCCAGATTAATGATTTCATTTTAGTTTTTAAAATAGTGAATTCTGAGCTAATTCTATCATTTCTTATTTATTTATTCATGAAACACTTTAGCAAAGAAAAACTTTCTTCATCAACTCTGGTTATCCTGAAACACAGTTTACATACTAAATCAGAAAAAAAAAAAATTCAGGTGCTTCCTTTGATTAGTCAGTTTTCAAAATAATCCGTTTGTTCCCTAGCATCTTACTAAAAGGAACGATGGTGGTTTGGATTGTTTGTTTGTTTGATTTAGCACCACTATGAACTTATGCATTTAAATGTACTGCAGTTGTTATTCTTACTGATGCATCACATTGTTAATGTTTGACAAGCGGAACATATTCAGGTATCAACTCAGCCATTTAGAAGAGGTCCTAATAGTTTATCAAAGCTTCCTGGCTTTCTGGTATGACAATATGTTCCAGGTTCACTTCGATGTTGCTGTCCTACACTTGAATTAACTATTTCTCTAAGAAGCCTTAAAACCTTTTAGCAGAGAATGACACTGAAATCCCAGTCTGGCTACTGCTTTCAAAGCATGTTAGAAGAGAGAAAACGAATGTTTTCTTAAGCCTTACTTATATTATTCAAATTCTTGTCAGCTTTATGTGAATTTATGGTAGCATTTAACTGTTTCTTTTTTGTTAAATGAACTGATGTATTTTTTATATAGTATAAATAAGTGATTTAAGTTTATAAAGTTTTTCTAGTTTATATAGTTTTTCTGACTAAAAATTAACAATTGTCTTTTCTTTTTCTTATAAATTAGAATGTAGGAGCAATAGATTTTATTTTATTTTATTTTATTCAAAATGGCTTAGTAGGCCAAGAAATTGGCCCTGAGAATTTCATATAGACATGGGAAATTGCTTTCTTGAACTATGGGAATTAGGGACTGGAAATTTGTTCCTGATTTATAACATTCTCCCTTTCCATCTCTTTCAAATAGTTCCTTGAAACCATGCCAGATGTAAGTTTTTTTGAAGTGATACACAGTAATCATGAAAGGACTAACAAAAGTTAACATGGATCAAGATTTTCTGTCACAAATACATTTTTAAGGACTATTTTTTTCTGGAGCACTTGGGTGGCTCAGTCAGTTAAGTGTCCAACTCTTGATTTTGGCTCAGGTCACGAGGCTGAGGGTGGTAAGACTGAGCCTTGCATCAGGCTCCATGCTCAGCAGGGAGTCTGCTTGAGATTCTCTGTCTCCCTCCCCCACTGCTGATACTCTCTTTCTCTCTCTGTCCCTCTAAAATTAAAGAAATAAATCTTTTTTTAAGACTTTTTTTCTATTTTTCTACTTTATTTCCTCTTTTCTTTTGTTGTTGTTGCTTCTTTAGCTTCTTTCCTGTGCCATGGCTAAAAGTAATTCTTTTTTTTTTTTTTTAAGATTTTGTTCATTTATTTGACTGCGTAAGTAGGCAGAGAGGCAGTCAGAGAGAAAGGAGGAAGCAGGCTCCCTGCTGAGCAGAGAGCCCGATGCAGGGCTCCATCCCAGAACCCTAGGATCATGATCCGAGCCAAAGGCAGAGGCTTTTACCCACTAAGCCACCCAGATGCCCCTAAAAGTAATTCTTATGAGCCTATATTTTTTTCAGGATCTTGTGGGCTTTCCACTTCTGGCTACTATGGAATACAGGCCAGTGTCCATCTTCTAAGAATAAATATTAAATCTAGATTTCTTTAAAAATCAGTATTTGAAGGCATGAGAGATCACTAAGGAGCCAGCTGTGGAGAGTCAAGATCTTAGAAAGGAGGGAATTGTGTTGCATGGAGCCTGGCTTTCTCCTCCGCATTTGTGTGTTGATGCATGGAGTGGTAGTGTCAAGGGGCCAAGAAACCAAGCAGAAAATGGTAGCTTAGAGTCTTTGGTCATTTCATAAGACTAGGAAAACCAAATCTTTACTGATTTTACTTCAAGTAATTTGCTTACTCTCATTATGGGACAAGAAGTAACAGGACAAACAAAAAGTAGCTCCCAAGTGGCCAAAAAGCTAAGCAGAACTGAAGAAAAAAACGGAACTCAAAGATCATCAAACAGGAGGAGCACAGGGAAAAAGTATTGGCATTTAGTAAATATCCATGATGGGCTGGCTGTATTCCAGTAGGAAAGCCAAAACTGAAGTAAACCAGATCTCACACAAAGTGCAACTCAATCTTGAACAATCTCAGTCTCTAATGAATGAAGTAATCTGCTCCTGCTTTAATACCCTACCGAAAGGAAAGCAAAGAATCTTCTCTAGAAGGATAAAATACTGAACTTCATAATTTCTCATACATTCAATGACAGATTACCAGTAGATAGGAACAAATGACCAAAAATCAAAAGAAAAAAGATCAATAAAGTCAAATCCACAGATGATCTTGATATAAGCATAACTAGACACAGATTTTTAAAATAATTAGTAACAAAATAAATGATATGATTAAAACTATAAAATAAAATGAAATTAAAATTCTGGATAAAAAATAGAATAACTGAGGGGCGCCTGGGTGGCTCAGTGGGTTAAAGCCTCTGCCTTCAGCTCAGGTCATGATCCCAGAGTCTTGGGATCGAGCCCCGCATCGGGCTCTCTGCTCAGCAGGGAGGCTGCTTCCTCCTCTCTCTGCCTGTCTCTCTGCCTACTTGTAATCTCTGTCTGTCAAATAAATAAATAAAATTAAAAAAAAATAGAATAACTGAAATCATGAATTTGATAGATGTGATTAACAGCAAAATTATAAAAAACAAAAAAGATTATCAATGAAATGGAACAGATATCAAAATTGGATATTACAGAAAATTATTTGAAACATTCAGAAGAACATATAAGACATTTTAGAATGGTGAAAGTCAAAGGCAGTATAATAAGAGTCTCACTTAAAAGAAAAAAAAAGGACCAAGGCAAAATTTATAGACATATTAGCCAAGACTCTCCCAAGCTTAAAAATATCCCAAGCCGATGATATTGAAAGCTCCATAAATTTAAACTGTGAAAATGCAAAGAAATACACATCTAATCAATAAATACATATATACATATGTATGTATATATACATATATACAATGCACACATATATCAACAAATACATATTTAATCAATTAAATAAAAAGCAAATAATATTTTTTAAAAAGCCAGAAGCAACTAAAGGAAAAGAGACACATTATCTTTAAAAATGAAAATGAGTGACAGTTGCCTTTTTGGCATAAATGAATATATACCAGAAGACAAATGAGTGACATGTTTAAAATGCTGAAAGAAAATAATAGCCCTCATTGAAAGCATCCTTCACATAATTATGGTATGTTCTTAGAAAAAGGAAAACTAAGAGAATTTGTCCATCTCAAACCATACATTAAAGGGAAAACTAAAAAGAGTTCTTTAGACAGAAGGAAAATGACCCATAACATAAAGAGGGAAATAACAGAAGAACATAAAAGGATAAATAAACATATACAAAAATATAAATGAATATTGACTGCATAGAATAATAATAATATTCTCTTATTGCCTTTAAAATACATGGAAAACTTAAAAATAAACAAAAGTCCAAAACATAGGAGTAGGGAAAGGGGAATAAGGGGTTGGGAATATCAACACATCTAGAACACATCTCTTCTAACAAGACAAATTAATAACAACAACAACAATAGATATATAGAAAATTTGAACAACACAATTTACAAATTGGACATGATTGACAAATATAGAACATTGCAACCAATAACTGCGCAACACATTTTTTTTAAGAACATGGATCTTTTACTAAAAGTGACTGTATTCTGTGTCATAAAAAAAACCATATTCAGATGACATTCTGTGTCATCATCTCAACAAATTTCACTAGACAGTCATATTTAGTATACTATCTGAACAGCAAAATTAGGCTAGATACCAATAACAACATAATGAGAACATTTTCAAATGCTTGTTATTGAAGGAAGATACTAAAGATAACATGAGTCAAATGAAAAACGACAATGGAAATAGTTCAGAAATACTCCAAAATATAGTTTTTGGTAGATCAAAATATAAAAATGCTTAAAGGAATTTCATAGATGTAGCTTGAAAATAATGGCATACAGACAAGCAATACATAATTTTCATTTTGAAATTGTCAAATTGTCACATTTTGAAATCCAGTCACATTGGTGTCATGGAGACAGAAGAGTCAATTGATTATTCCACATTTTATCTGCTTTCTTTGCATCGTATAAATTCAGTTTGGGTTCGATTGAATAGAGACAAGTACTATGGATGGAAGGTGATCACAGTGTCCTAGAGCTACATACAAACTCTTTGAATCCTATGAAAAGGAATCCATTGACTAAGTTAAATGATTTCATGCACCTGGCTTGAAAGACAAATTGCTCATCTAATGCTTAACATGAACTGGAAGTGAAAACAATTAGTATGGTGGATGCTACTTTAAGGGAAAAATGTTTTCTTCACACAGCAGATGCGGGAACATAAGGCCAGCAGTGGGTATCAATGCTAAACTGTCACTGAATTACACAAAAACAACAGGCTATCACAAAATAACTTGTGTTTTCAAACTTGCTATGTTAAGACTGAGCCCTATGCCAATATCCTTTAAAAAAAAATATGAGGTCCATCTATACTAATGTGCTTTGACATATGTCTTGTTGAATGAGAAGTTTCAGTATCAAACAGGAGATCTAATGTTTATGTGACCAAAAACATGTAGTGAGATTATAATGTAAGTTGGTTTATTTTTCATGATTTTTCCTTCCTAGGGCAGAGTCCATTCATTATATTTAAATTCTTGCATCTTCAGCAGCATTGTGCTATTCTGTAATGTTGCCCCTCTAACCTGATAGCTTTACTTTACATTTATATCATATTGTCCAAATAAGAAAGTTGATTCATTTAAAAAAATTAATTGGCTTTTATAGAGTAGTGGGAATGTCAAATACAAAAATGACCCACAACTTCCAAATTATTCTAAAAAGTAAGCATTTTTTTTTATTTTAAATCGTATTTTCTGCATTCTTTTCTTTTTTTTTTTTTTTTTTTTCAAACCACGAGTGTGACAGTTTACTCCAAGTTATGGTATCAAGTTAAAGTACTGAAAACCCCTTATGGGGTTTGGATATGCAGGGAATTTCCATTTCATTTCATACAAAATGAGCATGGGTTTGTATATACAATCCTCTATGGCAATTTTAAGCACCCTAATATATAAGAACCAATGAAATTAAAAAAAAAAAAAAAACAAAGGAATGACTACATGAAAATGTGTCTGTATTTATTTCTATGTACTTAAAAAAAAAAAAAAAGGGAATCCAAGTGAACACAAAAGTTTTCAAATCCCTAAAGATTAAATGTGGGATGCTTATACATTTCTATTTTAATATAAACTTGATATATATTAATAACTGTATGTACTGTTAAATACTTTTTAAGTTTGACTCTTCTGTATCTTCTCTTAAATTGTTATGTATTTTGTTTGGGTGAATGGATAAGATATAGCCAGCTGAAATCTTTAACAGAAAGAGAAATGAAAAAAAAAAAATCTGATTGGGATGCCCAGGTATCTTAGTCGGTTAAGCATCTGCCTTTGGCTAAGATCATGATCCCAGGGTCCTGGGATCGAGTCCTGCCTCAGGTTCCTTGATCATCACTGGGGAGCCTTCTTCTCCCTCTGCCCACTGCTCCTCCTGCTTGTGCTTTCTCGCCCTCTCTCCCTCTCTCTGACAAATAAAATCTTTTTAAAAATCTAATTGTGCTTGTTTTTAAAGATCCTAATACATTATTTAAATTACTACATACTTTTTTTAACAAAAAGTATTATCTTTCAGCTACTATCACTATCATATTACTTGTATCTATTTATCTTTTTCATGAGCGTGATCTCAAAGATTTGGCAAAGGCATCATAATTGTGAGCTTTGGCCTTGATAATGATCTATTATAAATGGTCTTGCCTGCTTCAGTTTCTCTTATAATTCACTCTTCCTATTCTGGCCCAATAAAATCTTTCCTCTGGTATTCTTTTGATTTTTCCTATTTCAGAACCTTTTCTGCCTCCATATATTTTGCTTTCCAAATTAGATAGAAACTCTTCCTTTCATGTTTGACCTCTGCAGTTTTTAATCTTCCGTGCTAATGATTCGTGCCTTACAAGGTTACCAACCACTCTCCTTTCTATGCCTTGAATTTTCTGAATCTGTTACATGGATTTTTGTCCTTTTTCTAATCTCCAATATTACCTTCTGAATCTCTGCTTGTTATATAATCTTTAAAATTTCCATTAAACTTCATGACAACTTACCCCAAAATAGTTTTGTATCTTTAGATCTTTTACAGTACTAAAGAAGGAAAACTATCTCATTGTTCTTAGGATACGTATTACTTAGGCACATAGATAGTCCTTCCCTCCCCAGTTCTTTCTTCTGCTACTCCTTCATTCCCCTACCCCCATTTACAGGGAACTTCGTACTTGCCATAAAATGTACTAGTCATTTCATATGCATTCCTTCTAATGCTCTCAACAACTTTGTGCAATGTTATTAGCTCAATTCAACAAACATATAAACTAAGATTCAATTAAGTGACAGAGATGAGAATCAAATCAAAAGGATTTCACCATAATGATTTAACTCCTTTTCATGGTACATCTATGTTTTAGTTTGTTTCACTAAATAAAGTAATGTTTTGCCGACGTTGCATAAATTTTGTCTCCAAGCAACAATTCAATGAGGTAGTTATTATTATAGGCAAATAAATGTCCCTTAGTTTGCTTAGAATATCCTATGTGATTGCTTTTTTCACATTATGATGGCTAAATTTTAATGTGACCTTTCTGGAAATAGCTTTATGTCTTCTGAGAGTCAACTGGGTGATTTATGCATAGCCCACTGCTACTGAATGACCATTCATTTTAGAGATTAATGTTCCCCAATCCCTCAGCAGCTGGGGATGCCAGGTGAAAAAAGGGGAAAGAATGAGCATCAGAAAAAGATGGCACAAAACCAAACCTCAGAGCTTTTTCTCCCCCGCCCCCAACATTTTTCAATCGCCATCTCCTTTCCCTCAAGCCTTCTTGCACAGAGGATATGAACTTGTAAGCTGCTATACTTTAATCGGTAACACCATTTCCATAATCACCGCAGCCATGTGGAAGCACTGCCTTCTACTCAGTTGTTATTCCCTAGTTTCTGGCAGTTCAAGAATTGCCAGTAGACATGACTACATACAAAGCCTGTCACTTTGCCAGCTGCACTGGAAGCTGTGGCATAATCAAATCTCACCATGTAGCTGCAGTTCTCACAGTTCAATCTGCACAAGACATAGCAAGAGCTAATTGTTTATGTATCATCACTTTGAACTTCTAGTAACATTGTTTTTATCAAAACTTTTTCCAACCTTAATGATAATTGAACTTTTATCATTAGTTAAGTGTCCATAATTTTTTACAAAAAAATCACCTGTGACTTCAGAAGCTGAATTTTCAGACCTGTCCCTAATCTATCAGCACTGAAATCTCCACCAGACCCTAAACTGGATTTTCTAGAAATTTCATTGGAAGTGTCTTAGGATTTTATCAAAATAAATTGCATGTCTTTGTTGTATTTGCATTGGTTTTTCCTATTTGGGAGTATATTTTAATAAGGATTTTGATATAATTCCAAATTTGTTTTGAAAAACTAGATATTGAAAGTAAGAAACACCAGATACACCAAAAAACATGAGTAGTTTTTATTGAGCTGTGACTGTTTCAACATGAGTTCAAATTAATTTTTTTAAAAAAATATTTTACTTATTTATTAGACAGAGAGAGAGAGAGATCACAAGTAGGCAGAGAGAAAGGCGGTGGCGGGGGGTGGTAGTGGTAAGCAGGCTCTTGCCTGAGCAGAGAGCCTGACGCGGGACTCCATCCCAGGACCCTGAGACCATGACCTGAGCTGAAGGCAGAGGCTTAACCCACTGAGCCACCCAGGTGCCCCTCAAATTAGCTCTTTTTATAAAGAACTCCTCAAACTCAATACCCAAAAAGCAGATCATCATGTCAAAAAAGGGGCAGAAGACATGAACAGACTTTTCTTCAAAGAAGACATACAAATGGCTAAAAGACACATGAAAAAATGTTCGTCATCATTAGCCATTGGGGAAATTCAAATCAAAACCACACTAATATACCACCTTACACCAGTTAGAATGGCCGAAATTAACAGGACAGGAAGCAACATGTGTTGGAGAAGATGTGGAGAAAGGGGAACCCTCTTACACTGTTGGTGGGAATGCAAGTTGGTGCAGCCACTTTGGAAAACAGTGTGGAGGTTCTTCAAAAAATTAAAAATAGAGCTACCCTATGACCCTACAATTTCTCTACTGGGTATTTATCCCATAGATACAGATGTAGTGAAAAGAAGGGCCATCTGTACCCCAATGTTCATAGCAGCAATGGCCACGGTTGCCAAACTGTGGAAAGAGCCAAGATGTCCTTCAACAGATGAATGGATTAAGATGATATGGTCCATATATACAGTGGAATATTACACTTCCATCAGAGGATGAATACCCAACTTTTGTATCAACATGGACAGGACTGGAAGAGATTATGCTGAGTGAAATAAGTCAAGCAGAGAGAGTCAATTATCACATGGTTTCATTTACTTGTGGAGCATAAGGAATAACACAGAGGACATTGGGAGATGGAGAGGAAAATTGAGTTGGGGGAAATCATAGGGGGAGATGAAGCATGAGAGACTGTGGACTCTGAGAAACAAACTGGGGGTTTTGGAGGGGAGCCTGGTGGTGGATATTATGGAGGGTACGTGTTGCATGGAGCACTGGGTTTGGTGCATAAACAATGAATTCTGGAACACTGAAAAGAAATAAAATAAAATAAAATAAAACAAATATTTCTGGAGGCCTAATGTACTTTAAGCTGTACAATTTCACTTATTTGCTAGATGTTCACATTGGTTTGGGAAACAGTTTCATATGATAATGAAATCAAGATATGAAGGAAAGAAAACAAGCAATCAGATGATTCTGGTGCATGTTCAAATTTGAGAACCACTGGTCTAGAGTTAACTTTGTAAAACCTAGTAAATCATATCTTATAAATTGTTTGGTCAAAATACTCAATGACATGCACAGACTCCAAATCACATCAAATAGTAGCGTTTTACCATCACCTCTCTTTATTTTCCCCATATCCACTGCATTCCAGCCACACAAATTTCCTTATCTCCATTTTATAAGAAACCAGAGATTTATGGAAAGAAGTAGTTTGCCCAAGGATACATAGCTAGCAAATGACAGACACATTCAATTCTCTTATCACTTAACAAGAGTGATTATTTGTTGATGGGTTTGCTTGTTTGCTTGTTTTCTCCAGAGAGTAGATGAATGAATGGGGGAGTGAAGATAAGAATTATTGGTCTAAGCATCAAGATTTAGTATAAAATACTTAAAGAGCATTCTACTAAATATTCCAAAATAATATCTTTGAAATAAATAAGAAAAATATAGATCAAGTCATAACAATTAAGTCAACCTAATTCAATATGTTAGTATATATACAAAAGTGTATATCCACACCACTATGCAGAGAAATCTCATAGTAGAGATGCTGACTCCTTTCTTCAACCATGAGCTATTGTGTATGTTCATGGGGATTTGGATAAGGGCACTAGCAATAAAATGAACATATGAATCATAGGTGATTAAATGCTAGAAGAGATATTCAATATGCAGGGTGAGAGAACTTAAAGCCAAAAATCCTGACAAGATTTTTAAGAAATACAATGATGCTAATTATAAGAAATTTAATGGAAATATACTCCATCCGAAAAAAGCATGTGTATAAGTTTAGAATACATAAGAATATGGGCTTTGGAATCAGGCAGATCTAGATTAAAGTCCTATATTCTATTTAACTTCTTACTTGAGTGATCTTTAGCATTTTATCTAATTTCTCTGGGCTCAATTTCCTCATTTTATAATATGGGAATTGCTATAACTACCTCTTGAAATTTGTGTTGACTAAGAAAATGAAATTTTCAGCAAGTATCAAAGCAATGTTATTAGCTCTTTTTTATATCACACAGACTTTGCTACATGGGGAGAACAAACATAATACCTAACCTTCATAAAACCATCTACAGATCAGAGTATCATATTATATGAGAAGTATTACCAATTTAATTTAATCAATCTTTACTGAATTTAATCAATAAGCACTGAAAAAAAAAACAGAATGAAAGGAAACTGAAAAAAAATCATATAGAAATGGTTAACTAAGAAGAGTACTTCGGTATTCTAAGGATTTCTTTGTAAGAAAGACTTTGTAAGTCTTGAATATAGAAAGTGGTTGGAGGACACTTTCTGGGTTTAGAAGAGAGACGACAGAAACACCAAATCAGTAGTTAGAAGAGGGGAAAAGTTTTAACTGAAGGGTTTGATTTTAATGACTAATTAATTGTGATTTGCATTGTTCATTAATTGTATCTTAGTAGTGTCAAAGAAAGGAAATATTACCACTTGTCTCTTCATTACTAATTTTTGAGCAAATTGTTAAAACATCATTATAAATCCTCTCTCCTCATGTTAAACTTATTTTTATGTTCTCCTTTAGCAATATTGAGATCCTTTTAATTGGAGGCATCTAATCTAATTTAGTTATGAATGGATCCCTTTGTTTTTCTCTTTCTTTGCTCCAAAGCAAGAAGAGGGCACTATAATTTTCAAGGGGAGGGAGATGTTATACATCATTGCCCATATCTGGTTACTTTTGAGAGTGAAAAGGGAACAATAAGACAGGCTGCTGGAACAACAGGAGTAATCCAGAATATTCTTGGCAAACTGAAATGTGTGGGGAAAAGTGTTCACAGAGAGAACTCATATACATTATAAACCTCCCCAAGAACTGGCCATCATGGACTCTGAGATTTCAGAAGGATTTGTTCTTCCCTAAATGCATCACTGTGAATCTTTCAATTTTTTTTCTTTTGCTCTTTGATGATGGGTCACTATATCAAAGCAACAAGAAGAGATAACCCTTTAAATAGTTAATAATGTCTCAATGTAAATAGAAACCAAATAGAATACCAAAGTATCAAGTAAGAAGAAAACAAAATTATAATCCATTTTTTCCGCCTTCCTATATGTCCATTTTTTTTCTTATTTATCCTTTATGAAGAAGTGACTTAACTGACAACATTTTATTTCTTCCTCTTGCTCTAAAACAAAACAAAAAACTTTCAGGTAGGAGAAACTTTCTGACTTTGTAATATGCTTCTAACATACCTTTGTGAATTCTGCACCTTTCTTTTTTTGAGATGACTGAAGCTTTGGAGAAGCTTCATTATCTGAACACATTTGGACTGATGGGAGGCTAGAGGTATAATTTGCTTAGATGATGGATTGCCAATGCTGAATAATGTGAAAAATTTCAATACTGTAAATCATTCTAAATGTGCAAAACTAGGCAGAGAGCCAGGGAAATACAATGGATTAATCAGCTGGTCTGTCACTTCTGAAGATATGAGTTCAAATCTTGAGGCCCAAAATGAAGAAAGTTGAGCTAATGATTGGCCTTTTAGGTGTTATTTAAAAAAAAAAAAAAAGAAACAAACAAACAAACAAAAAAAAACAGAGTAAGCTGTTTGGAAACTTCTTAAGTTTGAGAGGGGAAGAAGGGATAAGAAAAGTGGCAAACTTACCAGTTCTCTTTCTCTGGCCAACTGTCAACCTTAGCCCAATTAAAAATGTGATGATATTAGGAGAGGTTCTCATATGCATAAGAACTATACTAGGAATGGATTTAAGGAATCCAAAGGCACATTTGCAATTGCATTTGCAACAGTTTTTCTTTTACTTTCTAGTATTACTTATGTCTATTTAAATTCAGAAATATCTATAGAAATACATTTTCTATGCAATTTGGGATAATTTATGATTTAACAGAATAAAATATTGACCCAATTATTTATCCATAAAAAATGTATTAGGTTGAACCATAAAAATGGTTCACCATTTTTAACTTCAGAGATGGCAATTTCATATGGTTCAACACAGTAGATTTGCACCTATAAGGGTAAGAGGTCGTCTATATTATCCTTGAGCTATTCACATTAAATATTCCCCCATTTACTTTTTACTGCAATACTGTATGGAAATTTAGATTTGGAAATTTCAAGTAACTCTCCTAAGTCACATAGCTGAAGAGTGGGATAACTGGTGCCAAACAAGGCCTTTTTGATCCCTTCAGCGAGGCCACCATGTATGACTATGAAGATTGTTCACTGCACAAGGCTAACAGCCAAGGAGGAAAGCGATGGTTTAAATTTAGCAAGGTGGGAGCCCTGAGGTGGCAGATTGTATTTTTCAAAGGCTGAACCAATATATAACCCATCCCACATTCATTTCTTACCATGTAACATTGACATTTCTCCAGTGAAAGGTAGAGTCTATTTTCTCTCTCTTTCAAACTGGGCTGGACTTCACATGATTGCCTTCAACAGTAAACTGAAGCAGAAGTGACACTAAATGACTTCAGAGATTAGTCATCAAAAGAAGTAAAACATTATCCTAGTGTTTTCTCTCCTAGAGCAGGTATGTTGGGAAGCCTGAGTCAATGTGTTTTAATTATTTTTTTAAAAGATTTTTATTTATTTATTTATTTGACAGAGATCACAAGTAGGCAGGGAGGCAGGCAGAGAGAGAGGAAGGGAAGCAGACTCCCTGCTGAGCAGAGAAACTGATGTGGGGCTCAATCCCAGGACCCTGGGATCATGACCTGAGCCGAAGGCAGAGGCTGAACCCACTGAGCCACCCAGGTGCCCAATGTGGTTTAATTATTAAATTAAGTTTTGTTTACCAAGGCAGACTGCAATTCACTTGGTATATTTCACCTTTTACTTTTAGGGGAGAGGGCTTTGGGGGTGCTGATGGTGGGAGTCAAACTGAGATATGGTAAAAAGTGATCTCTTTTGAGAGATGTTTACATGTGAAAAAATAAATGCAGTTTGAAACTCAGTGGAATAGTAAGCATCCGTGAGATAAATAAAATAAAAACAGAGCACAGGTCCGGTGATTAGTTCTTTTTGTCACTAGACACAACCCCTGTTTATATAAAATATTGATATAACAGTCATACCACTTTCCTAAGTGATAACACTGATAAAAGACATGATGAACTAAAAAAATGTGTCTTTCGCAAAGGTAGTCAATATTCCCCAAAGAGCTCTACATAAATTAAACATGTAGGCAAGCACAGCACAAGGTAAAATCTGTAGGGATTTCATCCATCATCCGCCTCCGTGACTTATATTAAGCTCTAGGTACAGTGACCAATGAATATTTTCATGCCTGTTATAGATCCATGAGGGTGTTTAAGATCCAAAGTTATATTCGGTTCCAGAAAAATTGACTTTTAACCCCATTGCTTTATCAAGTTAGGCTGTAGATTGTTATAACGTCTTATATCATTGTTATAGAACAGGAGCTACTTTTATTTAAAGAGAGATCTCTATGTTTTCCCATTACTTGTATTCTTTTACATTTAAAATTATTTAAACACACTTCCTCCTCTCTTTTACTGGCCAAAATTGAACCACATTGCTAATCCAATTTTCACTTGAGATGATTCAGAACTATCAAAACCCATACTCTGTTCAGATGACAAGCAAATTAGATTAATTTGCTTGTGTTACAGATTTAGAGATAAGATTGTTGCCTCTGGGTCTTTAGCAGTAAAAATGCCTCTAATGTTTACTATTTTTTGTTTCTCCGCTTGGCAGTGTATCGCCACAGGAATGTCTTTTGGCAGATGAGTTTTCTAAGGCAAGGATCTACTCAGGAGGCAGGGAAATGCAGCGAAACCATTTTAGGAAATCAGAGAAAGCATTTAAGGCTAAGGCTTCAATTATAACCTGACTTAGATTAGACATTCAGACATACTTGAAAAGAAGCATATGAGAAATTTTAAATATTATTGTTAATTTTTAAATTTTATTTTCAGTAGATGTTCCGGTCTGTAATTGAAAATGACTTAGAGCAGGGGCAGATACAAAATGACCCTCCGAATTCATAAGTCGAGTTGCAAGGTATTTCCAGTCCTGTTTGCTTCAACCAGCCAAAAGCACATGAAGTGAGTATTTTCCCATAATATGCCAACTCAAATACATATTCTCGGATAAGAAAAAGGGGAGTCACACTTTGTCATGCATGTGAATACACAGGCCAGTTAACTAATGGTGTAGCTGTAATGTCTGAATAAACCAGGGAATGTATGTCTTCTTTTCCTCCATCTCAGTTCCTAAATGCAGCAACCTGATTACAAGGTTCCTTTAAAATATGAAAAAAAAAAAAAAAAGGCAAAATAAAACAAGAAAACCAACTGTATGTAAACCAGTGACTACAGCCAGGACATCTAGTACCAGCCCAGAGGGCTAGTGTCTTATCCCAGAGATGGAGAGAGAACTTTGGTTTGGACTTCCTGGAGGGCAGAGTGACTGTCCTCAACAATGTGCCATTCAAAGCATTTTTCAACAGTAATTTTGGATGGCAGCCCAACAGATGGATTTGAGATCAAAATTTGGAGATTAAGTAAACGAAGTGGGAAAAGCAACCAGAGAGACCCATGCATTTCTTAAGAAGTAATGTACTACCTTACATGGCAGGCACACTGTATTCATACATTCATCTTCCTTCATTATCTCACTAATCCTGAAGGTTATGGATTATTATTTCCATCTCAAAGATGGAGAAACTGAGAATCAGAGAATTTAAGGAAAATCCCTCCGTGGTAAACTAGAATTGTATCTATGATCTGGTTCAAAAGACCTCCCATTTATAGCCATGCAAGGCTATTATAACTCTCTCATTATAACTACTGTAATTATGACCCTCTGGATATTGTCTCTGTTCTGTATATTTTTCTTGCTTCACTGAGCAGATTACACAGTTTATTACAATTGTTATGATAGATTTGTTTTGACTCATCACAACAGCCTGGAAGAATGGACATCTGCTAGCTACTGTATTTTATAATTGCTGTTAAAATAGGACTTTGACATTAAAGAATATGATAATCCAAGCCTCTCAAACTCATTGTAAGACAGAAGAATATTTCTGAAATGTAAACAAGAGATTTTGGATTCTAGGCCACTTTTTGTACTGAAGCCAGAATCAAGAGATAATTATTTTTATATTGCTCAAATACGTCTATGTTGGCATAAATAACCACATTTGATACTTGCCGTACTTAGTTCTTCCCTACCGATGTCCTCAGTCAGCACAATAATGCCAGCTATGTTCCCAGCAGCAGGCCATACAGACCTAATCTGTACTCAAGACAGTTTGTTCAAATGACAGCTAAACACATTTTAAGGTCCTGCAACTTAATTCATTAATGCCACGGCTTTGTGCAACCTTTAGTCAGGGTCATATAATTCTTTCTGGTTCTTTAGCTTTAGATATAGTGGGAAGCTACTCCGTCTAGCAAGAAAATGCCCTTGATCCTGCAGGATATAAATCTGATGGCATACTGCTCTTAAGAATGAGCCTCCCTTGAGTTTCACTCAAGACTCTCAGGCCATTAACCTAAAGCACCCTCAGTTTCACCAAACTGTGCTCTCTCACCCTTGTCAGTTAAATGGCTTTTGCTCTCAAGCACTACCCTTTCTTTAAATGACAGAAAACCTGTTTTATCCCATTATCATTTTGCTTTATTTTACTATTTTATTTTTGCTCTCCAATATCTCAAATAGATGAACTTCCTTGGCTCTATTGATTTCTGCTTGTATTGATTCCTCTATGGCAAGTATTTATTGCCTATTTACCCCTTAACCTGCTGCATTTTGCCTTCCTGCCTATTCACTTGGCAGAAATTGCCCTATTGGAAGTCACCTGAGACTTGCTAATGACTGAATCTAATAATTGTTTTCAGGTACCCTCCCCTCAATTTTTTTTTTTTTTAACTTCTCTAAGCCACTTTAACAGTTAATGGTGGACGTGTGTTGTGCTTTCCCTACCAGGCATTTACATGCTCTTATGGAAGTCTCCTAGAACACTAAGACGTAGAGATTCTGCTTAATCTCCATTTGCAGATGAGAAACTAAAGTTCACGGAGATAAAATAAGTAACACAGCTGGACTTTAAATAAATACAAGAAGTCTAACTGCTTAGCATACGTTCTCCACTTGTTGGTCCCGTATGGTACTCTGCCTTAATCTCATTAACTTGGTAGTATTCATGATGACAGCCATCCTCTGCACTGCATTAGAAAATTTTCCTTCAGTTACCTCATCTTCCCAACTAGATTGTAAACTCTTAGATTTTAGTGACTGTATTTTTTAATTCCCCCAAATATGTGATTTTCTAAGTAATGTTATATTTGTTACATTAAATTGAGGTATTCTTTGTTCTTGACATTCAATAGCATGCCATAATCAACACATTGAAAAGCTATAAGTATATTTCATTGACCCCCCCCACCTTGGGAATAAAGGCAAATTATATGCTAAAATAAACACAAGGAGACTGCAGGAATATCCAGACATTTAGAATTGGGAGGAGGGGCATTTTTAACAGCTCACATACACATTAGAAGATGTGAATTTGTAATAGAGTATGGCTAGGAAGTGTTACCACCCAGGAAAGAGATGATTATCTTTCCTCTTTCTTGTTTAACACAAGAAGAGTTAAGTAATACTGTTTTTATTACCAGTGGACCCAGTTGAGGATGAGAGAGGATGGCGTGGCACTGGGAAAAGAAACTGATCAAGAGAGTAAGAATCTGGCCACCACTCTGGTCTATCTATCAAATCAAGGTATTGGATTTTAAGGATTTAAAGAACCTGTCCTGCCTTCAAATTCTATGATCTGTGAACAACAGAGAATAATTAAGAGGAAGAAAAAGGAGAGTTGGGGAAATTTCATCTAGGGGACCTTACTCTTTAAGTATGGTACCCCCTGGGTTTTGGAAACCTTCATCTGTTGCCTGGTTACTAAGAGTCCTTGAGTGAAGGTCTCCTATTTCACTTTCTCTCCCATTTGAATGGGAGAGAAAGGGCTATCAGTTGAAGGTGTGAAGATACCAGACGTGCAAACTGAACTCTCTCCTCCTCTATGAAACTTCTTCTCTAAAACTTATGAACAGGTAGTTTTTCAGGAAGAATATACAAGTGACCCTTATGTGAAAAAGATGCACAAGATCATTAGAAATGGAAAAAAAAAGTGTCAAAGAAAAAACTTCACAGAGTTTCTCACCCATCAGGTCACCAAATTTCTATTCAGTGACAACATATCTGCTTTTGAGACTGTGTGAGAAAAGTCTTGCTCATGCTTTATGGAAGGAATACAAAATAGTACAATCCCCAAAGATTCCCCAAGAAGAATAGGTAAATATTTAGTGTAATTGTACATGCTGATACCACTTGACTCAATAATTCTCCTTCTTGGAAGCCAACTCAAAGTTCAACTGAAAAAAAGACAAAATGATATATATGCAGTATTATCCACTGTGGCATTATTAGTAATAGCAAAAGACAAGAATAATACTAAATGTCCATCTAGAGAAAACTGATTTAATAAACTATCCACAGAACATAGTACTAGGAAACCACAAAAAAAATAAGGAAGGGTTATTTGTATTGATAGGGAATGATATCAGACATAAGCCATTAAGTAAACAAAACACAATAAAGGATAGAAACTAAACATAACATACTGCTTTTGTGTCAGAAAGAAAATACACATGCATGTATATATGTTCTTGTTTTTGCCAAAAGAAACAAAAATGACCAACAAAATTCTAATAAATAACAATTTTAAAAGTTTGTTTATGGGCAGTGCAGTCACCTGCCAGCAAATAAACATTCTCTTGTGCCAGGAAGGAGCTCTCTAAATAAAAGGAACCAGGAGTCCTTAGGGGGAAAAAATGGCTGAATCCAGTCTAGAGCAGGGAATGTATAAGATAAGCCTGGGAAATCTTAATGTTGTAGATTTTATTATAGAAAACAAAATCTTTTATTATAGAAGACATAATAGAAAGAGAAAAATCACTGGTTTCAAACACTAATGAAATATTAGTGCTATAAATAAATGAAATAGTAGCACCAAAAGATGGATGGGATCTTGTCAGTCTAAGAATCAGGCGAGGATCAATCTTTGCATCACTAAAAGTGAGACCACCAAACAGACGTTTATGCTTTCTGAGGAGCAAATTGCTTTAAAGTATATAACAATATAAAGTAGGGAAGGGAGTGATAAATGAAGAAGAAATAGCAAAATGCTGGCAGTTACTGAATCTGGAAAGGAGTATATAGAGATTCATTATATTAACCCTCTCTCCTCACGTTTGTACAAAAACTTGAAAAATTACAAGTTTAAAACATAAAAACTCCCCTTTGAAACATCGTTTCTCTCAGATCTAACAAGTTAAAAATCCTAGACAAAGTCCTGGGTTTCTAAAGAGCTGTCCTGGAGAAAATGACTTGCAATGTGTTTTTCTTAGAAAATTAATTCTTCTAATTCCATTTCATTGTAAATCTCCCCTTTTGGAGTCCTTCCACGCACATTAGCCCAATAAAGGCTCTGAGCAGTTCTGTAGTAAAGATATTGGTTTAGTACTGCTTTACATTGAGTTTTGCAGAGATCCTCAGCCATGGCCCCTGTTTTTGTCTGCAGGCAACTGTTTTTCCATAGAAACACAATGACACAAGGAAGACGGTGTGATTGTAGGAATTTCAGATTCAAGCACTAGTGAAGAGTGAATCAAAATGGTGTTGCTCAATCATTCTCTAGCTCTAATTCCTTCAGTGGATTCCCAACACCCTTTAAAACAAAGTCAGAACTTCTCAAGGAGGTACATGCAAACTGTCTTGATGCAGCCCTACCTGATTTTAATAGCTAAACATTTCTCCTTCACCTCCAGTGAAGCCTGGGGCTGTAGGTGAAGTGAAACCCTCAATGTTTGTACTGTTTGCCCATATGTCTGTGCCCTCTGGTCTCCACATTTTCATGTCTCAAGTTCTTTGACAGACCACTTTTCTCTTCATTGCCTTAACCATGCTCAGACTAAGCTTCAGTTCAGATATTACTTTCCCCAAAAATGTCCAGGGGCAGGGGAAAGTTTCCTGACTCTCCCTTAGCACTGGTTCCAACTTTAACTGTAGCCCCTATTACCTTGTACTATGGATTTCTCAGATTTGCCTTTCTCTCCCACTAGATATGATCTCCTTGAAGACACTGTCTACATGTTACTTTCTCTGTCACCACACAGTATGACATTTGCTCAAAACTATGTGTGGCAAAGAAAGAGGGAAACGGTGATACTAAAAAGAATATGAAAAGATTAAAAATTTATCGTTCACAGCTCCTATAACAAGAGATACTTCTGAGGGAAATACTGTAGTTAAAAATTCACAAAGTACAAAGGAGTGGTATTTGATTATTTCCAGAAAACAAAATATTTGTGAGGTAAGGACAGGGAGTAAGTGGTCACTGAATTTCTGAAGGGGAAGGGCACAGTGGTGTGGGTCTTCTGATGGAGAGGGTAAAGGTTAATAAAACGGAAGGCTGTGGCTTATGGAGACAAAATTATCACAAGCTGCCACTTTTCAAATTCTTAAGCTATCTGGAATCAAAAAGTCACAAACAGAAGGATCAAAAGGATATTGAGTTGTAAGGGAGGAGGGAGAAAAGTGACTTACATAAAGTTTCTCTCTTCCATTCTTTCATGCGAACAAATACTTTTTGAATGTTTTAATCTTATGCACAAAGCTCTGCAAAGGCTATTCCTAGGTAAGTCACCTATACTCTTCCTCAGTCAGCTTCCCGCTCCTGAGCCCAAGCCCTCCTGTACAGCAGTCATGGAGACAGCACTCTGTACCAGACTGTCTGTCTCACAATCTTGCAAATGGGGTCTTTGTTTCATTACGAATTTGCATTCTCTATCTACACTAACACCTCAATTTATTTCCCTTTTTCAACAAATTACTTAATGCCAACTCATTTTTTTTTAAGGCAGGTATTTTGCATTTCATATACAGCAATTAAATAACATTTCCAGGGCAGATTACCTTTTCCTTCCATTCCAGAAACTGTGTCTTCCTGGGTCCTTATTATCTTTTAAGAAAATTACAAATGGAGCTCCATCAGAGAGTGACCATTCAATCCATTTTCCCATTCCCACTAGTGTGGCGTTTGTCATTTTCCCCCTCATGGCTGCCAACAAGCTTTCAGTTTACTGAGTTCCATCAAAACCCTCCAGGTGCTTTGGGCTTTTGCTTTCTCTTTTACAGATTGGGTTTATTTACATTGGTTCCAAATGTGACAAAAAGCAAACAAACAATTATGCACACGGTCCAGACGTGGCTCCTCTTGTAACTCAAATGAAAGAGGCCCAACAATGTCACCCAGCCCCTGCTCTCTCCACAGGCTCGATGGAATTCACTAGCACTGTCCTGGGAACTTGCCAGCCTGGCTGATGAGCCCTAATTGCAGGAATGCTGCTTACTGCCAGCAATTATGCAGGCATAGTTAAATTAGATGCATTCGCTCTGTCTAGGTCATAATGGCACTTTTTCTATTGCTGTAGAAAACTCTAGCCAAGATCTCAGAAATTATGTTCCTTGGTTGAGGAAGGTATAAATAATTTTAGTGAATTAAACAGCAACTATTCTTTCTGTGGTTAGCCTTAAACAAAATTGTGAGGAGGCACATCTTAGTCCTTTGTTTTGCTAGCCTCCCCAATTTATCTGTGCCATATTCTGATTCCCTCTGGCCTGTCTTTATACAGTTCATATCCCTGGCCAGGAACATCAAATAGATTTTTATCTAATGTGTCAACTTTGGGAGCAATTTTTTGGAAGTTGGTTGAAAATATTTGGAGGTTGCTTAATGGGGCTCAGTGGGAAAAGTGCAAGGATCAATTAGCAATGTTTGGTATGGCATGTGACATCTCTAATTTACAGACATCTCCTCCAACCCACATCGAGAAGAAATTCTCCAAAAGCCTCTTTTCAATGATTTTAAGGATACTATGTTGACATGGTGGTTAGTTCTCAGACAGTGATTATGTGGCAAATAGCATAGATTTGCTTAACAATCTATTCCAGTCTCCTTTTCATGACTCTTCCTGTACATCAGAGGCCATAGGGGTAAAAATCACACTTCCAGATTCCCTCGCATTGAAGGGTCTAGATTCCACTAGGGTCTACCAGTTAGATTCACTATTTGGAAACTTGACTTACAGACTGACTTGTATGGGAACAGAGGAAGTGCTCCAGAAAGCCATACTGGCTTGAGTAGAGAGTACCTACAAGACGTGACCCTGAATCCAACAAATTTAGAAGCATTTTACTGATTCTCTGATCAGAGCTAAGGTGGAGTTTTAAGTTTCCCCAGTTTCCTCTTTGTGGCCAGGGAAACAGTTCCCTGGGCAGACCAGCTCTGTGGTGTTGATGGAAATCAGTTTTGGAGGCCCACTCTGGAGCTTGCCCTTAAAGTCTTTCAATCCCTTCTGTGAGTAATTAATTGACTCCTCAATAGATAGAATGGTTTCTGTTACCCACAGATGTCCCTGGACTGATACAGACTAAAGCATATCATATCATTATGAAAATAAGATCACAAGACACACAGTAAAACTATGGCATTCTGCCAGCCTTATCGTTGGCCAAATCTTGTTTCTAAAGCTTAGGACCCCTGATAATAGTTCCTCACACCTGACAAAAATCTTTCTCTCATGGCTCAATTTCAATTTCACTTTTTCTAAGAAGCTTCCCCACTAAACTCCACCACCATCAACTATCATCTCCAAGCTAAATGAGACTTTTTCTATTCACATGATATAACATATGCATTATATTTTGAGCACTTTTCCTCCAATTATATATATACTCTAACCTAAAACTGGTGAGGCTGTGGAATCCTCAAAAGCTTGGTTGTAAAGATACCCTTTTGTGTTTGTGTGAGTTTTTTGTGGGTTCATCCAACTTTCTCTGTACATGCATCAATCCTAGCACAGTTGCTATAATCCAGTATATATCCAATAATGCTGGTTCACATGAATCAAAATAATCAAAATCCATTTATCCTAAATTAAAATGCATAACATATTGCTGTTAACCTATAACAGTTTATAATAATCTATTATAATAGATTAATCTCTAATGATGGAAGTTCAGTTTTAATCTAAATGAAGAATTTTTTTTTTTTTCAATGTGGATCTGTGTGGGCTGGTGTGACAGGAGGAACGGTTGGAGGAGAGAAAAGAGTAAAACAACTATCCTCAAGCATCTCAATTCATTCAAATCTGCAGCTACCACCTTTATTGCCTCCAAATCCTGGTTCTTTGGGTATTGCTTCTGTAGGGTTGGTCTCTTTTTATTAGATCATATCCCTGGAGCCAACTTAAAGTGGTTATGAATCCAGGCTGTGTAGCTAATCTGCCCAGTGTAAGATCTCGCCATTATCATGTGCTACCATTGTGTGACCTTGCAAAGTTCTCGAGGCTTTCTTTGTTCTAGGTGACTTGTGTGTAAAATGATAATAACACATAACTTACATATATACATGTCAAAGAGAGTGCCAGAAAGCATGACATCTATGTTAGCAATCATTATTACTTACCAAATGATGAACATGAAAGCATCAAATTCAATTCACAGAATTTTAAGAAATTCAAGGTACATATTGTTATCTGACCAATATAATGAGCTAGAATGCTGACTAGCTTCATGTTCACAGGTCCCTTTCAATCTTGAACCTAATAAGTTATAGTAGCTCCATTTTGTAACAAACAGGAAAAAAGTAATAGGTAAACAAATCTCTCCATCCAGACTACCTAGAAAGTCCCCTTTTCATAGATGACCATATCAAATGTCTTTGGGGAAGATGAACATCATCCTTTGGCCTTAAAGAAAGTAATATTAGCTTCCTAGCCCAGTGGCCAACACAATCAAAGCATCATGCTGCAAGCTTAAACTTTTAGTGACACATGTCAGTTGTTTCTCAAAAAACTGGGGGGAAAAAAGATGTTTGTTGATTGAATACATGAATAAACATCCTGCCAAATAATCACAAATAAATAAATACATTAATTAAAAATGCAAGGTTTCTAAAATTATGCTTCCCAAGAATTTTCCCACAAAGGGTTACTTGAGAGAACTGAAAAATGGGGCTAGTGCAAAAAACCTTGAATGACTGGGTGCCGGCTGTTTTTAAAGTTTACATATTGAGCATCTGCGTAAGAGGAAAAGATTATAAATCTGAAAGCTTGCCAAGAACTGCTATAGAATTCCAAGAATTCCCCTTCCCCATTCCTATTCTCTCTGTAGCCCAGAGATGCTTTCTCCTGATGTCTTAATATTAATTTTACCCAGTAGTGATGAAGGCGAAAAGCCAGCTTTGTTCACACTAATAAAACGGATTGATAAATTCAGACTTTCGGCTTCTTGCAGTGTCAGATCTGCCAGCCTGGGGGCAGTCAAGGAGTATTTCTATTGCACCCAAAAGGGAAGTAAAAAATGGAGTCTAGTTTAAACCTGATGGCAGTCTGGGACACACTTCCTGACCAGACCACTAAGTGGAAAGTCGCCTGTTCTGAGGGGCCAGATACAGATCGTGTCCCTTTTCAAACCCCTTGCTCAAGGGGATGACCACAGGTTGTCCAGAACTCGCACTGAGCTGCTTCTCAGCTGAGGGCCATTTGTGTGCGTTTTTCCAATTGGCAATTCAAAAGGTCAGAAAAAGATTGGATCAACTTAAACTTTACAGCCAGCAAGATTGCAATGGGCTCTTTGTGTCTGCCTTTATTATTATCTCAGTGGTTGCAAATGCCCCTCTGCGTTCACCTGCCCTTGGAAGATGAGAGGAATAATGCAGTCTTTAATTTCGGATCTTGCTTTAAGTCCATCCTGCTGTGATTCTTTTTCCCGTGGAAAGAGGCCATTTGACGATTTTTTGGCATTGCCTAACCAGTATAGTGCTGATGTTTTTTATGTGAAAATAGACCTCATCCCTGCTACTCCTACTCCAGCTTTGTATACGCAGTTTCTATCACCATCTTGCTCTTAATAGTTTACATAATCCATAAAAGCGAAGAGCTGCTGATTTGCAAATCACTTAAAAAATAAACAGACTCTGCAAAATTGAAGTAAATATTTGCTAAAATGTTTCTTTGTGTGTTTGACATTTGAAATGGTTTGTTTTTGTTGTTGTTTTGTCTGTGCAACTGGGCCAGAAATGTCTAGACGCCAGTTTTATGCAAAGTGCCTTGAGATGTTCTGTTGGATTCTGGATCCGAATTATAAGGTGAAGGAGGAACATGCTGAACAGTAAAAGCCTTGGTTTATCTTCAAGGTGTGGAGGAGGTCAGCATGCCTTCAGAGCTCGTGCTCAGGTTCAGGGTTGTTCTGCCATCTTCAGGGGAACTTAGCTGGAACATATGAGTAAGCCACGTCCTAAATCAATTTACCCTTGCAGCTTGTTTATCATTTCACTAGCAAGTGAGCTTACTTGTTTTCACCAAAAATCAGAGAAAGAACTAACATCCTCTGCTTAATCTGCAATATGATGTTATGAAAAAAAAGTTTATTTTTTCCATTTAATTACTTCTTTACATACATTTACAGTAATTAGACATCAGATGCAGTAGCTAAAGCAATTACTATATGTCATTTCAGAGAATTACAGTATAAACATACAGTAAATACTCAATAATCCATGACAAGCTACTTAAAAAGTAATAAGGAAATTTAATTTAAAATGTGGGAGCCAAGATGCATGATGTACTTCTGAATGAAATGCCCCCAACTGCAAAAGAGAGATTCCAGCTTTGAAAATCCACCACTATTAACCTACTACCTTCCACAATGTGGGTCACTAGCCATCTCCCTTCAAAATTAACATTAACAATGTGTAAAGAGCTTCCTATAAAATAGAAGTCTCTTCTCTCCCTTCTTCTCCCTCCTTCTTTCCTTTCTTCTTCCATTCCTTGCCCTCTCCTCCCTTCTCTCTCTCTCTCTCTCTCACACACACACATGCACACACTGAAAACCCAGGTGACACTTAAATCCCATTACCTCCACAGCATAAATTCAATTTGTAAATAACATCACAGTGACATTCCCTTACATCCACTTTTAAAAGTCTTTTCTTCCCCGTATTATAACGCATTATACTAAAATGCACAGGGAATTTGAAACTCATTGGAGCTGAGTTCAAATCTCAGCTCATTTACTGAGGAGCCTTGGGCAAGACGCTTAACTCCTCTGTATCTCAGCTTATCCCTAAAGCGGAGATGCAAAGATTTATCATAGAGTTTTCCACCTAAGTTGTCTGACATAAGGTGAGTAAAGTATCTGTCTGAGGATCTGGGGTGAAGTAGGCACTGAATAAATGGCTGCTAGTCTTATGTTATCTATTTATTTATCTACATGTATTTAGTATTTAGTAGGTCTGGAACACTCACTCATTTCTATTTAAACTTTTGCAGTCTTCTTAACTTCTTAGAATTATCACCTTGATGTATTTATCAACTTCTATGTGATGAAAATTTTTCTCCCATTTATTAAAAAAAATTAAGTGTCATGTTGCCCAACAGATATCAAAAACTGAATACTAACTCTATCTGCACCATTTTAAATTCACTTATGGTTTTACAAATTCTTAATTATCCTTAACATCCCCTCCGGACTGCAGATTCTCTCCCGGCCTCCCACTGTCCCAGTAGGACCTCCTTCTCCAGTAGAGTATAGAAGAGAGAGAAGAGCACAGACCTGGGAATGAAGTCTGGATTTACCACTATGACCTGTGATGTTCTGGAAAGACGACTAAACCTATGGCAGCTTTGCTTTTTAAAAATGGGACACTAACACCTACTTCTTAAGTTTGTTAAGAGGATCAAATGGGACAATATCATTCATTCATTTATTCATTTATTCATAATTTGGAAGTTTGAGTTCCTCCATTCTTACACACAAATTTTGCCTACTCCCCAGATCAGCTTTTCCCAAAACATATTCTACTACACAGTTGTTACAAGAGATGCTTTCTTGAACAAGGGTTCCATAGTCAACAGGTTTGAGCAATGTTACTTAATTCATTCCTTTCTTGTTTATTTCTGGTATAAGTTGGCAATAAAGGCTCCAAAAGACTAATAATGTTTAAGAAGCACTGTTGGAGCTTAGGATACATGCATTTTTGTTTGGGTCATGAACAAATTACCTTCCAAATTTGCTACAGTCATTGACATTGCCACCAAAAGTATAATATGATCTTTTGACAATATGGAATATACTGATATCAGTCTCTCTTCCTAATCCCTGATTTTACAGATGAATAAAACTGAGTACTAGAGATGGAAATGTTCATAAGACAGAATTTACAAATGCATTCAAATAAATCCCATAATGAACCTGTGAGAACAAGCTTCTACAGTTGGAAATATTTGTTGAGATCCTATTTATGTATACCTAATCTTTTCAGAATTCCTCTCAGACAGTCACTAATGCATTTCAATACTTAAAAACTGCCTCAGAGAAGTTAGAACACATGCCAGGAGTCACACAGCAACACGTGGTGTTCTTCCAACCTCATGCCTCCTCTACTGCACTCTGCCTGAATCCAATGAGACGTTTTTGGCACACACTCTGTTGAACCATGCAGCCATAGTAGGTAAATCAGAGTGAGACTTCAGGTTACATTTATTGATATAAATATCTGATTCTACTATAATGTGTCAAATCACTCAATGGGAATATTACCCCTACACATTTATGAGAAATACAAGTAATGAGAAAATTGGTTCTTTAGTCTTTATATCCTATCATTTATAAGAGCTCCTATCTATCAGGGAAACTTCAGCCAACTGAAAAAGCTAGTATCTATTTCAGAGAAACAGAAGGGAATTCCAACAGACGGGGACAATCTCAGAGTCATCTGGACATAACCTGTGATTGCCAGAGTACTGCTCAGTTCACCAGGACCCATGGCATGACTGCGTCTGACTTCCTACCCTCCTGATAATTGCCTCTGGACCCATCCATCCTGGTAAATGCACTGCCTATGACACTCCCCCTACCACTTTCTTTTATACAAAGTTCTCTAGGTCTCATTTTTTCCAGGTATATCTGTTCAAAATGGTCAAATTCTTTCAAACTGATCAAAAATAGTAACAGAAATAAGCTCGCTCCCAAAGCTTCTTCACTCTTTTCCCCAATAGCTGATACAGAATCACTACCTACAACATAGTTTCCAGGCCAGGTCCTGTTCTGTTACATGTGCACTGAGTAATGGATTTTCTACCGTTTCCCTTAGGACAGTACTTCTGAATCCAATTCCCCCTGTCAGAACATTTTTTACCCACATTTTATCAGGATTCTCTTTCCCTCTCACAGTTTTAGCATTCCATCCCAGTATTTGTGGTCCTGGTCCTGTCCTCTCTGCCAGGATAAATATTCACAATCTCCTTCAGCTTCTCTCTTTGTTTCTCTGCCACTGCTTCCTTTTGTTGTTCATTTTATCTTGTATTTTCACGGCTGGTGACTTTATTTCACTTTTGTAGTAACATGAGCCCACCAATTCCTTCATTTGCATACTTCCCAAACATATAAAAGATGTTTAAATTCTAGAATCCCACGATTTGGATTTGTTTAAAGCTCAGCTTTAGAAATAAAGCAATTGCATTCTTTAAAATATGGAAAGAAAGATGAGCATTATGAATTTTTTAAAAAGGAAAAGAAAAGGGAAAAAAAATGGGCCCATCTTTACTACTTTCAAATGCAAAACCATGACAAGTACAGGTATGCTCTCCCCCAGAATGAATACAGAGAAAAGCCTATTCCTCCAGGAAAGATTTGGAAATACTTTTTAAGCTTACTGAGGTCTTGTGGAGAATTATGATTACAACAAACCTGGGAAATGATTGTTGTTACAGAATGCCTGCAAAGGGTTTATTTTATGCCAAAGAGCTTAGCTTATTTGGAACTAAATCAAAAGAGCCTTTGTGTCTCTGAGGTTGAGCAGTTCATTGTTTTCTTCTGGCAAAGCACGACAAGGTTGAGCCGTCTTGGTCTCCAGCTCCTTCACCCCTAGTCCCAGTGGTGACCATGTCAGGTTACATTGTGTAAACAGACATGTTGGCAATTGGCTTTATTTGAGGATTGAAAGTATATTGTGACTACTATGGAATGCCCAGAGCAATATTCTGGTTAGTCTCTTTTAAGTTGTAGGTAAATTTGCTGCCCCGTGAAAAATTATTATTATTGTCAACACTAAAGTGTACAAAGAGAACCTACATGCATACTTTTGTCCATCTTCACATTTTCTAATAAAATTTGACAACTTACTGCAAAAAAAATGTACAGATTTCTCATAAGACAGTATTTTCTCATTACATTTTGGTGAGCAATCGTTTGAAGATTTTAGGACTTCGAATTATCAAAGTTCACTCAAATTCAGGACATATATAACCCAATGTGGCATAATAGCAAAATATATCCTAGTAAGGTTTGAATACTACTCAAACAATCCAAGCAAATGAGGTATATGGAATATTCAAGAGTGTTCCTTTAGCCAGTATAATTTTCTTCTTTTTCTCCTTCTCTTCTACCTACTCTTCTTCCTCCTTCACAGCCTCTCCTTCTTTTTCAGGCCAGATAATAATCTGATTTTAAACTATAGTATTAAAAATTATATGCAACTCCTCAGATACATCACTGTTTTCTTTACCCAAAGTCATCATGACTAAAAACATATTAAATCCAGCAGCATCTTACTTTCAAAAACAGAATGAAGTATCTATCTCATCAAACAGAAGTCATGGACCCTGTCTTAAAGAAAATTTTTTTTTTTTAATTTTATTTATTTAGTTGACGGAGAGAGAGAGAGAGAGAGCACGAGCAGGGGGAGTGGCAGGCAGAGGGAGAAGGGGAAGCAGCCTCCTCACAGAGTAGGGGGAGCCTGGTGGGACTGGTGGGACTCAAACCCAGGACCCTGGGATCATGACCTGAGCTGAAGGCAGTTGCTTAACCAACTGAGCCACCCAGGCACCCCAAGAAACATTTTCTTAATAACAAATTCATGACTGAACAGTCCTTGTACATCTTGTACCTCATTATCTATCAACTAGTGGCAAATTTACTTTAATAACTACATAGTAGGGTAATCAAAAGGATCAAGGCAGTAATAAACAGGAAATACTTTAAAATTACTTAAGTGCTAGGTGATAGAGACTGGGGTAATTCTATATTAACACAGACATTATAATACTTCCAAATTGTCTTAATTTTACATTGGAAAAAACTCATACACTATAAACTATAAGGTGCTGTACAGCTACATTATTAATTAGGATAGCATTATTTGGTGGAGGTAGAAGTTCTTGGAAGCAATTAAAAGAAGAACGAGGATGTGAAATTATATAATAGTGATAATGTAAATATGGGAAATAACTGACATAAAAGGTGGAAGAGTTAAACCATAAAGAAAAGTCTGAGAAAATTCTCAATTCTTGGAATGTGTAGTTTTACTCTAAAATTAATTTATTCTCATTTCAGAAAGCTGGGTTTCTAAGTAAGAAAATCATAGCAACCTTCACATTCCATTACTTATGGCATTGTAAAATAAACTACATACAGTTCTGGTTCTTCCTCCCCATGGGGATCAGTTTGGAGAAACGAAGAATCATCCAGCATGGCCCAAGGGCACAAAACATTTTCACCAGCGCATCTCCATTTTCTCAGAACAGCTTAGGCTTTAACAATGAATCATTAACACCCCTATTTGCTTTCAAGAATATTACATTTAAAAACTTCACCTTGGATTTGTTCATTCTTTGCTCCCAGAGGAAAAACATGCTAAGTATGTGCAGGGTTGAAAACCTAAAAACTTGTCCAAATGTTCCACTAGAAGAAACACTGCCTACAGGGCTCACAAATGTATTCAAGTGTTAGCAAAAAGTCCCAGCGCTCTGAATGTAAAGCAGAGGACTGACCAAACTGCTCCTTCCCTTAGATTTAAAATTTCCAAGAAATTTTGCATATAATAATTCAGTTTCAAAGTTGGCCTGTACTACATTTAGTAGTTATGTGTGTAAAAACTCACAGAAAAGTAACTTTTACAAATTCACACTCGGTTGAAATAAAGCTATAAAAGTCACATGCTTATAGCTAATAATTTATCTAACCATATTTTATGCTTTAAATCAAGAGACTGGATATATGTTCTGGCAATTTTGAGGCATGAATTCTAGTTATTATGTCAAAGTTATTCTTTCTGTGAGTAAATCAGAGCTCTAATTTCAGACACAGAAAAATACATTCAATATTGTCAATCATTTAAGCAAAATACTACTCTTAGCACTTACCAGCTAAACTACCATGTCTTGTAGAGCTTATACAGCAGTTTCCAAAAGAATATTATCACTTTGGTCTTTCCTTTCTTGTTCAATCACATTTCTGAAAACTGAGTATAGATTCTTAGCCTCTTTGGTTAGGTTTATTCCTAGGTATCTTATGGTTTGGGGTGCAATTGTAAATGGGATTGACTCCTTAATTTCTCTTTCTTCTGTCTTGTTGTTGGTGTAGAGAAATGCAACTGATTTCTGTGCATTGATCTTATATCCTGACACTTTACTGAATTCCTGTATAAGTTCTAGCAGTTTTGGAGTGCAGTCTTTTGGGTTTTCCACATAGAGTATCATATCATCTGCGAAGAGTGATAATTTGACTTCTTCTTTGCCGATTTGGATGCCTTTAATTTCCTTTTGTTGTCTGATTGCTGAGGCTAGGACTTCTAGTACTATGTTGAATAGCAGTGGTGATAATAGACATCCCTGCCGTGTTCCTGACCTTAGCGGAAAAGCTTTCAGTTTTTCTCCATTGAGAATGATATTTGCGGTGGGTTTTTCATAGATGGCTTTGATGATATTGAGGTATGTGCCCTCTATCCCTACACTTTGAAGAGTTTTGATCAGGAAGGGATACTGTACTTTGTCAAATGCTTTTTCAGCATCTATTGAGAGTATCATATGGTTCTTGTTCTTTCTTTTATTGATGTGTTGTATCACATTGACTGATTTGCGGATGTTGAACCAACCTTGCAGCCCTGGGATAAATCCCACTTGGTCGTGGTGAATAATCCTTTTAATGTACTGTTGAATCCTATTGGCTAGTATTTTGGTGAGAATTTTCACATCCATGTTCATCAAGGATATTGGTCTATAGCTCTCTTTTTTGATGGGATCCTTGTCTGGTTTTGGGATCAAGGTGATGCTGGCCTCATAAAATGAGTTTGGGAGTTTTCCTTCCATTTCTATTTTTTGGAACAGTTTCAGGAGAATAGGAATTAGTTCTTTAAATGTTTGGTAGAATTCCCCCGGGAAGCCATCTGGCCCTGGGCTTTTGTTTGTTTGGAGATTTTTAATGACTGTTTCAGGTAGTTAGTGTAATTCTATCCCATGCATTCTTTACCAACACCACCACCACCAACAACAACAGAGGTACAAGTTTTATTTCACGAGCAATCACTTCTGTGAAAAATCTCTGGCTTTTCTGGATAAGATATTCACAGATCACTGTATAGTGTTTTCGAGAGTTAAGGACATTTTAATGTTTTCTCCTAAGAGAGGTTTCATGCAATTAATTTCTTCCATATGATACATTTTTAAAACATAGAAAGAGATGGTATTAATTTCGGAGTTATTTCACTGGGTGTTTTCTCATTTCTCCCCTAAAAAAATAAAATTAAAGAAGAAAAGTACAGCTATGTACACTAGCTCCATTATCAAAAGAAATCATATCTTACTTGTGTGAAGACTTTAGGAGCACCTCACACTCTTTCTTACTAGATAACTGTTATATGTAAGGACAGAAAATTTAGATGTATAATTTCTGACTTCTATAACATTCTTAAAGAGCAATGAGGTAGCCACTCTCTCATTCTTTATATGATTTTATTTGTATATAAAAGTATATAAACACAGCATTTGTAAACATATTTTAGGCTGTGATTACATATACCGAATATAAATTTTGGCAAAGGTAATGTCTTCTAGACTTATGGGAGTGTAACCGAATCTACCTGTGTCAGAATCATTGAAATACTAGCAAAAAAATGCAAATTAGTGACTCTAATCTAGAGCAAATGAACCAGAATTTCTGAAAGTACAATCAGAGGGTCTTCATTTTTTACAAGTTTCTTGATTTTTTGTTTTTATTTTCTTGACTTTTTATTCCTGCAGAATTACAAGCATTTGGATCTACTTTTTCTTCCACTCCAACCACTTCATGAATTTATAACCTAAAATCTTTTTATGCCTTTCTCATCAAATACATTTAAAAATTTTTGAAATCTTTAAAAAAAATTTTGGCCAATGAGCTTTTAGCAAATACTTATAAAAACAAACTGAAAACAGGCCAAATTTTTCCATTTGAAGAAATTTATTTCATGTAAATATTGAGGAAAATACCAGCTCAGATTACATCTAATCAAATAAAAAGCTATTTAAGTGCAAGAGACTAAATTATAATTGCTCTGGGAGCAGTGATGTTGAGTTTTCTTGCTTTCTCGATTTATGTTCTAAGTTATAATGCTGAGTTAACAATTTTGCTTTGGGATGAATACATAAACACCTGTAAGATGAGAATTTTTCAACCTTCCTGAGGATTATATTAGAAATGAATTGAAGCTTAGAGTGCAATTATAACATTAAGTCCCAAACCACTGTATAGTCAGAAACTTTTAGAAAAGATTGTCAATTGGCACCGTGGGCTCTGAGCCAAATTTCTGTAGGAGACTCAAAAAGTGTATGGCCCATCCGGTTTGAAGGTAGTAATGCTGACAAGGGCTATTTTCCAGATCCAATTTGTCAACAACAGAGACACTGGATTGCTCACATTGATTAGGATGATATGAGGTGTTGGTGTTTTGTTCTATGCTTCTGTGAATATCCTGAGGCATAAGGAAGACACCTAACAACAGTTATCTGGTGTGTGTGTGTGTGTGTGTTTGTGTGTCTGTGCATGATGCACCATAATCTTCAATGTCAGCAGGCAAGTAACTGTGCGATATCTTCCAAAAGACTCAGAATTTATCTGTAATGCACTTGGGAACTTTTTCAACTGAACGAGTTTCTTTGTATTTATAAGAGAGAGCTTACAAAAGCTACTCTGACTTGAGAGTCTGTCCACGACTAGAAACTCATTATCCCCCACAACTAGTTATTGATACTTAAGTGTCCTTCAGTCTCCCTATTTTTGAATCAATCAAAAACAACTCCATTATGTACATACTAGCAAAAATAAAAGTTATACTAAAAATATCCAAACAAGCGGTGAAATTCTCAATTAAATTCCAAACACTTACTGAATAACTGTTATTTACCCAGTATAATATGGAAAACAAAAATTATATGATCAAGTTGTTGTCTTAAAGTACCATTAATTAAATTTGGGTAGGAAGCCTGAAAAGGCATGTTTCTTAGAGTGTGTGGTGAAAGGCAGGGACTGATTCTCCAATAACAATCTGACTACAATTATTTCTAAGAAATTAAAATGAGTCATTCATTCATTTCATACAAATGGTACAGATAGGATGGTAAGGTTTTAAAGAAAGAACTTGAAAGCCAGACTAATTGGATTCAAATCAGTTACAAGCACATGACCTTAATATTTTACTTAAGTTACTTGATTTTTCTCTACCTTGTTTCAACCTCTATATAACAATACCCACTTCTTAGAGTTGTTATAGAACTAAATAAGATGGAACGATAGATATAATGACATATAGATACATGAATATAACTACTTAGAAAACTTAGAAGAGCACCGAGAACATAATTTTGTGTATGCATATATATACATATATACAGTATATATATACATTATATATGTATATATCTATATTTTTAACCTGCAGATAAGCATTTATATATGTATCTATATTTATGTACATATAAAATAGTATATGTATATATGTGTGTGTGTATATGTGTGTGTAAAAAACATATATATATATATGTTTTTTAATCTCCAGATAAGTGTAGAAAGAGCTTGTGAGCTAGTATGAAATCAGATTCAGTAAATGTCCATTTGTGATCATTCACTGTGATAACAGTTCTTAGTTCCTCAAAGCTCTTTCTATGGAATACCAATCCAAATTAATTAGAAGAACCTGTCATTAAGTTCATCCATAATTTGATTTTTCAAATTAATAGTAGACTCTGATTATCTTAGATCAGATAATAGAGATAAACCACAGTTTAAAAATTACATAGACCCGCATTTGAAGAGGCAAAAGAAGCACTTAAGATATTGTCCCATTTTCCCAAAGTCTCTTTAGGAATTCTTTAGTCCTCTGGGTGCTTATCAAACATTACTCATAAATTTACTTTTGTTTTATAAGAACTTTTTACATGTAAATTTTCTTTTTGAGATAAACGTTCTACTCTTTCATCTCTAACAACTCAACAATATGAAAAATAGTGAAGTTCTAGGCTTCCTACCTCAATTTTATTTCAGTAGTAGTTATTTATCAAGAAATGCTAGTTTCTATCAAACTACATATCTGTAGCAGGGCTTTCTTGCTTGAAAGCGTTACAATACATAATAGAACCTGGCTAAGGGGAATAAACAAGCACACAAGAGGATTTACTGCCTCATGTATTTAGAAAGCATGGTGCCTGGGAAGACTGCAGCAGAAGCTTTATTCAGGGGCTTCAGACAATGTTGGCTGGACTCTGTTTCTCTTCTGACTAAACCCTTCTCGCCTTCACATGTTTCTTTCATTCCCTTAGAGTCTCTCCCTTCATGGGTATAAGAAAACTATCATCATCTCCTGGGGCTATATCCTTTGGGATTCCAAAAATAAAGAGAAAATATAATATATCCAACATTAAACAAAAAAAAAGTTCAGATTGTTAGCCCAATCTCCACAGATGCTCTAATTTACAGGCTTCTTTCACCAGCCCATATTTGAACCAAGTGCTGTGGAGAAAGAAATCGAACGCTGATGACTGTAGCCCTGTGTGTAATGTCACTGAGTATGCAACAAATATAGTCCCACCTAAACCACGTGAACAAGTTGGGGGAGATGTGAATCCCTCAGTGAACACTGAGGCTATTTTAAGAAGGGAAAATCTCTAAAAGAAAATTTGGCCTCATACTTATGTTGGGAAGCAAAGATCCATTTTTAATAGAGTATAGAATAAGAAGAACCCAAAGGCACAATCCCTTCCCTCCAGTTTACAATTGCTTTGTAATTTTATTTAAACCCAGTAAATAAGAAAAGTACCTACTAAATTTGACACTGACATCAATGTTGAGAAAAATCTGAAAATAAATAAAATCTAATTCCATCCTTAATTAATTCAGGACCTAAGAAGGAAAATGTACATATATTATATATACTATTCCATATATTAATAGTATATATATATGTTTTCAAGGATAACCAGGTATTCATGCATTTAACACAGTGATTTGCAAATGATCTGTGTTGAGGAACCAGCTATTATCCTGCATTCCACTGTAGAATAATAATTTGATAAACTGTAATGAAATGAATTACTATAGGAAAAATGATCACATACTTGGAGACAAATAAAAATCAAACCGCTAGTAAAGTTTGTAAATGCTTCCTGTTAATTCTATATTTATTCTAAAGATTTTATTTATTTATTTGACAGAGAGAGATCACAAGTAGGCAGAACAGCAGTCAGAGAGAGAGAGAGAAGCAGGCTCCCCGCTGAGCAGAGAGCCAGATGAGGGGCTTGATCCCAGGACCCTGAGAACATGACCTGAGCCAAAGGCAGAGGCTTAACCCACTGAGCCGCCCAGGTGCCCTCTATATTTATTCTATACTTAGCATTCACAGACTGGCTCCCACATGCAGATCATACTTTGCAAAGCACAGGTTTATAGATACGTATTGAATTCACATGATGTTTATTAACAATATTAAATATTAAGATTATGGTGCAAGGGGTTAAGAGAGTGAGGGAATACTCAATAGATACTTAGGTCTCTTAGAGGGAATCTTTAAGGGGTCTTTTTAAAAGGGAGCTCTTAAAAATTCTTCTTGGGCGCCTGGGTGGCTCAGTGGGTTGAGCCACTGCCTTCGGCTCAGGTCATGATCTCAGGGTCCCGGGATCGAGTCCCGCGTTGGGCTCTTTGCTCAGCAGGGAGCCTGCTTCCCTCTACCTCTCTCTCTGCCTGCCTCTCTGTCTACTTGTGATCTCTCTCTGTCAAATTAAAAAAAAAAAAAAAAAAAAAAATTTAAAAAAAAATAAAAAAAAATCCTTCTTGGGAAAAGAAAATGACAACACCACCACCACTAATTCCTTACAATGTGATTATCAGGAGTCTCCAACCTTTTTTAAAATAAAGGGCCAGATAATGAATATTTTAGGGTCTGAGGCCCAAGAGGTCCCTCTCACAACTATCAATTTGCCAAAACCTGGACTAGGTCTTTAGTTGTAGAAGACCCACACAAACTGGTCTAAATAAAACTAGGAATTTATTGACTCTGCTAACTAAAAATTCAGAGACAAGCTTCAAGGGAAGCTTGATCCAGGGCTCAACTGTGTTTTCAGGACGGGTTTTTTTTATTATATCTCAGCTCTGTCTTCTACATCATTTTTAGTCTTAGGAGGGGACACAGGTAAGTTCCAGGCTCATGTCATTCCCACTGCCACAATGTCATCAGAAGGGAGAGAACTCCCTACAAATAGAAGTCTTGTTGAATTTGTTAACTTTAATTATGCCACATAATTATTCCTGAACTGATCACTGTGTCCAGGGAAAATTATACATTCATTAAATAGATCTCAAGCTCCTCCTCACACCCAACTAGAGGACGAAGTTATCTACATCTGAGCACACAAATCTAAGAGTCAGGCAGGGGTTAATTCCCCCCAAAATAATGAGGGTATTTCTGTCAAAATTAAGATGAATGGAAAGTGAGAGACCAAAAAGAAGCAATGTCTGTAAAAGGAAACAAAAATCACAAAAACAGAGACATCACAAGATTGAACTAAGTCAGTATTGTCAGTGGATGCTTCAGATATGAGAAACTGGCCACCATGTGGCCACCATGAGGTTTGGCTAACCGCAGAAGGTTGTAAACGAAACCCAGAAAGAAAGGTGAGATATAGATGGGTAGTGAAGATTGAGGAAAACGTTCCCATTCAGGAAGCATAAACAATAGAAATATACATCGCACTCTATTGACTGTGCTTAGCCTGGTTAAGAGAAACACACATTCTGGTATCGTGTCTGGTTTTAATTCTTAGTTCTTGCAATTAAGAGTTAAATAAACTTGGAGAGAGTGCTTCATTTTTTTCTAAGTTTCAGTTCCTTTCCTTAAAGTGGAGACACTTAATTCATGGGGCTGTGTGAGAATTAAGTACCCATTCAGTACTCCAAAAGTTGTGGCTATTCTTTTGATTATCACACAAGTCTGGTTGAAATCATGGTTTCACTGCACAGGAGTCAAGGAAAATACCCCTGGGAAGGATTTTTCAGTTGAAAATAAGAGCATAAACAATGAATCTTGGAACACTGAAGAAAAAAAAAAAAAGCAGAACCTCAAAAAGGAAATAATTTTATTCTATTCTAATATAGATATGAGTAGCAAGGAAAGATTTTTGAACTAGAAAGTGACATAATGAAATTGATATTTTAGGAAGGCTTTCTGGCGATGAGAAATCTAGGAAGAATTGAAGAAGAGATGCTGGACAAAGATAGTTCTGTTGAGGGAATTCCAACAATCGATGTCTTTAAATGTCTATCATTTAAAAGAAATAGAGATTTCTTTCAAAAGACTGTGCTGTATATTGTATTTGACATTTCTCAATATTATATGCAATATAAAGACATTAATGTTGAATCTTTACATACTGAAAGGAGCAGAAAAAGGCCTTTTCTGGCAATAAGTGAGGAATAGATTGACCTTCACCTCTTGCTAGCAACAACTGGGATTTTCAAAGTGGCCTTGGTAAGTAAGAAAGGAACAACGAGAATGGGAAATGACTGCAAAAAAGAAAAGGTTCTTAGGAACTTCCCATAAATGGCATCATGTTTTCTTTCTTTCACATGTGGAAATAATTATAAAGTGCCAGGCAATATTTAAAGATTTTAAGGTAAAGGAAGCAACTATGGCACAGAAAATCATCTCCTATTATAATAATACCCTTTAATTCTGTATGGGTGAGGGTCCCAAACTACTAAAAATACGTTTTCATTTTTCAAAGCTAGTATACCCAGAGTTCATTGTATTTCAAGTATTTATTCACATATGCTTCAATCACCAAAAGGAGGCATTTACCAGCTTGATAAATTCTCATCCAAGAACTTACCTGATCTTTCCTCTGCCTTTATTCCTTCCTCAAATTCTCTGTCCATGGGAATATTATTTGAAACACGACAGATTACAAGTCACCACAATGCCACTGTTGTGAAAAACTCAGTTATATAGACAATCGTTCAACCTACTTATTTTTTATACAATTTCATTTCATTTTAACCAAATCCTAAATCTTCACGCAAATACATATGCAACATTCTGACCAACAACAACAAAAAAACATACATTGTGGCTTCATAACCACAAGTGCTGGCAGAAATCATAAATCTCATTTTAGAGATTGAGCGCCTAAGAGGGAGAGAGAGAGATTAAGTGGATTGCCTAAGGTCACAAGCTAAAGCTGTCTTATAGGTAAGGTTTCTTAATTCTACCTTTTGTGCCTGTAATCATTCAATCCATTTTGATACTGGAAACTGGAGAGTCAGATTCTTTATCTTCTACAGTACATCTTCAGGCAGTATGAGATTCTGACAGGTGACAAGACAATGTTTGAAGGGATAGCTCTCTTTCTTGGATAGTGCAGGGAACTTTAAAAAAAAAAAAAATGGACTTTCCCTTAGATTCCATGGTCAAATATCCAGGAAGGACTACGTAACAAAAAGAAAGTTTATATTAATGTTGGGGTTTTTTTTTCATTTTATAAAATTGTGTCTAATCAGATCATTTAAATAACCGAAAATGCTCAGACTTGGCCTGCACAATTATCAATGGGTTATATGTAAGAACAAATGTTAAAATCTCAAGACATATGTTGATCATGGAACAAAAAAAAAAAAACCTTGTAAGTTTATATGATTTTTGCCTATATTCTGTTGTACCTTATGCGATGAGTGGTAGCTGACAGATGTTTTGATATCATTTCAGAACCAGCAATCCAGGTTTCCTTTTTTGAATATACTGTGCTCTCTAGCCAAAAAGCAAACCCTCTGTAGTCAAAGACTAATAAAGACAGTAATTCTATCTCTACATGTTTGTAACCCATTGTATTTCAAAGAGCACTTTTATGTAATTTATCTTACACGGCCTCCACAATGCCACGAGTTGCTTTCCTATCATTCCCATTTTAAACACAGAGACTCTCAGGCTCTTCAAGGTTAATTATCTTGCCCAAAGCACTCCACAGAGGTATGTTTCTCAACCACAGAGGGAACCGTTATTTAACCAAATCTAAAAAAGACCAACGATATGAGATCATTATCATTTTATATTTCATTTAAAAAATAATCAATTATAGGGCACCTGGGTGGCTCAGTCAGTAAAGCGTCTGGCTTTTGATTTCCATTCAGGTCTTGAACTCAGGGTCATGAAACTGGCCCCCATGATCATCAGGGAATCTGCTTCTCTCTCTCCCTCTCTCCTTCTACCCCTCCCCCTACTCATGATCTCTCTCTCTCTCTAAAATAAATAAACTTTAAAAAATAATTTATTATAATGATACTTTTATGATGTATCCAATTTCAATGATGCTAAAAATGTTTTAAACCTGTGTTTAAAACAGATGTATCATGGTGACTTATACATTTCCATCACTGGAATTCTGGTCTCGACCACTAGGCTTCTCTGAAAAGTGATCTCCATGAACCATGTCTTTTTCTTATAATTTATTCACCACTAATTCCTGGAAATCTGACACCTGTTACCTCCAGACTTTCCTTTCTTAATAGTTATACAAAACTGAGTCTTGGGTCACCTGGATGGCTCAGCTGATTGGGCAAATGCCTTTGGTTCGGGTTGTGATCCTGGGGTCATGGGGTTAAGCCCCACCTTGGGCTCCCTGCTCAGTGGGGAGTCTACTTCTCACCCTTCCTCTCCCTCTGCTCCTCTCCCTCTGCCCTTCTCTCTCCCCTTGCTCATGTTTTCTCTCTCTGTCTCAAATATATAAATAAATAAATAAATAAAATCTTTAAAAAAACCCTGAGCCTTTTTACGTACACACACACACACACACACACACACACATATTTCACACACACACACACACACACACACACACCACACGGATAACTTCCAAAATTAAACCTTCAACTTTAGAATCCTTATCTGGTCCTATTTGTCTTGTCCTGCCCCTCTTCAACTTTCTTGAATGGTCTCTTCACATTCCAAACTTAGTATTTCTAAAACCAAAGTCATTCTTTCTCTTAATAATAACAACAAGAAGCAAATAAAATAGCATAGTTCCTTTCTGACTTGTAAAGTTTATAAAAAATAAAACATTTCCTCACTTAGTCTGTTTAGAATCTAATGGATAGTGTTTTTATTAAAAATAATACAACTGCTTCAGAGTGGGCTTCTAAAAAGGAATGTCAAAGGAGTCATTCTGGAAAACAAAATGTGTGCATTGATTTGTACACAGATATTCATTTTAAGTCCATTTTTTGCCCAGAATTGGACTCCTGGGTTTTTGGGGTTTTTTTGTTTTACAATATGTGAACATCGTATTTAGGTCTATCAATCATGTATTTGGAGAAACATGGAAAACCCTCCCAAATCCATCTTCATAAATCCCAATTAAATAGGAATAACCACTTCTACTACAACCAAAAGTTTTGATTTGCTATTCATATATATATATGATTGATATATATATCTTAATTCTGTATATTCTGTTTTTGTGTATACACAAATATATATATATATAAAATATATATACATATATATATATGTATATGGCTTCATAGGTCACAGAAAAAGGACCTGATTGACTTTACACAGGTTCCCCTTTAGCATGCACATACTATCTTTTGTCACATCATTTGAAATTTTATTCTTACATCACTTGTTACTTTATTTATTGAATTGTTCTTTATCTGTCTCCTTTTTAAATTAATTTTTTAATTAACATATAATGTATTATTAGCTCCAAGTGTGCAGATCTGTGAATTATTAGGCTTACACACTTCACAGCACTCACCATAACACATACCCTTCCCAATGTCTATAACCAACCACCCTCTTCCTACCCCCATCCCCAGCAACCCTCAGTTTGTTTTGTGAGATTAAGAGTATCTTATGGTTTATCCCCGTCCTGATCCCATCTTGTTTCATTTTTTCCTTCCCTATCCCCCAAGCCCCCCACTTTGCCTCTAAAATTCCTCATATCAGGAAGATCATATGATAATTATCTTTCTCTGATTGACTTACTTCACTCAGCATAATACCCTCTGGTTCCATCCACGTCATTGCAAATGGCAAGATTTCATTTCTTTTGATGGCTGCACAGTATTCCATTGTGTGTGTGTGTGTGTGTGTGTGTGTGTGTGTTTGTATATCACGTCTTCTTTATCCATTCATCTGTTGATGGACATCTAGGTTCTTTCCACAGTCTTGCTATTGTGGACATTGCTGCTGTAAACATTCGGGTGCACGTGCCCCTTCAGATCACTACATTTGTATCTTTAGGGTAAATATCTCCTTTATTTTTTAAAAGGTTTTATTTATTCATTTGACAGTGAATGGGAGAGAAAAAACAGAAGTATGGGGAGCAGGCAGAGGGAGTAAAAGTCTCCCCACTGAGCAGGGAGCCCAACTTTGGACTCTACCCCAGGACCCTGGGATCATGACCCAAGCACAAGGCAGATGCTTAAAGACTAAGCTATCCAGGTGCCCTTATCTGTCTCCTTTAAACACACATTCCATATCGGCAGAATACATGGCTGTCTCCATCACCTTCGTATCCCCATTATCTAGAACAATGCCTGACATTTAAAAGGCATTCAATATTCTATAGCACACTTTATTAATACCTCTAGTGTAAGAAAGAATTATTGTGTTGACTAGATAGCAAATAAGGAAAACAACACATTTATCACTCATGTCTGCAATATATTGTAAAACTGTTCATTTCATTGTTTTCAGTCAATACTAGCATATGGCTTGTCTCTAAATAGCTTTGAAATGCATTATTTGAAATCTCAGAATTTTGAGAGAGAAATGAGATATGTTTCTTTCTGAGAACTCATTCTTGTTGAACATAGCCTTCAACGCATGACTGATAATTTAGCACTGCTAATGTGTTTTCCTATAGCTCATATAGAAATAATGGCATGACACCTATTTAAAATTATCCAGTTTCTTTTCCTTCCAACTTTTAATATTGTACTATATCTTTATTAAATTTTAAATTCTAATATTTTATACACTAGGATTTTGTTGCATATACTGTTTCCATTTATTAATTTTACCAGTAGCATCAGTGTTCAGCAAATTAAAGTTTGCTAAATAGAGTTATACTACACTAATAAGCCCAAATCTCTTGGTCCTAATGTTTAATTCACTGCTTTTATTAGTATATTTCCAAGTAGAAGATTTAATTTATACATATTAAACTCTACCACACAGTGTCTTCCTCACAAAATCTCTCATTAACTGTGTCTCCCAGTATTGAATATTTTACCCATTTATCACACAAAACATCCCTGGCCATTATTACTTAGATAGTAATTTGAGAAATTTTGTCAAATACATAAAAACTAAAACAAACAAACAAACAAAAAACAAACAAAATACTTTTCTGTTAGAATATTCAATTCTTCTGTTATTAGGGAATCCATTTAATTCACTTAAATCCTATGTTTTCTAGTAAATATTTCAGAATTTAGAATATTGTAACATAGGGCGCCTGGGTGGCTCAGTGGGTTAAGCCGCTGCCTTCGGCTCAGGTCATGATCTCTGGGTCCTGGGATCGAGTCCCGCATCGGGCCCTCTGCTCAGCAGGGAGCCTGCCTCCTCCTCTCTCTCTCTCTCTGCCTCTCTGCCTACTTGTGATTTCTCTCTGTCAAATAAATAAATAAAATCTTTAAAAAAAAAGAATATTGTAACATAACTTTTCCATTAAACATGATTATTTGTTAAAAGTAGCTCTTTTCACAAATAAAGGATTATTTGTTCTGCATGGAACAGAAGCCCTACCTACTGGATAGGAAAGTTCAGGATTTCACTTCTCATAATACTCTCACGGAGGTACACTTTTTTCCAATGGTCTAACTAGTAATGAACTATGGAGGGTAAAGAAAAAGATCAACATTTATTGTACTGTTTTTTTCTAAATACTTGATGCTATCCAACTCCATGAGACACTTATTTTAAAAGTGGGGTTTGAGGAGGAAGAAACAGCTTGTTGCAAAGGATATTCCAGGAAGGGGCAAGTTATACAAATGTATAAACCCCCAATACAGTGACTTGGATACCAAGTCTGCAGGGCGAGGCAGACTGATACTGCTAACTACTACCATGATATTTTATTAATGAGGTGGCCATTGATTAAAACCCTACATTAGAAATCTCCTTGATTCATTTTCCAAAGTTGTGTTTGGCATGTGCATTGGTGGTGGGGAATACTTAATGAGAACAAAGTGATATTCTCAGCAGAGAAAAGCTTAGACACAGTTTTGACAGGGAACACTAGTGCAGCTTTGGGGAGACTTCATAACAGATAATACAAGTCTCTACTTCTTAGTTATTCTGTATATATATAACTATAAAACACCTTATAGTAAAGATAATCAAAAGGAAATTGATATAATATAGCTGTTTTTGTGTGTGTTTGGGGGGTATATTTCTCTTGTAACCTTTAATTTTACTTTCTCCCTTTCACACACCTCATTTCTCCTCCACAATTTATATTCATAATCTGTATTGAAGGTTCCTATGGGAAATGCAGGGCAAAATCAGGAATTGTAAAACGTTGATCAATGTAATTTGAACAGTTATTATAAAGTAATACGATGACAATGAGATTATGTTCTAAAATACGATTAGCCAGAGATGAGTTCTAATATTTATAGACTGGAAGACCCAGAAAATAAATAAGTTCAATGGTAGCAAGGATTTTAATAATCCTGTTCAGTGCCTACCACTGTACTCGACTTCTATTAAATGGTCAGTAGGTGTAGACTAAGCAAATGGGTAAAAAGATGGCAAAACACAGAAGAAAGATGATTCATTTGGATATGTTTTAAAGATCTTACCCAAAGATTATTATTTCAGTTCAAGGATGCGTTTATTGAACACCATATGCTGAGCACCGTGCCAAAACTTACATTTATAAATATGAATAAGCAAGTCCTCTTCATAGAGCTTGCACTGTCCTGGAAAAGCAAATGCCAAAATTTTTTTTCAATGTATTTTATCAGAGCTATGATGCAGATAAGTAGTGACTATGAATGTAAACAATGCATTAAGCTCAACCCAAATCAGTTGCAACATAATTGGATACAGAAATGGAGACATAGAGGTGGAAAACTGGTAATTGGGAAAAATTATCTTAAAGGAGATTTTTTAAAGAGAGATATTAAGGATATCTTTGGAATTTTAAGTTAAAGCTGAAGAGTGAAGAAATGTCACTTATTCAAGAAAGTCTTCTGCTCCCTTTACCCAACTGTACAAAATCCCCAGTATTCCTGGTGTTGAGTATAGTTTTTTCACTGCCCTTATAATGACATTTTTTTTCTAAAAATGTTTTTTTCCATTAGGTTGTAAGTTCCATGAAAGCATGGACCGTGTCAGTCTTATTCACTATTTTATGTCTCGTGCCTGAAAATAAGTAGGTTTTCCACCAATATTTATAAGAAGGATGGAAGGAAGAACGAAGGGAGGAAATAAAGGGATACAAATTAAGAGACCAGTAGAAACTGTTTGGAGGGACTTGGGCCAGGGTGGCAAGGAAATCAAAACCATGTCATAAAACCCATTAAGCCTTAAATACAAAATCTCACTGGAGACTCATTGGCTCAAATTAAGAAAAAGGAAAAGTGCAAGTTTCTTGGAAAGAAGATTAGATTGAAAGTAAACTGATTGGAGCATAATCTTAGTTGTGTGGTTTGCTTAATTTGACATCCCCACTTCTCCATATTCTCAGCCAGAGGATGGTAACACTCATGCCACCCTCCCAGAGTGGTGCGGAGAATCAAAGAGATGGCATAAAGAAGTCTTGCCGTGTGAAGAATTAGGCAGTAATCCGGAGGGAGATTAAATGAAAGGGCCACTGCACTGGTGCCAGAAGGAGGAAGATTTTTGACTGCCATAAGGAAGACATTCTAGTAACCTGAGCTACAATGATGGACTTTGCCCCTCAGAAGACACAGACTTATCACCTCAGATGTTGTGTCTCTGGCCGGCAGACCACTGAGGATACTTTAAAGTGGGTTATATTAACAGAAGAGTAATTGTGCATTATATGATCCATAAGGTCTCTACCATTTCCTAAGACTTTATTATTCTATCAACCTGTGACATGAATTGTAATCATACATGGTATAATTATTCACAAGAGCAATGTCCTATTTACGGAGAATACTGCCAGCTAAAAAGCTTAGCAGCAATTTTATGGTACGAACATTCAGAAAGATAAAATATATATATATATATACAGTTCATTATATTCTGAATTGCCAAAGAAAAATGAAACTAAATGTGGCATACTTTATATCTTATAATATTTTAATAGAAGAATAAATCCATTTTAATCAGAATACTGAAACAGAAAAGTTCCTTTCCTACTGTTCTAGGTTAGCAGGAATTTGGTGATTATGAAGAGATTTCCGATATTTGTATTTTGAAACTTAAAGCATTACAAGATGATACACATTCCAAAGTTGATTATATGATACTCTAAATCTGATTTTTGACAGTCTATTTTCATAAATATTACTTCATTTTATTCAGTTGTGATGGTTTTTCTTTAATAACATTTACTCTTTCAACATAGACCCCAAAAATGCTTTTATTGGGGAGAATAGTTTAAAATTGCTTAAATGATTACCTCATTTAAAGAATGATATATTCTTCTTGTGTAATAGAATCACTTTTTTTTTTTTGTAGCTCTAAGCTTTAACCTCCATGACAGTAAAATTAAAAGGAAAGGAAGTAGAAGAACCTTGAAAGAACATATAGTACAATAATAATCATTTTAAAATCGAGTATAACAATGCAAGCTAGAATTACTGGAATCCCATGTATTATTACCTACCCAGGTATGCAACACAGGATAACTACTGGTGATTAATGTATGTTTATGTTCCAAACAATTACTAGACATTTTCTAGAATAAAGGATATATGCCATGCCAAGTCATTTTTCTGCTTGTTAAAACTAAAAGTCAAGTGCCTTAATTTTCAATGGCAGCTGTAAAATGACTAATTGCTATAAAAGTACATGATACACTAGTCTAAAGATATAATATAAGCCATACTCTCTTAGATGAATAACTTAAGAAAAATACTTTAAATACTAGTAACTTTACTCAAGTAGTATTGTTACAAAACACTATATTTTACTTTATCTTTATGTAGTTGCTAAGTAAATAATACAAACACATGGATATTTTGATATTAACTGAAGAGAAACCAGAATAGGAGGACAATATGGCTCCACCAAAATTATAAACTTTTAGTTTTTGCTCTTTGGGAAAATTAATTTCTTTAAGAGTATAGGTTTGTTTCACTAATTCTCACTGGGTTTAAAAGAGCATTTATTAACTTTTATTCAGAAGCCATGAATAAAAAAAGTGGTCCTCTTGAACTTGTAAGAGCTCAAGTTATAGCTTGATGTTATAACTAGGTAGACTCTCCTATTAAATGAAGATTCTAATAATAGAATATTAAAGATTATTACTAATCAGAAGAACAAGTGAAGCATTCTTAAGGACAAACAGCAGCTGATTCTATCATTGATGAAATTAAATTCCAGAAAGGCTTTAAAGCTTCCTGTGACTAATGAAAGATGGCCAATCATATCAGCAACTGCCAAAAACCCAGCAACACTGCACGTCGGCATTTCTTGTTTAAATTAAAACCTTTACTTGACTTCTCTGTTCACATGTAGCAACACACATTTAGGCAGTGTTCTTTATTACTTTATAAATGAGCCACTTCATTTTAAGTGGCATGTGTTTGTGCCAAAATATAGCTTATACCATGCCCCAACTCCCTGACCTATTAAAGAGACAAACTACATTCTTTTAAACTCAGATATCTCCATGAAAAATCTTTCCTTTCCTCAGAAAGACAAAAGGTTAGATCAGATATACAACATCAGAGGAGCATTATCTTGTCAAGTGGCTGGAATACATTAATATAGGGAGGAATTTTTCAGTTAAAATTTTAAGTATGGCTGAAGGAAAATCTTTATACCTACTATTTATATTACTTTCGCCACATGGATAAAAATAAGAATAAATCTTGGTGAGTATTCCGAAGCATACTAGAAGAAATCCAATTTAATTAGGAAAAAACACTACTCATTTAGGGCTTGGAAAAACAGAATTTTGAAATACATATAAACCATTATAAAATCCAGTTTGTGATTAATAAGCAATGAATTGTTCCTTGACAGATATGCACCATTGGTTATTTATTGAAGTTTCTTAGTTTATGCTTTACATGGCATTCTCTTCATTTTTAAAGAGTAAGTGTAAGATTATTTTCCTTGTTTACACCCATGTTCATTTTACTCTTAACAAGATAAGTAACAATGAGAGTAGGATGCTTATGCATGAAATGTTTGAGGCTACAAGTTTTGGTTAATTAGCTTCATCCTTCCCTTACATCACTGTTTAGCCAGAAAAGAGCCAGAATAAATATAATACGACCCAGAGTTATCCTTTGTAAAACATGGGAGTTCAACATGAAAGAAGAGTATGTTAGGAACTGAAAGCTCTTCTCAGTGAATTCTGATCATTGGGGCCCTACAAATGGCTTTCTTGCATAAATTACACCCTAAATTACTGGGTTAATGTTCAAGGTTGGGTTTTTTGAAGGTCGGGTGAGAAGGATAACTAGAAAGTAATCTGATACAGAATTATTCTCTATTTTTAATGCAATATGAAAAAATTTAAGTATCCTTAAAACTCTAAATTTTCTCTCTCAGATTCAACAATTATCAAGAATTTACCAATTCTTGATAAAATAAAAGAATTTATTTTTCTGGTTTTTTGAGGCTGAATTGGTGCAGTGTAAGCAATCCTACTCACTGCTCCTCCTTGTTAAAACTTTAGTAGACATCTCTAAAGTTATGAACATTTTATTAGATATACACACTGACATTAACAAAATTAACACTAATTTCTTGATGTCATTTAACACTCAATCTATGTTCAGTTTTTTGAGGGGGAGGAGATGTTTCTATTGTCTAAAATAGACAAACAATTAAAAAAAAAAAACCTTCCAAGACTATTAAATAAGATCCCCAAAGCACAAACTTGAAAACCAAAAGCCAATGGATCTGTTTATATATAAAAGTAAAGAGCTTCTCTTTAGCGAAAGGCACCATAGTATTATCTGATTCTTGCAACATCTGAAACTACCAAGATCCAAAATTATAAAAATAAGCAAACAAAAAGTACACATTTCTACCACTAGAAAACCTAATATCAACCCATTACATTTTCTACACAGAGAAATTCTCAAATTCATTCATTTCATGCAGCTAACCTAAGGAGTAACCAAAAATTCTATCACAATATTAAAGAATATGGTCACTGTATTTATATGCCATGTTTTGATAGTTGATTTTTTTTGTGATCTCTCAACTATATTAAGAAAGGAAGATATCAGAAAGAGTGCAAAGGTTATATTACAAGTAAAATAAGGAGCTTGCTAGTGTTTTCCACCAGAACAGCATTCTCAGTGGAAATCCAACTTGACTTGTACCTTAGCTATCTTGCAATTTATTTCTTTTGATTAAATGATGAAATGAACAATGGTGGCAGCAAAAATATCAAATTCATTAAGCAGCTACATGTGTCAAACACCCGCTAAGTGCATTACATAGACTCTCGCATTTAAACTGCATGAAGTTATGTGGGGAGGTGTTGTTTATTCCCCACTTTTACAGGTGAAAATCCTAGTTTTGACTAGGATTTTTTCACTAGAAGTTACGTAAATTAACTGAATTCTCATCAATAAGAAGTAGGTTAGGATTAGAATGCAGGAATCTGGAGCAATCCGTGCTCTTTTTTTCTCCCTTTTTTAGGATATTCTTGTTTACTTATCAATAACTAATAAAACTATAGAGATCAAACTTCAAAAAACATAAAAATATGGTGGAGGGATGAATTCAGTAGGAGTAAGGAGGGCACCTGTGATAAACACCAGATAAGGTAAGGAAATTCTGAATCACTATATTGAACACCTGAAACTAATATTAAACTGTCTGTTAACTAACTAGAATTAAAATAAAACTCTTTAAAAAAACATAAAAAGATATTCTCTGAAAATACTTCCTTCAACTCTTGATTTTCTTCCAACTTATTCCCATACCATTGTTTTTCTTTTTTGTTTATACTTCTAGGAGACTTATGAACACCCAAGAGCCTCTATGCACATGTGTGTGCATGTGTGTATATTCTTTCTCCTCCCCTTTCTAATGCCAGGGCTAACATATTCTTCATCCTTTTTCATATCTTTCTAAAATATGTATCTTACATATATTTGCATATCAACACATTTTTCCAATTAATTTTGCAGTTACATATTATTCAATGAAATAGATATACCATAATTCAGTTAACCAATCCCATCACAGTGAGAATTAAGATTTTTTTCAATCATTTTTTTAAAAACAATGCAGCATATCATCTGGAATAGAGATGGAGCCTCTACCAGGCTGTATTCTTGAATGAATACGATAGCAGAAAGATAAATCCCTGTCATGTGTGTCAATTCTCTGAGATTTGGAGTCATCTGTCACAATAGGAGCATAACTCGAGTTGTGGTATATTAACTGCACTGATGGCTCTCACTAATGCCCTCTCTGCAATCTTGCCCTTTGATTGGGCTCTACCACAAGAATCTGAGTTGACTGTGTTAATTGTTCTGCTCAATTGGGCAATAAAAAATCTGATCCTGGCAGTGGCTTCACTTGCACATTTATACTTCTTTTGTATACCTGCTACTAGCATGAGATCATGTTTGAGTTACACTCTTGCAGGATTGAAAACCATGTTCAGAAGAACTGACACATCCCTGCCAGCACCATCCTAGACCAAGCAACTCCTGGCTGACTAAGTGACCAGATATGTACGAGCAAGGTCAAGTTTCCCAGTCATTACTAGAGGGATCAGCAGAAACAACCAACCAATTAAAAGACTTGTGAGGAAAAAAAAAAAAAAAAAAGACCACTAAATTTTGCATAGTGGTTATGCAACAATAGATAACAGATACAGCACACCCAGACTAGTATATTAACTAATCCCTATTTCATTCAAACAAGCTATTGTTTGCTCCTCACTCATCCTTACAGAGCTTGAATTCTTTAAAAAGGTGTAACAAATGTGTATTTATTTTGTTAAAAATGTATCCAACCACAAAAATATAAAAGTGTCTTAGTTTAGCCCTCATCATGATGAATCTATTTCAAGCACAGTATTGTCAACAAAATTTCATCTCTATGCCACCATTTCACTTTATTATGAGAAAAATGAATAATCACCACAACTAAAAACTAGTTATTTTAATAACTATGTAAAAAATACCACAATGAATTAATTAGGATTTTTTCCATTAATAAGAATGAAGAATGCATGTCTGAAAGAGAAAATGTAATATCAAGTGTTAGAACAATTTAATCTAATCCAGTTGGTGTTTATCCACTTGATGATGCTTGATAGAAAACTTGGGACTTGATTGATTTATGAATTCTTTACAGTGAAATGATCTTGAAACTCTGAATTTGAAAGGGATTGATGAAGGATATCATGGATCTGAAGAAATAAAGGCAAAAGAAAAACCATTATGGAAAACAATCTCATTTAGTTGCATGCAACTGTGAAAATGTCTTCTAGGACAGTTGTTCTTGACCATTCAAAGTCATGCTGTATCAGAGTTCGATGAAAAATGGAAAGTATAAAATGTACATGTATACATATCCATCAGGTACTAATATAATTTATAACAGTGCAGAGATATTTATCCACCAATGGATGGAACCTAGATCAATAATTTTCTCCCCAAGTTAAGATAACTCCCTCCCTAGAAAAGGGTATTTCCAGTTCACATTCTTTTGTGAAATCTAGCCTTTTGAATAGCATATGTCATCATGGAAATGCATATAATTTTCTGGAGCTATAAAAATCCATAATGTGTGAAAAGAGACATTAAATGGAAGAAAACTGATAGACTTTCAAATATTTCCACTACTTAAAATATTTCTATTCAGTTACTTAGAATATGACTGTTTTGGGATCCTGATATTTTTTAACAGATATGTTGTGTTCATGTAACCACATGAACACAAGATCTTAACTATAGTCAAAGGAGATGACGGATGTTTCATTTTCCAAGAACAATATTTAAAACAATGGAAAAAGCCCTCTACAATGAATGCTCTTCAAGACAGAAATATGAATGTTTTGTTTTACTAATGAAAAATAAGGTGATCTCAGTTTCTCTAAAGATTATCAAAGATTGAGGTCTTGTGAATTGTAGTTCATTTAATAATTTTAAAATTTCACATTCAAAATAAAATTAATCTCTGTAAGTCTCATAAGTTTGAGGCCCTCTCTTATTTCTTCATGAATCATTGACCTATAATCAACTATAATCATTGACCTATAATCAACTAAATAGTCTATTCAACTAAACATTGAAAACTAGTCACATTATGGAGATAAAGCCTAATAATAATTCTTGCTGACACTTAGGTATGCTACAAGAATTTCACATATACTGAATTCTCACTCCAAATCATAACATAAGCACAATTATTATCCTTATTTTAAAGATGAGGAAACAAAAACCAGTCCATTTAACACACAGCTGGAAGGAACTAGATGATATAAAACTCAGAACCCCAAGCTCATTTTCTAAAAGACTTTTTCAAAGATGGCTTTCTTGGGGTGCCTGGGTGGCTCAGCGGGTTAAGCCTCTGCCTTTGGCTCAGGTCAGGATCTCTGGGTCCTGGGATCAAGCCCCGCACTGGGCTCTCTTCTCAGAGGGAGCCTGCTTCCCCCTCCCTGCTCTCTGCCTGCCTCTCTGCCTACTTGTGGTCTCTGTCTGTCAAATAAATAATAAAATCTTAAAAAAAGAAGAAGAAGAAGAAGAAGAAGAAGAAGAAGAAGATGGCTTTCTCTCTCTCTCTCTCTCTTTTTTTTTAAGATTTTACTTATTTGAGAGAGAGAGAGAGAGTGAGAGAGAGCACAAGACAGAAGGGGAAGGGGGAGAAAAGGGAGGACCAGATTCCCTCCTGCGCAGGGATCCTGATGGGGGACTCCATCCCAGGACCCTGGGATCATGACCTGAGCTGAAGGCAGAAACTTAATCAACTGAGTCACCCAGGCACCTGAGAGATGGCTTTCATAAGCAGCAGCTATCAGGTCTGGAATGATTTCTATAAGGAGGCCGAACATGGGTTAGAGATGAGAAGTAGTTTCATCTCTATCATCTTTTAGGTTATAGCTAAAGTATAATTTAAATTCATACATCCTCCATGATTAGGTCAGGTGGAACCTCTCTAGAACCTAGCATTTGAGCTGTAGTAGTACTTGGTATGTTGACAATCTGTTTTGAGGTTTCTAGTCATTCGCTCAACACTGGGTTATGATGATTGTGAGCTATGAGCGAACAGTCATCATACTAGATTGTCCACTGCTGTATTATCAACACCGAGCATTTTACTTTGCCCAAATAGGTGCTCAAGTGTTTGTTGAAATCTAGAATGTGGAATGAAATTTTATACAAGATGATGTTTGGGACATATGGGATAGAAATTGGCATGGTGATTAAGGGAGCTGAAGAATATGCCACCTGCAAACTTCGTAGAAATAAATTCAGGGACATTAATTTACACAATAGATAGTTTCCTGAAAAGCAGCTTGAAAAATCACACCTTTTGCAGCCCAATCATATCTTCTATTGATTTACATTATGTACTCTGAGCTCTTAGCCTTCATTTTGGATTGATCTTCAGTTGGCTCAATTTACCTTTAATTGAACTCCTCTGTTACTTCCACTTCTAATTTACCTGCCCCAGTCTCAAGTAGTTAGTAATCTAAGCAACTACTACACAAAGAATTCCACTACTAATGTATATGGTACATTATATGTATATGTATATGATATAGTTATATATATGCACATATTTATAATATACAGCACCTAACAGAAAAAAATGATTTTTTTCTAATAATATTTTAATTTTACATATCAGTATTTTAAAAAGAGAGATATACTTCTTTTTCTATAGCAGTAGTCATTTTGGGAAAACAGTTTATCATGGAATAACTGCAATATTGAGTTACATTGTGATGTAGAAATTATGAGCCAACATTGTTCTTTAACAATGAATTTCATTTCACTTCAAATTAATTTTCACACTCTTTTCATCAGTTTTCTGTCTTTTCCATGGAAAGCAGTGCTCATTCACAGGTAGCTAATTGTAGTCCAGCACAATAATAAAAGGTGTGGCTGACTTCAAATTCAATCTCAGCACTCACTGCAGTTGTATCTTTGGGCAAATTATTAAACTTCCTGGTCTCTAATCTTCATCACTAAAAATTGCAACAAAAACAACATAGGACTTTTAAAAGGATAAACTACAATAATAATGGCAAACAGCTTTACACAATGTGTAGAACACAACAGCTGTATTATTAATATTGTTTTTGTCATTACTTGTTTCATTAGTAAGTAAATGCTACACATTTACCATTATTTCTGATTCAAGCTTTACTGTCTAAACAAATTTGTTGGCTTTCAGCAAGAAAATAAGAAAATCTGTTTGAAGTCTTTTATTGACTACATCTAAAATCTAATATTTTATAAAATAATGGTTCAACGATACTGAAATGAAATCTAACAATGGACACTTGATTCTATTCACACAGCCAATGAGAGTGTTGATTCACTCTCAAATTAAGCTCTGCATTTGATAGGATTATCATTAGAATTCATCATGTTTGTGACAATAAGACTCATATAGTTGGAAGGTAAGTGTGAGAAATGCTTTAAAGTATGAATTTGCTATAAATCATGAGAAGTGCACTTGTGCTAAATATATGTGTGTGTGTATGTGTATAATTAAATCATTCATGAATTGCACAGAAGGGTGACAAATATTTCTGATTCTCAAATCAAAGTTAATGATACTGAAAACGAGAATCTCTTCCATTCACCAGCAATACTGAATACTATACTACAAATATATGTATGTATATACATACCTACCCTTATAAAAATATAAATTCTAGCTAAATAACTTACTCTGTACATCAAGATTTATTTCTGTTAATTAGTTCACTTATATCTAATTAATAGCTATATTTAATCTATTCCATAGTTTGCTCTTGTAAGGTAAATTCACAAGTAGTTGAATCTCCAGTACTCCCTTACTCTGAGCTACAATTAATTTGGTGGTTTTACAGAGGGATGGCTTCCAAAGACCAGGATGGCAGGTGTCCAATGTAATAATTCCCATATTCTGAGGTTGGGTGAATGAAGAGCTGGAAGAGAAATACTCAAGTTTGCTGATAGAAATTTACTGTACCAGTTCCTCACCAATCAGATTGCCAATCTCACCTCATTAGTTTCCTAATTAAACTCTAAGTGTAATACATACACACAGATCATGTTTTTGAGCTACTGAAATATTATATTCATTTTCCAAAAGGCTAATCACATTAAATTACTGAATTCAGAAAAAAAAAAATCTATACCTACAATAATGCAAACTTGCCAGCATTGATATTGGCTCCTTAACTGAACCCACTTTTTCAAAGAATGAAAAAAAAATCTGTCAAATAATATTATTATTCTTGGGAGAGTTTTTTTGTCCTATAATAATCAGATTTTAATTATGAAGTAAGCAGCAAAATGACAAATAGCCAGTAAAATCGAATTACTAGCTTTTGCTCAGTCAGCTTTCTTCTTATTTCCTTTTTTGATTACCCTTAAAGAAGCAAAAATGATTTTTTAAAAATTCAAAGCAAGACACAATTAAATACAAATGCCAAGTGAAGAGTGTGATAAAAATTTTCAAGTCTATGGGCACAAAAGCTATTTCTGCACTATCCTTGCAGGGTGATTTCTTAAGTGGGAGATAGCTCTGATTTGACAATGGTTCATAAAAGTATTTTTCATCAATGGGAATACTGCAATGAGACAATGCTTCCTGACACTTAGAAACAAAGTCAGCGTTTATTTCTCTGCACATGTAGGGAATGATACCAGAGGCAGAAAAAAAAAAAAAAAGTCACTTTTTGTTTAAATACAAGGAGAGTAGTTAAATGGAACAGACTTTGTTCTTGTGGTTCCAGGAAGGAAAAGGTGGGATTCTTATGAGATGGATTGCGTTTAGTGTTATAAGTATTAAAATAATGCAAAAATATTTTTTTTAGATTTTATTTATTTATTTGACAGAGAGAGATCACAAGTAGGCAGAGAGGCAGGCAGAGAGAGAGGAAGGGAAGCAGGCCTCCCGCTGAGCAGAGAGCCCGATGCGGGATTCGATCCCAGGACCCTGAGATCATGACCTGAGCCGAAGGCAGCGGCTTAACCCACTGAGCCACCCAGGCGCCCTGCAAAAATATTTTTAAATTGATAGAATAACAGATCAATTAATTAGTAAGGTAGACATGGAGGGAGGGTTAGCATTGAGGGCAACAAGGGCCACTGTCAAAAACGACCCTAAAAACCATGGTCATTGAAAATAATCTGTGAAGGCCTTGGTGTATGTGTGATTCCTTCCAGAGCAAATGAAGTTGTGTTGGAGACCTGGAGGAAGAGATGTTCTAGAAGTAAACGTACATGAGTCAGCATTCTAAATTCTGTATAGATTGATGCTTTGCATAAAGCAAATAAATTTTCCTTTCATATAACTTGGTAAATGCAGAAATATTTTCTACCAAAACCATAATCTCCTAAAGCAGTCGCTGAATCATGAGCTATAATAGATACAGCAATACTTCAAGGTAGATTTAAACTTTTTAATGATGGATTTGTGCTATCTTGTTGGAAATGGACTATTCTTGAGATTCTTTGTTTCTGTCATTGCTATAAGTAAACTTTTTACTTTAGAAGAGATTCAGATTTACAGAAAGGTTGAGGAGACAGTATATAAAATTCTCATATACCCCACATGAGTTTTACCTATCACTACACCTTATATTACTATGGCTCATTTGTCACAGTTAAGGAGCCAATATCAAGACACTGCTATCAAAGTGCCTACTTTATTTAGAATTCCTTAGTTTTTACCTAAAGCCATCTTTTTTATTCCAGGATCCTATCCCAGATACCACATTCCACTTAATATTCATGTCTCCTTAATCTCTTTACTATGACAGTTTCTAAGACTTTTCTTATTTTTCATGACCTTGACAGATTTGAGGAATTCTGGTCAGGTATTTTGTAGAGTATCTTCAGTTTCAACTAGTCTGATTTTTTTTTTCGTGATTATGCTGAGGTTATGGGTTTTTAGAAGGAAGACAACAAAGGTGAAGTACCATTTTCATCACATCATATCAGGGGAACATACTATCTACAGGACTTATCACTTGGCCAAGTGTTCACAATTACCCACTTGTTACCTTCTGCATTGTCTTGACCAGATTTTTGTCAGGCTTCTCTGCTCCCCATGAACCCCTGAACTTTGCTTGTTCCCAAGCCTGAGCAAGCACTAATATGCAGAATGTGCCCCCTTATTCGCTTTTCCTGAAAACTGGCTGACTACAATAAGACACATTTCCTATCAAACCATACTGGTCATTTTCTCCCTCATTTGCCCAACGCATTAGTTTCCTAGGGCTGCCATAACAGAACACTACAGGCTGGGTGGCTTAAACAATAGAAATTAATTTCTCCAGTTATAAGAGGTAGAAGTCAAAGATCAAGGTGTTGGCAGGTTTGGTTCCTTCTGAGGCTCCTTTCCTCAGGTTGCAGATAGCCTTACAATTGTGTTCACACTGTCTTCACAGGGCCTTTCCTCTGGGTGTGTGCACTGACAGTGTCTCTTAGTGTGTCCAAATATCCTCTTCATAGAAGAATACCCATCAGATTGCCTTAGGACCATCCATTTGACCTCATTTCACCTTCATTACCTCTTTAAAGGCCCTATCTTTTAAGGCCCTAGGGGTTAGGGCTTCGACTATAGAACAGCTTCTGCTGTCTAGTTCTGAGAAACTTGCAGATTTCCAAGATTATAGCAACTTCCCCATTACAAATCTTTTTGAATAAAGTTTCTCCTTGTCTAAGTCTGGATTTGTTTTTATTTGACATGCTGCAGATGTTGACTTTGACCACCTGGCTGAGGTGGTATAGTAGTGAGGTAGTTTTACATATACATTAATACTTTTATAAGATTTCATTGACTCTCTCAACTGTGCTACACTGATGGGGCAGAAAGAACACTTTCATTTAAACAAGGAATTTACACAGGTTAGCTTATACATTTTTCTTCACTATAAAAATTGCTCCCCCCACCCCCGCTCCAGAGGATACTCTATGGAATGCAGTCATTAGGAGCATCCAACACTTAAGGAGTAGATAGTCATGCTTCCCCTCCTTCGAGGCAAATTATTTATATAAATTATTTGGAATTCTTCTGTATAGGAGATTTGCCCATCCTCCTATTTATGTATTTTTTTCAATCATTTATTTACATCAGAATGGCATATGAATAATTTTCATACCTTGTGTTATAATCCCAAACAGTTACAGTGTGGGAAGTCTATCAGTAACCAACTGACCCCTATTTCTTAACATGATAGCAGCTAAGAATTGTGGCTACTATAACCCTGTCAAAGCTAAGAGGTAGTAAGTAATGTTTCATCTAGTTTTGTCAAAGAAAGTGTAGATGCTAAATATTCACTTATTCAACCTACATCCATACCCTCCAAACATTCTTACAATCAAAGAAGGGCAGGACTATAATAAGCTTTCTGTCCAAAAAAGAGGAAAGAAAGCCAAAAATACAATCGAAAATTAGATCTTGACACTCCATGAAGCATGTAGGTAACTGTTACATGATAGGATTAAACCCAACTTAGTGCAAGAGTGTCTTATACTGTTCTAAGATATTGATTTCCTCTAATTTTTTTTAGTTTTTAAAAATTTTAAGAAGATTTATATTTTTTTCAATGAGTTCTTTCACTACAAAATTTATTACAACACAGCTTCAGCACAAGCCTATGTACAAGCACACAAACTCCTGACTATCCCAACTAGAGGACCCTTTTCTTCTCCCTTGCTCTTCAGACCTTCTATCAAATCTTTCAGATACTGGATCTCCTTGGCTAAAGAATCTGCCCTCACTGGCGAGTGTAAAGAGCTGGAAAAAAGAAGAATGAGGCTCTGCAGATTATTTATTTATTTAGAGAGAGAGAAAGCGAGAGAGAGCGCACACACATGGGAGTAGGGGAGAGGAGCAGAGGGAAAGAATCTTCAAGCAGACTCCCCACTGACCAGGAGCCAGATGTGGGGCTCCATCTCACAACCCATGAGATCATGACCTGAGCTGAAACCAAAAGTCAGATGGTTAATGAATGGAGTCACATAGCTGCCCCTATTGATTTGTTCCCAATGTAGTTTCAGCAAATTTAAGAAAGTTACAAATTACTTTTAAATCATTGTGACTTCTTATAATTCTTCCTCTTAAAATTTGAATTTTGCTAGATAAGTCTTCCAAATATTGCCAAATGTAGATATTTATACTAGCCTTTAAATTTTATTCTGAGCAAGCAAATCAGCAAATCTTAGGGTTTCTATGTGGAAACATGTACTTTGCCTCCTCATCTATCCACCTATTCATTTAAACTAACACACACACACACCCCACACAACCCACAAATGTTTCTAGAGTAAAGACCTGGGAAAGACTATGTAGAGTGAAGGCTTACAAGGTTTGACCTCTGTTAATTTAAGTAGAGGGGGCTATAGCTTGTCAGATTTAAATCAAGGGATTAATTATGCAAGGGTTTGGAGACTCTCCCATGAAAAAACATCATAAAACTTTATGATTACAATGGAGGTATACATTGTAGTTAAAATGTTTTCAGTATCTAAAAATTCTATATCATCTACAATTTAAAAAATAATTTCATGAAATGAATTGAGATGATTTATCTAATAATTGGTAGTGATCTGGCCTTGTTTTCTAAGGGATTCAAGTGGTAACAGCTGAAGTGAAGATTGGCATTGACAAGAAAGCAATAAATAAATTATTGCAATTTACTTTGCACAGATAGTACCAGTTTTAAAATCTTATGAATGTTTGAGGAACAAGAACTCTTTGGCCATTGAGCCAGCCTGACTTAAAAGCAGCAAGCAGATCCACGGCTTTTGGCTAGAGGTGCTAAGCCGCAATAAGGAGAACCTATTCCCATTTTGATGACAGGATATAACACTGATGTTTTGACATGTCCATATCTACTAAATTTTCAACAATTTAGTTGAAAATAACTACTTAATAAATTCTGGGATTGAGAAAGGAAATTGAAAATGGTTCAGCATTTTTAGGAAGTATATATTGCAAACTTATAAAATAAACAGACAAAAAAAGAGAGGGAAAAAGGGTATAGTAGCTAGGAAGGATTGCTTACCAACGTTCATTAACTAGATGTAAACTTTTAAAACCCTTTAAGCTTTATATTTTTATGCTTGCTTCTTTTCCGTTTTTCTAATGGCTATTGTATCTCTTGTTAACTCCTTCTAAATAGTATGCAGATTACTAGATTAAAATAGTAAATATCAAATCCTAGTGGTTATAAGTTTTGGGAGATGCGCAGAACTACTTTTCAATTCTGAAAAAGTCCTTTAGCAAAACACTTAACTTAAACTGGCTATTTTGTCATTTTTGAACAGGGATACTAATTTTTATTTCTATTTTTTTGTAACTGGACAATGCATATATGTCTAGAAAAGCATATGGTAAAATAAACAGTATTACTAGCAGCAACATCAGAATCAGTAGTAGTAATTATTAACTATGAAAGTTCCCTTTGATCAGGAAATACTTCTCTAATTACAACTTGAAGAAGGGCCTACTCACTCTGATGTTAAGTGGAAGCAGTTAATTAAATCTGTTCGGTTTCTTTCCCCTTGCCCCATTCCATTATAAATAAGAAAGACTATTGTGTATCTATTACATTAGCAACGTGCTTCTAACCCTTGTAGGGACTTCTGCAGTAGACTCGATTATTTTTCCCCAACTTTGTAAGGCTTGCCCTCCATTAATTTAAGTAGAGTGGGCCAAAGATTGGCCCAAGATGGATTTAAATTAGGAAACCAATTAAATTTAAGACTCTGCTTCTGATAACATGACTTTCATCCAGGCAGAGTCTATTTCCTTCCCCATACAGGTAGAAACCAATACCATTCACCAGCCACTGAGAGTGGAGTTTCTCTTGGTCATTTCAACCTTACAGTTTTGGCTTGGTGACAGGGCTTGAGTAGAAGGAAAGTTATCAAGTGGTTTGGGAGATCTGATTACGACATGCATAATAAATTCTGAACTAGGAAAATGCTGAAGATGGGTTTTCTTACCCTTATTCAGACTTTTGGAAATGTGACTATAAAAAGAGGACAGAAAGAAAAGGAAAATATAAAGCGATGAAATGCATAATTTTAAGGAACCCAATTATGGGGAAGTCTCAGGAGAGTTGCCCTGTGGTTCATAAATCTGTCTGCTGTTTTCACTATTGCTCCATCCTGTACCACTTGCTTTTGTTTTATCTGTCTAGATACATAAGCCAGCAAAGCATCATAAATATCCTTAGAAAGCAAGTGCTAGCTCTCCTTAGGGAAAGACATTCTCTTTCTGATTTTCTTCTTGTTAGTTTGAAGTTTGAATAAACTGTTTAGGAAATCAAAATAATTAAGTTATTCCTATAATCAACTTCCTTTTCTATGCCTTAATCACTGTAAGTTACTAGAGAAAGGAGTCATTTTAAATCCTTTTAACCCTGGAATTTCCCAGCTGGACCAATAACGTCATTCAAAATGTATTTAAAGTAGGGTTACTGGGTAAATCATGTTTCTTGCTCAGAAAATATTGTCGTATATGTTATGTATCCTTTTACATGTACATTAAAAATCTGTAAGAATTTATTGACTCTCAAATGTGTTACATGGATGGGAAAGAAAATACATTTTCATTTAAACAAGGAATTGACACAGCTAACTGCGGTCTCTCACCATTTTTATGCACTTCACAGCCTGTATTCTAATTTTAAATTAGGGATCTGATATGTATATTTATCCACAGCCATACTTGAATCAACCTGTAACTGTAAGCCTTTGGGGAGCGATTGTGTTTGAACATCTGGACTTACCACATGTTTTCAGTTGGAAATGAAACATCATTTACAAGACTAGCTTTTTTAAAAAGTAAGATATGGTGATGATATTCTATAGGTGTTCCAGATGTTAAGAAATGTATTCTGCAAATATGATTTCAGATTTATTTTAGCAAAAAGGATGTAAAATGATACTTTAAACTGAAATAGTTTTACTGAAATTTTGTCATAGGTCTTCCCCTTCTTTCACACAATTAAGTGTTCTGATTACTGTTTCAAGAAATAATAAATTGAGTTACATGACAATTAACCTGTTTTTATAATATTTTCTATGAAAAAAATCAACGATTATTTGCATTCCAAAAAACTAAAAGAACCTTGGGAATAATATCAATTTTCAAGGACCCCCAAGTAATATTTTGTATTTATTAAACACAGACTAAGCATCACGTGACTCTCTTTTGAAGTGCTAATATCTTTGAATCACAACTAGAAGTTTCCCTTCATTAAATAATTTCCTAAAGACTAGTATGTTTTCTTATAATACTACAAGAAAATATAATTTCAGTCTTCTCTTGTAGAAATTGAATTAATTTCTATTGGAACCTTATGGTTTATATTTACAATATATGCGTGTATCAACAAAAACTCATTAATTGGAATCTAAGAGTAACCTTAAAGCATGTAATATTTGCCTCTGCAGATTAAAGCAAATACTGGGAGCTAATTTGAACAGAACTTTCCTAAAATGTCAGAAACCCTTTAATCTGATAAAGTTCCTGTAAGAAAAACTCTTTAATCTCTGCCTTTCATGTGCTACAAAACTAACAATTTAACCTCTCTACATACGTGCAAGTTCATTTACCTTGTTATATATAGTGATATTATATAACAAAAAAGTGACTGTATAAACGGAGACCGTTTTCTCACTTTGCATTTACAGTTTTAGGAAAGTAAATTAATGGGCACTTCATTTTGAAATTAGAATTGTTTCCATTTGTGAGTATGCACATGCACTCACATAACTGTGGTTGTAAATCTACCTCACTTTGCTCGATGGTCAGGCTTCTAATAAGGTGTAACACATTTTTTAGGTAAAATTAATTATCTTGACTATATTTAAATAAGCATGTTCTTTAAAAACCGTTTTAACTAGTTTTTTTAAAAAAATACTTTTAAAGCTAATAATAAACTTTGTAATTTAGCATTTTACTGAATGAACAGGTTTTTCTGTGCCAGCCCTCTTTGAAGCACAACACTATTACTATATTTTTAAGGATGGTTGTGTAATATGTGCATAGAAATATTATTAATTATTTGGTGAAAAGAATAAAAAGATCAGATTTTTTTACATTGGAGATTTATGACTATGTCAGGTTTCTATAATATAACCTTTAAAATGTAGACTATATCTGACTTCAACATAGCCAATCAGCAATTTATAATTATGATTATTTTTAACTTATTTATACAGACTCATATTTTTCATTTAGATAACTTAAAAATGCAACAATTATTTCAGTCCAAAAAATTTTTACCAAGGGTCAACATTAACTTGTGCCTGTGGGTAGCATGAGGAAACTGCTTCTTGCCAGTTCTATTATGTCACTGAGATCAGTAAGGAGCTTTGATTTCCAGGATCCATACCACAGTCTAAGAATATTTTTAAGTTAAGTAACTGAACCAGGAAACTAGCTGGAGGTCTCTCATTACTTATTCTTGCTTGTTACTTCGAATATGTTAGTTGTAGCTATTTCTATTCATGTTTCAATATTAAAGTCATCATGAAAAGGGCTTGGAATTATGTATTTTTTCTTTCTTCTCTTTTTTCTTTTTCCTTTTTTTTTTCCTTTTGGTAGTTTTAAAGAAACTGTCCATGAGTCCAAATGAAGACTCATTTGATATCCCAGAACAAATTCCTGAAGAAATCAAGAAGAAATATTTCAGTAGACTAATGTCACCTCAATGAAGATAGACTCTATGTCAACAAGTTATAAAGAGCTCATGTAATGCACATGCAAATAACAGAGTATAAACTCCTCTCAGATAACAAGAAAACAATTTTTTTTTGTTTTTGACTATTGTTATATCAGCCAAAGCCTCAAAATTAACTTAACCAAGCCCAATCTTTGCCAATATTGAGGCTCTGTGCCACATTGAAATTCAAAAAATGTTTCAGAGAGTATAATCACTCTATCATCTAACCTTATTTTTTTTTATTTTTATTTTTTTTTAAAGATTTTATTTATTTACTTGACAGGCAGAATCACAAGTAGGCGGAGAGGCAGGCAGAGAGAGAGGAGGAAGCAGGCTCCCCACTGAACAGAGACCCCGACGTGGGGCTCGATCCCAGGACCCTGGGATCATGACCTGAGCCGAAGGCAGAGGCTTTAACCCACTGAGCCACCCAGGCGCCCCCAAACCTTATTTTTTTAAGATCCAGATAGACTTCCTACTTATGAGGTAGCTCAACTTTAAATGGTACTGAAAGGAAACTTTTTCAAACTTTGTCAATTAGAAAGTTGAAACTATAAGGATCTGAGAGCAGGAACATATTTCTGCCAAAGTTTTGGAAAACGTTGGGATCGTTATTTAGGAGTATTATTAATAGGATGAATATTCTCTATAATTAAAAATAAAGTTTCTCTGTGAAATAGTTTGAAATTTCAAAGTCCTGGAAATCATGTTAGCTATCAGACATTTCATGTTACCCTTATCAGACATTTTTAAAGTTCTTACACAGTTGGAAAAACTAGAGAGTTTGGGGAAATGAAGACAAAATTAGCATGGTACTGAATGTACCATGTAATTATCATGTAATTATGCATGCTCTGATATGTGTAAATACAAATATGATGCTTTTGTAGTATATCAAAGAAGAAAATCTAGCACGTCTTTTTCTGGAAGAAAAGGAATGAGTGGACTAAACAACTTTGGGTAAATAATTTAAAAATTAATACTGTACTTTTAAGACAAACACACATAAACCATTTTGAGTATGTGCATTTCTTAGAAAGAAAGGAAAACTCATATAAGTCGTGTGAGTCAAAAAAGAAAGAAGAGCATTAATAAACTTTAAAGACCTGAATAGTTTGTAACTTTCCTTACTTTATAATTACAAGAGATCTTTCAGGCAAGATATAATTTTGGTAATTGCATATTCAAATATGGTAACTAAGTAAAAAGAAGAGTTATTTTTCCATCAGCTATTTGGCCATTGGGATTTCATTCATGCCTGAGAAATGGTATTCTTGATACCTCTTTTTCCCTTGCAGTCATAAAAGAAAGCAATTACATTTACTGAAAATATTCTATCCTCTACAAACTGTAAACCTCCTCTCTACTCTTTCAGCATTCAATTTTTTCTTCTAAAAATTTCACATATTGATATATATTTCACATCAACTTCTCTTGATTTTGCATGCACCTTAAGAGAAACTCTAAAATTAATTCATTACATTCCTGCCAGTTACCAACTTCTAAATAGTCCTTAAAAAGTCACTGTAGTAATAATTCTTTCCTCCTTTAATTTTCACATCCTCAGTCAATTGAATATTTTACATACACTTCCCATGGATTTAAACCTTTTGTAAGTGAAATTGGAAAATGAAATAAGTCATGCACAGGAACAAGAATCACAAGCCTTCCAATGAATTATGTATTTTTGCATGCAAATGCTTCTATTTTCAAAATACTCTACTGTTAAACATGTGCTTCTCTAGGATTTGCTTTAATCTTATGCAATGCATTTTATCATATGTAAGGGTTAAAGCCATTAACTACCACGTGTAACTCTAATGATTGCAGATGACTAGCATGTTAAGTATTTCAGGTTAGGGAATTAGATTAGGAGCAGTTCATATAAAACACAGTTAAATAGAACATTACAGACACACAATGATAGGAAACATATATATTAATTGGTGTTAATTTAAATTAATATGTCAAATAAAAAGTAGCTTTCTAATTAAAGTTGCCTAGTGCTTTTAGATCTGATCATATACAGCAATTTAATTAGACTTCCAAGTTGCTGGTACCCTGAATGGGACAGCAGAATATAATCAAAGTTACAAGTGACTAACACTACAAGATGCTCTTGTCAAAACTCAGCAGAGCAAAATTTTACAAACCTGTTGACAATATTACTCCTGTATTCTATAGACCAACACGTTCTTTATATATTTCTGTAGTTTCAGTTTTCTCAGTAATGTAAGCAACATTGAATAATCTCACCTAAGAGCTAATCTTATTTTTAAAAAATGACAGGTAAAGATGGAGCACAGTTATAAAGACAAAGGTGAATTCTAATTAAAAAAGCAAACCTGGAACTTAATGATATCAATAAACATATGATTTAATCAACATCCTTGCATTTTCTCTTAATATTACATTCTACATGTTTGCTACCTTAATTAATATATAGACATATATGTATATATGTCTTTGCCCATGACAACACCCTCTTAGGAAGACTATCCCAGCACATGCTCCTGGGTGAGTAAATTACCCCACATTAATGATGTGATCAAACTCTGCAAGTTATATGCCTCATCACTGGTTACCCCAAACTATAAAAGTTAAAAAAAAAAATACTACATACCATACATATAGCACAATACTGTAGTCAGGGAAGGAGTATAACTTATATCAATGATAATGAAAAACTGGATATATTTAGGAATAACATACCTTATGAATTGCATCTCAGATCACAGTTCGAGATCAAGTTCCTAACTATGAACTCAGAGCTCATGGAAATGCAAACAATTGTGTACATTCTGATTAGGAAAGATTTGGTGGCTCCCTCATTTAATTGCAGCTCTCTTATAAAATTATTTACTTCAAGGGAGACTAATAATTAAGAAATAAAACAAAGCAGTTCAACCTAAACCAGGCATTATATTTAAAAGTCATCATGCTTTAAGTGTGTAAAACTACAATGATGTCACAAATAGATAAATCTTAACTGCATCTTACCTGTAGTAGCAGTGTCTTGGTGGTGTTGAGTGTCAAAGAGATGCAAGTCTCTAAATTAGAAAACAGGGGGATGTTTGCACTCCCAGTTTTAGCAGACCTAGAGTGTTCTATGTATAAGTAATATATTACCTCTTCAAAGTCGCCCTGACAACGGTGTTGATGGGCAACAGTTAGAATTACTGCCCAAAAGCTTGCTGATGCTGCTCCGGCAGCCTTCCGCCTTTGCACAGAGACCTAACATATGAGTGTGCCGAGAGCATCCTTTTTCTCCCCCTTTCTCCCCCTCCTTTTTGCCTGGTTTTTCTTCCTCTGTATCTCAGTGTGCTGGCGTGTGTGTGTGTGTGTGTGTGTGTGTGTCCCCGTCTCTGCCTCTCTCCTCTCTCCTCTTCTCTCTGTATCTATCACTCTCTAATGGAGAGTTACAATTCGGCTTATTTGGCAGACAGACCGTCAAAGAGGACAGGCTGGCAGGCAACTGTGCAGTTCCTCCCCCCACCCCCACCCCCCCGCTGAGACACGTGAATGTGTTGTGAATAAAGACAAAGCCCCGAAACAGTGCAGCACATTACTCCCCGGAAAAGCGCTGCAATGATACTCCGCACTGCAACTCCGCAGACCGCCAGGCAGCCAGGCTAGGAGGTGGACCGCATTCCCCTTGCCCTCCCTCATCGAACGTGTATTGTAAAGTTTGGCTCAGGACTTTGCTTTTCTTTTAGAGGACCTTGTTTTCTGTGGGCTAGAAGTTCTATTATTAACTGGCTGAATATCTTGAACAGAAGTGTTTTAGATAGTTTACTATTATGCTAAACTTGGAGAACCTAGATAATTCCTGAGTTGTTGCCAAAGTAACTGAATTTTGTAACTTTTGAAGATAAAGATCAGTTCTGTTAGACCCCAAATAAATGTTGTCATGGTAGTGGAAGATGGATTTCTCTAGTCTCAGTATTCCCAGAGGGATTAAGTGGGAGGGGGTTGGGGGAAGGTAAAGCAAACAAACAAAAAGCATCAGTTATCTCACAGGTGCCAAAAATAGAAACTGAGATAAACTAAAGTGAAATTGATGAACGAGTCTGGAAGAACAAAAGTGCAAAGGAATGAAACAGAGTAAATAAATGGGACTCACTGATTCCCTATAGCTATCATTCAGTTTGATAACAAGAGATCCTACTTATATAGTTCATGTTTTGTGGGTTTTGCCAGTATTAATATATAAATAAACACAGGCTAACATATATCTTGCATTCAGGAACAGTTTGGTAGATAATAACCTACAGATGTTTGCCTAAGGAAAATTAGAAATTTTCTTTTTCCTATTAAAAAAATACATGAAATTAATGAACTATGGATACAGAACTTTGAGTTACATACCCTTAATGTTGGTCCCAATCAATTAATACTCTTAGAATAAAAGTACAATAATATAATAATATTCTAAAAGCACAATAATATAATTCAGATATTAGTTTTTAGAAAATTAAGTGTAAGTTAAAATCTAAAAATGCTGAGAAACCTAAATAATGATGGAAATAAAATATTAACTTATTTCTAACCCTCAGGAAAAAGAAGTAGGTAGCTTAAAAATACGGATTTGAGTTCCACGATCACCAGGGGAAGTAAGCTCCCCGATAGCCATCTTCAACATGGCCCAGATGGTTGGTCACTCAACCTGTCGCCATCCAATTGATACCTAAACTTCAGGAAGAGAGAAGGTTGAGGAGAATAAGCTCCCTATTTAAGGATATATCCTGGAAGTTGCACATATTTCTTTGACCAGAAATTAACCATTTGGACATAGCTAGCTGCATGTTAGCCAGAAAAATAGAGTATCTATTTAAAATGGCCATGTACATTGCTAAAAATCTGAATATTCTAAAAATTGAGTATTATTAAGGAAAAAAGAAATAGTGAGATATGGGGAGAAATAGAAGCATCTGCCACAGTAGGATGAAGAATAATGGATATTATGAGATACCATAACATTTATTCCACTTTATCCCACTGTGTAACTGCAATGTAATATAGGGAATTGATTCCATCTCTAGCCAGGGACCCTATTTAAGCCAATCATGGTAAACATCATCACACTTACATGAGATTGTTCAGGAACCCAGGCCCGAGACATTCAGGGCACTGTAGTTCCTTAGAGTTGAAAGTCATTGGCTCAATGATGGTATATATTTTAACTCTGACTCAAACCAAAGGGGAAGAGAATTGTTCAATGTGGGAGAAAGAATTTAGGATCCTGTTTTAAGATGAATGACAATTGGGAGAAAGAAAAAAATTGGGTAATTGAAGAAATCAATGAAATTTTGGATTAATCAACTCAGAAGCCAACAGTAAGTCTAACCTTCTAGTTATATGCACCAATATATTACATTTCTTATGCCACTCTGACGTGCTTCTCTGTTGGTAACATACAGCATTCTCAATTCTACATGAATCAACCTCCCCGGTAAGCATTTGGTCTAATTCCTTGTCCTCAGTTTTAACACCATGGGTGAAACTCCATTGCTCAGTGATAACCTTTTTTTAATTAAAAACAGGAAATATAAAGGACTTCGTAAATCTCTACTTATACCAGACTTTGAAACTTCCAGTCTATTTATTTGAAATGATTTCTAACAGTTTAATTTTTCTAACATTTTAATTTGACATTGCATACGGATTAGAAATCCAGTTTGTTGATGACTTGGGGACATGTCACTAATGCAAGAGATGTAAATTACTATACATCTTTTTGTTAAATTATTAGTTTTTGGTTTTTTGTTATAGTTATTACTTAACAGAATTTAACTAGAATAATAGACTATTTGGTGTGATTTTCATCTTGCTTCAGTGCATAATAATTATTGTGTTTTAATAACTAACAGTTAAGGGGCACCTGGATGGCTCAGTAGTTAAGAGTCTGCCTTTGGCTCAGGTCATGATCTCAGGGTCTTGGGACTGTGCCAGGAGTTGGGCTCCCTGCTCAGTGGGAAGCCTGCTTCTCCCTCTCCCACTCCCCACCGCTTGGGTTCTCACTCTTCCTGTATCTCTCCCTGTCAAATAAATAAATAAAATCTTTAAAAATAAAAAATAATAATAACTAACCGTTGCTCGTAGTGTATTTACTCTAGTCAGATCCTGCCTGAAGTATTTATACTATATGAACTCATGAAATCTTCACAGCAACTTAATGAGAGGTATATTATTCTACTCATTTTATGAATTAAGAAATGGAGTCACATAAACAAACAAAACTGGCACAAGAAAAAAATTTTAATAGTCATAGATCAATTAAGGAAATTGATTTTATAATAAAAAACCTTCCCACAAACAAAACAAACACTCCAAGCTCAAAGTCTGTACTTGTCAATTCAAGATTCAAGGAAGAAATGATAACTTCACAAACCCTTCCAGCAAAGAAAGTAAGAAGAAACAACGTCCAATTAAATTTATGGAGCCAGAATTATCTTGAACCCAAAGCCAAAAAAAGACATCATGAAAAAGGAGAGGACAAACAAATGTCTCTCATGAACTAAGATATAAATGTCCTTAACAGAACACTGCAAAGAAAATTCAGCAATACATGTAAACGGTAATATATTATGAACAAGAGAGTTTTATACCAGAATTCAAATTTGAGTTACTAGCAAAAAACAAACAATAGATTTACCATATTAATTTTATTAAGGGGAAAAGTTATATTATTACTTTAATAAATCTAGAAAACTGAAAATTTAACATTCATTCATTATAGATAATATTGTGTATTTTTTCCCTTTTATTCACCTTTGTTTTGGATGTCCAGCCACTGAAGTAAGAAAAGAAATAAAAGGCAATCAGATTGGAAAGAAAAAAGTAAAGCTATCTTTGTTATTAGACAATATAGTTATTTATGTAGAATAGCCTAAAGAATTTCAAAAATAAAAAGGTATCAGAACTAATAAGTGAATTTAGTAATACAATTGTACATGTAAATATACCAAAATTAATTCTATTTCTAGATACTACCAGTGAAAAATTATAAAAGTGTACATATACATACATATACATATGCACATATATGCACACACTTATGAACATAATTTATGTACATTAGCACCGAAACTTGTAATACCTAAAAACAGATTTAACAAAATATGTGCAATATTTGTACACTGCAAGCTAAGAAACACTGCTAAGAAAAATCAAGTCTAAATTCATCTTCATTACTCAATATCTTTAAAATGCCAACTTTCCCTAGATTGATAGAATAAACACAATTCCTATTAGAACTGCAGCTGGACTTATGAGAAATTGACAAGCTCATTTTAAAATGGATACAGAAATATGAAGGACCTACAATAATCAAAACAGTCTTACCAAAAAAGAAAAAAAAAAAACAAACAAACAGAAAAAAAAGAACAGAGTTAAAGGTTCTATAGTACCTGTTTTGAAGCCCTCTAATAAAGCTATATTAATCAAGACAGTGATACAAGATCAAAGAACAAAAACTATAAAATAAAAATTTTATGAATTAGATTTTATCAAAATTTAAAACTTCTGCTATTAAAATGATACCATTAAGAAAATGAAAAGTTGCAGTATTCGAGAAGATACTTATAATACTTACAACTAATAGGGGTTTATATTCAGATTATATATAGATATAAACGCTGAAATTATAAGATTAATAATTTTATTTTAAAATGGACAATATTAAACAAATATTTCACAAAAGATATGCAAATGGCCAATATGCACATGAAAAATGCTCAAAATCTCTGTCAGAGAAATGCAAAGCAAAAACATAGTGAAATAAGTATACCCTGACTAGAAAGGTTAAAGTTAAAAGGATTAATGCTATTAAGTGAAATGTGGATAAACTAGAACTCTCACACATTGTTATTTTAGGAAATTATTTGGTACCTTCTTAAAAAGTTAAACACACATGATTTAGGAATTCTACTTCTCAATATAACAACTAAGAGAAGTGAAAAAAAATACACCCACAAAAGACTTATACACAGATGTCCAGAGCAACTTTATATTGATAACCAAAATATAAGTAGGGAAAATATAAATTTCCATCAACATATGTCTAAACAAATTGTGGCATATCTACACAGTGGACTACTTTGCACCAATAAAAAGAAATATACTACTGATACATACAACGTGCATGAATTTGTAAGATTCTGTAACATTGCACTTCTGTGCAATGTTAGAAAAGTGAAAATTAATATAATGGACTGCAAAAAGATCAGTGTTTCCCTTAGGTGAGGGTTTCTTTGTAGATGTGTGGAGGGGAATATAATGGTTATAAAATGGTATGAGAGGACTTTTTTATTCACTTTTTCCCTTACCTTTTTAAAATAATTTTTATTATAATTTTTTAATTTTTTATTAACATATAATGTGTTATTAGCCCCAGGGGTACAGGTCTGTGAATTGCCAGGTTTACACACTTCACAGCACTCACCATAGCACACACTTTCCCCAATGTCCATAACCCTGCCACCCTCTCACTACTCCTCTCCCCGCCAGCAACCCTCAGTTTGTTTTGTGAGATTAAGAGTCTCTTGTGGTTTGTCTCCCTCCCGATCCCATCTTGTTTCTTTTTTTTTTCCTACCCCCCAAACTCCCCACGTTGCCTCTCAACTTTGAGAGGACTTTTTTTAGAGGAAGGACCTATTCTAGGACTTGTCTATCATTAGGTAGCAGTTATAATGCCTATATATTGTATATACACACTTCTTCAAACTCATATAACTACTCAACTAAAGTGAATGTATTTTATTTTCTGTAAATTATAGCTTAATAAAGTTGACTTAAAAGGAAATGAGAAACTGATCCACTGACCATTAAGTAACTTGCTCAAGGTCAAACAGCAGCACTACAGTTTGAACCCTAATTTTTTCTCTATTAACTACTTATTTATGCTGACTCTTGGTAAGTTTAGAAATTAGTTGCAAGAATGAGGAATTTAAGGGGTGCCTGGGCAGCTCATTTGGTTAAGCGGCTGCCTTCAGCTCAGATCATGATCCCAGGGTCCTGGGATTGAGACCCACAAGGGCTCTCTGCTCAGCAGAGAGCCTGTTTCTCTCTCTCCCTCTCTCTGCCTCTCCGCCTACTTGTGCTCTGTCTGTCAAATAAATAAATAAAATCTTAAAAAAAAAAAAAACAAGGAATTTAAATAACAGAATAAGGAAGAAGAAAGGAGAGACTAGTGAGAACTAGAGTGGCATTCAAATTTGAGATAATTCCAAGGATATGAGCTCTCCGATCCATATTTCTCCATGGCGTCTTTCTGAATATTTCAGCTCTCTCTAGAGATGATTGATTCTTACCCTTTTATCTGTAAGTTTACTTTGAATTTCTGCTGATTTGTCTTAGCTCAGACTGCTATACCAGAATACCATAAATTAGGTGGCTTGAACATCAGGTATTTAGTTCCCCCAGTTTTGGAGGATAGAAAGTCCAAAATCGAGGTGCCCGCATGCCCAGTGTCTGGTGGAGGCCTGCTTTCTTGTTTGCACATGGTCATCATATCCTTCTATCCTTACATGGTGGAGGAGAGAAGGAGAGACTTTGTTCCATTTTTATAAGGACATTAATCCCATCATGGAGGCTCCACCTTCATGATCTAATCTGATTCTAATTACCTCCCAAAGACTCTACCTGCTAATACCATTCCATTGGGGGTTAGGGCTTCAGCATATGAATTTTGTGGGCAACAAACATGTAATCTATAACAGTCATCCTTTCTGCTTTATAACTTCATTCTGCCATAAACATTCATGAAGTACCCCTTTACAGATCTCTTTCTGCTTAATGTATTCCACCCTCTCTAGTTCAAATTCCCAAGAGAGGAAATCTGATTGGTCCAATAAATTTGGATGAAATCACAATAATCTTATAGGACACAGGCAAGCTAATGCTTGGCTTTCCCTGGGTATGGTCTCCAATCTTAGATTCATTAGGTGTGACATATGAGATGAGGTTTATGTGGTTAAAAGAAAAAGAAAGGTTGCAGATGGGATTATGAGAGGGGTAACTGCTATTATTAGTTTTAGTTTCCTCGAAATAAGGGCCAATATTTATGAAAAAATATGTATGTTAATTTATTTATAGATTTATGTATGTGTGCAAACATATAGACACACATATCTACACGTACACACATAAATATATTCCTTTGGGACAGCATAGATCCTGATGACTTTATAGTTCTAGTCCAGGTGAAGGCCTCACACTCTTTCTTTCCCCTATCCTCATCCTATATGTTTTTATTAAATTATACTTCTTGCAACTTTAAAGAACATGTGTGTAATTGCATATGTGTGTGTACTCTGATATACAAAGAAATAATTTATTCTTCTTAGATGTCACAAAAAAATGCAAAATGTTCTACCTATAGATTCTTTTCTATTGAAGTAGGACTCTTAACATGCAAATAAGATTGCTTTTAATTTTTAAGACTCTAAGAGAACACTGAATTTAAATTTGCAGACCCATCCCAAGCCTCCTACACTCCAAACTCTTCCACAAGTCAAATTAGTGAATGATGACCCATAAATAGATAATTAGAACAACAGAAGAGGATAATGAGTAAACATTAGTCATGCTTACTGGATGGGGTGAGCATAGTTCATCCCACTCAAAATTCTGCTTAGCAAATTAATTTCTAATATTATAAGAAAAACTCATTATTTCATTTGTCTTCTTGATTTTTGTTTTCTGAATGAAGAAAAACAATATAACTATAAAACTGTGAAATAAAGAAAATTCAGCCTTACTACAGCTAAATCTGAATTAGCAATTTTCTTATTATAAGGCAGAAAATATTAAGTCAGCACAATGAAGAAAAAGGGCCCCCCCTTTTTTTCTTGGGCAAACCAAGAAACAGACTCTTAACTATAGAGAACAAACGGATGGGTGACCTGACCGGGGGTAGGGGGAATGGGTGAAAGAGGTAATTGGGATTAAGGAATATACTTGTTTTAATGAGCACTGGGTAATTAAAATAAAAATTTTTTAAAACATTGGCACAATGTATAAAATGTTAGTGCAAAAATAACCCTAGTGAGCAAATATATGCTCCTGTATTTTGAAGTAACATTATTACTATTCTTCCATGTAGGTAAGAGTGGCAAAGTTGGGCAGGCAGGATGGTCCAAATGTTTTCATGCTGTGCCATTTTCATTAGTAAATGTCAGTTACTACCAGCTTGGCCTTACACTTCTTTAACTATATCTTTGAAGTATCATATGGAATACTACTAATGAAAGAAAATATATCACCTATGAGACATCTTATTTTCAACTAGTTAACATCGCCACACATTTTTGTAAAATGAGAGACTATGGACCCCAGGAAACAAACTGAGGGTTTCAGAGGAGAGGGGGTAGAGGGAGGGGTAATAGGGTGATATGTACTGGGTGTTATATGTAACTAATGAATCATTGAACACAACATTGGAAACTAATGATGTACTATACAGTGGCTAACTGAACATAATAAAAACATTACAGAGTCTGGCATTTTCAAAGGATTTAAATTAAACATCTTTCAATCATACTAAGGTTAGAAAAAGGACAAAAATGAAGAAAGGAGAATATTTCCGTGGGGAAGATTTCTTTGGGAAAATGGTGTTCTGTATTTCACCCCCACCAGTTGAGGGGCATATGAGATGAAACAAATGAAAAGAAAAAAGTTATTGTGATTTAAAATAAGAAATATGTATTTGGTCTTTGTCCTCATTTCTGGCTCAGAGCTCCTGAAACTCTTGGAATATCCTAAGTATAAGAGCAAGAAAGGTCTTTTATTATGTTATTGAGGTGACTTTTAGATCTCACCTAAGGAATGTGGGCTGGTTGTCAGGAAAACCAACCATGCTGATTAGAGGATTGAAACTTTCAGTCCCACTTTTGACCTCCAGAGAGAGAGGAGAGGGGCTGGATGTTGAATCAATTGCCAATGGCCAATGACTTAATCAATCATGACTATGTAATTAAGTTTCCATTAAAAAAAAAGAAGAAGAAGAAGAAGAAAAGACTGGATCTGGAGAGCTCTGAGGTTGGTGAACACATGGAAGCACTGGGAGTGTGGTATTCCCAGAAAAGGCATGGAAGCTCAGAGCCCTTTCCACATGCTTTGTCCTATGCATCTCTTCCATCTGGCTGTTCCTGAGTGATATCCTTTCATAATAGGCTGGCAATCTAATAAATAAAATGTTTCTCTGAGTTCTGTTTAGCTGCTTTAGCAAGTTAGTAGAACACAAAGAGGGGGCCTCAGGAATCTCTGACTTAGCCAGTCAGTCAGAAGTATAAGTAACAACTTGAGCTTAAGACTGGCTTTAAAAGTTGGGAATGGTAAGGGGAGGTATTGATGATCTTGTAGGACTGAACTCCAACATATGGAATCTGATGCTACTTCTGGGTGAATGATGTCAGAATTGAATTAAATTTTAAGATACCAGCTAGTGTTCTGAGAGTTTCTTGTTGGTATGAAGGCCCACCCCCATACCGGAACTGGTGCCAGAACCTATTTGGCTTTATAGATAGAAGTCTGACAGATACTGATGGAAGCCACTGTAGTTACACAGATTGAAGCTTCATATATACTGATGGAAGCCTCTAGAGTTAAGGGACCTCTGCCTGCTGGAGGATTAATAATGGGCTAACCCACTGGTGGCAAAACAAGAGTTTCTGTTGTCTGTATCCCCACAGTTTGTCAGAGCATAGACTGTGTGTGGGGTTTTCATGGTCAGATTGCAACTGGAGGGAAGGAAAAGGAAGAAAGGAAGGAAGGAAGAAAGAGAGGTAGGGAGGAAGAGAATGGGATGAAGATGAGTCAAGGGATAGAGATAGACAGAAGGCCTGGAGCCATTTAAAAAGATATCCAGAGGCACCTGGGTGGCTCAGTTGGTTAAGAGTCTGCCTTTGGCTCAGGTCATGATCCTGGAGTCCCAGGATCAAGTGCCACATTGGGCACCCTGCTTATCAGGGAGTCTGCTTCTCCCTCTGATCTCTCACTCTCTCTCAAATAAATAAATAAAATATTTAAAATAATAAATAAAGTAAAAGAAGATATCCAAGAAAAATGCCTAAGGGCACAATGATTCCTCAATAAGAAGTCTGGCTAACTAGATTAAATTAAATATAAATACACTACCTAAATCAAACCGGGAAATCAGAGACTGAATAGAGATTGGCCCAATAAGAGTAACATGCATTTTCTAGGAAATGCAGATTAAAGTTTATATTGTGGGTCTTGAAGAACCTACAAAAGCACTCATAAAAGACGTCTTTCAACACTTGACAGATCTGAAGAATGTGTCTTAAGTCACCCTAGACAAGAATTTTCCTGTCCTCTAATATTCTCTTCCTGTCTTTGACTTTAACAAAGTAAAATTAAATACTAGACAATACTAAGACATACAATAAAATAGGGTACATAGGAATCAATGCAAAAAAGTAAATAAACAAAACAAAACAAAAAACCTGCAGTAAGCAAGATAAGGTGGATCATTTCCCTTTCTTCAGCTTCCCACCTAGAAAGTCCTGTTGGGGTGAGGGTAGATTATTTTAACTATTTTGAATCAAATATAGTTTAATTATTAAGTGAATTTGTATTTAATTTCTGAATTGAGTCTACGTTTGATGCTTAATGTGGCTGCAAAATATCTCCTCTAAGAGGGTTCAAAAAAGTCAAGGAGCTGCCCAATTTTTCACCTAGGGAAATGGAAGTGGTCCCTCTCTGAGTTAGTTTAAAGATCAGTAAGAGATAAAAATACAGATGCTTTCTGATCACATCACATAAGTCCTGTTTCTTCACTGTAATAGTATCTTTCATTAAACCTCATTCTTTCATCTCACACACATGCATGGGGTGGAAAACACTGGTAGCAACTTGTACTAAAATCCAGATATTCTCTATGCTTTTTCTTACTCATTTTTAGTTAGGCAATTTAGGAATGGGATTAGAGTTAGTTTGTATTGACTAACTTTGGTGGAACCATGTTGCTGCCAAATAAACATCACTTTCTTTTCTGAATATTTATAAATGTTCTGATTAATATTTCATTCTAAAGTTATTAAAGTGACTGATGTCAAGTTTATCAGCTGTAATTACTGCAAGCCACCTTACTTTCAATATTAGGCTAACTTCAACGTGCTTGCTTCTTAAGTGATATCAGGGTGAAAAGGTTCCTGAATGGCTTTCTTGAGGAACTGTGAAGATGAAGATCAATGATTAAATTGATAAAATTTTCTGGAACCACAGAGATCAATTTAGACAACTTCCTGTTTATTTGTTTTTCTTGCATCATTCCCCTGCTGAGAGAGATTAGGTTGAACAATAAGTTTTCAAATATGATGTGCTCATCTCATACCATAAAATATTAATGATGTACTTAATGACACTAATCCTCAAGTCACCTAGCTGTGTTTTTATTAAGTCAGAGGACAAAATGGTTTGGTTTGATTCCTTTCTCTTTAGCTGCCTATGGCATTTCATGAATATTAAGTGGCTACTCTATCATATAACTCTGTTTTTTCAAAATTTATATAGCAGTGTGTCATGGAGGGCAGCAATGAGGATACTGACAGATTAGAAAAGTAAAATTGATCTTTATAAGCCACTATTTTAATTGTCCTATTTACTCTAACTTTCTTACATTGACCATTTTACAATTAACTAGAATGCTCAATTAATTGGAATGATTTTTTGTACTAAGCTTTTAAAAAGAATTCCTACATGAAGAAGAAAACTAAAAACAATGCAAAAAGCTTTCACAGCAGAATTCTCGACACAGAGTAGACACTCAGTAATATATGTGGAACAATTGAATGAATTAACAAGAATGTAATAACAAAGTAATCACAAAGCAATATTCTCAATATAGATCTTGTCCTATTTCTTTAAAATATATCTGAATAGAATGAAATGCTTGTACAGATTGAACGTGTAGTTGCCAATATTACAACTTTTTTTAAAATTTTATTTATTTGACAGAGAGAGAGAGAGAGAGATCACAAGGAGGCACAGCAGCAGGCAGAGAGAGAGGGGGAAGCAGGCTCCCTGCTGAGCATGACCCTGGGATCCTGACCCGAGCCAAAGGCAGAGGCTTAACCCACTGAGCCACCCAGGCGCCCCACCAATATTACAACTTTTTAAAATAGCTTTATTGAGGTATAACTGACATACAATAAAACATACCTATTTAAGACTACAATTTGATACAGTTTTTTAAATTTTTTTATTATTTATTTTAGAGAGAGAGAGAAAGCATAAGAAGGTGGAGAGGCAGAGGGAGAAGCAGGCTCCCCACCCAGCAGGAAGCCCAATGCCGGGCTAGATCCTAGTACCCTGGAATCACAACCTGAGCCAAAGACAGACACTCAACCAACTAAGCCACCTGTGTATCCCTGATAAATTTTGACCAATGAAACCATGATCACAATCTAGATAAGGAACATATATATAGTCTCCAAAAGTTTCCTTTGCTGCTTTGTAATACTTCCCTCTGGCCCCAACCTTTCTTATATCTCCAAGGTAATTTCTGGGTAATTACTGTCACTATAGAGGAATGCTTATAAAATATGTGAGGCCCTACTAGAGCAATGTTTCATCTAATTATTCTGTGGTAGCGAGTCTAGATCCTCTGTGTACTCTACCCAGTGCTTCCTGGATTATATTTTTCTCCAATCTGACTGGTAGGAAGAGCCACCTGATATTCCCAGTCCAGGATCAGAACCAGTTCTCTTCTCACTAATCCTTTCTAATGGCTCTTTCTCAGCCTCATGTAATTTCCCTCTTCCTCCCATATACTCAGCTGAATACTTGGTGGAAATCCTCTACAAATCTCCAGAGTTCACTCTGTGCAATTATCTCCATTTTGATTCTCTGTCCTATGAACTTTAGGTACCTTGATCTTTCTTGATTCTCATCTTCATCTCCTCAACTCAGGGAGTCCACAAGTCTTCCCTTGGGTTTGCCCTCTCTGAACCATAACCTGGACACTCTCTTAGGGCTATAAGCTGATGAAAACACAAGACTGACCTAACTATTTACCAACTCTCATGGATCACAGTTTCCAGTTGCCTGATGCCCAGTCCCAAAAACTGCTACTTTAATTTATAAAACTATTTTCCCCTCATTTTATTGATTCAAATAAAAGATCACATTTGGTCCCTATTATTCATCTTGACCAAAAGTGGAAATACCCTATTCCACCATTTTATTTTATTATTATTTTTATTTTATTTATTAAGTAAGCTTCATGGTAAGTGTGGAGTCCAACACGGGGCTTCAATACCTATAAGAATAAGACCTGAGCTAAGATCAAGAGTCAGACACTTAACCAACTGAGCCACCCAGGTGCCCCATCCATCATTTTACACCTGCCAAATTAGTAGTTAAATATTTCTCAACCTATATATATCTTATATTTCAAATAAAAATTTCTCAGTTAATCTCATATTACCCAATATGATTCTGGAGATATTCTTTTTTTTTTAAGATTTTTATTTATTTATTTGACAGAGAGGCAGTGAGACAGGGAACAAAAGGACGGGGAGTGGTAGAAGGAGATGCAGACTTACCACTGAGCAGGGAGCCCGATGCCGGGCTTGATCCCAGGATACTGGGATCATGACATGAGCCAAAGGTAGACCCTTAATGACTGAGCCACCCAGGCACCCTGGTTCTGGAGATACTCTAATAAATAAGAGCTTTATATTTTATATTCTAAATATTGACTCTCTCCCCCTCCATATTCCTTGATTTATTGGAGCCAGTTTTGGAAATCGGCAACAAATACTCTATATCAAGATTTAGGAGTCAGAAAGAGTATAACCTAGAAAAACTTTTACCTTTAGATTAAGAATATTTAGTTACCAAAAGATGCTGCCGATGGCTGCCAAATGACAGAACTTGTATAAAGAACTTGATGAACAAGATGAAAGCTTTTTATTGGAGACTAACATTGCTACTTTTTCTAATATCCATGTACTAAGCTACAATTGCCAATTTCTTCTACGTTATGTAATATCATGAATCTTTTCAGCATATCTGTAATTATAAGTGAAACTTACCAAATTTCAAAAGGAGCACCCTAAGATCATGGGTACTATATCACTTATTTCAATTTTTAAAAAGTCTTTTCTGTTTTCTTTGCCACAGTTACCAATATAGCCAAAGTAAACTACCCTATTCCTAATGTTTACATTTGTCACTCATAATTTTAAAAATTAAAAATTGGATATACTAATTGTATGTTCTTTAGATGAAGCTTTATCTGCTTCACATCCTTTCCAGTTTTTATACTCTTGTTTGTAACTGCATAATCATTTTTCTGTTCTTTGAACTTCCTATAGCATAATATATCAGCATCCAAGCCATAAAAAGGAAGTAAGGAAGGAAGGAGGGAAGGATAGTAGGAGGGAGGAGGAAGAACAGTAGAAAGGAAAGAAAGAAGGAAGCAAGGACAGTATTGAGGGATGATGCAAGAGCTCTACAAACTTAAAGAAGTGGGAACAAGTCTATTATCTTCTAAAAAGTATGCCGAACTATTCTCTCTTCTCTGTTCTGTGTACTTCTCCCATTTTATTTCTGAGAAAAATTAAGTGACTTCTTTATGGGTATAATATCTCCTTAGCTACTGACAGACAGAAGAATCTTTATGGCAGATTTTTGCATCTTCATGATGGATTTTTTTTTAAATTATATCAAATGAGATCTGCCATTACCTCACAGAGAAGCAATTTTGCTTTCTCACCATTCAGTGCTAATATTCTGAATTTATTCACTGAAGCTAAGAATTTCCCTAGACTGGCATTCTTTAATTCACTTTACAGATTAGTTTTTAAAGAGTCAGTGGTCTATGAAAAATGAAATTTAATTCACAAAATGTGTATTATCCCTATTTCTAATTTATATTCTTCTTTTTTCTTAGTTATCTGCATTTCCTTCTGTAAATTGTCTCTTTCACTTAGCACACAGAGTATAGCATTTCCTTTTATGTAAGTCTCTTTAATCAATTCCAAATACATCTCTTCAGTTTTTTTTTCTTTCTATAAAATGGAGATAATAGTACTTACCCCATGATGTTATTGTGAGAATCTATAAAGTATCTGGTATATAGTAATACTCAATAAATGTTAGGTAGTTCTTTTCCTCCTATTAGTCCCTCTCAAACTCTCTAATACAACACGTCCTTTAACATTAGACAGATATATCTTGTTCCCTCACACCATTCCTTGCCTCCATGGCTCTGCTTATGCTGGATTTCCTACTTAACAAAAACTCCACTCATCAGAAAATAAATTCTTAACCACATTTTACAAGATTTTCTTCCAATCTGTTAAGTGTTCTCTACTAATCTTCCTTTATTGCTCCCTCATGTAATCTTCTTCAGTGCCTGCTTCCTAAATATTTGTTTTGGTACCTAACAACCTACTATCCTCTACACAGTTTCAATACATAATGAGTTACATGTGGTTAGTGTCTTACCTTTCCAATAAGACTGTCTACTTCTTAAAGGCAATGATTCCTTTTCATTTCCTATCCCCACCACACACTTGCTTCAAACCTTTTAGATATTTAACAGATATTGAATGAACACATGAATGAGAATATAACTGGACTCTCGCTATATACAATTTTACAGAATAAACTGACAAATGAGAAAGGGGGACTGATTTTACATATCATTCAATGTCTTTTCTCCACTAGCCCATCTGGATTTTTCTCAAGCGTTAGGCACTTTCTTTTATACTTTCAAGTTTGCTTTCTAATGGCAGAGCTTTCTCACCTGATGTTTCTGTCCTAGTTAAGGCTCTTCATGTTGTACTATATACACTCTCTCTTATAAATATGATTGTTTTTCTTCCTCAGCTTTAAATTTTCTCCTCTCTTGAATAAAATCTATGATCTAAATCATCTAAAAAGTGGTGAGAGTTTACAGCTAATTTAAAAAATATATTTTAAAGAAATATTGCTTAGTTATAACTTACTTTTGCTGACACTAGTAGCAATAACCATAATAGGTACATGCTTTCAAATACAGTAACAAAATATAAAGAATGAAATTTTGTCCAAAATATAAACAAGAAGGACATATTATCCCAAACATGTGTGTGTGTCAGGGAGGGGAGAGGGTTAATATTTCTATCCCCAGGTTACATTATTTCTATATGATGTTGATAACATAATATCTATGCTTGCTTTATTTTCTTTGGGGATTATTCCTTTGTGAAAATAGCCAAAGATTTTTATAAAACCAACGTTTTGTCTCTTTCCCATCATCAAACTTTACCCAAGGAAAGAAAGACACAGATGTTTAATTTAGCTTCTAAATTCTACTGCCTGTGATTTGAATGTTTACATTTGCATAGGTGTTGAACTCCTAACACTAAGGATAACAGAAATTTCAAGACTTGTATTGAATGGTAACATTTGTCATAAGCCAGGTGATATTAAACTATTCCTCTAGCATGACAATTTTTAAATCAGTCCAAGTATAAATACAAATTATTTCTGTATGTACCAATTTTTATTATGGTTTTAAGTTGAATAAAGAGTGGTATTATGGAATTATTGAAAGTGACTTAAAAATGAAAATAAAATTGTTTATTAGAGAGAAAAAATAAGAACAAACAAAAATACCTCTGGGTATCTTTATAAAATAGAGGAAGGACATTTTAAGTGAATACAGACATCATATTTTTTTCTACTTACTGGTGTGTTGCTGATTCCAGTACAAATATATTGGATTTGAATTTGTAACACCAAAAGCATGTTTTTTATTTATTTAATTTGTAATGTGAAAGTAATTGGATCTTCAGATGCTGTCCTGATTCTCAAACTTAACAAGATTGTTTGACTAATACTGCAACATGTATCAACAATCACCTCCCCAAATTTTTAAAAAAATTTTATTTATTTGAGACAGAGAGAAAAAGAGATAGCAAGAGAGAGCACACATGAGTGAGAAGTAGATAGAGAAACAGGCTCTCTCTACTAAGCGGGCCCAGCACAGGGTTCGATCTCAGGACCCTGAGATCATGACCTGAGCTGAAGGCAGACTCTTAACTGACTGAGCCACCAAAGCACCCCAACACCTTCCCCAAATTATACTTAGCAATTGTTATAATGCACAAATCACTTGGTTTTCAATACTGATAAAACATTCTATTTCTTTTTTCTTTTCATCTACTAATAATTTTATCACTTTTTCTGAATTTAATTTCCTTTTGCTTAGTACTTTATGATACAGTTCCAGATTTATTAGTCTTGTTATCATTTTGACTCAACACAGTAACTATCCAGTACCCTCAAACCTCACATCTTACAAACCTCACATCTTACAAACAGCTGTAGTACCTCATACAGTTTACCTTTACTGAAATAGATTGTTTTAAATAATTCTACCATGAACTAAATGCTCCAATCAAAATAAAGGGGTAGACATAATGGATTAAAAAAAAAAAAAGACCCATGCTGACAACAAGAGACTCATTTTATACATAAAGACACCTGAAGATTGAAAGTGAGAGCATGGAAAAATATCATGCAAATAGATGTCAAAAGAAAGCTGGAGTAGCAATATTTATATCAGATAAAATGACTTTAAAACAAAGACCACCAAAAAGAGATCTATAATAATAAAGGGGACAATCCAACAAGGAGGCATAACAACTATAAACATTTATACAGCCAACATGAGAGCACCTAAATATATAAAATAGTTAATAACAAACATAAAAGAATTAATAATACAAAAAGAGTACGGGACTTTAACACCCCATTTACATCATGATAGATAATCTAAACCGAAAATCAATGAGGAAATAATGGCTTTGAATGATACACTGGAACAGATGGATTTAACAGATATATTCAGAACATTTCATCCTAAAACAGCAGAATATACATTCTTTTCAAGTGCACATGGAACATTCTCCAGAATAGATCACATATTGTCCACAAAACAAGCCTCCGTAAATTCAAGAAGACTGAAGTCATACCATGTGTCCTTTCTGGTCACAACATTATGAAACCTCAGGAAAATTTTTAGAAAGACCACAAATATGTGGAGGTTAAATAACATGATACTAAACAATGAATGGGTCAACCAGAAAATAAAAGAACTAAAATGGGATGGCTCAGTGGGTTAAGTGTTTGCATCAGGCTCTACACTTAGCACAGAGTCTACTTGAGATACTCTCCTTCCTTTTCCCCCTGCCCTGCCCCCCCTTTATTTTCTCTCTCTCTCTCTCTCAGTAAATTAATTAAGTATTTTAAAAGAGAAGAAGAAGACGACGACGAAGAAGGAGAAGAAAAACTGAAAAAGTACATGGAAAAAAATGAAAACAAAACACAATGATCCAAAACCTCTGGGATGGTTCTTAGAGGAAAGTTTATAGAAATACAGGCCTACCTTAAGAATGAAGAAATATCTCAAATAAACAACCTAACCTTATACATAAAGGAGCTAGAAAAAGAACAACAAACAAAACCAAATGCCAGCAGAAGAGGGAAATAATAAAGATTAGAGCAGACATAAATAATATAGAAACTAAAAAAACACAATAGAAAACATCAATGAAACTAGGAGCCAGTTCTTTGAAAAAGATCAATCAAATTGACAAACATCTAACCAGAATTATCAAGAAAAAATAAATAAATAAAATCACAAATGAGAGTGAAGAAATAACACCACCACCACAGCAATACAAACAATTATAAGAGAATATTATAAAAAGCTGTATCCCAACAAACTGGACAACCTAGAAGAAATGGATAAATTCCTAGAAACATATATACTATCAAAACTGAAACAGCAAAAAATAAAAAAATTTGAACAGACCAATAATCAGCAAAGAAAATCAAGCTGTTGTCAAAAACACCCAACAAACAAAAGTCCAGGACCAGATGGTTTCAAAGGCAAATTTACTAAATATTTAAAGAAGAGTTAATACTTATTCTTCTCAAACAATTCCAAAAAATAAAAAAGGAATGAAAACTTCTGAATTCATTCTATGAGGCCAGTATTAGCTTGATAGCAAAACCAGATAAACACAAATAAATTCATCCTGATGAATATGGATGCAAACAACCTCAATAAAATACTAGCAAACTGAAATCAACAATACATTAAAAAAATCATTTACTAGACTCAAGTGGAATTTATTCAGGGGTACAAGGATGGTTCAATATTTCAATGTAATACATTACATCAATAGAAGGATAAGATATATATGATCAGAGAAAGCACTTGACAAAGTACAACTTCTATTCATAATAAAAACCTTCAACAAAGGAAGTTTAAAGGAAACATACCTAAACATAATAAAGTCCATATATGAAAAATCCATATCTTACATTATCTTCAATGGGGAAAAACTGAAAGCTTTAACCCTAAGGTCAGGAAAAAGACAAGGATGTACATACACTCTTACCACTTTTATTCAACATAGTACTGGAAGTCTTAGCCACAGCAATCAGACAACAAAAAAATAAAAGGTATCCAAATCAGTAAGGGAGAGGTATAACTTTCACTATTTGCAGATGACATGATACTCTATATAGAAAACACAAAAGACTTTATCCAAAGACTGCCAGAATTGGTAAAGTAGTTCAGTAAAGCCACAGGATACAAAATCAATGTACAGAAATCTGTTGTACTTGTATATACCAATAATAAAGCATTTTAATATTTACAGTTTGCACAAAAAATAATAAGGTACCTAGGAATAAACCTAAGCAAAGAGGTAAAAGACGCATATTCTGAAAACTATAGAACATTGATGAAAGAAATTAAAGATGATACAAAGCAATGGAAAGACATTCCATGCTCATGGATTGTAAGAACAAATATTGTTACCCAAAGCAACCTACATATTTAATGCAATCCCTATCAACATAACAAGAGTATTTTTCACAGAGCTAGGACAAACAATCCTAAAATTTGTATGGAACCACAAAAGACCCCCAAAACCAAAGCAATCTTGAAATATAAAAGATGAAAAGCTGGAGTCATCACAATTCTGGACTTCAAGTTATATTACAAAATGACAGAGAAAACCCAGAAACAAACCTACAAGTATATGGTCAATTCATCTTTTACAAAGCAGGAAAGAATACAATGGAGAAAAGTCTCTAAAAAAAAATGCTGTTGGGAAAACTGGGCAGGAATACGCAAAAGAAAGAAACTGGACCACTTTCCTATACCATACACAAAAATAACCCCAAAATGGATGAAAGATTTAAAAGTGAGACCCCAAACCTTCAAAATCCAATAAGAGAACAAAGGCAGTAGTAACCTTTGACATTGGCTGTAGCAACTTTTTTCTAGATGTAGCTCCTGAGGCAGGGGAAACAAAAGCAAAAATAAACTATTGGGACTACTTTTAAAAAAAAGAAAAGAAAGAAAAATCTTCTGCTCAGTGAAGAAAACAAACAAAACTAAAAGATAACCTACAGAATCAGAGAAGGTATTTGCAAAGGGTATGTCTGATAAAGGTATCCAAAATATATAAAGAACTTAAAAAACTCAATACCCAAAAAACATATAATCCCGTTACAAAATGGGCAAAAGACATGAACAGATGGCCAACAGATACAGGAGAAGATGCTCAACATCACTCATCATCAGGGAAATACAAACCAAAACTATAATGAGAGTATATCACCTTACACCTGTTAGAAGGGCTAAAATAAAAGACATAGGAAACAAGTGTTGGTGAAAATATGGAGAAAAAGGAACCCTCTTGCACTGCTGCTGAAAATGCAAACTGATACAGCCACTGTGGGAAATATTACAGTTTCCTCAGAAAGTTAAAAATAGAACTACCTTATATTCCAGTAATCTCACTACTGGGTGTTTACCCAAAGAATACAAAAACACTAATTCAAAGGGGTACATGCACCCCTATGTTTATTGCAGCATTATTGACAATCATAAAAATATGGAAGTAGCCCAAGTGTCCACTGACTGATGAATGGACAAAGATGTTACTCACACACACACACACACGCACACAGGAATATTTTTCAGCTACAAAAGAAGAATGAAATCTTGCCATTTGGAATAACCTGGATAGAGCTGGGGAGTATAAGTCTAAGTAAAATAAATTGGTCAGGGAAAGACAAATACTATGATTTCAGTCATATGTGGAATTTAAGAAACAAAACAAACTAGCAGGAGAAAAAGAGAGAGAGAGAAACAAATCAAGAAACGGACTTTTAATTATAGAGAATAAACTGATGGTTACTAAGGAGAGGGGGGTGGGAGGAATGGGTTAAATAGGCAGTGGGGATTAAGAAGTACACTTATCATGATGAGCACTAGATGATGTATGGAAGTGCTGAATCACTGTACTGTACACCTGAAACAAATATAACACTGTATGTTAACTGAAATTAAAATAAAAACTTGTAAAAAATAAAATAAAATAATAATTCCACCATGAGAACTGAAATTGTCCAGTATCTTTTCTTTGCTATACTTGCTAATTGCAGTTAATTCCCATTGGTTAGTCCTTTTATTTGGATTTTCTAGAGTGTTTAAAATATAATGTTAAAAATTATTTAACACAATTATGGTCCACTTGACCCAAGGATTCTTTTTCCATTATCTGTACTAATATTTATGTGCTATCAGTATTTCTGTATAATTTTAATCTGTGAACTTGTCATGTTTATACTGGCTGTGTGTGTAATATGTCTTAATCTTTATTATGAAAAAATTCAAATGATTAAAATTTTAAATTAAAATTTTAAATCATTATGCTTTCAAAATTTTGTCAAGAGTCATAAATATTGCCTTCTTGGATATACAAATGTAGAGCATTAGGACTTCATTTGCCTTGTGAATTAAAAAGTGTTACCTCATGCCCTTAGTATACAGAGCTACAGAGCTGTTTTTTGAGAGAAGGCAGAATTTTTTTTTTTTTTTTTTAGTAATGGAGAATACTCAAAAAGAAGACTTCAGAAACATAGGGGGAATTCATGCTGGAAACTTCTTCTGAGAGAAGAGTGACAGAAGTCCTGGTTGAGGGTAAGTCCCAGACTCTCAATACCCAGAAACTATTCAAATTACCAGTGCTTTGGAAGACAAAAGCTTAGTTTGTGATAATGAAGCAAGTGACATATAATGATACTCTAAAGCACGGCACACGTGTTTGTTGAGGGCAGGAAACAGACCAGAAAGGACATCATTATTTATTTGATAAGTGTGTTAGAATGTGGTGGACCAGTATCCTCTACTGATACCTTAAAGCATCTATAAAGTAAAAGGTAATAGCAGACAATTACCTAGTTTCTCCCTTTTTCTTCTTGGTATATGTAATAAAAAGGACAGCTTTGGAATAAATATAGTCTTGTGTTTTCAGACAATGTGGTAATAGAATGCATGAAATAGGTACCTGTAAGTAGGTCAGGTAAAATTTGGAATTGCTGGTTAAAATATACTAGAAGTGGAACTATGTTTATGTACTTATGTGACAGAATATGCCATATTGGATTTCTCTGTTGGGTCCATGTACATGAGTGTATATATGAAGTCACATAATTTTAACAATAAAATCTCTTAAAACCAAAGAACAGCTTAGTTTTTATTAATCTAGACTGTTTCCTTCCCTCAATGAAGACATCCTCTGAAGTGAATCATGACACTTACACAATGACTATTGTGTTTGTGCAATATCATGTATCACTTCAGACATACATCCCTTCCTCTATTTTAAAAATTCAAAGAATATTTTGAGATTCATATATACTCTTCAAGTGCACAGCACCAAACACAGTACCCCTTCTATGCGAGACAGAGAAACAGTTTGGTAGAATGGTAAGGCAAGATAATATGGTGGCTTGTGGTAAAAAGAACTGAATTCAAATGGTGGCACCCTCTCTGACTTGTACAAATTATGTTATTTTTCATTTCATATCTTTTCTCATCTGAAAATAGATATGGTAAACTTGACCTCATAGAGATTTTAAAAGGCTTAAATATGAGGCTACTTAGTATTTGGCAAATAGGACTCAACAAAATTAGACATCTATGGAGAATGATAAAGTTGTTATAAGTTTGTTAATGATATTCATAATCATATATAAAATTTTTTAATTTATTTTTTATTTTAAGCATAACAGTATATAAAAATTTATATTTGTTGAATCAACCTTACATATTTCAATGTAATTTGGCTAGATAAGAGCTACCAAAGGAAGTGCTTTAGAAATAGATATCTGTCCTGATCATTCCAACTCCAAGATATCTCTGGTATCTCCTTTCTTCACCTATCTACACATCAATCTTCCTAGTCAAAGCACCATCATATCTAACCTACACAACTGCTTCAGACAACTCACTATTTTGCTTATGCTGCCTTGGCACTCTATGCTAGATATTTGCCATCGCACCACTAGATCTATTCTCTACCCTTCTTCATCTTGCTATGGGCCTCTAGTGATTAATCTCCATCGATAGCATTCTCAGCTTCTGGCTTTCCCTGGATTTGACCAATGGGAGGTCACCTATAGTAGATATGACTGTGGAGTCACCAGTTCCCTCCTAAATGAGTCATAGTTTGACAATGAGGAGTTTTCTTTATTGGGGTCATGGCTTTTATTACCAGGAGCGTTCTTCTGTAGTTACAATTTTTCCTTAGGTTCCTATAACCTCTCCTTTTGCCCCTTCAAGTTTGCTAGCCCAAGACGTTTTGACAAATGGGCAGAAGATATGAACAGACACTTCTCCAATGAAGACATACAAAAGGCTATCAGACACATGAAAAAATGTTCATCATCACTAGCCATTAGGGAGATTCAAATTAAAACCACATTGAGATACCATCTTACACCAGTTAGAATGGCCAAAATTAGCAAGACAGGAAACAACATGTGTTGGAGAGGATGTGGAGAAAGGGGAACCCTCTTACACTGTTGGTGGGAATGCAAGTTGGTGCAGCCACTTTGGAGAACAGTGTGGAGATTCCTCAAGAAATTAAAAATAGAGCTTCCCTATGACCCTGCAATTGAACTACTGGGTATTTACCCCAAAGATACAGATGTAGTGAAAAGAAGGGCCATCTGTACCCCAATGTTTATAGCAGCAATGGCCACGGTCGACAAACTGTGGAAAGAACCAAGATGCCCTTCAACAGACGAATGGATAAGGAAGATGTGGTCCATATACACTATGGAGTATTATGCCTCCATCAGAAAGGACGAATACCCAACTTTTGTAGCAACATGGATGGGACTGGAAGAGATTATGCTGAGTGAAATAAGTCAAGCAGAGAGAGTCAATTATCGTATGGTTTCACTTATTTGTGGAGCATAACAAATAGCATGGAGGACAAAGGGAGATGGAGAGGAGAGGGAGTTGAGGGAAATTGGAAGGGGAGGTGAACCATGAGAGACTATGGACTCTGAAAAACAATCTGAGGGTTTTGAAGGGGCGGGGGGGTGGGAGGTTGGGGGAACCAGGTGGTGGGTATTGGAAAGGGCACGGATTGCATGGAGCATTGGGTATGGTGCAAAAACAATGAATACTGTTACACTGAAAAAACAAAACCTATGTCGGTTTCCTTTAATTCTGACCATATCTTTGTTAATCATTCTTCAATTATCCTTCCTTGAGTGCATCATCTATCTCCTGCTGGACCCTCCTGGTGGTATGTATCATACCATCTCCCACCACCCCAATTGCACCTGTTTTTCACAATGCATCATCTAGAATGTAAACTGTGCCCTGCAACTCTCTTCTGCTGAACTTGGTTCACAGGATTCTACCTCACTGAACTTTGTGTTGAATTATACTGCCCTTTTCAGCTTTTCCTGTGCATGAAGATTCCTGCTTTAGGTTGTTTGCAGATACTCTGTCCTCTGCCAGGAACATGCACCTTTCCTATCCATACTAGGGACTCAGTAAATATTTGTAAAATTACTTAATGAACATTTTATAATTGGTATGCTTATTTTCTATCATTTTATTGTTTGATTATCTAACAAGATGGTCATTAAAAATCTCTTTTCAGCATTTGTATTTTTCTATATTAATATTCACCTTGTGATAATTAAACTAGATCATTTTTCTAAAAAATGATTAAATTTCTTAGTAAATCGTATACATGTTTAGGTGCCATATATTAAAATAGTTTTAGTATGATTTAGATATTCCTTCTTGGAGTCACCCAACATACTTAGTGATATTTTCCAGTGGGTCTTTCTGCTGCTGCTTGCCCAGTAGGGCCTTGGGTTATGATTGTTCTAGTAATTTTCTCTTTAAATAATATGGCTAACAGATATTTCTTGGCTTTCATTCTGTAATTATGTTTGTCATTCCCTTGTTTCAATATTTATATTTTAAAGTTTTCCACATATTGACCAAAATCCTAACATCTTCAATCAATGCTAAAATTTGGCTCTCACTCCCATCATTGTTTCATAGTTTGGTTGTGACACTTAAAAAAGTAAAATCATAAACTTTTGGTTTTCCTAGGACATTTGCCTCTGATTTTGTTGGGAGGCATGTAATTACTTTTAATGTGCTTCTCTTTTAAAAATAAATTTTCTATTTTCCATTCAAGTATAAAATATATTTATCATTAAAAAAATTTAAAAGCCCAGAAAGTCAGAATGTAGGGGGGAAAAAATCATCCATCATCCCACAAATGCTTAAGACTTCAGTGTCATATCCTACCAGTCCAGTTATTTTGCTTGTGCATATTTTATATGCAATTAGAATAATAAAAGAGATGCAAAATTATATTTCTAATCTTTAAATTGGTTTTATACTTGTAAAAATAACACATGCCCTAGGCTATATTAATAGCATCTCTTCTCCACAAAAGATAATTTTAATTTTGAAGGGTCATTTTTGGCAGTTAAATAATCTTATTCAAAAGGTTTGGAATCTTAGAGATTTTGTCACAAAAGAGCTGATATTTATCTTTATGCCATATTTAAACAAGTATATACTAAACAAATTAATAATATGAAGAGAAAGGGCCATGCTTGACTTAAAAGAAAAATATAACCTTAGAGAAGATAGAAAATTAATATAGCAAACTTAAAACTTTGTTTTGTAAATTTCTTTATAAAATTTCAGTAAATTATTTAGAGTCCACAAAATTCACAGGACGATATTTGTGTGAAATACATAAAGTTCCTGTCCTTAGGGAGCATGCAGAAGACTAGAGAAACTTAAGGGAACATGTAATTTTAACACAAAGGAGCACCTTACACCAAGTGAGAATAAGAGAGAGAGATACTGAGAGAGAGAGAGAGAGAAGAGACAGGAGATATTTGAGCAGAAGTCACTTGAAAATCAAATGGATTTGGGTTTTACTAACAAGTCTGCCACTTTTAGACACAATTCTTAATCTCCCAGTACTTCAGTTTCCACCTCTGGAATATGGGAAAGAAAATAAAATACATATTACATGTCACTGTTGATTTAAATAACATTTCTAGCTCTGTGTCTGGCACATTGGAAATCTTCAATAAATATTAACTATTTCTAGACCTAGTACCATGAGAAAAATTAGAAAGAATATTTAAGAGGTCATTATTAGGATAATTCTAGTAAACATTAATGAGAGTCTGGATTAGCACAATGGTAGGCAATACAAAATGGAAAAGTGGATATTTAAAAGAATTCCATAAAAGTATACACAGGGGGTAGTTACATAGAAAATGAAGGTGCAAAAAAAAAAAAAAAAAAAGCAAGATGACTTGAGATTTTGACCTTTGTGAATGAGAGAATACAAAACTTGGGACCCACTCAAGCAAAATGAATGAAAGTGTATAGGTTTAGAGCACTGGCATCAGCATTTTTTAAAATTTTTTTTATAAACATATAATGTATAATAGCCCCAGGAGTATAGTTCTGTGAATCACCAGGTATACACACTTCACAGCACTCACCATAGCACATACCCTCCCCAGTGTCCATAACTCCACCCCCCTCTCCCAACCTCCCTTCACAAACCTTCAGTTTGTTTTGTGAGATTAAGAGTCACTTATGGTTTGTCTCCCTCCAAATCCCATCTTGTTTCATTTATTCTTTTCCTACGCCCCAATCCCTCCCACGTTGCATCTCCACTTCCTCATATCAGGGAGATTATATGATAGTTGTCTTTCTCTAGTTGACTTATTTTGCTAAGCATAATACCCTCTAATTCCATCCAGGTCGTTACAAATGGCAAGATTTCATTTGGGTTTTTTGATGGCTGCATAGTATTCCATTGTATGTATATATATATATACCACTTCTTCTTTATCCATTCATCTGTTGATGGACATCTAGGTTCTTTCCAAAGTTTGGCTATTATGGACATTGCTGCTATAAACATTCAAGTGCACGTGCCCCTTAGGATCACTATGTTTGTATCTTTAGGGTAAATACCCAGTACTGCAATTGCTGGGTCATAGGGTAGTTCTATTTTCAACTTTTTGAGGAACCTCCAGGCTGTCTTCCAGAGTGGCTGCACCAGGTTCCATTCCCACCAACAGTGTAGGAGGGTTCCCCTTTCTCCGCATCCTCGCTAGCATCTGTCATTTTCTGACTTGTTAATTTTAGCCATTCTGACTGGTGGGAGGTGGTATCTCATTGTGGTTTTGATTTGTATTTCCCTGATGTCGAGTGATGTGGAGCACTTTTTCTTGTGTGTGTTGGTCATCTGGATGTTTTCTTTGCAGAAATGTCTGTTCATGCCCTGTGCCCATTTCTTGATTGGATTATTTGTTCTTTGGGTATTGAGTTTGCTAAGCTCTTTATAGATTTTAGATACTAGCCCTTTATCTGATATGTCATTTGGAAATATCTTCTCCCATTCTGTCATTTTTCTTTTGGTTTCGTTAACTGTTTTCTTTGCTGTGCAAAAGCTTTTGATCTTGATGAAATCCCAATAGTTCATTTTTGCCCTTGCTTCCCTTGCCTTTGGCCTTGTTCCTAGGAAGAAGTTGCTGCAGCTGAGGTTGAAGAGGTTGCTGCCTGTGTTCTTCTCAAGGATTTTGATAGATTCCTTTCTCACATTAATGTCCTTCATCTATTTTGAGTCTATTTTAGTGTATGGTGTAAGGAAATGGTCCAATTTCATTCATCTGCATGTGGCTGTCCAATTTTCCCAACACCATTCATTGAAGAGACTGTCTTTTTTCCATTGGACATTCTTTCCTGCTTTGTCGAAGATCAGTTGACCATAGAGTTGAAGGTCTACCTCTGGGCCTCTGTTCTGTTCCATTGAGCTATGTGTCTGTTTTTGTGCCAGTATCTTGATGACAACAGCTTTGTAACAGAGCTTGAAGTCCGGAATTGTGATGCCACTTTGGCTTTCTTTTTCAATATTCCTTTGGCTATTCGAGGTCTTTTCTGGTTCCATATACATTTTAGGATTATTTGTTCCATTGCTTTGAAAAAAATGGCTGGGATTTTGATAGGGATTGCATTAAATGTGTAGATTGCTTTAGGTAGCATAGACATTTTCCCAATATTTGTTCTTCCAATCCATGAGCATGGAACATTTTTCCATTTCTTTGTGTCCTCCTCAATTTCTTTCATGAGTAGTTCATAGTTTTCTGAGTGTAAATTCTTTGCCTCTTTGGCTAGGTTTATTCCTAGGTGTCTTATGGTTTTGGATGCAATTGTAAATGGGATTGACTCCTTAATTTCTCTTTCTTCTGTCTTGTTGTTGGTGTAAAGAAATGCAACTGATTTCTGTGGATTGATTTTATATCCTGACACTTTACTGAATTCCAGTACAAGTTCTAGCAGTTTTGGAGTGGAGTGTTTTGGGTTTTCCACATATAGTATCATATCATCCACAAAGAGTGATAGTTTGACTTCTTCTTTGCCAATTTGGATGCCTTTAATTTCTTTTTGTTGTCTGATTGCTGATGGTAGGACTTCTAGTACTATGTTGAATAGCAGTGGTGACAATGGACATCCCTGCTGTGTTCCTGACTTTAGTGGAAAAGCTTTCAGTTTTTCTCCACTGAGAATGATATTTGTGGTGGGTTTTTCCATAGATGGCTTTGATAATATTTTGGTATGTGCCCCCTATCCCTACACTTTGAAAAGTTTTGATCAGGAAGGGATGCTATACTTTGTCAAATGCTTTTTCAGCATCTATTGAGAGTATCATATGGTTCTTGTTCTTTCTTTTATTGATGTATCACATTGATTGATTTGCAGGTGTTGAACCAATTTTGAAGCCCTGGAATAAATCCCACTTGGTCGTGGTGAATAATCCTTTTAATGTACTGTTGGATCCTATTGGCTAGTATTTTGGTGAGAATTTTCGCATCTGTGTTCGTCAAGGATATTGGTCTGTAATTCTCTTTTTTGATGGGATCCTTGTCTGGTTTTGGGATCAAGGTGATGCTGGCCTCATAAAATGAGTTTGGAAGTTTTCCTTCCATTTCTATTTTCTGGAACAGTTTCAGGAAAATAGGAATTAATTCTTCTTTAAATGTTTGGTAGAATGCCCCTGGGAAGCTCTCTGGCCCTGGGCTTTTGTTTGTTTGGAGATTTTTGATGACTGTTTCAATCTCCTTACTGGTTATGGGTCTGTTCAGGTTTTCTATTTCTTCCTGGTTCAGTTGTGGTAGTTATATGTCTCTGGGAATGCATCCATTTCTTCCAGATTGTCAAATTTGTTGGCGCAGAGTTGCTCATAGTATGTTCTTATAATTGTATTTCTTTGGTGTTGGTTGTGATCTCTCCTCTTTCATTCATGATTTTATTTATTTGGATCCTTTCTCTTTTCTTTTTGATAAGTCTGGACAGGGGTTTATCAATCTTATTAATTCTTTCAAAGAACCAGCTCCTGATTTCATTGATTTGTTCTATTGTGGTTTTTTTTGTTTTGTTTTGTGTTTGCTTGTTTGGTTTTTTTTGGGTTTTTTGTTTGTTTGTTTGTTTCTATTTCATTGATTTCTGCTCTGATATTTATGATTTCTCTTCTTCTGCTGGGTTTCGGCTTTCTTTGTTGCTCTTTCTCCAGCTCCTTTAGGTGTAGGGTTAGGTTGTGTATTTGAGACCCTTCTTGTTTCTTGAGAAAAGCTTGTATCACTGTATATTTTCCTCTCAGGACTGCCTTTGCTGTGTCCCACAGATTTTGAACCATTTTGTTTTCATTATCATTTGTTTCCATGAATTTTTTCTATTCTTCTTTAATTTTCTGGTTGACCCATTCATTCTTTAAAAGGATGCTTTTTGGTCTCCATGTATTTGGGTTCTTTCCAAATTTCCTCTTGTGATTGAGTTCTAGCTTCAGAGCATCGTGGTCTGAAAATATGCAGGGAATGATCCTAGTCTTTTGATACCAGTTGAGACCTGATTTATAAACCAGGATGTGATCTATTCTGGAGTGTGTTCCATGTGCACTAGAGAAGAATGTGTATTCTGTTGCTTTGGGATGAAATGTTCTGAATATATCTGTGATGTCCATCTGGTCCAGTGTGTCATTTAAGGCCTTTATTTCCTTTTTGATCTTTTGCTTGCATGATCTGTCTATTTCAGTTAGGGGATTGTTAAAGTCCCCTACTATTATTGTATTATTGTCTATGTGTTTATTTGATTTTGTTATTAATTGTTTTATATAGTTGGCTGCTTCCATGTTAGGGGCATATATATTTAAAATTGTTAGATCTTCTTGTTGGACAAACCCTTTGAGTATGATATAGTGTCCTTCCTCATCTCTTATTATAGTCTTTGGCTTAAAATCTAATTGATCTGATATAAGGATTGCCACTCCAGCTTTCTTCTGATGTCCATTAGTATGGTAAATTGTTTTCCACTCCCTCATCTTAAATCTGGAAGTATCTTTGGGTCTAAAATTAGTTTCTTGTAGGCAGCATATTGATGGATTTTTTTTTAATCCATTCTGATGCCCTGTGTCTTTTGATTGGATATTTAGCCCATTTACATTCAGGGTAACTATTGAGAGATGAACTTAGCACCATTGTATTGCCTGTAAGGTGACTGTTACTGTATTTTGTCTCTGTTCCTTTCTGATCTACTACTTTTAGGCTCTCTCTTTGCTTAGAGGACCCCTTTCAATGTTTCCTGTAGAGCTGGTTTGGTGTTTGCAATTTCTTTCAGTTTTTGTTTGTCCTGGAAGCTTTTTTTTTTTCTTTTTTTTTTCCCCCAATTTATTTATTTTCAGAAAAACATTATTCATTATTTTTTCACCACACCCAGTGCTCCATGCAAGCTGTGCCCTCTATAATACCCACCACCTGGTACCCCACCCTCCCACCCCCCCCCCGCCACTTCAAACCCCTCAGACTGTTTTTCAGAGTCCATAGTCTCTCATGGTTCACCTCCCCTTCCAATTTACCCAAATTCCCTACTACTCTCTAACGCCCCTTGTCCTCCATGCTATTGGTTATGCTCCACAAATGAGTGAAACCATATGATAATTGACTCTCTCTGCTTGACTTATTTGACTCAGCATAATCTCTTCCAGTCCCGTCCATGTTGCTACAAAAGTTGGATATTCGTCCTTTCTGATGGAGGCATAATACTCCATAGTGTATATGGACCACATCTTCCTTATCCATTCATCTGTTGAAGGGCATCTTGGTTCTTTCCATAGTTTGGCAACTGTGGCCATTGCTGCTATAAACATTGGGGTACAGATGGCCCTTCTTTTCACGACATCTGTATCTTTGGGGTAAATACCCAGGAGTGCAATTGCAGGGTCGTAGGGAAGCTCTATTTTTAATTTCTTGAGGAATCTCCACACTGTTCTCCAAAGAGGCTGCACCAACTTGCATTCCCACCAACAGTGGAAGAGGGTTCCCCTTTTTCCACATCCTCTCCAACACATGTTGTTTCCTGTTGTGTTAATTTTGGCCATTCTAACTGGTGTAAGGTGATATCTCAATGTGGTTTTAATTTGAATCTCCCTGAGGGCTAATGATGATGAGCATTTTTTCATGTGTCTGATAGCCATTTGTATTTCTTGATTGGAGAAGTGTCTGTTCATATCTTCTGCCCATTTTTTGATGTGTTTGTCTGTTTCGTGTGGGTTGAGTTTGAGGAGTTCATTATAGATCCTGGATATCAACCTTTTGTCTATACTGTCATTTGCAAATATCTTCTCCCATTCCGTGGGTTGCCTCTTTGTTTTTTTGACTGTTTCCTTTGCTGTGCAGAAGCTTTTGATTTTGATGAAGTCCCAGAAGTTTATTTTCGCTTTTGTTTCCTTTGCCTTTGGAGACGTATCTTGAAAGAAGTTGCTGTGGCTGATATCAAAGAGATTACTGCCTATGTTCTCCTCTAAGATTCTGATAGATTCCTGTCTCACGTTGAGGTCTTTTATCCATTTTGAGTTGATCTTTGTGTACGGTGTCCTGGAAGCTTTTTATCTCTTCTTCTATTTCCAATGAGAGCCTAGCTGGATATTGTATACTTGGCTGCATGTTTTTCTTGTTTAGTGCTCTGAATATATCATGCCAGTTCTTTCTGGCCTGCCAGGTCTCTGTGGATAAGTCCACTGCCAATCTAATATTTTAATCATTATATGTTACAGACTTTTTTCCCCAGGCTGCTTTCAAGATTTTCTCTTTGTCTCTAAGACTTGTAAATTTTACTATTAGGTGACAGGGTGTGGATCAATTCTTATTGATTTTGAGGGGGGTTCTCTGGACCTCTTGGATTTTGATGCTTGTTCCCTTTGCCATATTAGGGAAATTCTCTACAATAATTCTCTCCAATATACCTTCTGCTCCCTTCTCTCTTTCTTCTTCTTCTAGAATGCCAATTATTCTAATGTTATTTCGTCTTATGGTGTCACTCATCTCTCGAATTCTCCCCTCATGGTCCAGTACTTGTTTGTCTCTCTTTTGCTCAGCTTCTTTATTCTCTGTCATTTGGTCTTCTATATCACTAATTCTTTTTTATGTCCCATTTATCCTAGCAGTAAGAGCCTCCATTTTTGGTTGCACCTTATTAATAGCTTTTTTGACTTCAGTTTGGTTAGATTTTAGTTCTTTTATTTTTCCAGAAAGTGCTTTTATTTCTCCAGAAAGCGTTTCTCTAATACTTTCCATGCCTTTTTGGAGCCCAGCTAGCACCTTGAGAATCGTCATTCTGAACTCTAGATCTGACATATTACCAATGTCCATATTGATTAGGTCTCTAGCCTTTGATACTGCCTCTTGTTCTTTTTTTTTTTTTTTTTTGGTGGTGATTTTTTCCGCCTTGTTATTTTATCCAGATAAGAACATATGAAGGAGAGAATAAAATACTAAAAAGGTGGCAAAGACCCCAGAAAAATGTGCTTTAACTAAATCAGAAAAGACCCCAAATCATGGGGCAAAAAAAAAAGGGGGTAAAAAGAAGTTCAATAACAAAAAACAAACAAATAAGCAAAAAGGGAAACAAAGAAAAAAGAAAAAATATATATATTAGACTGGTGAATAGTACAGAACAACCCACTTAATTTTGGGAGTATTTTGGTCTCTTATAAGAAACTACCTCCCAAGATTTTAAAGAAAGAAAGAAAAAATATATATATATGCAAAAAAAGGGTAAACATGAAGAAGGGATGAAATATGACTATAAAGAAGAAAATTTCAAGAAAATTGTAAAAAAGGAGTTGATAAGATAAGTTAGTTGGGAAAAGAAAAAAAAGAAAGTGGAGAGAATTTGCTCATACTGGAGACTAGAACAAAGCCCTGTACTGGATTTAGGGTATATTTTGATCTATTAGAAGAAGTTGTATCCTAAAATTTTTTGGAATAAAAAACCCTATGTGTGTACAAAAAATAAAGTTAAGATACAATGAAGGATAAAATATGACTATAATAATGAAATTTCAAAAAAGATTATTATTTTTTATGAAAGGTATTATTAAGATAAACTAGTTAAAAAACGTTAAAAGAGGAAAGGGTAAAAGTTAGAAAAATTTAGCAGAAGAAAAAAAATAAAATTAAAAAAAATTAACTGCAAGACTAAAGAATCACAGGGAGAAAGCCATGAATTTCATGCTTTGCTTTCTCTCTTCTCGAATTCTTCTGTTCTCCTTGGTTAGTGAACTTGGTCTTGGCTGGATTTCTTGTTGATCTTCTTGGGGAGGGGCCTCTTGTAGTGATTCTCAAGTGACTTTGCCTGAGGCAGAATTGCACGGGCACTTACCAGGGGCCAGGCTAAGGGATCCACTTGGGTTCGCTTTTGGGAGCTTTTGTTCTCTGAATACTTTCTGTAGAGTTCTGGAGGATGGTAATGAAGATGGCGGCCTCCCAGTCTCCAGCCTGGAGGAGCCAAGAGCTCAGGGCCCCACTTCTTAGTGCGTCCTCAGAGAAAAGCTCTCAATCCCTCCCGTCTCCCTGGCCTCTGACTGTGCTTGGAGAAAAGCGCTCAATCACTCCCGTCTCCCTGGCCTCCAGCCTCGCTCCGAGCTCACCCAGCCTGTTACCAAGTGTCCTGTCTCTAGCATACAGCTCCCCCTGGAGTCTCCAAACCCGCAGATCCCTGAGTTCTTCCAGGGGGTGTCTTCCCGGATTTTGTGGGACCCCACTCACAGAGCAGTGGTCTGTGTCATGGATTACGATTCAAGGTAACCCCAAGTTGAGAGCTCACTCCTTGGCTCTGTCTCTGTAGCTGGCTTCCCCTCTCTAATACCTGTGAGCTCTGTGATACTCAGACACCCCCAATCCTTCTGTGACCCCGTGGGACCTGGGGCCATGCTGACCCCATGTGGGCTTCATCCCAGTTTAGCCTCTGGAGCGATGTCCCTCAGTGGAACAGGCTTTTAAAAGTCCCGATTTTATGTTCTGTTGCTCCGCTGCTTGCCAGCAGCCGGCCCTTCCCCCCGCGGTCTATCTTCCTGTCGCTTTGAAGTCACTTCCCCGCCAATTCTACCTTTCAGAAAGTGGTCAATTTTCTGTTTCTAGAATTGTTGCTCTTCTTCTCTTCAATCTCCTGTTGGATACGTAGGTGTTCGGAATCGTTTGATAAGCTATCGAGCTGATCCCCTGCTACCTGATGTCATATCAGCCTGCTACTTCTCCACCATCTTGACTCCTCCTTCTGGCATCAGCATTCTTTTAAAACCACTCCAGATTATTCTAATGTATCTCACGAATTGAGAAGCATATTTGAGTTTTTTTATATACACATACAAGTACATGTGTACATAAAGTACATAAGTACTTTAAAGTTAATTTAAATGCAATTTTAATGTAACAGTTCTAATTTTATAAAAATTCATTATACACAAAACAGGAAAATAAAACCATAAAATTTATTGCTAGCCTTCCCCTTTCTTAAAGATTATATACTGGTGGATGCCTTGTTTAGAAAAAAAATGCCAATGAACATTTAAGTTGACAAAGGCAAAGCATGGCACCAAAAAGGAAGGCTTTGTACTGCTTTGCCCAAAGGAATGGTAACTTGTAATCAGTGAGAGGCAATTCTTATGAACAGAAGAAGAGCCTAAAGACTAGAAGGGGTGGGAGGATGCCACTTTCAAATGTTGAAAGAATTGTCAAGCACAAATTTTATATCCTGTGAAAAATGTCCTTTGGAACTGAAGGAGATATATGAAGACATTCCCAGATGAAGGAAAACAAAGATAATTTGTCGCTACCAAATCTACCCCAAAAATGGCTAAATAAATTCTCTAATGAGAAGGAAATAAGAATAAAAGAAGTCTTGGAACTTCAGAAACAAACGAAGAGCACTGGCAAGTGTTTAAAAAAAAAAAAAAGAAGAAGGTGCATGCAAGAAATTAACCACTTCTTATGAGTTCATTAAATCAAATTTGATGGATGGAGAAAAGAATTATAACATAATCTGATGTGCTGTTCAGCGTTCATAGAGGAAATACTTAAGACAGTTATAATTAAAAAGTTGAACAGATTAAGGAACTTAAATGAAATAAGGTTTTCATACTTCATTCAAACTTGTGTGAAATGCCAATACTGACAGAATGTGAGAAGTTATGTATATATATTGCAATACCTAGAGTACCCCCTAAAACAATTAGATAATATGCCATACTCAAAGACACCACTGATTAATCAAGTTGAGACCAAATAATGAACAAATAATCCACAGTACAGTAACCCAAAAGAAACAGAGGAAATAAACAGAAAACAAATAATAAACTGGCAGAATTAATCTATATCAATAATTGTCTTAAATGTAAATTATCTAAATATCCCAATGAAAAGATAGAGACTGGGGCACCTGGGTGGCTCAGTCAGTTAAGAGTCTGACTCTTGATTTCAGTTCAGGTCATGATCTCAGGGTTGTGAGATTGAGCCAGGTGTCAGGCTCCATGCTCAACAGGGAGTATGCTTGAGATTCTCTCTCTCTCCTTCTGCCCCCCTCTTTTAATAAATAAATCTTGTTAGAAAAGAAAGAGACTGTTAAAAGTGTATAGAAAAATATGATCTAACAATATGCTGTCTACAAGAAATTCACCTCAGATACAATGACAAAGGTAAGTTGAAGTTAAAATGAAGAAAGCGTTTTCTACATATGTCCATACAGTTTTTGACATTTTAAGTACACAAAAATTCTATTCAAAAATCAAATTAAAAAATTTAAAAAGCTGCAATGTAAAATGATTTAGGAACAAAGCTGAGAACAACTTCCTGTTTTTTTAAAATACTTGAGTAGGGTGGTTCAGCTGGTTAAGAATCTGCCTTAGGCTCAAGTCATAATCCCAGGATTCTGGAACTTAGCCCCGCATCTGGCTCTTTGCTCATCCTCTCTCTGTCCCTATCTCTGAAATAAATAAATAAAATCTTTTAAAAAATTAAAATAAAAAATAAAAAATACTTGAGCAGGGAAAGAGAGTCTTTATAAAGACATATAGTGTAGGGGCGCCTGGGTGGCTCAGTTGTTGAGTGTTTGCCTTCGGCTGAGGTCATGATCCCAGAATCCTGGGATCGAGTCCCAAACTGGTCTTCCTGCTCGGAGGGAAGCGTGCTTCTCCCTCCCCCATTCCTCCTGCTTGTGTTCCCTCTCTCTCTGTGTCTCTCTGTCAAATAAATAAATAAAAATATTTTAAAAAAATAAAGACATATAGTGGAGTTTGGGATTTTCCACAGGATATCACATGGATACTGCAGATACTATAATTGGTTTTTAGAATAAAACAATACTACAGAAAAATGAAAAACTTTGGGTGATTTGCATTACAGATATATTGTAAACATCTCTGCAAATGAGGATATATACACACATAACTTATTTCTATATGCACTTTTATGTGTCTGTATATATTTACAAACTTACATACATTTACACACATGATATATTTACATTTTCACAAAAATTTGTTATTGCTTATAAAACATGAGTTACTATAGTCATTTCTCATTTGTTGGAAAATTATATTGTTTCTACTTTTTTGTTTTTGTTAGGACTGTAACTGAATTCTGAGGAAAACCCTTAGTCACCTATCCATTTTTCTTTAGGGTAAATTCTAGAAATGGTCATCCAGATCAGAGATCACCCAGATGCTTGGCTTTTGGTACATGTTGCTAATTACTGCTCCAGAAAGGTTATAATATGTATAGCATTGTTCTTAGAGTTTTATCTTATAACTCAGATAAATACCATATCAGAGGAGGGACCCTATTTTTCAAGAACACAACAATATGCTCCCATCATCACTATCAATGTCAAATTACCAAAGCATTTGTTCCTAAAGTCTATATGCTATAGTTTCTGTTCTGTTCTACATTTGAGGCATGAGTATGCTTGTCATTAATGGAATGCTAAATAGCTAATGTGTTCTTAATTCTCTTTGCAACCAAAGTACTCTTACATTTGTTACAGATATTCATGCCCAAGGGAATGATGCAGTTTCTTGGGTGAAACTTTGATTTTTAAATAGAAATCATGTGTCAGATATGACACAAAACATTTGGTAAAGAAAGGAGAAAATATAATATGATATATGCTAGTTCCTGAAAAATGCATAAATAGACTTTAGAATCAGGTAAATAATTCCTTCTTGGATACTGTATGTAATGACAGTTTGAAAATAATTTATGAAGAGGAATAATAACAGGGAAATAATTTATATACTTATGAATTTTATATATATATATTTATATATATAAATTATACATATTATTTTTCCCTCATCAAGGTCTCAATGGTTTTCTATAAAATATTGCTTTGAACTTGCTATTACTTCAGTTTTCAGAAGACAGAGACCCAGAGCTCATGATCTTTGTTTATGCAATATGATTCAAGAGGTACAAGTATTATAAAGTAGTTCATGTCCTTGGAACAGTGGCTACCAAGGGAACATTTAAGGTGGCTTATCACTCTCTGATGCTTTTTTAAGGAATTAAAGACTGACAACCATAAGAACATAGTTCCTATGCAGCTTCTTTAAAATGCAATTTCCATTGCATCATACTGTTTGAGAACTGGAGCTAAGATAAATAGAAATCAAAATATATTAGCTTACACATACATACACATATATTTGTATATGCATAAATATACACTTATGATACACACACATATATGTATGTAGCTTATATGGATATGTACTATATATAAGTAAATATATATTATACATATATATGATACATTAATGTTGATGTCTTACAAGGTAGCTACAATACTGCAATGATAACATTTACTGAGGGTCTTAACAAGTCATGAAACTAATTTGCATTAACTTACCAATCTTCAGTCTTTAATAACACACCTTGTTTAATAATAATATTATTATTATCTCCAGTTTACGATGTGATACTGTTAAAAATTTGCCCAAGATCATATAGACAGAAAGAGACAGGGCTGTAATTTTAACTGTATCAGTGATTTCAGATCCCAACCTCTTAACTACTGTACCCCAATTTAACTCTTTCCAACTATATTTGTAGCTAGAGAACTGGAATTACCTTCTTCTAATTTCTGAGCCCAGTTCAAACCCACTTAATTAGGTTCCCTAGGCACCTAATTATTATCAACAGTCTGAAGCCCTCATACGCCCTACCCCCTAACCTATTTCTCAGGATTATGCCTTTCAAAAGCAATCATACTATATCCATGCTTGGAGCTCTTTCATGGAGCCATCTCACTGTTGAATAAATCCTTTTATAAAAATATGCTTTACTAAAGGACCCATACCATTTCTCTTATGAAAGCACAATACCTCTGAAATAAGCTCAATGTGCAGAAGATATGAGGATCATACAGAATTTGAGATATGTTACTTCAGTGTCATCGTAAGTGAATGATTCCAAACCAAAACTCATAAATTCTAATTCTAAATCCATTACACTTTTTATACCAGAAATACATATTATAATATATTCTTTCAATAAATACTTATTAAGCACCAACTTTATACCAAACAGTATTATAAGCACTGGAGATTCAGAAGTATATGAGATTGTGAGGTTTCTGTTTAAATATCATAGGTAGCTGTATTATCAGCCATGAAGAAAAGATAAGTTATTATTATAAAATATTATAAATATTTAAATGTTCTATTTTTTTCTGGTTCATAATCTATTCTATCCATTTAAAAATCAGGCATGTAAGTATATTAGTGATGAAATAACTTGACATATCTATCTATGAATTATACTGATCATTTAGAACTGTATTAACTGAATGTTGGAGAAAGAAATTATGGGAAAATAGATTCCTGGTTCATAATCATTATTCTTCTTTTTCAGAAAGATATTTTTCAGAACTGCCATTAATGAATACTACTCAGATTTGAAAGGTAAAAACCCTTCAAACTTGCGGATCTATATTTACTCCCTTTCAAGTTAATTTTATGGTAGTTAATGTATATTTTTAATTAATAGAATTTATGAATAATTCTCTCATGAATTCTAAACCAAGCCAAATTTTCTGTCCTAGTGTTTATAAGTCTGGCAGGGAGTGGCCTTCTTCTTTGACAAAACTGTTATTTTTATATTTAAAGAACTGTGATTCACTTTCCTACGTAATTAGGAGTAAGCTGAATATTCCCTGTTCTTTTATTTTTATTTTTTTAAAGACTTTATTTATTTATTTATTTGCCAGACAGAGATTACAAGTAGGCAGAGAGGCAGGCAGAGAGAGAGAGAGAGAGAGAGGAGGAAGCAGGCTCCCTGCTGAGCAGAGAGCCAAATGTGGGGCTCAATCCCAGGATCCTGGGATCATACCCTGAGCGAAAGGCAGAGGATTTAACCCACTGAACCACCCAGGTGCTCCTTCTCTGTTCTTTTAAAAGGTTAGTATAATTGAGCAAATTGTTGGTACAGTCACATATCCACGTTTGACCCCTTCATTAGCTATAAAACAGCCTTCTTCTGATAAAATAATCAGTGCACAACAAAATGGTTTTTTTTCTGGATTTCAAAGTTATGTAAAGTCTGTCCTATATAGTTATCTACAGTCTGTCCTAGAAAAAAATGATGTCAAGATCAATATAATATATATTTTATATATATATATATAATATAAAGTGATACCACTTCATATTCTTTTTATTGTCAAAAATTGGAAAGTTGGACATGGTGTTATAATAACCCTCCCATACTAGTGGGAGTGTAATGTTGTGATACCATTCTGAAGAGCAGTATGGCACTGATTTTGTTAAATTAAGTATTCTTATACATGCCATATAACTCATAAATACTACTCCTGTTTTCCAAAGAAGTTCTCCACAGGTCTGTAAGGGAACATGAATAAAATTATTATTCACAGTGATGTCTGTAGTTATAAGAAGTTGAGGAAAAGCTGGATATCAGCTTTACAAGAGTGGATAAGAAAATGTGAGGCTTTATAGAGATACTGTATAGCCCTAGGAAAAAGCAACACACAAAAAAATGTTCACACAGTCACATATATCCTAGAAACATAATGTTGAATAAAATAAGGAAGAAGCAGAATATGTATAACATATGCCATTCACACAGAATAAAACAATATGTCTTATAGGATAACACAGAAATTAAATGGAAGCTTATTGAACACATGCTGTGTGAGTGCACATGATGAGGTTTAGGTGATGGGGACCAAGAAGAAGGGAGGAAGAAAGGAAGGGAGGGGGCAAGGGAGGAAAAGAGGGAGGAAGGGAAAAAGGAGAGGGAGAGAAGGAGGAAGGAAGTGAGGGAAAGAAGGAATGAGGGAAGGAGGCTTCCCAATTTGGAGATAAGGACAGTGGCAAGTTAGTTTTAATATTTATTTTGTACATTTTATCTTTTGATTTCATGTCTATGCTGTGAATCTCTCCAGCATTTTAACATGGAAAGCAAGAACTGCTACACAAACTGAATGTTCCCCCAAACCATTTAAACAATATTTACTTTTTCAGTCTCTGAGTCACTAGATAGTATTATTTCACCTACAGTGATGAGTACAAAGAAAATGTCCAATATAGTTTTTTTTCTCCAAAGAAAAAATTGCCAGGATGGAGAAATAGAGACAAGTTAAATATATAAACTTGGTGACAGAATAGATACAAATACATACTTATTATTTTACATTTTATTTATTAGTCTATGAAACCATGAGATTTCAGAAAAAGGAGAGTTCCACTAACATCAGAATAGGTTAAGAAGTAAACCAGGGAGTTATAATGACTGCCTTTAAATCCCAGCTCAACAACTTACAAGCAAGGTGCCTTTGAGGAAATAGTAATGAAATAGTTTATGAGCCTCATTTGCTTCCTTATTTTATCTGTAATTTTTTGAAAAACCACTTTACTGAGCTATGATTGACCTACTAAAAGCTGTACATATTTAATATATACAACTTGATGAGTTTGGAGCTAAGTGTATATCCATGAAACCATCACCACAAACTATACCTTAAACATACCCATTACCTGCAGAAGTTTTGTTCCACCATCTTTATTCACTATTACTATTTGTGTGTGATAACAACAGTTAACATAAGATCTAAACTCTTAGCACATTTTTAAGTATACAGTACAGTCTGTTGTTATTAACTGTAGGTACTATGTTGCATAGTAGATTTCTAGGACTTATTTATATAGTGTAATTGAAACTTTGTACTGTTGACTAATACCTTTTCCTTTCTCCTTCCCCCCATGCTCTGGCATCCACTATTCTACATTTTGCAACTATGAGTTTGACTATTTCATATTTCTCATATAAGCCATATCATGTTGTATTTGTCCTTCTGTGTCTGTTATATTTCACATAGCATAATGTCCTCCAGGTTTTCACAAATGGCAGGATTTAATTCCTTTTTTAGGGTCACAATATTCCATTGTATTGCATATATATGCCATTTATCTTATAGGGCTTTGTGATGATTCAATGAGACAACACAGTAAATGATTACATATGCCTGGAACGTAATAAAGGGATAACATGTGTCAACTATTATTAATAAAAAAGAAGTGAGAATCAAAATGAGTTCTGAAAATACGGGAAGGTTTGGATAGAATTAGGTATGGCATTCTAGATTGAAAGCCTCTTCAGGAGAAAGTTTTTTTTTTTTTCCTTAAAAATTAAAAACACATTCTGGGGGCGCCTGGGTGGCTCAGTGGGTTGAGCCGCTGCCTTCGGCTCGGGTCATGATCTCAGGGTCCTGGGATCGAGTCCCGCATCGGGCTCTCTGCTCGGCGGGGAGCCTGCTTCCTCCTCTCTCTCTCTCTCTGCCTGCCTCTCTGCCTGCTTGTGATCTCTCTCTGTCAAATAAATAAATAAAATCTTAAAAAAAAAAAAAAAAAACATTCTGGGGAAGGGGTCAAGATGGCGGAGAAGTAGCAGGCTGAGACTACTTCAGCTAGCAGGAGATCAGCTAGATAGCTTATCTAAAGATTGAAAACACCTACAAATCCATCCGCAGATCAAAGAGAAGAACAGCAATTCTAGAAACAGAAAAACAACCACTTTCTGAAAGGTAGGACTGGCAGAGAAGTGAATCCAAAGCGACGGGAATATAGACCCTGGGGGGAGGGGCTGGCTCCCGGCAAGCGGCAGAGCAACAGAGCACAAAATCAGGACTTTTAAAAGTCTGTTCCACTGAGAGACATCGCTCCAGAGGCTAAACCGGGGTGAAGCCTACGCGGGGTCAGCGTGGCTTAGGTTCCGCAGGGTCACAGAAGGATCGGGGGTGTCTGAGTGCCACAGAACTTACAGGTATTAGAACAGGGAAGCCGGCTAGAGACAGAGCTGACAGTGAGCTCACAGCTCGGAGTTACCTGGAACCGGTCGCAGGCTCGGTGAGCTCGGAGCGCGGCTGGAGGTCAGGCAGACGGGAGTTACTGGGTGCTGTTCTCTGAGGATGCACTGAGGATTGGGGCCCTGGGCGCTCGGCTCCTCCGGGCCAGAGACCAGGCGGCCGCCATTTGTATTCCCGTCTTCCGGAACTCTACAGAAAGCGCTCAGGGAACAAAAGTTCCTGAAAGCAAACCCGAGCGGATTACTCAGCCCAGCCCCAGGTAAGGGCGGTGTAATTCCACCTGGGGCAAAGACACTTGAGAATCACTACAACAGGCCCCTCCCCCAGAAGAACAACAAGAAATCCAGCCAAGACCAAGTTCACCTACCAAGGAGTGCAGTTTCAATACCAAGGAAAGCAGCAGAATTCCAGAGGAGGAGAAAGCAAAGCATGGAACTCATAGCTTTCTCTCTATGATTCTTTAGTCTTGCAGTTAATTTAATTTTTTTTCTTTTTTTTTTCCCTCTTTTTCTACTAAAATTTTTTGAACTTTTACTCTTTTCTTTTTTTTAACGTTTTTTAACTAGTTTATCTAATATATATTTTTTCTTTTTTTATATTTTTCTTTATTTGATTTCTTTTTTAAATTCTTTTCTTTCTTTCTTTCTTTATGAACATCTTTTTATCCCCTTTTTGTCCCCTCACGATTTGGGATCTCTTCTGATTTGGTTAAAGCATATTTTCCTGGGGTTGTTACCACCCTTTTAGTATTTTACTTGCTCCTTAATGTACTCTTATCTGGACAAAATGACAAGGCGGAAAAATTCACCACAAAAAAAAAAATAACAAGAGGCAGTACCGAAGGCTAGGGACCTAATCAATACAGACATTGGTAATATGTCAGATCTAGAGTTCAGAATGACAATTCTCAAGGTTCTAGCCGGGCTCGAAAAAGGCATGGAAGATATTAGAGAAACCCTCTCGAGAGATATAAAAGCCCTCTCTGGAGAAATAAAAGAACTAAAATCTAACCAAGTTGAAATAAAAAAAGCTATTGATGAGGTGCAATAAAAAATGGAGCTTTCACTGCTAGGATAAATAAGGCAGAAGGAAGAATTAGCAATATAGAAGACCAAATGACAGAGAATAAAGAAGCTGAGCAAAAGAGGGACAAAGAGCTACTGGACCACGAGGGGAGAATTCGAGAAATAAGTAACACCATAAGACGAAACATTAGAATAATTGGGATTCCAGAAGAAGAAGAAAGAGACAGGGGAGCAGAAGGTATACTGGAGAGAATTATTGGGGAGAATTTCCCCAATATGGCAAGGGAACAAGCATAAAAATTCAGGAGGTTCAGAGAATGCCCCTCAAAATCAATAAGAATAGGCCTACACCCCGTCCCCTAATAGTAAAATTTACAAGTCTTAGTGACAAAGAAAATCCTGAAAGCAGTGCGGGAAAAGAAGTCTGTAACATACAATGGTAAAAATATTAGATTGGCAGCAGACTTATTCACAGAGACCTGGCAGGCCAGAAAGAACTGGCATGATATATTCAGAGCACTAAACGAGAAAAACATGGAGCCAAAATACTATATCCACCTAGGCTATCATTGAAAAGAGAGGGAGAGATTAAAAGCTTCCAGGACAAACAAAAACTGAAAGAATTTGTAAACACCAAACCAGCTCTACAGGAAATATTGAAAGGGGTCCTCTAAGCAAAGAGAGAGCCTACAAGTGATAGATCAGAAAGGAACAGAGACAATATACAGTAACAGTCACCTTACAGGTAATACAATGGCACTAAATTCATATCTCTCAATAGTTACCCTGAATGTTAATGGACTAAATGCCCCAATCAAAAGCACAAGGTATCAAAATGGATAAAAAAACAAAATCCATCTATATGTTGCCTACAAGAAACTCATTTTAAGCCCAAAGACACCTCCAGATTTAAAGTGAGGGGCTGGAAAAGGATTTACCATGCAAATGGACATCAGAAGAAAGCTGGAGTGGCAATCCTTATATCAGATCAATTAGATTTTAAGCCAAAGACTATAATAAGAGATGAGGAAGGACACTATATCATACTCAAAGGGTCTGTCCAACAAGAAGATCTAACAATTTTAAATATCTAGGCCCCCAATGTGGGAGCAGCCAACTATATAAACCAATTAATAACAAAATCAAAGAAACACATAGACAATAATACAATAATAGTAGGGGACTTTAACACTCCCCTCACTGAAATGGACAGATCGCTCAAGCAAAAGATCAACAAGGAAATAAAGGCCTTAAATGACACACTGGACCAGATGGACATCACAGATATATTCAGAACATCTCATCCCAAAGCAACAGAATACACATTCTTCTCTAGTGCACATGGAACACTCTGCAGAATAGATCACATCCTCGGTCCTAAATCAGGACTCAACCAGTATCAAAAGATTAGGATCATTCCCTGCATATTTTCAGACCACAATGCTCTGAAGCTAGAACTCAACCACAAGAGGAAGTTTGGAAAGAACCCAAATACATGGAGACTAAACAGCATCCTTCTAAAGAACAAATGGGTCAACTAGGAAATTAAAGAAGAATTGAAGAATATCATGGAAACAAATGATAATGAAAACACAACGGTTCAAAATCTGTGGGACACAACAAAGGCAGTCCTGAGAGGAAAACATATAGTGGTACAAGCCTTTCTCAAGAAACAAGAACGGTCTCAGGTACACAACCTAACCCTACACCTAAAGGAGCTGGAGAAAGAACAAGAAAGAAACCCTAAACCCAGCAGGAGAAGAGAAATCATAAAGATCAGAGCAGAAACCAATGAAATAGAATCCAAAAAAACAATAGAACAAATCAACGAAACTAGGAGCTGCGTCTTTGAAAGAATTAATAAGATTGATAACCCCCTGGCCAGACTTATCAAAAAGAAAAGAGAAAGGACCCAAATAAATAAAATCATGAATGAAAGAGGAGAGATCACAACTAACACCAAAGAAATACAAACTATTATAAGAACATACTACGAGCAACTCTACGCCAACAAGTTTGACAATCTGGAAGAAATGGATGCATTCCTAGAAAAATATAAACTACCACAACTGAACCAGGAAGAAATAGAAAGCCTGAACAGACCCATAACCAGTAAGGAGATAGAAACAGTCATTAAAAATCTCCAAACAAACAAAAGCCCAGGGCCAGATGGCTTCCCGGGGGAATTCTACCAAACATTTAAAGAAGAACTAATTCCTATTCTCCTGAAACTGTTCCAAAAAATAGAAATGGAAGGAAAACTTCCAAACTCATTTTATGAGGCCAGCATCACCTTGATCCCAAAACCAGACAAGGATCCCATCAAAAAAGAGAGCTATAGACCAATATCCTTGATGAACACAGATGTGAAAATTCTCACCAAAATACTAGTCAGTAGGATTCAACAGTACATTAAAAGGATTATTCACCATAACCAAGTGGGATTTATTCCATGGCTGCAAGGATGGTTCAACATCTGCAAATCAATCAATGTGATACAACACATCAATAAAAGAAAGAACAAGAACCATAGGATACTCTCAATAGATGCTGAAAAAGCATTGGACAAAGTACAGCATACCTTCCTGATCAAAACTCTTCAAAGTGTAGGGATAGAGGGCACATACCTCAATATTATCAAAGCCATTTATGAAAAACCCACCGCAAATATCATTCTCAATAGAGAAAAACTGAAAGCTTTTATGCTAAGGTCAGGAACATGTCAGGGATGTCCATTATCACCACTGCTATTCAACATAGTACTAGAAGTCCTAGCCTCAGCGATCAGACAACAAAAGGAAATTAAAGGCATCCAAATTGGCAAAGAAGAAGTCAAACTATCACTCTTCACAGATGATGTGATACTATATGTGGAAAACCCAAAACACTCCACTCCAAAACTGCTAGAACTTGTACAGGAATTCACTAAAGTGTCAGGATATAAAATCAATGCACAGAAATCATTTGCATTTCTCTACACCAACAAGACAGAAGAAAGAGAAATTAAGGAATCAATCCCATTTACAATTGCACCTAAAACCATAAGATACCTAGGAATAAACCTAACCAAAGAGGCACACAAGATGCTCCACATCTCTCGGCATCAGGGAAATACAAATCAATACTCAGAATCTATACTCAGAAAACTATAAAGTACTCATGAAAGAAATTGAGGAAGACACAAAGAAATGGAAAAATGTTCCATGCTCCTGGATTGGAAGAACAAATATTGTGAAAATGTCCATGCTACCTAAAGCAATCTACATATTTAATGCAATTCCTATCAAAGTACCATCCATCTTTTTCAAAGAAATGGAACAAATAATCCTGAAATTTATATGGAACCAGAAAAGACCTCGAATAGCCAAAGGAATATTGAAAAAGAAATCCAAAGTTGGTGGCATCACAATTCCGGACTTCAAGCTCTATTACAAAGCCGTCATCATCAAGACAGCATGGTACTGGGACAAAAACAGACACATAGATCAATGGAACAGAATAGAAAGCCCAGAAATAGACCCTCAACTCTATGGTCAACTAATCTTTGACAAAGCAGGAAAGAATGTCCAATGGAAAAAAGACAGTCTCTGCAATAAATGGTGTTGGGAAATTGACAGCCACATGCAGAAAAATGAAATTGGACCACTTCCTTATACCACACACAAAAATAGACTCAAAATGGATGAAGGACCTCAATGTGAGAAAGGAATCCATCAAAATCCTTGAGGAGAACACGGTCAGCAACCTCTTCGACCTCAGCCGCAGCAACATCTTCCTAGGAACATCGCCAAAGGCAAGGGAAGCAAGGGCAAAAATGAACTTTTGAGATTTCATCAAAATCAAAAGCTTTTGCAACAGCAAAGGAAACAGTTAACAAAACCAAAAGACAACTGACAGAATGGAGAAGATATTTGCAAACGACATATCAGATAAAGGACTAGTGTCCAAAATCTATAAAGAACTTAACAAACTCAACACCCAAAGAACAAATATCCAATCAAGAAATGGGCAGAGGACATGAACAGACATTTCTGCAAAGAAGACATCCAGATGGCCAACAGACACATGAAAAAATGCTCCACATCACTCAGCATCGGGGAAATACAAATCAAAACTACAATGAGATATCACCTCACACCAGTCAGAATGGCTAAAATCAACAAGTCAGGAAATGACAGATGCTGGCGAGGATGCGGAGAAAGGGGAACCCTCCTACACTGTTGGTGGGAATGCAAGCTGGTGCAACCACTCTGGAAAACAGCATGGAGGTTCCCTCAAAATGTTGAAAATAGAACTGCCCTATGACCCAGCAATGGCACTACTGGGTAATTTATCCTAAAGATACAAACGTAGTGATCCAAAGGGGCACGTGCACCCGAATGTTTATAGCAGCAATGTCCACAATAGCCAAACTATGGAAAAGAACCTAGATGTCCATCAATGGATGAATGGATAAAGAAGATGTGGCATATATACACAATGGAATACTATGCAGCCATCAAAAGAAATGAAATCTTGCCATTTGCGACAACATGGATGGAACTAGAGCGTATCATGCTTAGCGAAATAAGTCAAGTGGAGAAAGACAACTATCATATGGTCTCCCTGATATGAGGAAGTGGTGATGCAACATGGGGGTTTAAGGGGGTAGAAGAAGAATAAATGAAACAAGATGGGATTGGGAGGGAGACAAACCATAAGTGACTCTTAATCTCACAAAACAAACTGAGAGTTGCTGGGGGGAGGGGGGGTTGGGAGAAGGGAGGTGGGGTTATGGACATTGGGGAGGGTATGTGCTTTGGTGAGTGCTGTGAAGTGTGTAAACCTGGCGATTCACAGACCTGTAACCCTGGGGATAAAAATATATTATGTTTATAAAAAAATTAAAAATAAAAACTTAAAACATTTTAAAAGATTTTCTAAACTTAATATCTTGATAGAAATTTTCAAGATATATTCAGCATTATGATCTGCAAGAATTTTGGTATCATTAACATTTTTTGTCTAATTTTTTTGTATCTCCTATACTATCTGCTTTATGGAATACTGATTCTAAGGTAAAGAATAGATATTCATAGTTGTAATATGAATATCCATGATGACGGATGTCAACTTTCAGCATTACAAAGTATTATTGTTATCAGTTAATATTTTTGGCCTTAATTCCAATTTTTCTGATATTAATGTCTTCATTACTCCTTCTTTCTTGGTTACATTTGACTTGAACAGATTGCCCATGACTTTGTTTTCACCTAGCCTGAATTATATTCTTTGGATATATCTACTGTATAGAAAGTAATGTTTGGGTTTGCTTCCTGATTTAATATAAAAATCTTTCATAAATTTCCTATGTAATAATTAGATAAAGCCCATTATAATTTAAAACGTGAAAGTCATTTACTCTTCTGTCATATAATGTTATGCCTTTTTAATTTTTTAATATACTTTTAAGGTCTCACATAATGTCTGCATTTTCTTAATATTTTTTTCATAGTCCTTCTCACCTCTAGGAAGCTATAATTTTCTCTTGTTTTGTATTTGTAACTATAACTTTACATAAGACCCTTAGTCTTCCATTCTAAATGCAATGATAAAATTCAGTGTTTCCTCTTCCTTTCCCTTCTCCTTTACCACCTAACACTAGTCCCTAAGTTCTCTATTCCTGTGTTTACTTTTATTTTAAATAGGCTTATTATCACATTTCATGATTTATCAGCTGAAAGTAATTAGCCTTCAGCTCTTAAATATTGAGTAATCAAAGAACTTAACAACCTTCCCTACTTTTTTCTCTCCTACCCTCCTTTTTTGGATAGTTTTATCATTTGTACATTTTGTAGGGCATGTAACACCAACATGCTGTTCTGTCAAAACCAGCATTTATACTAACCTAGCTCTACTATTAACCTAATTCAACTCTCATCACATGTCCTTGCATATAAGTGGACATAGAAGTGACATCCCTTGAGTTATTGTGCATTCAAGATGTTTGCTTGTTGAATTGTATTTAAAGAAAAATTTACTCGGTTAAAGGCAAATAGTTTTCTTATCCACCAAATTTTTAAAGTGGATATTTGAGGTAGGTTTTAGGTGATACTTTGTAAGATTTCCCACAACTTGTTACACTTGTCAGTCTACACATTTCATCAGTTCCCTTCTTTCCACCTATCTTTTGCTAGATCTCAGCTGCTATTCACTACCCCTCACCTGCCTTTTAGGTAGGATTTTTGACATAGAGAATTCATTAATAAACATCCTCAATGACTGGACTTACAAGAAATATTTTGTTAAATCTCACTAAATAAATTAAAACTCACCTCGTCTATAATTTCTCACATTTTCCTATAAGGAGAGTTTTCGGAAAAATAAAATATAATCATTTTCTAAGAAATGAAGACATTAAGAGTAAGTGTTACAAATTGAAAATTTACTGAGGCTCATTCAAAAGTCAATTGAAAATGTATGACATCAAAAAATAAATAAATAAACATGTATGACATCATTTAGCTTATGTCTGATACAATATTTTATGTAATGAAAATATATTTATGGTATTCTGCTTATGACTACATTGAAGTAACTAAGACTTGATGTTTATTTCACTGTAAACACAAGAAAACTCAAAAACATGAACATCTTTTAGACAACAGCCAACCAGTGTGTGGTATCAAAAAAATACCAAAATAGATTAAGCTGAGCCCTACAATTGACCTAGATTTCTGCCTTTTAAAATTTTCAAGACGGTGGCCCAGAAATGGCAATTCAAGCTAGAGGACAGTGATTCCACTGGTTGAGGAAGCACAGAGTTCTAGAGAACAGGGAGCTACACAGAAAAAGATCTCAAAGTATAATTTCCTAAAATCTGTTGCTAAAGACTAACTTGTGACTGCATAGAGTGAATTTCTATGAGGCTGGGTGAAGAACTACTGGGGAACTGAGAAAGGAACAACTTCAAGACATCACACTGGGCCAGGAAATACTATATTTATAACCAGTAAGAGTTGAGAGACTTCACTGAAAAACTGGAGCACTGATAAAAATCTCAGAAAGGGAGGAGCAAGATGGTGGAGAAGTAGGAGACTTAAATAGTGTCAGATCCCAGGAGTTCAGCTAGATAGTTGTCAAACCATTCTGAACACCTACCAACTCAACAGGAGATTGAAGAGAAGAGCAGCAATTCTAGGAACAGAAAAGTGACCACTTTCTGGAAAGTAGGATGTGTGAAGTGAATCTGAGGTAATATACAGGAAGATAGCTCCCAGCAAGAGGTAGAGCAGCAGAGCATAAAATTGGAATTTTAGAAGTCTGCTCCACTGAGGGACATCCCTCCAGAGTCTGGGGGGTGGGGGTGGTGGGTGTGGAGCCCTTGCTGGGAAAGTGTGGTCTCAGAACCTTCCACAGAGTCACGGAGAGACCCGGGTGCCTCAGTATGTTAGAGCTCCCAAGTATCGGAACGGGGAAGCTGGCTGCAGACATGGAGCTGAGGAGTGGCTCTTAGCTCAGGATTACCTTAAACCATGATCCAAGGTACAGTCGGGCCACTGCTTTTTGAACAGGGACTCCACAAGTGGCAGATCCAGGGATCCGGGCAGGTCCTTATTCCACTGGGAGGAGAGATGTAGAAACACACTGAAGGAAACTGCTGGGTTTGGAGACTCCCACCTGGGCGGTGCACCAGAGATTAAAAACGCTCTTTCACAGGCCATGTAAGCACAGAGTACAGCCTGAGACCAGGGAGACGGGAGGGATTGACTGCTTTTCTCTGAGGGTGCACTGAGGAGTGCGGCACCCGAGCTCTCAGCTCCTCCGTGGCCAGAGACTAGGAGACAGCCATCTTCATTCCTGTCCTCCAAAGCTGTAGGGAAAGCCTTTAGGGAACAAAAGCTCCTATGAACAAAACCGAGCAGATTACTTAGCCTGGCCCTGGCAAGGGCAATGCAATTCTGCCTCAGGCAAAGACATCTGAGAATCACTGCAACAGGCCCGTCCCCCAGAAGATCAGCAAACATCCAGCCAAGACCAGTTTCACTGATCAATGAGAACTACGGAACTCCAGACCTAGGAAAATGCAACACATAGAGTTCATGGCTCTTTTCCCATGATCCTTTAGTCTTTCAAAGTTAAATTTAAAAATTGTTTTTTTCTTACTCTAGTTTTTTTTTTTACTTTTTCCTCTTTCTTATATTAACCTTTTTAAACTATTTTATCCTATCAATACCTTTTTTAAAAATATTTTTAAATTTCATTGTTATACTAATATTCTATCCCTTCATTGTATTTAACTTTATTTTTTTTGTATGCATATAGGTTTTTCATTCCTAAATTTTTGGATACAGTTTCTTCTAACAGATCAAAATATACCCTAAATCTAGAGCATGGCTTTGTTCTAGTCTCCATCCTGATCAGAGTCTTTCCTTTTTTTTTTTCCTTTTTTCAATCAACTTCTTGTCTTATCAATTCCTTTTTTAGAATCTTTTTAAATTTTCATCTTTACAGTCATATTCCACCCCTTCATCATGTTTACCCTTATTTTTGTATATATATGTTTCTCTTTATTTAAAATTTTGGGAGGCAGTTTCTTCTAACAGACCAAAATATACCCCAAATCAAGTGTGTGGCTCTGTTCTATTCACCAGTCTAATATTTATCTATATATATCTATATAGATATAGACGTATAAAGTTTTCTTTTTCCTGCTCCTTTCTTCTCTCACCCTACCTCCAGTTTCGGGTCTCTTTTGATTTGGTTAGTGTATATATTTCTGGCATCGTTGTGACCTTTTAGTATTTTGTTCTCTCATTCATTTATTCTTATCTGGATAAAATGACAAGGCAGAAAAACTCTCATTTAAAAAAAAAAAAAAAACAAGAGGCAGCACTGATAGCTTGGGACCTAATCAAAACGGACAATAGTAAGATGTCAAAATTAGAGTTCAGAATGATGATTATGTAGGTGCTTCCTGGGTTCGAAAATAGCATGGACGATACTAGAGAATCCCTTTCTGGAGAAATAAAAGAAAAAAATCTAACCAAGTTGAAGTAAAAAAGCTACTAATGAGGTGCAATAAAAAATGAAGCCTCTTACTGCTAGGATAAATGAGGCAGAAGAGAGAATTAGTGATACAGAAGACCAAATGTTGGAGAATAAAGATGCTGAGAAAAAGAGAGATGAACAACTACTGGACCACAAGGGGAGAATTCAAGAGATAAGTGATACCATAAGACAAAACAATATTAGAATAATTGGGATCCCAGAAAGAGAAGAGAGAGGGGACAGATGGTATACAGGAGCAAATTGTACCACAGAATTTCCCTAATTTAGCAACGGGAATAAGCATCAAAATCCAGGAAACACAGAGAACTCCCCTGAAAATCAATAAAACTAGGTCAACACCCTGTCATCTAATGGCAAAACTTACAAGTCTAGTGACAAAGAGAAAATGCTGAAGGCAGCTCAGGACAAAAGCTCTGTAACATAAAATGGTAGAAATATTAGGTTAGCAGCAGACCTATCCACAGAGACCTGGTAGGCCAGAAAGGACTGCCATGATATATTCAGAGCACTAAATGAGAAAAATATGCAGCCAAGAATCCTATACCCAGCTAGGCTCTCATTGAAAATAGAAGGAGAGATAAAAAGCTTCCAGGACAAACAAAAATTAAAAGAATTTGCAAACACCATACCAGCCCTACAGGAAATTTTGAAAGGGGTTCTCTAAGCAAAGAGAGAGCCTAAAAGTAACAGACCAGAAAGGAACAGAGATAATATACAGTAACAGTCACCTTACATGCATTATAATGACACTAAATTCATATTTTTCAATTGTTACCCCAAATGTAAGTGAGTTAAATGCCCCAATCAAAAGATACAGGGTATCAGAATGGATAAAAAAAGAAGACCCATTGATATGCTGTCTGCAAGAAACTCATTTTAGACCCAAAGACAACTCCAGATTTAAAGTGAGAGGGTGGAAAACCATTTACCATGCTAATGGTCATCAAAATAAAGCTGGGGTGGCAATCGTTATATCAGACAAATTATATTTTAAACCAAAAGCTATAATAAGAGATGAGGAAGGACACTATATCATACTTAAAGGGTCTGTCCAACAAGAAGATCTAACAATTGTAAATATATATGCCCCTAACATGGGAGCAGTCAATTATATAAACCAATTAATGATAAAATCAAAGAAACACATAAGCAATAATACAATCATAGTAGGGGACTTTTACAGGCCCCTCACTGAAATGGACAGATGATCTAAGCAAAAGATCAACAAGGAAATAGAGGCTTTAAATGACATACTAGACCAGATGGACATCACAGATATATTCAGAACATTCTATCCCAAAGCAACAGAATACGCATTCTTCTCCAGTGCACATGAAACACTCTCCAAAATAGATCCCATCCTGGGTCACAAATTGGGTCTCAACCAGTACCAAAAGACTGGGATCATTCCCTGCATACTTTAGATCACAATGCTTTGAAAGAGAACTCACCCACAAGAGGAAAGTTGGAAAGAACTCAAATACATGCAGACCAAAGAGCATCATACTAAAGAATGAATGGATCAACCAACCAGGAAATTAAAAAAAGAATTTCAAAATTCATGGAAACAAATGAAAATGAAAGCACAACTGTTAAAAACCTTTGGGACACAGAAAGGAAGTCCTGAGAGGAAAGTATGTAGCAATACAAAGTATTGTTCCTTTGCTGGCCTCATAAAATGAATTTGGAAGTTTTCCCTTCCAAAACAAGTATGTTCCTTTCTCAAGAAACAAAAAAGATCTCAAGTATACAAGCTAACACTACACATAAAGGAGCTAGAGAAAGAATGGCATAGAAAGCCTAAACTCAGCCGGAGAAGAGAAATCATAATGATCAGAGCAGAAGTCAATGAATAGAAATAAAAAAAAAAAAAAAGTAGAACATATTGACAAAACTAGGAGCTGGTTCTTTGAAAGAACTAATAAGACTGATAAACTCCTGACCAGACCTATCAAAAAGAAAAGAGAAAGGACCCAAATAAATAAAATCATGAATGAAAGGGGAGAGATCACAACCAACACCAAAGAAATACAAACAATTATAAGAACATACTATGAGCTACTCTACGCCAGCAAATTTGACAATCTGGAAGAAACAGATGCATACTCAGAGACCTATAAACTGCCAAAACTGAACCAGGAAGAAATAGAAAACCTAAGCAGACCCAAAACCAGTAAGGAAATTGAAGCAGTCATCAAAATCACTCAACAAACAAGAGCCCAGGGCCAGACAGATTCCCAGGGGAATTCTACCAAACATTTAAAGAAGAATTAATTCCTATTCTCCTGAGAGTGTTCCAAGAAATAGAATGGAAGGAAAACTTCCAAATTCATTTTATGAGGCCAGCATCACCTTGATCCCAAAACCAGACAAGGACCCCATCAAAAAAGGAGAATTACAGACCAATATCCTTGAGGAACATGGATGTGAAAATTCTCACCAAAATACTAGCCAATAGGATCCAACAGTACATTAAAAGGATTACTCACCACAACCAAGTGGAATTTATTCCTGGGCTGCAAGGTTGGTTCAACTTCTGCAAATCAATCAATGTGATACAATACATTAATAAAAGAAAGAACAAGAACCATATGATACTCTAAATAGATGCTGAAAAAGCATTTGACAAAGTACAGCAAACTTTCTTGATCAAAACTCTTCAAAGTGCGGGAATAGAGGGTATATACCTCAATATTATCAAAGCCATCTATGAAAAACCCACGGTGAGTATCATTCTCAATGGGAAAAAGCTGAGAGCTTTTCCCCTAAGATCAGGAACATGGCAGGGATGTCCACTATCACCACTGCTATTCAACATAGTACTAGAAGTCCTAGTCTCAGCAATAGACAATAAAAAGAAATAAAATGCATCCAAATTGGGAAAGAAGAGGTCTAATTTTCACTCTTTGCAGACAATATGATACTTTATGTGGAAAACCCAAACACTCCACTCCAAAACTGTTAGAACTCATACAGGAATTCAGTGAAATATCAGGATAAAAAAATCAATGCACAGGGCGCTTGGGTGGCTCAGTGGGTTAGGCCTCTGCCTTCAGCTCAGATCATGATCTCAGGGTCCTAGGATCGAGTCCCGCCTCAGGCTCTCTGCTTAGCAAGGAGCCAGCTTCCTCCTCTCACTCTGCCTACTTGTGATCTCTCTCTGTCAAATAAATAAATCTTAAAAAAAAATCAATGCACAGAAATCAGTAGCATTTCTATACACCGACAGCAAGACAGAAAAAAGAGAAATTAAGGATTTGATCCCATTTACAACTGCATGCAAAACCATAAGATACCTAGTAATAAACCTAACCAAAGAGGCAAAGAATCTGTACTCAGAAAACTATAATGTATTCCTAAAAGAAATTGAGGAAGACACAAAGAAATGGAAAAATGTACCATGCTCATGAATTAGTAGAACAAATATTGTGAAAATGTCTATGCTATCTAAAGCAATCTACACAATTAAAGCAATCCCCATCAAGATACCATCCACATTTTCCAAAGAATCCTAAAATTTGTATGGAACCAGCATAGACCCTGAATACCCAGAGGAATGTTGAAAAAGAAAACCAACATTGGTGGCATCACAATTCCAGACTTTAAGCTCTATTACAAGGCTGGCATCACCAAAACAGTATGGTAGTGACACAAAAACAGACAGACAGATCAATGGAACAGAATGGAGGGCCCAGAAATGGACCCTCTACTCTATGGTCAACTAATCATAGATAAAGCAGGAAAAAATGTCCAGTGGAAAAAAGACAGTCTTCAAAAAATGGTGTTGGGAAAATTGGATAGCAGAAAAATACAGAAAAATGAAACTGGACCATTTCTTTATACCATGCACAAAAATAGACTCAAAATGAATGAAAGACCGAAATGTGAGACAGGAATCCATCAAAATCCTTGAGGAGAACACAGGCAGCAACCTCTTCAACCTCAGCCACAGTAACTTCTTCCTAGAAATATCGCCAAAGACAAGGGAAGCAAGGGCAAAAATGAACTATCGGGACTTCCTCAACATTTGCACAGTAAAGGAAATAGTCAACAAAACCAAAAGATAATTGACAGAATCGGAGAATATATTTGCAAATGACATATCAGATAAAGGGCTAATATCCAAAATCTATAAAGAACTTATCAAACTCAGCACCCAAAGAACAAAGAATCCAATCCAGAAATGGGCAGAAGACATGAATAGACATTTCTGCAAAGAAGACATCCAGATGGCCAACAGACACATGAAAAAGTGCTCCACATCACTTGGCATTCGGGAAATACAAATCAAAACCACAATGAAATATTACTTCACACCAGTCAGAATGGCTAAAATTAACAAGTCAGGAAACAACAGATGCTGGCGAGGATGTGGAGAAAGGGGAACCCTCCTACACTGTTGGTATGAATGCAAGCTGGTGCAGCCACTCTGGAAAACATCATGGAGGATCCTCAAAAAGTTGAAAATAGTTACCAGTATCACACTACTGAGTATTTACCCTATAGATACAAATATAGTGATCCATAGGGACACATGCACCTGAATGTTTATAGCAGCAATGTCCACAATAGCCAAATTATGGAAAGAACCTAGATGTCCATCAACAGATGAATTGATAAAGAAGATGTGGGAGAGATATATACGAATACTATGCAGCCATCAAAAAAAAATTAAATCTTGCCATTTGCGACGACATGGATGGAATTAGAGGGTATCATGTTAAGTGAAATAAGTCCATCAGAGAAAGATAGTTACTATACGATCTCTCTCATATGAGAAATTTGAGAGGTAGGGCAGAGAGTTGTGGGGGGAAGGAAGGGGAAAAATTTAAGTAAGATGGGACTGGGAAGGGAGACAAACCATAAGAGACTCTTTTTTTTTTTTTTAAAGATTTTATTTATTTATTTGACAGAGAGAGATCACAAGTAGGCATAGAGGCAGGCAGAGAGAGAGAGAGGAGGAAGCAGGCTTCCTGCTGAGCAGAGAGCCTGATGTGGGACTCAATCCCAGAACCCTGAGATCATGACCTGAGCCGAAGGCAGCGGCTTAACCCACTGAGCCACCCAGGTGCCCCAAGAGACTCTTAATCTCAGGAAACAAACTGAGGGTTGCTGTGGGGTAGTGGGGGGAAGGATAGGGTGTTTGGGTTATGGACATTAGGGAGGGTTATGTGCTATGGTGAATGCTGGGAATTGTGTAAGACTGATGATTCACAGACCTGTACCCCTGAAGCAAATCATACATTATATGTTTAAAAAAAAAAATCTCAGAAAGATGATGATTCAATAGGATTTTTTTAAAGCTCTAGAGTAATGGTTACTCTAGACCTTCCCTAAGAATGTGTAAAAACAAAGAGAGGGAAGGAGGGGGAGGGAAGGAGGGGGAGGGAAGAAAGGAAAGTAGGAAGGAAGGAAAGAAGGAAGAAGGAAGAAAAACCTTAATATGACAAAGTTGATTTTCAAGTTACTTCATTGTTTCTAAACCAAACTGCAACTCTCTTCACACAACAGAATTCAGACACTCAATATTGTAATCTTCAAAATGTCCAGTGTCCATTCAGAAATGGTCATTTTGTGGCAAGAATCATGTTTCTAAAACAAGACAATTATGAGGCAAGAAATTTAAGATAAATATCCTTCATGAACTTAAATACAAAAAAACCTAAGGAAAATATTAACAAATTGAATCTAGCAATATAAAAACAATAATACATCATGTCCAGTTAAGGTTCATCAGGAATGCAAGGCTGGTTTAACATTCAGAAATCAATAATTATGTTTTCCCTGTTAGACTGAGGAAAAAAGACAAAATCTACTCACACTATTTCTGTTCAAAATTATTCTGGGGAAATCTGGGTGGCTCCTTCAATTTAGAATCTGCCTTCAGCTCAGGTCATGAACCTAGGGTCCTGGGATAGAGTCCTACATCAGGGTCCCTGCTCAGCGGGGAGTCTGCTGCTCTCTCTCCCTCTGTTGCTCCCCCTGCTTCTGCTCTCTCTCTCTGTCAAATAAATAAATAATTTTTAAAATTTTTTTCTAAAAATTTTTAAAAATTATTCTGGAGTTCTTAGTGTGTGCAATGAAGAAATTAAAAAATAGATATACAAGTGGCACCTGAGTAGCTCAGTGGGTTAAGCCTCTGCCTTCAGCTCAGATCATGATCTCAGGGTCCTGGGATGGACTCCCACATTGGGCTCTCTGCTCATCAGGGAGTCTGCTTCCACCTCTCTCTCTGCCTGCTGCTGTGCCTACTTGTGATCTCTCTCTGTCAAATAAATAAATAAAATCTTTAAAAAAAGTAAATATACAAATTGGAAAGGGAGTAATGTATTTGTCATTATTCCAATAACATGATCATATACTTACATATGTATTTACATTATTTATATAATCATGAGGATTCTAGAACAAAATGATATATTTAGTAAAAGTCTTTCACATGATATATAAGCAGCTTCATCCAAGTAAAAAAATGGAAACAACTACAATATATAACAGGGTAGTATATAAATAATCTGTGGTATATTTATGCAATGGAATACTTCTCAGTAATACAAGAAAGAGATTACTTACATACATGGATGAACATGGATGAACATCAAGCCGAGTTAAAGTAGTTAGATGCAGAGTCTGCAGTATATGGTCCTATTTATGGCCACAAAGACTAGGACACCAGAAGTAAATACCAGAGCAGTAGTCATGTGTAATAGTGAAAAGTAATTTAGAGTGGCATAAAGCAGATCAATGACGGTTTGGGCCTGAGGGTGGTGGTGAGATTAATGGTAAAGAGGGAGGGAATATCTTGAGGTAATGGAAATGTTCTATACGTTTATTTTGTTTGTGCTTACTTGACTGTATATAGTTGTTAAAACTCACTGAACTATAAAACAAAAATGGGTATATTTTATTGTAAATTATATACTTATAAATTCTACTAAATTAAACAAAATGTATAAATAAGATATCAAAGGACATGTAAAATAATAAATAGGTAGTTTATTTGCATTATTTTTCTTTTTGTATAGTTGGATTTAATTATAATATTTAAGTTTTTGTTTAATCTTATGAAATGGCTTGTTTATGGGGAAATGAGCATAGCAAAGTTTATATAAAATCCTATCAAAATACACTTTTTGAAAAAAATAAAAAGAATACACTTTCTTTTAGACTTAGGCATTTTTTCTAACCAAGGGCTATTAAACTTTAGTAACATCCCTCCTGGAAAACACCTGATTCATCCCTTCTCCTCACCTTTTGTCTTATCTCTATTACCCCAATTTTTTTTTCTTCCCATGTCAATCTTCAGTAAATGTTAGAACCTCCTGATTCTTTCCCCAGTCTCCAGCCTTATCATATCTCTACCCCTTTGTCCACACTGGAGTCACAATGACCACTCTGAATTATAGAGCTGTGAACCTGGTTTAAAATTAAGTCTAGGTTGCCATTCTAAGTTTCATTGTCAATGTATTATAAGATCTGTCATGATCTTGACCAACTTTGCTTCCCACCCACCTACCTACTGAACCTCTTCTTTATTCTTTGTCTTACTTTTTGTACCTTCTACTGCCATCCTAATCTCCCCTCCCATATACCTCAACTTACATTTTTTTATATATACTTTACCTAGATTCAACTTTAATGCCCATAGTGGGACATACTCTTTCTTCCCTCTGAGTTAGACTTTAATACTGTTCATTATTGTTTAGCATGTGCTATTTCTTCTGAATCACTTTCCTTTCTTCCCCCCTTCTTTCTTTCTCCTGGCTAACTCCTATTCAGCATCAAAGATTCATCCCGGCAATGACCTTCTCTTCGAAGATTACCTTGAGAAGATCATATTTGAGGCTCCTTTCATGGAATTTTGTATATTATCAATATAGCATTTAATTTGCTGGATTTTGATTGCTTTTTCCCCCTTACCTACTATTTTGGAGAAACTGTTGAAATCAGAAGTGACTCTGTTCTTTGAGTTAGGCCTAATTACAATTTGTTTGTTTGTTTATTTGTTTGTTTTAATTGAGGTAGAGTTAACACATATCAGTTTCATGTGTACATTATAATTTAATATTGGTATATATTGTGAACTGACCACTACAATGATTCTAGCCAACATCTGTCACCAGACATAGTTACAACTCTTTTGTTCTTAAGGTGGGAACTTTTAAGATTCAGGCCAAAGCTTCCGGACATGGAAGCAGGCCTTTTTCACAAAAAGACTGAGGGTATGGTTTCAGTGTGCTATCTGTGCAGTGCCCTAAGAGTGGCAGCCTGCCAAGATCTCTTCTCTGTTATGGTCCCCTGGCACCTAGGAATCCAAACCCTGCGGGCCAATGGAGTCAGGTAATTAAGAGGTGTCCCCTGGGTGGTAGGCACAAAGACTAGGACACCAGAAGTAAATACCAGAGCAGTAGTCATGTGTAAAAATTTCCTTCTGGGAAATACTGACACTTTGGAGTGAGACAAAGAGGAGAGCCTTAAGATGGTACCCACCAACTTGACCAAAGCTGAGAGGAAAAAAACGGAGATCATGCCTGCCTCCAGGAATGAAAAAAGAGAGGGGAGAAGAAGAAGAAGAAGAAGAAGAAGAAGAAGAAGAAGAAGAAGAAGAAGGAGAAGGAGAAGGAGAAGGAGAAGGAGAAGAAGAAGAAGAAGAAGAAGAAGAAGAAACTCCAAAACTTTGGGGATAAAGAAAAAAAATGATAGCGCCCTCCAGTTGGAGCTAGACCAAGGGAAACCATAAAGAGGTCCCTGCCAGTCTCCACCCCCACAGAGCACCCCCAGTAGGCCTCAAATGTCTATAAATCAGGTGCCTGGCCTTGAGCCTGATGCTCTAAGACAAGCAAATGGACCTCCTCACCACAAAGTCTGGGAGTGCCTCCATCAGTTGCTTCCAAGCTAGGGCCCAGAGGTGGTGAGTTTGAGCATGAGCACTTTTTTCAGATTGCTATAGCTTTGCAGATCTCCTAGAGATAAGCCCCATCTCTTAGTTGCATCTCTTAGTTGCAGGTCTTCAAAACTGGCAGTGGCCGAAGTGGGGTTCAAACCCTTTGTTTCTCAGAGAGAAGCTCCAGGTTTTGAATTCTCTCTTGATTGCAGGTGGGCCCCAGGAGTGTGGGTTATGGTGAGACTGCATCCCAGTCCCTTCTATCTGCTTTCATGTGGGCCTTCTAGGACTGGAGCGTAGGAGTTCTCTGGTCAGTTTCTAGATTTTTTTTTCAGAGGAAGGTATTCCTGTGTAGCTGTAGATTCAGTGTATTTGTGGGAGGAAGTGATTCAGAGTCCTCTTACATCGCCATCTTGAACCCGTCTTTACAGTTCTTTATAAAGAGTAGTGAGATGAAATTCTGAATCATGAAGAGGTGGGAACTTGTCAAAGGGTTTTCCTACTGTTTATATATTTATTATATACTATGAGTAATAGTAAGAAGTACTTAAGTCACATATCATTAGGTTTAGCTCTTTACCAGCGAGGAATTTTTAAATATAAGCAATTTTAGGCTCTACACTTTCCCCCCACTCCCGCCTTTTTTGAAGGTTTGGGTGACACAGAAAGATGACTAGGTGAGTACTTGAAAAGAAGGTGGAGAAATTCTCACCTGTCTTTATACCTTTCCTGGGGCAGAATGACTAGCAGTGGTAAAATCTGATAAAGATTCCATTACCTCTTTTGAGGCAGGTTTAACTAATAAGAGCCTATTATTTGGTGGCAACATTCCTTACACCACACACAAAAATAGATTCAAAATGGATTAAGGACCTCAATGTGAGAAAGGAATCCATCAAAATCCTTGAGGAGAACACAGGCAGCAACCTCTTCGTCCTCAACCGCGGCAACATCTTCCTAGGAACATCGCCAAAGGCAAGGGAAGCAAGGGCAAAAATGAACTATTGAGATTTTATCAAGATCAAAAGCTTTTGCACAGCAAAGGAAACAGTTAACAAAACCAAAAGACAACTGACAGAATGGGAGAAGATATTTGCAAATGACATATCAGATAAAGGACTAGTGTCCAAAATCTATAAAGAACTTAACAAACTCAACACCCAAAGAACAAATAATCCGATCAAGAAATGGGCAGAGGACATGAACAGACGTTTCTGCAAAGAAGACATCCAGATGGCCAACAGACACATGAAAAAGTGCTCCATATCACTCGGCATCAGGGAAATACAAATCAAAACCACAATGAGATATCACCTCACACCAGTCAGAATGGCTAAAATCAACAAGTCAGGAAATGACAGATGCTGGCGAGGATGCGGAGAAAGGGGAACCCTCCTACACTGTTGGTGGGAATGCAAGCTGGTGCAACCACTCTGGAAAACAGCATGGAGGTTCCTCAAAATGTTGAAAATAGAACTGCCCTATGACCCAGCAATTGCACTACTGGGAATTTACCCTAAAGATACAAACGTAGTGATCCAAAGGGGCACGTGCACCCGAATGTTTATAGCAGCAATGTCCACAATAGCCAAACTATGGAAAGAACCTAGATGTCCATCAACAGATGACTGGATCAAGAAGGTGTGGTATATATACACAATGGAATACTATGCAGCCATCAAAAGAAACGAAATCTTGCCATTTGCGACACCATGGATGGAACTAGAGCGTATCATGCTTAGCGAAATAAGTCAAGCAGAGAAAGACAACTATCATATGATCTCCCTGATATGAGGGAGTGGTGATACAACATGGGGGCTTAAATGGGTAGGAGAAGAATCCATGAAACAAGATGGGATAGGGAGGGAGACAAACCATAAGTGACTCTTAATCTCACGAAACAAACTGTGGGTTGCTGGGGGGAGGGGGGTTGGGAGAAGGGGGGTAGGGTTATGGACATTGGGGAGGGTATGTGCTTTTGGGTAAATTGGAAGGGGAGAAGAACCATGAGAGACTATGGACTCTGAAAAACAATCTGAGGGGTTTGAAGTGGCGGGGGGGTGGGAGGTTGGGGCACCAGGTGGTGGGTATTATAGAGGGCACAGCTTGCATGGAGCACTGGGTGTGGTGAAAAAATAATGAATACTGTTTTTCTGAAAATAAATAAATTGGAAAAAAAAATAGAACAGAGGAAGAGTTTTTGGAAAAAGGGAGTTCTAGTGGGAAATTTGTTGTACTACATGTTACATTTCTTGTAGCACTTGCTTACTCATTTTGTTTTGTAATGCCTGGGCAAAGAAATTACTGTGACTATGACTAACTTAATAACTAGTAATCACACTTAGTAATTTTCATCTTTATTTTTGGGTGGGGTGGAGACAAAGTCATTTTCTGTCTGCCCATTTTTGGCAGGCATTTTCTGTCCCATAAAGAGGAATTTGACCAAGGTTCACTCCCGTATCTCTACCTCTGAGACTATGATCTCCCTGAGAGCAAAAACTGTATGTACTTCTTTCCAAGTTTATAGCACAGGGCTTACACAAGGTAAATGCTCAATATGTATTTGTTGGGTTAAACGAATGAATGAAGGGTATACATTTTCCCTGTGAAGAACACCTACTGGTTGATACCTGGCTGATGACAGAACATCATTTCAGCAATTCTAACAATTTTATTCTTACGTATAATAAGAACATCTACAAAACACAGTAACACTTAAGGAACTGCACCTAGGTAGTACCTGCAACTCAAATGTGACTCCCAATGCCTATCTCTCCTGAGATAGTATAAAAGGAAGCCCTTATAACAGAAGAATATATAACATAAGATTGAATAAATACTGGAGAAAAAAAGGGCAAGGGTTTGAGCTGAAGCTCTGTTTTTAGCAACTTGCAATACTTACCGGTAATTAATTTAAGCTCTATTTGGATTTTCTGAAACAATCAAGTAGGAAATGTGACTATTAGAAGCCAGGGTTGGAACTGGATGTGCCCAGGATGTTTTCTATTTCTAGGCTAGTTTGGATCATGTGAGCTCTGAACACTGTCTGGGAGATGGCCCAGCATTCTGAATATTTTTGCATTTTCATTAGCTCAGCCAGTAATTGTAAGTCAGCTATATACTTCTGGGTGCTGAGAGTAGGTCAGCAAAACATGAGGAGTTTCTATTCTAAAGCTTATATGTCTCAGATTTCCTTTTTTAATGCTTGTACCAGTCATGAATTAATTGTAATTCTTAATTTAGTAGGAATGTATTTATTTTTCTGTTTTGACTTTCATGTCTTTTTGAAAGTACTACACTTTGAGTAAAATTGCTTTCTAGGGTGCTGGTAGAGTGATTCGTAATGCTTGTGTATTTACTCTGCTTTTCTTCCCTTGGATGAGAAGTAGCCCTATTGATATCGAATATATAGTCTCTGAAACATACATTGCACAAGTTCTTTCGAGACAATGGTAGAATGAAAAATAGACTGTGAGACCACATAAAATCAAATTCCTGACATCTGGCCAGACCTGGCCTGGGCTGCAAAATTTCACGTGCCCAGGCCAAAGTAATGTGAACTGAGAGGTGGGTGCATCTAATTATGCTCAAGTGGACATTCCTGCCCCATTCACAGTTTTCATATCTAGCACCTGTAATATTCCTATGCGGGGCCTCTTTGGGACCATTCTCTAGTTCACTCAACGACACTGCAAATAGGCAACTTGCTTTATTCTTCTTGTCTTTTGAGGGAGAGTTTATTTCCTGTTTTTGACTTTTTTTTCAGTTGCCCATATTTACTCCTCATTTACAATGTGCATAATGAAGGGTTAGGAATACTGTATTTTATAAGAAAGTCCTAGGCAATGTGAATGAGTATTTTTACCTCCAATCCTTAATTTCATGTTGTGAATGGATAAAAGGAATATGGAAAACGTGTTGGTGAACCCTGACTTTATTTTGTTTGGGGCTTCTGTGTTGTGCCACCTGACTTAGAGGCATTAAAGTGTATCTATCTTCCCATGAACTCTTATCCTCTGTTCTTCATCATCACTGGTGTCCCCATTAGAAAAAAAAAATCGAAGAGATGTCTGCCAATCCAGTTTTCAAGTACATCTCTCTTGGAATAGTGAGCAGGCCTCCTCCTGTCAATCACCTTTTGTAACTTGAAGAAAAGAGAAAGTTACTGACTGACACCAAGGAGAATTTCTTTACATTCCATTCTCAGTATCCAAGGGACTTTGGGATTTGAGGCTATCAAATTAGTGTCAATTTGAGGCATTTCTGAGAGAAGGAGAAAAAAAATTTAGAGATTACCTGAATTCATCTTCCATGTGGCCCATTGCTAACATCCAATCAGTCACAGAGAAGGGCATTATATTTCAAAGGCTAAGTATCTCCTTAATTATAGAAATGAATAATCCAGCTCCACCAGCTCTCTTTTTTTTCTTTTTCTTTTCTTTTCTTTTCTTTTCTTTTCAGTGTTCCAGCTTTCATTGTTTATGCACCACACCCAGTGCTCCATGCAATAAGCGCCCTCCTTAATACTTACCCCCCACCCCCTCCCTTCCAAAACCCTCAGTTTGTTTCTCAGAGTCTACAGTCTCTCATGGTTTGTCTCCCCCTCCGATTTCCCCCAAATCACTTCTCCTCTCCCTGTCCCCCAGCTCTCTTTTTAAAGGCTGTAGCCCATGAAATGAGAGGTTTGAACTTGAAGGATCAACACAAACAAAATTTGCTGCAATTTATGCTACTAGCTTCTTTTCCTATTGTCCAAACACAGTATTTCCTTCCTGACAAAGGAAATGTATGAAGTCGGGAAACACTTTTTCTAAGCTTCAGCGGGATTTAATAGCATTTCTTTCACCTTCTCAGGCTCCGTGGTTGTGAACAGCATCAGAAACTGATGATCTTTTCTTTAATGTTGTGGATGATTTAAGACAATCTTCCCAAACTATAAAATTGAGGAGAACATTTAGGGCTCTGAGTTATCATAGCAGTAGCACACATTGTTATAATGCTCACTTTGAATCAAAGAAAAATTTTTTTTTACATTTTTGTTGATCATCTCTAAAATTATTTAGTGGTAATTTGGGATAGACATATTTCCAGAATATTTAGATTCAAGGAATTGATCTTTATACTTTGTGTATTTCAGTTTCTCCCTGGTGAGTGTAAAGTGCTTAACCCAGGGTTCTGTACTTAACAACCACTTAATATTTGTATTCATTACTGTTATTGTCATGGTGACTTTTCTGCTAGTATAGTCTTGCTTCAGTCAGTAATACATTGAGCACTTACTATGCACAGCATTGTGAAGATTACAAAGGTTAGTCATGCTCAGATACTAACTCTGCTTAAATAAGAAATGGCTAACAATAGAAATTAGTACAATGAAAAATAAAAAGTAATGAGTGTAGTAAGAGACAGAAATAAAGTCCTTTGGTCATTTAGAAGCATGAGAAATAAATACCTCCAGATAAAATCAGGAAAGGCTTTCTGGTCAAAGTGGCATTTACGCTGGCCCTAAGAGAGTAGGTACAATTGAGACATGTAAAAAGCCAGGAATGGCTACTTTGAGAAGGGAGATTAGACTGAGAAAGTTTACCGTGATAGAACAAGACATGTATATTGTATAAAAAGGACAGAGTGAGATGTACTTGCCAACAGAAGTTAGGTATGTATCATGGAAAGCTTTGGGTGTCTGGGTAAGAAGTTGGTGGGACTTTTTTTTTTTTTTTAACTAAACAGAATCCATAAATGGTTTGGAGACAAGAAAGGAATGTGATTAAAAATATTTTAAGATTAATTCAATTGCTATCCTTATGCTTTCAAAGTTTGTTATCAGCTTTCAGGTGTATTTTAAAAATTTATAATTGTATATTATAATAAATATATATTACTAAATTATATATAAAGTTATACTATATATATGTATATTTTTTGCTATCTGCAAGGATGGAGGCTAAATACTCAAGAAACACCTGCCAGGGGTGCCTGGGTGGCTCAGTGGGTTAAGCCTCTGCCTTTGGCTCAGGTCATGACGTAAGGGTTCTGGGATCGAGTCCTGCATCGGGCTCTCTGCTCAGCAGGGAGCCTGTTTCCTCCTCCTCTCTCTCTGCCTGCTTCTCTGCCTACTTGTGATCTCTCTCTGTCAAATAAATAAATAAAATCTTCAAAAAAAAAAAAAGAAAGAAACATCTCCTAATAATAGCACAAGAATGTCTCCTTATAAAGTTCAACTTTTTAGATATATAAAATATATATATATAAATATATATATATTTATATTTTCACACTTTGTCATCACAAATATTCAGGGTAGTTTAGCTATGAGGGATTAGAAAACATTTAATATACGTAAAGAAAAAACATCTTCAGAAAAATATTTCAATTAGGTATCTTAATTTAAAAATCTCATGATCTTTTCTCTAATCTTCTGAAAAATGTAATCTAACTTTAGAAAATAGCATTGTGAGGGTTTGTAGGTTGTATTAAAGCATAAAGAAACCAAATCAAGAGAAGGAAGAAAATCCTTCCTTCCTAGACTGAAGGAAATCCTTGTGTTCCTACTGAAAAGCTGAAATCTCATTCACAACTTACTCAAGTTATCTAAATCATATGCTTTAAAGATGAGGAATCTCCTTCTGAATGTAAACAAATGTAACTGAGAGGTAGAAGGGATACTGATTCTATGGGGTATACAGCACTTTACTCTGTACCATTTCCTAACACTAAAATCCAGGATATTCTAAGTCTAATCAACATTACATAATAATGACTGATCTTTTTGTCTAGCAAAACCTTTTGCATACAGAGAACTACACGTTTTCCTGATGAATCAAGACCTTTCTGGCTTGAAATTATGCATTAATAATCTGTAGATAATTTTAGGCTGGTTGCTACTAATAGGTGAGTTTTAAAAGTCACTCTTCTAAGGTGATTGACCAAAGAGGGTGAGGACCGAAGAGGGTTTATTTACCTCCTAGTATCTTTATTATAGTTAGTATCTTCTTCCTCGGCTAAATAAGTTACTGCAAGGAAGATAAATATTGCATATGCAAATACCCTTTAAATAGGAACCTTATGTAACTGAGAGAAATATGGAAGACATTTCATCATAAACAGTATTTGATTACATTTTAGGGAATTCCCCAACTGATTTGGATAAAGTCTGGGGTATAAATGCATATCCCTAAAAAAAAAAGTTTATTTTCTTTAATTATAGGCATTTTGGATTTCTGTCTGCACTATGTAGTTTTATTACATTAAATACTAAGATGATAATGTGTAAAGCTCCCAGGTTTTGGAAGGATTAGGCAGGGACTGTCAATTCAAGCAGAAAATTTTATCTAAATTCTAAAAGATTAAAAAGTTAAAACTGACAGGAAGGCTAATGTTTTCATTATTATATGGTTATTCTCTAGCATAGAAGACACCTCTTTTACAGATTATAAAAATATTCCAAAGAAATATCATTAAGGCAGTTAGAACAAAATGGCTCTTTCACCATTTAATTTATATAAAAGAAAACAAACAAAATAGAAATCACGTGTTGAGGGGCACCTGGGTGGATCAGTGGGTTAAGCCTCTGCCTTCGGCTCAGGTCATGGTCTCAGGATCCTGGGATCAAGCCCCGCACTGGGCTCTCTGCTCAGCAGGGAGCCTGCTTCTCCCTCTCCCTCTGCCTGCCTCTCTGTCTACTTGCGATCTCACTCTCTCTGTCAAAAATCTTAAAAAAAAAAAAATCACGTGTTGATATTATATTTGGAATTTATAACATTATATTATGGAATTTAGACCTTATAAGATAAAGATTTCTAAGAAAATTATAGAGTTCTCAGTTTAATTATATGTAAGTAAATTATAGCATATAAATTACTACCTGTATATTACTTTTTGAAAACCGGTCAAAGTTCTTTAAAATGGAAAAAATAAAGCATTAATTCTTCCCATATTATAAATATGAGGATAAAAACAATTCAGTAAAATTCCTGTTTCCAATTTAGTTGAAAGAAAGAATCTCAAAATGATTCACTAAGAGAAAAAAACTAACCTCACAGATAACAGTCAGCAGTAGTACTGTGAACATTTCTGGGTTCTGTTTTATACAGAAATAGATATCAACAAGTTAGGGTTTGTGTGACTCCCTAAAAGCTTCATATCCTTCAAAATAACTTCACATTAACCTGAGAGTCTGAAATTCCTTTCTGTGAGATTGGCTTTCTCTGCCTTTTCTTAAAACAAGTTTTCTTTTTTTTTCTTTTTTTTTTAACATAAGCTTTCTATTAAAACAACAGTGTAGCTTACGAAAGAGTCGCATTAAATGTGTATATGTTATGACAGGATTAACAAATTTGAGGTAAAGAAGACTTTTTACTAAAAATAAAAGATGGAATGACTATGGACCCTACCAGTGAGATGAGGACTATGTCAGAGGCTAAACTGTATATAAGAGGAGAACCAAGGAAACCATGTGGGTAGATGTTGATTATCATTAGGTATTATAAACTCAAATGTCTTCAGAAGCTATTAAAATAATGTGTGGATAGATGACGATATGGAGTAGTTGTGTGGAATGGAACATGAATACCTTCCCAACCTCAAAGCATTAAAAATCTTTTTCTTAAATACTGTGCTAATGAAACACAGTAGATCAAGGCCAGAATTTGCCCAAAAAAACACAAAAAAACAAAAAAACCCTAAAAGCTCCTTGCCAGGGTGTTACCGCTAAGCTTATTATTCTGAAGTAGTAGAGATTTAAATTAAGTTGAAACCCTTGTTCAACTCTTATATATTATCCAATTCATCTGAAAATACGATGGGGAGTGGTAGAATGGTGTAGTATGATAGGACCCCAGCACCATATGGCCTCACACAGTCTATTTATACTTTCTAAGCCTTCCTTTCTTCTTGTGTAGGGTGATGATAAAAGTAGTACCAAAATGAGGATTTAACAAAATAGGGTATATGGAGCTTGGTACAGAATAACCACTCAAAAGTTAAGTACTGACTGCTACTTTATTGTTTTTGGAAAAAATACATAATTTTATTTATTTACTTATTTATGTATTTATTTAAATATTTTATTTATTTATTTGACAGACAGAGATCACAAGTAGGCAGAGAGGCAGGCAGAGAGAGTGGGGAAGCAGGCTCCCTGCCGAGCAGAGAGCTCGATGTGGGGCTTGATCCCAGGACCCTGGGATCATGATCTGAGCCGAAGGTAGAGGCTTTAACCCACTAAGCCACCCAGGTACCCCTGTAATTTTATTTTTTATATGAACTACTAATTCTGGCTAATCAAAACTTGACACTTTTATTTATTTTTTAAAGATGTATTTATTTATTTTAGAGAGTGAGAACATAAGCAGGAGAAGAGGGGCAGAGAAAGAGGCAGTGAATTTCAAAGCAGACTCCATGCTGAGAGCAAAATCCAGTGCGGGCTCAATCCCATGACCCTGAGATCAAGAACTGAGCTGAGATCAAGAGTCAGACACTTAACCAACAGAACCATCCAGGTGTCCCTATAAACTATATTCTTATAGTAAAATAAGCTAGAGAAAAGAAATTGTTGTAAGGAAGAGAAAATACATTTATAGTCCTATACTGTATTCATTGAAAAAAATCTGCATATAAGTGGGCTGGCTCAGTTCAAGCCTATGTTGTTCAGAGTCAACTGGCTGGCATGAGAAAATACTCCCCAAATCATAAATCAATAATTATATTATTTGTATGTATTTAATTACAGAATTATTTATTTCCATACACCTCTGATTATTGCAATTTAGTAATATAAACAAAAATAATTCCTTAGGTCCTGACCTATTTTCCCAGTGACAAACCTCATACACAGAATTTTTCACTCTTATTTATACTATAATTGGTTTCACAATCTTTCAGTTTTCCTCTGTGTTACCATTGTGAGGTAGAGTGAGATACATAGGTTTCAGAATAAATCATATCTGAAGACGGTTGTAAGAATATGTATGGCTTTGGGGCACCTGGGTGGCTCAGCTGGTTAAGCGTCTGCCTTTGGCTCAGGTCATGGTCTCAGGGTCCTGGGATCAAGCCCCGTGTTAGGCCCCCTGCTTGGTGGGGAGCCTGCTTCTCCCTTTGCCTCTCCTCTCCTGGCTCTCTCTCTCTCTCAATAAATAAATAAATAAATAAATAAATAAATATCTTTCAAAAAATACGTATGGCTTCAATTTTTTTCAGATACAAGATCTGATACACCAGAATTTGCTTTAGGTTCAGTTTGAGTCACTTTATCTTTAAATAAGGTGGAGCACTCTTCTGAAAGAGAGCTCTGATGGGTCAGTCTTCCTCATATAACTGGATCTCCAGAAATTGATAAAAATTCATTCATTCACTCATTCATTCATTCACTGGATAAATACTTGTATAACTACTCTATGCCAGATACTACATAACATAGGAACTAGAAATACATAAACGAAATATAGCCTCTATCCTCATGGAGTTAAGTCAATTAAGGATGATCCTCTCACCACAAAAGTCTACAACTGCAACTGTTTGATCAAATATGCTCTGACAAAGATGTCCAAAAAAACCCAAATGGACTAAGAAGACTTCCCATTAAGTCAATACCTCAGCTGCATCTTAAAGGACGAATTTAGTGTAAGGGTAAATTTTTAGTGATGCTGTTTAAAATAATATAAAAAGCCCAGTTCTGTACCTTTCAAACAAATGGAAGGACTACACTTCCATGTCCACTCTGAAGTTAGGCATGGCCAAACTTAGTCAATGAAATATAAATGGGATTGATATATGTGTATTACCTCCAGACAGTGGGATGAAGAACCAGCAAGTGCTTCACTGTATTCTTTTACACCACTGCAGAGACACAGATTTGCACAGAGCCTCCATGTGCCTGGGTATCTAGAGGCTATGAGTAGAGCCACATGGCCTGACTGTATCTTTTGTAGTGATAAGCTACTCTGATTGATAACAAGATTGGGGGTTTGGAGATAGGAGGTAAAATATTGATTTTTGGACAGAGGGTAAAAGATGTGGAAAAGAACTAAGGAATACTTTGGGGGTTCCTTTGTTTGTTGATTGTTTTACAAATTGTGCTGGGACAATTGAGTAGTCACTCACAAAAGAATAAAGTGGACCCCTATGATAGACCACACTCACAAATTACTTCAATATGGATCAAAGATAAAAGAGAAAATTATAAAACTCCTAAGAGATGAGGTGCCTGGGTGGCTCAGTCTGTTAAGCATGTGACTCTTGATTTCAGCTCAGGTCATGATCTCAGGTTCTTGAGATAGTCTTCATGTTCAGCAGAAGTCTGCTTGAGATTCTCTCTCTCCCTCCTTCTCTCCCTCTGCCCCTTCACCATCCTCCTCCAAAATAATAATAAATACATCTTTTAAAAAAAATACCTCTTGGAGAAAATAGAATAAATGTGATTTTAGGTTAGACAATGACTTCTTTGATATGATGCCAAAAGTACAAACAAAAGAAAAAAATAGATAAATTAGACTTACCCAAATGAAAATCTTTTGAGTTTCAAAATACAACACCAAGAAAGTGAAAAGGATAACCCATAAAGTTAGAGAAAACCATATTTCTGATAAGGGACTTCTATTTAGAATACCTAAGAAACCCCTTTAGCCCAATTTTTATATAACCCGGTTTTTCTAAAAAGGGCAAATGATTTGAACAGATACTTCTCTAAAGAAGATCTATACATAGAAATAAGAATATGAAAAGATGCTCAAAATCATTAGCCATTAAAGTAGTGTAAATCAAAATTCAAGGAGATAGTACTTCACATAATAAAAAAGATAACCGGCACTGGCAATGTTGTAGAGAAAGTAGAACCTTCATAGATGGCTGGGTGGAATGTAAAACGGTGTAGTCACTTTGAAAAACAGCCTGGCGGTTCCTCACATGGCTAAACAAGAGTTATATGATCCAGCAATTCCACTGTCAGTTGTATACTCAAGAGAAATGAAAATGTATGTCCACAAAAAACTTATATAAAAATGTTCACAGCAGCATTTTTCATAATATCTAAAAAGTAGAAATAACCCACATGTTCATCAATTGATGAATGGATGAACAGAAGTGGTATATCCACACAATAGAATATTATTCTCCAATAGAAAGAAAAAAAGTAATGTTACAACATGAATGACACCTGGAAACATATGTTTTTTTTTTTGTTTTTTGTTTTTTTTTTTAAAGATTTTTTATTTATTTGTCAGAGAGAGAGAGAGGGAGAGCGAGCGAGCACAGGCAGACAGAATGGCAGGCAGAGGCAGAAGCAGGCTCCCCGCTGAGCGAGGAGCCGGATGCGGGACTCGATCCCAGGACGCCGGGATCATGACCTGGGCCAGAGGCAGCTGCTTAACCAACTGAGCCACCCAGGCAGTGAAAGAAAACAGTCACGGAAGATCACAGATAGCATGTGACATGCAAATTGACAAAGGCAGAAAGTAGATTAATGGTTAACAGGGGCTAGAGGAAGGAAGGTATGGGGAGTGACTACTACTGGGTTTGAGGACTTTATTGGGGGGGGAATTATTCTAAAATTCGTGATAATGGTTAGCAAAACTCTGTGAATACACTAAAAATACTGAGTTTTATGTTTAAGGGTGTATTTTATGGTAAGTGTATCATGTATTAAAAACCTACTATTTTGGGGTACCTGGATGCCTGGGTGGCTCAGTGGGTTAAAGCCTCTGCCTTCAGCTCAGGTCGTGATCCCAGGGTCCTGGGATCGAGCCCCGCATCAGGCTCTCTGCTCAGCAGGGAGCCTGCTTCCTCCTCCTCCCTCCCTCTCTCTCTCTCTCTCTCTCTCTGCCTGGCTCTCTGCCTACTTGTGATCTCTGTCTGTCAAATAAGTAAATAAAATCTTAAAAAAAAAAAAGATTCTCTCTCCTTAAAAAACAAAAAAAAAGCTACTGTAAAAAGTTCACTGCAAAAAGTTGGGCTTAGCCACCAGAAGAAGGTATTTCAACTGGCATCACATTCTTTTTTTTTTTTTAAATATTTTATTTATTTATTTGACAGACAGAGATCACAAGTAGGCAGAGAGCCAGGCAGAGAGAGAGAGAGGAGGAAGCAGGCTTCCCGCTGAGCAAAGAGCCCGATGCAGGGCTCGATCCCAGGATCCCAGGACCCTGGGATCATGACCTGAGCTGAAGGCAGAGGCTTTAACCCTCTGAGCCACCCAGGCGCCCCTGGCATCACATTCTTAATGAAGGCATTTGGCTATAGTTGGCTATAGTTTTTACCCTGGGGTGCAGTCCCCCTCAAGACTGTGCAGAGGGGTACAAGATAATCCTCCTCACTAAAATCAGGTCTATGTTCCAAAGTAGTGATCACATAGAGTAACTCGATTTTTTAAAAAAGTGTTTGTCGATATTAATGTTTATCAATGATATTTGTAACCCTAAATTCAGTGGTGACTGGAAAAGGAGAGCATCCTTTAATTGGAAGAGTAGAATGCTTCAAAGCTCTAGAAAAAAATGAATTCTATGTTAAAAGAGCATTCAAATCAATAAGGTCTTTTGCAAGTACAGTGTAGGAAGAAGCAGCAATAGAAATGTATATTGTATTAGAACATACAATAAAATTCACTTTTGCATTGTCCATTGTTACTGCATAGAAGTACAACTGATTTTTTAATGTTGGTTTTTCATCCTGCAACTTTGCTGACTTATATTTTAGTTCTAATAACAATTTAGTGGATTCTTTAGGATTTCCTATTTAAAAACATCATGTCATCTACAAATACAGCTTTACTTCTTCCTTTCTGATGTGGGCACCTTTTATTTCTTTTTCTTTCTTAATTGGCCCTGATAGAAACTTCTGTACAATGTAGAACAGAAGTGGTGAGAACAGACACCTTTGTCTTGGTCTTAATATTTGCTAGCAAGCATTCAGTCTGACACCACTAAGTGTAATGTTAGTTGTGGGTTTGGTATTTTTTTTTCATAGATACTCTATTAAATTTAAATTCCTATCCACTCCTATCCAACTCTCCTTGTTGAGAGTTGTTGTCATGAAAGGATGGTTGATTTTTCCAATGCTTTTTTGGAATCTATTAAGATGATTATGTGGTTTATGCCGCTTATTCTATTAACATAGTGTATTTCATTGATTTTTTTTCAGATGCTAAACCAATCTTGAATTGTGGGATAAATTCTAATTGGTTATAGTGTGTAATCATTTGTCTATTTGCTGAATTCAGTTTGCTGGTATTTTCTTGAGGACCTTTGCTTCTGTATTTAAAAGGGATATTAGTTCATAGTTTTCTTACAGGATCTCCCTCTGGTCTGGTAAAATGAATTGAGGATTTTTTTTTCTCTTTTTCTATTTTATGAAAGTTTTTTGTGGAGGATCTGTATTATTTCTTCTTTAATTATCAGGATAGATTAACTTTTAGTGATAAATCAAGCTCAATATTGTTATTTATTTATTCTCTGTAAAATTGAAATGACAGGTTTTCACAGAATAAGTTTAAGATTTTAACTAGCAGAAGTTAATTCCTGCTGAAGTTTGTACTTTGGTGGTTTCTGATAAGGTAGCTTTGTGGTCAGCTAGTGATTGGATATAAATTTCTTTAAAAACCTTAAATTGGGGTGCCTGGGTGGCTCAGTGGGTTAAAGCCTCTGCCTTCGGCTCAGGTCATAATCCCAGGGTCCTGGGATCGAGCCCCGCATCAGGCTCTCTGCTCAGCAGGGAGCCTGCTTCCTCCTCTCTGACTGCCTCTCCGCCTACTTGTAATCTCTCTCTATCAAATAAATAAATAAAATCTTTTAAAAAACAAAAACAAAACCTTGAATCATTATGTCTCTCACTATTTGTCAAGGAGCTCTGTATGTATGATTATACTTTTAGTGCTCCATCAGCTTAAAATTCTGCTTGACCCTTTATCTGTGTATGCAGAGCTCAAGGCCAGTCAGAACAAGATATAGTGGAGTCTTGATTGGTCTTATGTAGGCACACACTCAGCTGTGCACATGTTCACGGCTTTTTCTATCCCCAGGCAGATGTTAGAGATTTTCAAAGTTGTATTTGGGCATCTCATTCCTCATATTTTCCTTCCTATGTATTTTGGTCAACCTCTTGTTTGTCCCAACTGTTATCACAACTTCAGGCAAGCTGCCAAATGAAACAAAAATTGCTAATGCTTGTTTTTGTAAGGATGCCTTGAGGATGGGGCTTTTCCCACTGAATCAGATCAAATAAAGATGAATCCTGTGAATAAACCTTTTCAAGGGATCGTCCAGAAAGCTCAAGATATTGATGGTTATTTAGTGATGAAACTTCCTGAACAACTCTAAACCCATTCTATTTCCTCCAGCAGCTATTAGGCTGCTGTTTTTACCAGCTACCTTGGCTGTGGCTTTGGGTTTGTAAGGCCACCATAGAGCTATGGAGAAAAGGATATGAATTGAGCAAGTTAAAATATCAGAGTCACTGTTCTTACCATTTTCTGCCATTTTTCTTGATTAAATGCTCTCCAGATTGTTTGAAGCCTTTGATTAATTTCCAGAACTCGGAAAAAGTTGATATTGGCAAACTTTGCTGAAGTTCTTCCAGTTTTTAAGGAGGAGCTGACTTTTGGACATTCCCTATGACTGATTCTCTTCCTCATAACTACTTCAGATAAGAAACGGAGAACTCGTATTCTATCACCTACAAAATGACAGAATATTGGCCTTACTGTTTATCCTCACACTGGGTTTTTAAAAATTTTTGTGGGGATCTGACTCTTACTACTTTTCCCTGTACTCATGCCCAGATTTTTAATTAAACTTTTTAATAAAAATTGTGTATATTCAAGATGTACAACATAATGATTTGAGATACATATACATAGTGAGGTTATTATTATAGTCAAGATAATTTGTATCTTCTCTTCACACAGTTACAAATTTTTTGTTGTGATGAAAGCAACTGAAATCTACTCTCTTAGCAAATTTCCAGTATTCAGTATTCAGTATTATTTGCTACAGTCACCGTGCTATACATTAGATCTGTAGACTTACTCATCTTACCTAACTGCAATTTGTACCCACTGACCATTTATCCATTTCCTTTACTTCTTCACCCCTAGCAACCATCATTCTACTCTCTGCTTCTATGTATTTAACATTTTGAGATTCCACATATAAGGGAGATCATGTACCTCTTTTTCTTTCTGTGTCTGGCTTATTCCAAGTTTTTAAATATGTAGGATAAAAGCTACCTCTTGTCATAGGTTTGCTTTTTACCTTAATATATTTCTAACAGTGATTTATTTAGAAAGGCTACCTTCACTATAAAGACTGTTATAAAATTTACACTTTTGTAACATAATAGAACAAGTATTTACTGATAGGGAATTTTAGTGCCTCCCCTCAGGAAATCGCTCATTCTCACTTATCATAACAGAAAACATTAAATTATAAACAAATGTTATTGTTCATTATTATGACCAATAAAAGTAAGAAATATGGATTTGATAATTGGATAGATGGGTGCAATAAATGCAATGTGCCCTGACAGTGTGATATATTCCCTTTGCACTGAAACACCCTTTCTGATCATTAACAGCATAATTTATTAAGCTAAGCTTATATAGTTCACTTTTCTGGAAATGCTTATCTGCAACTCTGTTTACTTGATATAATAACAAACTAATTTAAAAACTCAAAAATTCTGCTAAAGGACACTATGGAGTACCCATGGTTTTCTCACTGTTTATTTGACAATACTTATCAGTGTCATACTCTTTTTTTAAACCCACATAACAAGAAGTTTTCAAGTTGATTTTAGTCTTGAAGATTCTGCCTGATGTTATTTGACAACAAAAACTGCCAAGATGTAGTATAAAATCAGCCCAAGGTGATAAGTGCACTTAAGTTTGAATCTGAGCTTTACAGTGATAAATTAGCAGTAAAAAACGGGTACAATCACCTAGATATTTAACACTTCTTGTATTCTGGTCTCAATCTGTAGAATGCCTCCATACAGGGTAGTTTGGGTGGTTGAATTAAACTCTAAGTATTACAACTCATATTTAGGTGATCGACATAATACATTTTTCCTTTCTTAACTAGGGTATGTAAATTCTAGAAAGACAAATTTAAAAGGGAAAATCTGACTTTTTGATAAACCATACATTGGTTGAAAGTGGGATTTGTCATATTTTTTTTAAACATGTGCTTGAAATGAATTGTATTCAAGGGCTACTGGTCCCTAATTCCCATTAAGTCATTCAGTTTATGTGGTGATATATTTATTCAACTACACAACTCTGTTGAGTTGCCACTTAAGGACCAGGGATTAAGATTACAATAGCAAAGAAAAAGGGGATGGTTACTGCCCTCAGGAAGCTTCATTTTAGTGGGAACACCTGAAAAATGACAACAAACCTCCCCCAAACTGTTAAATGTTAAAGTAATTATGGATTATTATAACATGTAAGAAAACACAGGGATGATGACCAATAACTGCAGGAGAGTGCTTCAGGAAGTGTTGTCATAGAAGGTCTGTCTACAGAGATGACCTTGGAGCTAAGACCTGAAGAATGGTAAGCAGGAGCCATACCACAAACTGAGGAAACCATTTTCAGGCAGAGGAAAGAAGGAGCACATCATCCCAACAATGGGAAAATCTTGGTTTATGCAAGAGACAGCAAGTAGGTCAGAAGCACTGGTGCCTGACAAATCACTGGGAAAGTGATGTGGAAAGAAATTGATACTGGGCAGGAACCAGATTAAGCAGTGTCTTGTAACCAAAGGAGTTTGGATTTTTTCCTAAGTGCAGTGGGAAAGCAGTGGTGTGACTTGATCTGATTTATGATCTATAAAGATGATTCTGGCTGCTCTGTTGAGAATGGATTGGAAAAGGCCAAATATGTGTATATAGGGACATACCCCACACCCCACATTCTGCCTCAAGAGGACTGTAAGAAAAGAAAAAGTGTGTTTGGCCAAGTTCCTGTCATACAGTAGCAGAGAAGCTTGTGACCTAATATGAGCCCCCCAAGGGTCTTTGATTACCAGATGGTGGAGGGACCACCTTTCTTCTCTATGCTGCCTGCTTGGTCTCTGCACAGCAGCTGCCCAGAGACTGTAACAGCATGTGAGGCTTCACAAAGGATGGGACCCAGATAGCAATGCCAGTTTGCCATACTCTGGAGACCGCTATCTCAATGGGATCACTTTCCCACACAAAATATAGTTTCATATTCAGTGTGTGAGGTAGTCCAAAGGTAAGAATACTCACTGTGTGAAATAACCAGGGTATAGGGACAATTCATTTTTACTACTATGAATGTACATTTCGTGTAAATTTTATCCAACTGTTAGGTCAGATTTCTTTTTCTCGTTTATATTTGGTACATTCCATTAGTGCTGAGTTTCTTGTATACATGGGTGTTATCTACGAAGGATTATTATAAACCCTGGATATCTGTTGATCACTAAAAATTGAATCAATTGATCCTTAACAATCATCTTTTACCTCCCTGCAGCATTCTTTAATTAACACACTACAGGGTTTCAGAGCTAGAGTTTTGTTGTCACAGTATGCTTCTATAGAAGTGTAACAAATTAGGAAGCAAAGAGTGGAATGAATTTAGCCTTTAAGATGCAGGTATTAATATGTTGAGTTGATGTGAGTGAAAGACAACTACAGTAATTACTGCAAGCCTTCTGTTTTGCATTTATCATCTTGAAGGATAGCAATAGAAAATATCAAGGACATTACAGAAAATAAATGGAAAAAATGACAATTCAATTACAGGAAAGGGTGCTTTTTATAATATGGATTGAGACTATATAATGAAGTCATTGGACTTTTTGTTTTGTTTTGTTGTAAAGAAAGAGAGCATAGAAGTGTTGATCCTGCCAAAACCTACTCATTTATTTAATAGTTGCCAAATACAGCCCTTGATATTCTGCTAGAGATTTGACAGTTAACGGTTTGCCAAGGTTGTTTGGGAACACTTGATGTCTTTCCCATATGTTGTTAGAAGGCAACCCTAGAACACATGATATAAGAGCCAGGCTGGAAATGGAGCTCTTTGTGGGGTCTGGTTTTTTGTTAAATTCTCACATTATGACCATTAATCTCTGGTCTTTTGCAGGTCTGCAAGTGATGAAGGGAACAGGCCATATTTAGGAAACCAAGGTAACATATGCCTCCCAACTTAGAATCTACCTTTGTTTCATCATTAAAATATGGCTCCTTAAGAGGTCTAATGTTAAATAGTCTCAATTCATTTCCTGGATGATTTTTAGACCTTATTGTTGATTCACCACAAAACTGTCATGGTATAGTCTAACTAACTGAGGGAGTGGGTCTAAACAGGAAGAGGAATACTACCTTCTCCTCTTGTGGGTAATATTTTCTGATGAGGGTGAAGCTGTTGGTGTTAGAGTAAGTGATTGCTTATATTCCCCTGTGCTTTGCCTGGCTTTGCTTACGGAAGCTTTTATTGTTATTAATATTTAACATTGACTGAAGGCCAATGGTGATGAATACAACATTGAGCTAGCTCTGGTCTTTGTCCAGCTGGATAATTTCCAATTATACAACTAGGAAGAAGAAGGTGCTCTATATAAATATAGGGATAAATGGGACAATGTGGGAAAAAAAAAAGTAGTCATTAATATTCATTGACCTATAACAAATTCCAGACGAACTTCCATCGTATCTTAAGAAAAACTGGTTAAGAAGGGCCATCTGTACCCCAATGTTTATAGCAGCAATGGCCACAGTCGCCAAACTATGGAAAGAACCAAGATGCCCTTCAACGGATGAATGGATAAGGAAGATGTGGTCCATATACACTATGGAGTATTATGCCTCCATCAGAAAGGACGAATATCCAACTTTTGTAGCAACATGGACGGGACTGGAAGAGATTATGCTGAGTGAAATCAGTCAAGCAGAGAGAGTCAATTATCATATGGTTTCACTCATTTGTGGAGCATAACCAATAGCATGGAGGACAAGGGGCGTTAGAGAGTAGTAGGGAATTTGGGTAAATTGGAAGGGGAGGTGAACCATGAGAGACTATGGACTCTGAAAAACAGTCTGAGGGGTTTGAAGTGGCGGGGGGGGTGGGAGGTTGGGGTACCAGGTGGTGGGTATTATAGAGGGCACAGCTTGCATGGAGCACTGGGTGTGGTGAAAAAATAATGAATACTGTTTTTCTGAAAATAAATAAATTGGGGAAAAAAAAAAAAAAAAAAAAGAAAAACTGGTTAATTTTCTAATGAAAAGATTTAATATTTTCCAATTTTGGTTAGTCTTCTCAGCTGGTTGCACTTAAACATTTATTTTGGAGTTACTAAGAATTGTATATTCTGAAGGTGGTATGATTAAATTACTGTAAATTTAATGAATTATTTAAGTTTGACATATGAATAATTATTGTTAAGTTCATGGGTAAGTGCCAGAACATTATATTCCCCAAATTTTTATTTGTTATTAAAATTATAGTAATCAAATACATCAATATATCTTATTAAATCAAAAACTGAGCAAATACAAATCTGTATTAAAATGAAGCTATGCTATTTTTCTTCAAATACTCTTTCTAGAGGCAGAAATTGTTTTGCTGCTAAAACGTTAGGGAATATGTATTGGTTCATCTACTTGCCCTCTGTGTTGGGAAAAGAATTGATTTATATCCTGCCTTTTTCCAATTTGCTCCTCCAACTGCTATAGCACTGAATGAGAATAATCCATTAATAGCCATGAGTATGGTTTTAGGGGAAGTGAAGCTCCAGAAAGCATTAAACTAACAAACAGAATGCAATGTGTTTTATTTATTTATAATTGCCCTGAAAGAAATAAGTTGGAAGTGTCATTATCATATAATCTTTTATAGTATTAGGTTCTTGATGCTCTGTGAGTTCCTTTGATGTTTTGCATTTTAGGATTTTCTTGCCAGACATTTAGAAATTCCTTAGAGTGTCACATCTAAAACCCTGAGATTTTGATGACTCTTTTCTTGTTTTTCTCCAAGTGTACATGTCTTATCCCTTCTCAATTGTAAGAAGGAAAGAGGCTATACCTTACTCATCTAGTTGTCTGTGTCTAGAACTTACTGGGCTTAAAGTAAAATATTTTGTTGAACTTACTTGGTTTTCAGATTAAATTTTACATTGTGAGAATTCAAATTTAGAAAATCTAAATTTGGTTTAGTTTACAGATCATAAAGGATAGAATAAGAAAATTGGTCATTTTGCCCAAAATTATATAGAAATTGTGTATAGAACAATTTTGGTGAATTATGTAACCACGTAAAATAAACTTTTCTCATTACAACAGTGATCATTTATCAACTAAAAAGTAACACTTAGAAATGCAGCACATGTTTACTATGAGATTATTACAGAAAACACTAAAGAAAAAGATTAAAAATAAAAATAATGTGCAATTTTCTTACCCATAGAAAACTTCCATTTACCTTTGAGCTTCTGATCTTTAATCCTACTTGACATATATCTACATATTATTTTTATAAATAAGGGATCATATTATATATAAATGTCATACATTTCTTGCCTAATGTAGTATTCATTTTTCATGCTATTAAGCATTATGGTAATATTTTTGTCTTACTATTTAACATGACTTTATCAAACCAATTTTCCATTATTTGTCATTTATATACAGTTGACTCTTGAACAATGTTAGTTTGAACTGTATAGGTCTGCTTATACACAGAGTTTTTTTAATAAATACAGTATTATAAATGTATTTTCTCTTCCTCATGATTTTCTTAATAACATCTTTGTTTTTCTACCTTACTTTACATAAAAAAATATAATACAAATTATATACAAAATATATGTTAATCTACTGTTTATGTTATCATAAGGTTATTGGTAAACATTAGGATATGGATAGTGAAGTTTTAGGGGAGTCAAAATATATTTACTAATTTTGACTGCATGGGGCTCCTAGTCCCCATGTTGTTCGGGAGGGAGACTGTATTTTTTTAAAAGATTTTTACTTATCCATCTGAGAAAGAGAGAGAGAGAACATGAGTGAGAAAGAGAGCATGAGTGAGAGAGAGAGCACAAACAGGGGAACAGGGGGAGGGGCAGAAAGAGAGGGAGAAGCAGATTCCCCACTGAGCAGGGAGTCCTCCGTGGGCTTGATCCCAGGACCCCAAGATCATGACCTGAGCTGAAAGGAGACATTTAACCAACTGAGCCACCCAGGTGCCCAGACTGTATTTTTTTTTTTTAAGATTTATTTATTTATTTATTTGACAGAGAGAGATCACAAGTAGGCAGAGAGGCAGGCAGAGAGAGAGGAGGAAGCAGGCTCCCCGCTGAGCAGAGAGCCCGATGCGGGACTCGATCCCAGGACCCTGAGATCATGACCTGAGCCGAAGGCAGCGGCTTAACCCACTGAGCCATCCAGGAGCCCCAGACTGTATTTTTTAATTGTCCTCTATCACAAGCAAGTTAGTGATGAACATCTTTATCACTAGGTCTTCACATATACCCTATACAAACAAATACATATACTCAAATATATATGTTTGTCACAATCATTAGTGATTCATAAAATCATTAAAATAAGCATCTTAAGTAATTACTCTATTTTTTTTAAACAACAGCTCATAGTTACAAAAGGAAAAGTATTTACTTAAAAAAACACACTAGACTGACAAATTTATTTCTGTAAATTAATTTCTTCACCACAGCATCATAGCTGCCAACATTTATTTCAAACATTTTATTTCCTCAAACATTAACCCACTGGCTGCCAAGTGCCAGGTGGTGTTCTAAGAATATAAGATGAAGATCACAAAGTTTATATGTTTAAACTACTCACAGTTTCATGGGAATAGATTTATTTTATAGAAATGAGGTAGGGTAGGGGTACGTGGGTGGCTCAGTGGGTTAAGTGTCCAACTCCTCTTTGGATCAGGTAATGATTTCTGGTACCTGAGATGGAGCCCCACACTGGGCTCAATGCTCAGCAGGGTGTCTGCTGGAAATTCTCTTCCACTCCCTCTGCTCCTCCCTTTGCTTGCATGTCCTCTCTCTAAAATAAAATTTAAAAATCTTAAAAAAAAAAAATGAGGTAGGATTGCAGAGACAAATCAAAGATAAAGCTTAACTTTGCAGAACTCCTTACAAATATACATCAAAACAGATAATAAGTGAAGAAATAAAGGAATCAAGTGATAAACAATAAAATAATAATAGATGAAAAAAGGGCTAAGCTCATGATATGTGCTAACATTTATTTAGATATTTGATATCTATATTACCTATCATTGATTATCACTGTTATAGACACTAATATCCATGATGCTTACTTTCTACCATCCTAGGTTAAACAGCAGTAAATCCATAATCATGTATATTGGGATGCTCTATAAAGAGATAATGGAAAGATTATGAAGGAATGGAGATTTGATTTACCCAAAGTAATGTTACAAAGCAAAAAACATAATTTAGTAGTATTGAATTATCAAATAACAATTGATGGAATCTGAAATACAGCCCAATTCATGTATTTAAAAAAACTTTGTTTAGTTGAATTCCCTTCTGTGTTCTGGTATTTGGTATACCCCAAAATCCACAATGATGCATTCATTATGCAACATAAACATTATCACAATTACACAATCATTTTGGATCATGGTTAATTTTTCTTTGCTATATATTGATGTATGATATGACAATGTGCAGAATTTGTCATTGCTGATTTATCTGTAATTTCAAAATTTAGTACCATATATTTTAAAGTTTCTCAAAAAGTTCTTAATAATTTACTTTTTAAAAAATGTTTCAAATTTGGGCCCTATAATATGGATCATGTGAAAATTAGAGACATTTCAATGTTCTATATCCCTAGAATCAGCAATATTTTCACTATCATCTTGACTTCTTCAAATCAATGTGGGGACAAACAACGTAATTTCTCATTTCTTTGATTTGAAGTGAAAAGTTGCATGGGTAAAATAGTCTAACAAATATCGTTCATGCACTGTTGACTGTCAAAGGGAAGAGTCAGAGAGAAAGAGAAAATCAGTCATCAGCTCCTCTCCCTAATCAGACACCAACCAACCAACCCATGTGGTTTTGTGCCTTCCTCACTTATCCAGTTAAGCAGTGCTTGTATGGATACCATGTAAACGCAGTCCGTTCATTATTTTCGGGATGTAGTGTTCACTGCTAAATCCTTAGTGAAGAAACAGAAAAGCTGGTATCACAGTTCGCATTTATAAGGGGTTTGTATACTGGAGTTTAAGTCAATGAGTTTGATTTCCTAATTCTATATATTCAGGGGCTTTATAAAGAATGGTTAGAAGTTTTATTGGCAGAATTATAAGCTATGTGGTTTTGACAAAATGATATCTCAATTCATTTGTGTTTTAGAATTTGAAAGAAGAAAATATAGATGAAAAAAATATAAACACTTACTGAGAGCTATTTGTCATTTTTGAGTATTATATGAATTTGATTACTATGATGAAATAAAAGAAATCTGTACTTTTTTTCAAAACTCGTTCATCCTGAAGTCTTTTTATATGAAACACAAAGAAAATCTAACAGATCATACCAAACTGAAATCATTCCAAAAGACTATTGAGTAAAGAATGCCTACTCTTGATAATTTAAAATATTCATTAAATTAATTCAGAACTAAAAATGTTTCTACATTTTAAGACTATTCTTTTTTCCCCATATTATTTTATGATAATGAACAATGTTTTTTCTTCCAGTAACAAACAATAAGCATCATTAACAGAAGCACTAACTATTCTCTATGCTCACTAGACATGGGGCATTGGCTAGATGTTGGAAGAGAAAATGGTGTTCTTTTTTTTTCTTTTTAAGTTTAGTAAGTTAAGTAGTTAAGTTAAGTAAGTAAGTTAGTAGTATTGAATTATCAAATAACAATTGATGGAACTCTGAAGTATAAGGCCCATATCTCACCTATAGGATCGTACAATCTAATTTAAGAGAATGAGTTGAACAGCACAAAGACAGTTAATAGTATATGGTAGTTTCATGAAGTTTCAGATGATGTCTGTGCTACATGCCATAAATACTGAGAAAGGAATAGTCATAAAGGAGCTGTACTCATAAATGTCTTTTAGGAGTCTCTAAGAAACACTGTAAGGAAATTTAAAGGATATTTTAATGAAAACATCAAGGGAAAGATTTGTAAGAGGGCATACATAGAACAAGAAATAAAAATGTGAACCTTATTATGATAGCAAAGAGAAGGACTTTTGAAGAAATTATTGTGTTTGACATGGTATTTGGGGAACACTGGATTACTTTGTTGACAATGTGAAATAAATTATAGGAATGAGGCTATACTGAGGTCCATAGACAGGGGTCACCAGTTAGGAGAATGATGCAGTTGATCAGGTTTGAAACAGTGAGACTGCTACTGGAGAAGTGGCAATGGGAACAGGCATGACTGGCTTGATGTGGTACCTCTGGGAAGTGGGCAAATGCGAGAATCTAACTGACAGAGATAGCTCCATCTGAGGAGTAAGAGAAAAAGTTTTATTTTTTTCTTTTTAAAGGTCAGTTTTAAAACTTTAACAGAAATGTTAGATTTGAGACACTATAAAGATCTTGAAGGTAAAGGTGATAAAGGTTGGAGATACAGGTTTTAATAATGATCATCTAAAAATAGGTGAATAGGTTCAGGCTGAATTACATCAGTATCCAGGGTTATTTGTACACTAACAGATTTGATGTTACATATCTACACACTTACACGTTTAAATGTTTAACTATTTGCATTTTTATTTTATTTTTTTTTAAGATTTTATTTATTTGATGGAGAGAGAGAGGTATCACAAGTAGGCAGAGCAGCAGGTAGAGAGAGGGGGAAGCAGGCTCCCTGCTGAGCAGAGAGCCCGATGCCAGGCTCAATCCCAGGACCCTGAGATATGACCTGAGCCGAAGGCAGAGTCTTGCCAACCAGGTGACCCTATTTGCATATTTAAACAGTTTTTGTCAGTGCCTGTGTGTTTCCAAAACACCAAGAAGGACATGAAATGAAAGACAGGTGAGTTCTCTGAACTGAACCAAGCAGTAAAGTTGTTGACAACTGAACTTGGAACACAGAACACATATTAGGGCAGGAACAGGAAACACAAATAGGAAGAGACACAAGGAAGTAATGGGCTAAGGAATAGAAAAAAGAAAGAAAGAAAGAAACTTTGTAGAATAAAAGTTAAGAGTTAAGGCAATTTCACAAAAGAATTAGTTCGGTCCACACTTAAAAATGACAATAAAATGTGACCTGAACTTTAAGATCTCGCATAAAATAGTTGCAGTAGAAACAGGGGTGCAGAAAAACAGATTTTTTAAGCTTAAGAAATGAGTGGATGAGAAAATGTAATGGATTATCTCAAAGAATCTCAAAGAATAGGCTTTTTTAATTGAAAAAAGCCTATCATTTTCTTCAAAAGATAATGTGTTCTCTGTGAAAAAAGGATGAAGAGACAAGATCCTGAAAAATAAAAAGATAGATTATGCATAAATCTTAAACATATATATAATGTTAACAGAGTCCTTTGTAGAGCAGGCTATCCCTAAAGAACATTTTCAGTGTTTTATTCACTGCTTCACTGTAAACTTGGAACTACAAACTTCACTATAAACTATGGAACTACAAACCATAGCAAAGATTAGGTAAGCTTTTGGCTATATATAATCTTATTACCCTAATCAAAAAAATATATGTTTCAAACTGCAGTTGAGCAATAGTGACCTGAGTAAAACTGAATCTCTAATACAGAAAAAAAGCAAAATACTAAAAAAATTCTGGTATTTTGCCTATTCAGTCAATTCTTTAGAAAAAACTATAATTGATTTTTCTGAGTAGGTCAAATCCCTCTGTTGTATGTGCTCCCCAAGAAGATCATTGCCATTTCAAAGCAATAGTCACAGTTTATATTTGAAAAAATATTTTAAACTATTATTTGAATAAGGATTTTCCCCCACATGAATTTTAAGTACCACGAAAGCAAGATGCTTTTATGTATGGTTTTGCTCATTGTTATAACCAAAACCTAGGACTGTGCTGAGGCAGAGAGTGCTAACCTCAGCATTATCAACATTTCAGACTTGGTATCATTCCCAGTATCAGTATCAAGCCACAATTTCTCGATAATTTTTTCTTAGGGGTAGTGATGGGAAACGTCCTACAATATTCTTGACTTCTTGTGATGAGTTAAGTAGAAATATGTGAAAACAAAACAAAACAAAAATATCTCTAAGCATTGCAAAATGTCCCTTAGAAGGAGCACAAAATTGTCCCTGATAAGAGTCCCAGGGCTGGCACACAGTAGATAGTCAGTAACTGTTTCTTAAAGGAATTAATGCAAATGATTACCACTTCACTACTAAGCAAAACCTACACTGAGAACTAAAATCCTTTAGAAGAAACTGAGATGACATCCATGGTCTCTACTTCTACTATCCCTTAGCTGCAACCTTGACTGCCTTTACAGTGAGACTGGGAGACTTTGAGAGATGCTCTAATGCCTCTATAAAATGAAAATTCTAGTTCCTCGATTTCGCTTTAATCTTAGTTGGCCTTGCCTATATAAAATTTTGCTGTTGCTACCCACAGAGGATTAAGTAATCTTGAGAAATGTAGTTAGGAGACAGTTGACTGAATTTGGCTAAAAATGCAGGATGTAGATGAATTTCTCTATAACCTGAGTTGTAATTTTAGTGATGGAATCAATCTGACCCTGGAAATACCCTCATTCATTATGTATAGGAGTAAAACTCCCTTCTGAGTAAGAGAAAATTAAGATAAATCATGTCTTGTTTGGCTATTCCTTTAAGAATTTATTTCCTTAAAACTGCAGCTGTAACTTGGCTACAAACCCTTGGTTGGGCAGTGCATCACTACTTATTCATTTGTTTATTTAGCACATGGGCTATAGTCATCCATAATGACTATCTGCAGTATGTGTGGGGACATTTGCCACCTCAATCTCTTCTACTAGTAATTTCTGTTAGTCATTCTTTTTAAAGTATCTTATCTTATGGGTCAAAGTGGGGAAATATAATACTATTTTTTAAGCTGTACTTCTTGTAAGTAACTGTGCTATGGAAAATATCAAGTATCAATTGATAAGAAATTAACACAGATAATATTACCTCACACTTGTACATTTTCACATAATTTGTAATTATACATTTTCAAAACAGTTGTGAACCTTCTTTGCCCTCACAATAATCCTCTGATGTAGCTAGGGCAGGTGTTGCTAACTACGTCTTACAAATAAACAAACAGATAGGAGCACTTTAATGTATTCATATCTCTTTAATATATGAAAAACTTCATGACTGTAAACTTGATTTCTCTTTGTCCCACTAATTAAATTTAGCAGTTCTCACAGGAATCAAAATAAACTAGTTGACTTTCAGAGATGTTTAGATGTTTCATCCTGTTTTTATGTATCAACAAAAACCTAGAGGAAAGAACAGACTTACTAGCAGTGGGCTCTACTTGGTATATCTCTGGCAAGAAAAGAAATGTGTACTAAAATCCAACTTTAAGTCAGGAGTTTCAGCAAACCTGTAGAGAACTACTCTGTGCACAAAATGTGCTTTTTTTCTTCCCAATCTCTACTTTGATGCATATTTAATATTCTAACGTTTAGGAATTTGAGTAACATTAAGATACTAGTAAGTTTTTTTTTTTTAATTAGGAAATTGGAAAATACACTTGCTTTATTTAAGACCCTAAAACTGAATAAAGAGGCAGCTCAAATCCTTTGTATAAATATTTTTTTTTTAAGATTTTATTTGTTTGACAGAGAAAGAGAGGGAGAGAAAGAGCACAAGCAGGGGGAGCATAGGTAGAGGGAGAAAGAGAAGCAGTTTCCCCACTGAGCACGGATTTTTTTTACCCCCAGGCAGGGCTCTCCTAAGATCATGACCTGTGCAGAAGGTAGACACTTAATCAGCTGAGCCACCCAGGAGCCCCCTTCATTTATTTTTAACTGCATTTATACTTATGAAATAAAGAGTAGTGCTAGAGTGTCTTTATCACTTTTGAACTATAATCTAGAATGTTCTGTGGTAATCCTAGGGCTGTTTGCCCTCAGAACCATTCCTCACCCTTCTTCTTCTTTCTTCCCTACAGCAGTGGGGCTAATCCCTACAGCCTGCACTTCTCAGTCTCCTCTACCAACTGCCTTCCTTAGGATTTGGCCAGTGGCAGACACTGATGGTGGATTGGAGAGATGGAGAAAGAAAGAAACATGAGTGTGGATCCTCTTCTCTGCTTTGGGCGGCCTTAGCAGCCACCGAAAGAGCCACTTTTAGGTTCCAGTAACACTAGCTCCTCTCTTCAACCCTCCAGGCCTGGGATGACTGTGCCCCTGCTCTTGATGAACATGGTTGATTATCCAGCCATTCCCTATTTGCCTTCTCAGCCATTCTATACATGGATAACAAACTCCCTCTATTAAATCTGGTCTCTTCTCAAAATGGATAATGGTTTCTGTTTTATTGTTTGAACCTTGACTGATATGTGGTTTTTATTGCTTTGGTTTCCTTTGGGAAGAGAGCAGGGGTAATGATGGCTTTGAGAAGCTTTTTAGCCTGCAACTTTTCTGAGCTGACAAGATTAGTAATTTCTAGATGTGGCCAGGTCAACATTAGCCAGAAGGCCATCTTAAAGGCAGAAAGATTATCTGGAACTGGAAAGAAAGATATTGCATAGCTGGAAGAAACTCTGACACTAGGGAAGAGTGTTTTAGTTCTGTAAATAGTAGTCTCTGCTGTGTCTGCCTTAAATTTACTGTTTTTACTTCTAATCTAATGAGGAAAAAAGATTGATAAAGAAGAACCACTCATGACAACAAATATAAACATTTTTAAATGTTAAAATACAATTGTGGTTTCTGCTAGAATTAAAGAAAAAAATTCACAAAGGAGCAAATGTGATTTATCTGAATATAAATTGCTAAGAGCTGCTAACTATTGCACCATGCATCAAGGGAGATAACAGTGAATTTCCCCTTGAGGAATGGCCTCCAAGACATGGAGAAAGCAATCTGAGATTCCAGGTGGAAGAGCCCTCAGGCTGATGTCTTTGGGCAGGAAATTGGTTACTCCCTGCCCAGAGTGTGGCACTCTTGAAACAAATATTTGTTGTTTCCAAGGAGGCAGAAACAAATGGAGGACAAATCTCTGTTCTAAGTACAGAATTTAATTCTGTCTCTGGGGCTGCTATTAATTCTCAAACTTCCCAAACTTAACTTTACCTTCTTAATGAAACCTCCAGTAACTACCCATCTTCTCTAACCTCCTCTTCCTAAACTTGACAAAAATAAAAAAAGAATAAAGACCAGTGTTTACAGAGCCTTGGAGCACATAATCACATTGTCGGAATATCCTTCTTCCCCACCCTGGGGCTACTTATATTCTTTATGTACACATTTTGATTCAATCTCATGATCCTAAATATGATTATTTTGTTGATGACACCAATATCTCTATTATCTGCTTTGAGTTCTTCTTGAGCCTTCATGCTGTTATTTCCAGTGGCACATCATACTCACAGGGCTGCAAATGCCCTTAGCAGAAAGCCCCAACTCCTCAGCTGCTAACAATGTCCTCCCTGATCTCATTTCATCTTGCTCCTCTCTTACCCACTATGTTCTAGTCAGATGCATCTTCTCATGTCAACTTCACTACTTGTGCAGCTACCATTCCCTCTGCCTTCAGAATATTCTACCACACCGATCTTCACAGGGCTGCTTCTGTCCATTCAAATCCCAGCTCAAATGGCACTGTACAGAAATCTTCCCTGATGACCCAATCTAAATTTTCTAATCTTTCTCCTTTCTTTCAGTTAATGGCAGTGAGAACTCTTTGAAAGTGTTGTTGTTTGTTTGTTGTACCATAAGCGCTAACCTACTTTGTCTTGTTCACTACTACGTTTCTAAGACTTAGAACAACATGTCCTGTCAGTAATGGGTAATCATATATTGCCTAGATGAGTGAATGAGTACATTCTAGTGGAAAAGAGTCCAAAAACAAGGTCAGCATCATAATACACTGGGAGTTAATAAGAGGATGTGGCCTCTCTCACCATCCTTGCCCCTAAATACCAACCTTATTTTGGCCTTTAAAATATTAGTACTAAGATTAATGTGCTGTAGAGAGATTTCTGTTATCATAGAACAAATTTCCAAGTAGGCTCACTGGTTCTCTAGACTGAACTCATCTCTAGCCTAAAAAATGTAGAACTGTTATTCCTTTGAGTTCTAAACAATTTATAATTCAGATACACTTTTGCCCTAATGGCCACATTAACTAATTAACAGAAACCTTCCAATGTATTTGCCCTCTCTCTGGTCCTGAGATTGTCAATTATTATTATCTGCATTGCAGACGTGTGTAGAGTAATGGTCTCATGGGCACAAAATGTTTCCTAGCATAATATATACAACCAAACAGTGGTGGTGTTCAATGAATAAGAATGTGATGAACTGTGTCATTCAGAAAATGCGGACTGAGAAAACAGTCTAGTTTCTAAAAATTTCTTGGATTTCCTCTTGTTTTCCCAGCATTAATTCTCACATTACCTATTAGATAATGAGCATTAAATAAATGGTTTTTAATTGAATTAACTTTAAGATACGTTAGGTTCTACATTAAAAAATAAATGTAAAAAAATCCTTAAACATTTGCTGAGTTATTTATTGGTCCTCACAATTTATGATATCTTTTACAGAAACAGTTCATGTATAATTTCCTTAGTGTCATATTATGAGAAAGTAAATTCTTTATATTAATTCAATGTTTCCTTCTTATACTCTTTTTGTATTGTATGGTGTTAGTAATTTGTATCCTGAAGTTCATGCATAGTTTTTCATACTCATTGTTGACAATGGGTATTTATTTTTATTTAATAATCTTTTATTTTGAAAGAAACCATCACAAGGCCTATCAATACAGAGCCTTGTGTCAAAGCTGAAAAAAAATATTCACCAAATTCAAACTGATCACTCTTCCTATACACATTCTCTTCAAGAAGAAAGGGACTAGATTCTGTTCCAGAAGAAAGGGTCTAGATGAACATGTGTTTAGATATATGTTTTTGGGAAAGTTTTGTAAATAAGTATAATTTTTTGTTAAACATTCAGTATAAATTTTTGTTAAACATTCAGTGAAGCCATCTGATTATGGATTATTCTCTCTGGGAAAATTTTTTACTACAAATTTGACTTCCTTAATAAATATGGGGCTTATGTTGGTTATCTGTAAATTCCTATGAGAGCTTTAATAGTTTCTATCTTTCAGAGAATTTATTTCACATAAACTGCTAAAATTATTGATATAGAGTTGTTCACAATGTTTTCTTATCATTTAATATCTGTAGGATGTATAGTGAAAACTCTTATTTTTGACATTGGTGATTTGTGAAAAATATTATTTTATATCTCCATTTGAGTTTGTAAGATACACAGGACTTAACAGAGTCTATGTCTTTTGTGAAAATTAACTTCTTCTTAGCTTAAATGTATTTTCAATAATAAAAATTTTAACTGAATTTCAGAGCACCCCAAATTTTAGCATTGTTTTCCATTTTTACAGACATGACTGAGATGCAGAAAAAAATAAAAGGTTTTACAAAGACAAAGTGGCCAGCTGATGGAACATCTAGATTTTAAACTATTTTAATTCTATGTCCTAATGTTAAATCACACTTAGAAAATTTTTAGCCAATTATTCTTTATAAAATTTGAAACCTGTTATCTTTTTTAGGAATTATTAATACAGTTATATTTCTCATTGAAAAATTATCATTTAAACATTTCAATTAAGAATTATCATGTGAACATTTTCTAATCTACACACACACACACATTACTTTTTTTGTTGTTTTTATGATTGCTGTGATTCTTCTGGTCTTTACAGCCACCTGCCCATCTCTTGATGCTTGTAATGTGGCAATTAACCAGCAGCTTCTTAATGACCTAATTAAACCATAATGATTGAGGTACAAGGCATTTCCTGGGGATTAATGGCCAACTGAGAAGAGTTGATGGCCCATGGCATAGCTGAGAGCCATTAACCCTAATCAGTCATTAATCCTGTGAAAACAGTATATACAGAAGTTATTATTATAAGCTCAAAATGAAAACAATGATGTATGGTATATTTATATGCAGTGAAATTATACTTGCTAAATATGGCATCTTACTAAAAAATAAATGTTTGAACTGCTCTAACATAACTATTTACAATATACAGAGATATTTAATGAATTAAATACACATTTCTTGAGTAAGTTTGGTCAAAAATTACGGGAGACAACTGGAGCTATATTAAGTCAATGAGGAGAAAGTAGTGTTTCCTGAGACCTGACATCAGAAAACAGTTGAGAGTCAGGAATAATGGGAAATGGAATTTAGAGATCTGTGCAGAACCCAAATAGTATGTATATCTCTTTCCTCTATCCCACTCTAGAATTAAGTATTTCTCTCTCTCTCTCTCTCTGCAAATTAGCTTCCTTTGCATCAAAGACTTAGAAAGAAATAAGGCTACTCACTGTGTTCCATCACTCAAAGAGATTGAATCTCTTTTAAATTTCAATTACATGTTCCTAAATTAGGAAATCTGGCCAATTGCAGAGGCAGGAAACTAATTAGTGGCCCTTGTGTTTGTATGCATATGTGTACATCTTGTTAGAAAATGAATACATGACAAATAATCCCACACAAAAAATGCTGAGTGTCATTTATCCCTAGAGATACACAAAGTAAAACTACAATGAGATACTACTCTACATACCCATTAGTATAGTTTAAAAATTAACCATACCAAAAATTGGAGAAACTAGAACTCTCATAAACTGTTAGTGGGAATTTAAAGAGGTAAAATGAAACACAGCTTCTTAGTTATACATCTACTGTATGATCCATCTATTTTAATTCCATGTATTTACTCAAGAAAAATGAAAACGTGTTCAAATATAGACTTGTACATGAATGTTCATAACAGCTTTATTTGTAATAACCACGATATAAAATCAATCCAGATATCCATCAATATGCAACATGTATAACTCTCAAAAAAAACTGCAATGAGTTAAACAAACCAAACAAAAAGAGCACTCATTGTATGATTGTTTTTATACAAAACTCAGGAAGACAAATCAATCTTTAGTAACAGAAAATAGATCAGTGATTACATGGTTTTGGGGTGGGAGGGAGAGATTACAAAGGGGATTGCTGAAACTTTGCACTGATATGTATGTTCATTATCTTGATTATGGTTATGGTTTCAAGGGTATATACTTATGTTAAAACTAGTCAAATAGTACACATCAAATATGTACACTTTATTTGCAAGTCAATTGTACCTCAAGAAAGCTATTTTTAAAATAGCTGTTCTATGCCTAACACAGAAGCAGAGACCCAGTGATGACAAAACAGGGACTTGTCAAGTGATCAGTTCTCTATTTCAACCTTTTATATCCAAAAGATATGGGAACCTATAAAGTGAGTTAAGCACACTCCTTACTTGTAAGGAATTGTCTCCATCTTACTTACAGGGCATTATGATCTTTGCTTTGAGGAGAATGAGATGACTTCTCTCTTAAAAAAAAATAACAATTTTTTTTTAAATAACAATTTTTTTAAGAGAGAAGATAATACAAAATGTTGTGTATTATAAGGAAAGTAAAATACATCTAGAAAGTGTTTTAAAGCAGGGAGAGATTATTTCCAAATGAGGATTTAAGAAAAGACTACACAGAATAATGGTATTTGGAAGCGAGGCTTTCAGAACATACAGAATTCCAGTGGGCATGAGCTTCTTAGACCAGCATGGGCAGAGACTCAGAGACAGGAAAATTTGGTGTGTTATTAAAAACACTAAAAAATTCAATTTTACTGTAGCATAGTATGTGACCTGGGGAGTAGTAATGGGAAAAGGCAGAAAGGTAAGTTGGAGCATATATTGTTCAGGTCTTAAATATAGCAGTTAGGATTATATGTAATTTGGGATTTCTACCTCCAAGTAAAATATAATAGGTTGAAACAATCATTTCAAGTGCAAAACATGAGCAAATCATAAAAATCATACTTCTAAAAGCAGTGTACAGCTGTGGAACCAGATAAAACAACATGAATTAAATTCTAGAGAGAGGAGAGTTTTTCTGGGCAAGTTGAGATCATCAGTTATATTTTCCCCCCCAGGAGGAATAGGCTGAGACTGAGGATCCTGAACTAGAAGCAGAAAGACTCTAATAGGGGCAAGGGAAACCAGGATAGTGTTTGGACCATGTTTTCTTGCATGGCAGACTGAAATCTAGAGGAGCCCCAAATGTATGGCTGGTTTTCCGAACAGGACATTTGCTGAGTGCTACTGTGGTACAGAAAGCTGGGGCTAGCCAGAAAAGCACAGTGAAAGAACCAGTCTTATAATGCTTTGGCTTCAGAATTATTCTAAAGGAACGACCTTGTAAAAAAAAACTCACTGATGCTCTCTTTGCAAGATTTTGAATCTTTGTAAGGTAGGAAGCTAAATAGTTAAGACTAAAACCTCCAAAAGGCAGTATTTCAGGGAAGACAAAGCAACAACATAGCAGGATATCAACCAAAAGCAGGGAAGACTATTGTGAAAGAAGGAATAGTGCAGACTCATGGTGCTTAGAAAAAAAAAAAAGTGCCATTAGAAGACAGATACTGACAAACACACTATTAGAGCTTGCCCTTCAGACATGTGTGGACTGTGTCTAACTAAAAAAGAATCTCAGGTCCAATTTGTTTAAATATAAATGGCCCTTAAGATTATCTGCTTATTAAGGGAAAGAGCCAATCTTCTCTGGATAAAAGTAACATTACTTTAGTCGCTATTATTCTTTTAAAAACAATTACTAGAATATTATTTTTTTAGAAGTTGAGACTTGAAAAGAGTCAGGAAAATATGGCAATAGATCAAGAGAAAAATCAGACTATAGAACCAGACCTAGAAATTGTAGGCTTTAGTAGTCAATGTTGCTGGAAATAGTAGGCAAGGACTTTAAAATAATAATTGTAAAATTGTTAAGATAACTGAAGAAAGATGAACAAAAAGGAGAGAAGGAGAATTTAAATAGAGACTTGGAATCCATATTAAAGAATAACTAGACATTCTAAAATAAGGGTAGCAAACTTTTTTTGTAAAGCATCAATGAGTAAATGTGTGGATGATGTAGTAAATGTCACAAATGGTAAAGTCCATTGCTATGGTAGGAAAGTAGGCAGAGACAGCACATAAACAAGTAGATGTGGTTGTATTCCAATGACACTTGTTGAAGATAAATTATATGATACAGAAATATCTTGCAGAAAAATAAAAGCACAGATAAAGTTTAAGTTTTAAAATAAAGAATGATTTTTGTAACAAGAAATAAGAAAGATAAATTTACCCTGGTGTTTTTATTTATAAAACCAAAAAAGTCAATAAAACATAATAAAAAAATGATCAGTTCATGATGTGTCCTTATCAGTACTTGCAATATTATTTTAGGAGATTAGATGTTATAAAAATGGATTTGATAGTCACCTTGATATAAGTTTAAGTGACAGTAAAAGTTTTAAATAGCAAACTATGCAAATTATTCAAAATTATTCTATGGTGATCAAATTTTATTAAAATGAATACATTGCTAGAATTCATATAGGCATTCTTCTTGACCTAAAAGTCAGACAAAGTTGATATTCATTCTTACTCAAGTAAATTATCCAGTAGAAAAGGGAAGTAAAATAAACTCAGACTTACTCCTCTCTTTCTTTAAATTTCTGTACATTGTCTGAACTAGTTCATAAACTAGAGGTAACTTTATTTTATCTTTCCTAAAATCATTCAATCCCTGCTCTACCCCAATTAGCAGGAAGAGTATTAGCTCTGTCTCTTTAAGACTCATTTCTCTTTCCTAAATATCCATTAATCCTGGGAACTTACCCTGTCCAAAAGAAGAGAAGGACTAGATATGCTTCAAAATGAGAAGTATTCAGTTATTTAACTACTGACATGGGTCCTGAAGATAACCCGACCTTAATCACTCTTGCTACAAATTCTGAAATTCTTGTTTTATGCTCAGATACCTAACCATTTTTCTCATTACAGGTATTTTTCATGTAGGGGTCTCTTTGTGCTTTCCTTCTCCAGAGGCTTGGTGGGAGTCAGACAGTTCTCATTCAGAAAAGTCTTTTGAATTTCATCCTTTCTCTCCTAACATTACTGCTGGGTCTTTGTAAATTGTGTAGCTCCTCCTAAGAAATCAGCATTGTCCCCCAGCAGTCTTTTTTTTTTTTAATGTTGTTAGTCACCACACAGTACATTAGTTTTTGATGTAGTGTTCTAATTCATTATTTGCATATAACAACCACTGCTCACTACAACACGTGCCCTCCTTAATACTCACCACCAGACTACCCTATCTCCCTACCTGCCCTATGCTCTGAAACCCTTGGATTATTTCTCAGAGTTCATAGTCCTTCATGGTTCATCTCCCCTTCTGATCCTCTCCCCTTCAGTTTTCCCTTCTTCCCCTAATGTCTTCTGTGCTATTCATTATGTTCCACATATGAGTGAAACCATATGATGAGTGTCTTTCTCTGTTTGACTTATTTCACTTATCACAATCCCCTCTAGTTCCATCCATGTTGATGCAAATGGTGGGTGGATATTCATCCTTTCTGATAGCTGAGTAATATTCCATTATATATACGAACCACATCTTTTTTATCCATTCATCTGTTGAAGAGCATCTTGGTTCTTTCCACAGTTTGGCAACTGTGGCCATTGCTGCTATGAACATTGGGGTACAGATGACCCTTCTTTTCACATCTGTATCTTTGAGGTAAATACCCAGTAGTGCAATCGCAGGGTCATGGGATAGCTCTATTTTTAATTTCTTAAGGAATCTCCACACTGTCTTCCAAAGTGGCTGCACCAACTTGCATTCCCACCAACATTGTAAGAGGGTTCTCCTTTCTCCACATCCTCTCCAACACTTGTTTAATGTCTTGTTGATTTTGGCCATTTTAACTGGTGTAAAGTGATATCTCAATGTGGTTTTGATTTGGATCTCCTTGATGGTTATTGATGTTGAACACTTTTTCATGTGTCTGTTAGCCATTTGTATGTCTTCTTTGGAGAAATGACTGTTCATGTCTTCTGCCCATTTTTTCACTTGATTATTTGTTTTTTGGGTGTTGAGTTTGATAAGTTCATTACAGATCTTGGATACCAGCCCTTTATCTGTAATGTCTCAGCAGTCTTTATTAGTAGCAGCCACAAGACAAAAGGTTCTGCCACAACTTAATTCCAAGACTATAAGAACCTCCTCATGCCCTATTTACTTTAGGATTCAGAACACCCAGTGCTTTAATGAAGGGTTAAGCTAACATTTTCAATGACTCATAGAACACCTGCATCTGGCAGATTCCTGGGTCTCATCCCAGGTCCACTAACTCACAATTTCTTAAGGTGGGCCTAGCACATCTTCACTTTCAACAAGCTCTTTGGGTGATTCTTATGTCCAAGGTCTAAGAACCACTGAACCAGATGGTTCTTTAGAATGCTGTACACATAACACTAATGATCCCTATTCCTAAGAAATAGATAAAATATATAGTCAGGAAATTTCCTTTCCCCTTTAGTGGGCAAGTTTCCATTAAATAACAAGTGTTATTCTGTTTGTGTATGTGGTAAAAGGAGGTGGAGGGATTCTTCTACTAGTACATTGAAACTACAAACCATTTCATCCTGGGATCATAATTCTTCCCTACACATAACTGCCACTAAAGGTAAGACCAAAGTGGTTTAAAACTATAGCATGTTTCCCTCTACTATTAACTTGAAAGTCCTGTCATGCTCTCCCAGTCTTCTAAATAAGCTTCAGAGAAGACAATGTTTCTGGTAATCAGTAAAGCAGACTGTTTTGGGAAAAACAAAGTATTAGTAATATGGCCTTCAAAACTAGACCTGAGAAGATACTGAAATTAATAAGAGAAGGAAATCTGTTATAAAAACATGAGTCACTAGTTTTAAGGCAACATCATTATTTCATAGATTAAAAAGTCCTTAAAATTTAAGGTCTTAACTATCTCAATGCTATCATATAACATGTATGCAGTTAACAAACAAAGACAATTGAGAATTGATTTTACTTAAGTGTGATAAATAAAAGGAAGGAGTTTAATTCATTATAATTTACTTCAGCCTGATTTGAGCTAAGAGAAGGAAATGAATTCTCCGCTTTACCTGTGTAAAACTGAACAGGTGGTAGTGGAGAAGCCTGGATGATATCATTGCTGTTTCCCAGATAAATGCCTAAGTGTTTCCCACATTAATGTGCCACAAGATAAAAATGTTTGTCTGGATTCAGTGGAAAGATCAATATGAACAAAAAGAGGTTTTACAGGCTCTGTATTTTCTTTCTAGAATAACTGTCAACTCATAATTAGAATGAAGGTCAAACTACTCCGAAGAGACTTCTCTCTCGACTTTCAGAACATTAATAAACACTTTGTGAGCATTATTCCTTTGCACATTTGTCAGACAACCAATTCTGTATCTGTAAGTCCAGAAATTATGGGAATCCTTGAAACTGGGTATAGATCAACTCACTGAATCTTAATCTTCAACTGAAATTTAATACGAATCAAACAGTATTGAATATGTGTCATGTTCCATCATGTTAAGAGTGAGCATAGCAATGTCACTGTTTGGTTTACGAATGTTCGTTTAATGTCATACCTGTATGGTTAAAGTCCTTTAAAGCAGAATGATCTATGCTGAGGTCACAAAGTGTATAATTTCCTTTAACTAGAGAAGACTTTGAGGACAGCTATATTAGACATTTTACTTATTTTCATATCCTTTATATTAGCCCAGCTAGATAAGCTTCTCTTGGGTAATATTTTGACTTATTTTGCTTTGTTTTTGTGGACAGACTTGGTAGTGTAAAGAAGGCTGGCGCTAAACATAGGTAGTAGATCTATAATGGCATGGAGCCCAGGTGAATGTCAGGGTCTGGGAATTGGAGCCCCTCTATAGTGCCAACTGTCCTACAGTGTCCTCATCTCATTAAAGGTTAATTAGTTTCTTTTCAGCCTGTAGCTCCATGATATATTATGTGGGTCATAAAGATGATATGAACATGTACTTGGCATGAGATTGTAGACTAACCATATTCATTATGGAGGCATAAATTCACTGCTCTGGGGCCATTTCTATTCTGGCAATGCAAAAATAGTCTCTTGGAAAATCAGACTAAAGATTGGGACATTGCTCACATCCAGGCTTGAGGGGTGAAACTGATCCATTACTAGATGGAGAACAAATTTCTCAGGGCCAGTAACAAAGTTACTCCCAATTTCAGAAGGGTACATGAGACTCACAATTTTATTATATTCTGTAGGAAACTCGATTTAAGAAGCTACAACTGTAGGGGAAAAAAAAAAAAAAACATGAAATGAACTTGTCAGAACTTTAATATCTCTGCGTTCAATTTACCGCTGCCATATAATTGCTACTGGCAGGGTAGGAAGTGACAACAAGAACAAAAGGATGTGAAAACCAGTTCTCCAAAACCTGCTATAGATGGCAACATTTGAAAATAAGTTTTAAATAAAAACCATTCCATTAATGTGAAGAAATTCTATAGACCTCCTTGTAACTATGAGATGACAGTTTGGACAGTTCCCAGGAATCAGACATTGTAAACAACTAATTCTAATAACTTATCAAACTACAGTTGTGCCTTGAATATTTATTGCATCACTTTTTTAACGAATTATTATTTTTTATTTTGACAAAATATACATAACATACAATTTACCATTTTAACCATTTTTAAGTATATAGTTCAGTGGCAAATGCTACTCCTTTCACCCTAAATTACAAAATTTACGTTAGACTCATGAGTAATTGAAATCAATGTTTTCCCAATAATGGCCTGAAAGGGAAGTATTTGAGAACCACTTGAAAGATACTAAACTGTTGACTGGAGGAAAGCACAGCCCTTCCAGGATGGGCCTAAGCAGAACTTCTCTCTGCCCTGGGAGTGAGCACTCTGACCCAGATCCTCTATAGCTCTCCTGGGTGTCTCTGCCATGTTCTTTTTCTCTTTCTTGTCCCTCCGTATGAACATCTCCAGCACACACACACACACACACACACACACATACACACACACACGACATTAAACTGCATTTTAGTATAGTTAATGAAAGTATCGTGTTCATTTTATAAGTAGAAGTCCTATGTCCTGACTTTTTGAAATGTATTTTTTGAAAAATTCCTATCTTTTTAAATTCTAAAATTGTAATTTATTTAAATTGAAAATGTTTATGTTATAATTTCTTAAGGTATATATTTCCAAGACAAATAAAATTTAACATGTATTTTGGCTAAGAAAACACACATAGGATTGCAAATACCAGTTAGTCAACATTTAACCAAGAAAAATGTTGGTTCCTTTACTGGGGAATATGTGTAGCCAGTAGAATATAATCAGATTCAGATTCCTAAACCCAATTATCCAAACTTTTAGAGAATTATTACACTAAACTCTCACTGTCATCTTAAGGATCCATGATAACACCTGTGGCATATATCCATTTATTATAACATGATTTCCCAGTTCGCTAATCTGAGTGAGAAAGAACTTCTTTGATTGCTGGGATATTTTTGACCACTTAGGAAGGAAGGAAAAAACTGTCCCTTTCCCTTTTCAAAGACTCCCCTTCAAATGAAAAGGTAATAATGTCGATTCATGTTTCACACTTTCCTATCGATAAGGTTCATTTTATTGAAGTTAGCAGGCAGATAGATTTGCCATGCCTTCATTCAGAATGTTCACAAATAGAAGTGGTGTATGGTCATAAAGCAACCTTCCAGGTCCTTTGAGGTTCTGTGCTCCCCTTTCCATGTAGCATTAATTAATACTTCTCTCTCTCTGGTCAAAATAGACAAAACATATAATGGTAGTACCTCTACTTGGTCTCCACAGAGTACAATGCTTTCCATTTCAAGGTCAGCATTCAAATATTGCTATATAAGAATGGGACTAAAAGATTTATAAACCATAGCCAGGCTTTTTGGCAGATCCTTCTATAAAGCAAATAGAATCTCCTTGGTTTATCAGTCAATGATGGGCTCCTTTTCCCTAAGCGAAGACATAGAGATTAGCAGAGTAGAAATGAGATGTACCTAATTAATTCCCCAGATCTCTCTAGATTATATTGCTAGTTTTGATTAGCAGAACATCGTGACTAAAATGAAAAATGTGTACAGTAGCTGAAATCACACAGAAGGAAAGAAATGTTTCCCTAGTACAGAGATGTTCTAGATAAAGTTATCAATTTATAATGATAGTTTCTGATGTTAGTGTTTTCCACGGACCCTTATTTATGATGGCATAACTTTTAAAAGGAAATTTCCTTTCAAGGTTATTAAAATGCCTTTTATATATATTTCTTTTATAATATAGGCAAATACACATTCTTAACTACTATAAGTTATATTCCACATGAATATTAGATCCAAACAGGATATTTATATTTCTTTGTGGTAATTACATGACTGTAAAAAATGTCTTCTTTTCAACTGAAAAAGACAAGAATAATTTGGGAGCTAATTACCAATTATAATTTGGATCATTAAATGTCTGCCATTTCCTTGTACCTGTCATCAACCTACTGTGTTTGATGAGAATTTTTGCAACATCTAGATTTTAGAGAAAAAACAGCTCTGTGCATGTTTCCATTAGTTTCTTGGAACAATAAAATAGAGAACAAGATCAATCACGAAGAAAAGCACCCTCAATTTGGTTATTTCCTATTGAGTAATAGATTCATTTTATTGGTAGTCATTAAGAATTTTTCTTTGTAGTTTAAACTTATTCACAATTACTTTCTTGTACTCAGGAATAAAACACAGCTGCATGTTGTAAACAGTGTTAAATTTACTAGATATTGCCAAATGTTATAGTAACACATGATGTTCTAATGGGGGAAGGGAAAGCTTTCCAAAAGAGGCAGTAAATTGTTATTGTAGGCCCCTCTGTGTCTATCAACAAGATGAACAGGGTCAGATGTTCTCCAAACATAGCATAATAAAAGGAAGGCACCTAATCGTAAAACTACATTAAGGCAAAAAAACCAAAAACCAAAAAACAAGAAAAACAAACAAAAAACTTTTTTGTGGAAATCAAGAACATTCGATATATTTAGAGTTATCTTCTAATGCATTTTCTACAGTAGTGATTCTTCATGGAATGGTAGGGGGTTGAACATATCTGAATTTCATGGAGAACAGAGTGGCTGTATAGTTTGAATATATTTATTCAGTGTTACAATTTTATATGGGGAAAATATATTGTTTTAATCATGCAGAAAATAGTGTTTGACAAAATCCTACAGTTCAAGGTTCATGGTTTGAGAAAATAGACAATATATACAGTTGTAAGGATCATAAACTGTACTACAGGGGTATTAAGACTGAAATCCATTCTGTGCTCCACTCACTAAGCTATGAACCCTGAAGCACCCATACCTACAATAGAAGGGAAACCTCAAACGTTCTTACTTTTGTGTGTGCATGCATGTACACATATTTTTTTTCCTCTAAAGCCTTATTCTAGATTCCAAGTCTTTATCTAAAAAATCAATCTTCTCTTCAGACCTATTGCTAAAATATTATTCCTTGCTCTTGTAATATGACCCCATCCTTATGCCAAACTCTGATATCTGGAAATCTAACCTGAATATAGCATTTCAGTACTCTGTCTAAAAAGAAAGCTCAGGAGTTTGCTAAGAAGAAAATTAGGGCCAGCTGTGCCCTTTTCAATTAAAAAAAAAAAAATCAGATGTTTGCAAAAGCAAATTTGAAAATTAGAAAAAAGTGTTATCAACTACATGGTAACATTTCAAGTGCTTGATTTATTACACCTGTATATAGAAGCAACACAGGTATTTTTTTAAATTTAATTTTTGTGGTGTATGGTAGCTCTTGGGTTAGGGACCAAGAAGTTAGGAATAAAACTTGGGGTATCAAAAATGCTACTTAATTGCTGTTGACTGAACACAGGCATAAATTCTCTTATATCTCTCTCCTGGGAAAAACAGAAACAAAAGTTTCATCTCTGTTGAGAAATACATGGTTGATTTAGGGAATCACTTAAATTTGGTGAGGTTTTTAAGAATTCAGAGAATTAGGAGTTCTTCCAAAAACTTTGTAAAGAGGAAAAGAACTTAAATAAATGGTAGAATAGTGTGACTGTTGAGCTATATATAATAACTGAAGAATTAAATTTGTAGTTGATCATTCACTGTAAGATGAAAGGCTTCACCATGATATTCAGTTGCTATAGAATTAGAATCTTCAGCTTTTGAAAATACCTCAGTGTTTTTCCAGGATTTATTTTCCATAAGATAATGATTATCAAATAAATAATTGGTTTTACCTTAGCACTTATCTAACAGCAGGGGACAGCTATTCTGTGACATTTTATTTTACTGTCATTATCGCTGAGAAAATAATGATCAGCTTTTTAAAAATTTTCATAATTGCCTAGAACAGAATCTATTGGTCTGTTTAAATCACTACCCCAAATCAACCTAAATTACACAAACACAAACCTGATATTTTTACGGTAGCATTAGAAACACTGAAGCTTTCACTGGGTGGGTATCCACTGAATTCTCAGAGGCTGTCATAAACTTGAACGTTTACAAATTAAGCACGATCGTTGCACTCTGGTCCTATGACCTTGTTTAATGTCTCTGGGCTACAGATTCAGAAAACATTCTGTAGAATTATTGAGGAAAGTATCTAATTTGGAGCTGGAGACAAATAATATGCTTGTGCATTATTTACTTAACCTAAACCTAAAGATGTATGGCCTAGCTCAATCATTGGGGATCTGAATGATATGAGGAAAAAATATGACATAAAGCCATTAGAATACGGGCTTCGATTCAGGCAGTCTATGATCTGCCATCATTTTGTTGGGCCATCAGGCTCTGATAACCAACAGGTATCTCATGTACCTTATCAGTACAATGCGGGTAATAATACCGATCTTATTTATTTATTTATTTATTTGACAGAAAAATCACAGGTAGGCATAGAGGCAGGCAGAGAGAGAGGGGGAAGCAGGCTCCCTGCAGAGCAGAGAGCCCAATGTGGGGCTCCATCCCAGGACCCTGAGATCATGACCGGAGCTGAAAGCAGAGGCTTAACCCACTGAGCCACCCAGGCGCCCCTAATACCGATCTCTTAAGGTATGCTCTGCATATTAATGCAGGTAGCATAATAGGTTGTGTACTTTAGTACCTGCTACACAGTAAGTACTAAAATGTCAACAAATAAATTATACTATTGACAAAAAATAATATAATATATGGTACAAATTATACTGAGGATATGCCTCTGGACTGCTTCAGGTTTCTCCTAGACATGTTTAGAAAATTCTATTTTTTGTTCTCTATAAAAAAAAAAATCATCCTCTTCATTCAGCTAGGCTAATAGCAATAATAGTAGTAGTAGTATTATTGATATATAATTGCTAATAAAAATTAAAATATTAAACAAAAGTCAAATTTGGTTATCATCTTTCATCCCTCTTTTGCAGATGAGTTCTGCCACAAATATTATTTTTTACCTACATATGGATGGAAAAACAAGTAAACAGTCTATAACTGGAAAAGATGTCTTTTATTTCACCTTCACAATTTAAGCTAATATTTACAGCAAGTACAGACTAGAAATATTATATTTCTGAGTACTAGCATCGACTGCTTATTGAACCCTTGTTTAACATCTATTTAGTTCTCATAAGGCACTCAAAGATTTATCTGTTTCAGCCAACCCCCCACTAGGAATTTGCATAGTAATAAAGCTGCTAAATGTTTCTGAAGGAAAATATATATAGTATGACCATAGTGTTATGCAAATTTTATTTTTACAGCCATTTAGTTTTGCCATAACACCTTATGCCATTTCACAAGCAGTGCGTTGAGCCATGTCAGTGCTGACAACAGCAGACAGGAACTGGACTCCAGATCCTGCAGCTTCAGCCTTAATGTATGTTGCCTTAGGGGCATTCTACCTATTAATTTAACATTCTAAAACTAATTATGTATGTCAGGGTGACCTCTCTCTAATCTACATTCATCACAGAGTCCGAGCCGTCTGTCTCTATTGTTCCCATAATAAAATAGCTGTTGATAGACTTATATAATTGACTGTGTCGGAAGTGAACTCACCCTACACTGCTACATGCAAATGGTGTACAGTCCCAATAGAATAAAGATAAGCAAAAAAATAATCCAACTATCTTCAGTAATTAACTTTGAAGGTTTCATAACAACAGTAGAAAATATATTTCCCATTGGCCTAAAAATGAAATTAGGGAGTACATGGGAGTCACATGTATAGTAATTAAAAAAAGTTTTATTGGGGAAAAGTTGAGTGAAAGAAATGCACCCTGAGTTTATGTAATACTTATAACACTTCCTGCTTCTTGGGCTAGCATACTTAGCACACTTTAATAGGAGACACTACAATTTTTCTATGTCGTTCTGAGTGTCCATTTCTTCAGCATATATCAAAATCTACAATAAGTATCCCCTTTCTAAAATATCTATGTTATCTTTTCATTTATCCTCGTGATGTCATGAAAAAACTGCTCTAAAGATTAATTTGTTGGCTTTAGTAAACCTATTTTGGAGAGGAATAATTTCCCTTTTGTTTGAAAGGACTCTCCTGATAAAAGCAACACTTTTGTAGAAGTTGTCAACCATAAATACTGACTAAATGGCATTTCATGTGGAATATTATACCAGGTTTGGAGGAGATTCTTGAATGAGAGAAAAGGCAAGCCATAGAGTTTATAATAAGTAACCCAGACTGTTTCCAAAGGCAGTGGGAGCACTTCCAGTCACATTGTCCCTGGGGTTCTCTTCTGTTCTTACTGAAAAAAAATTATTTAGAACTTACTCTCTTTCCAGCTTTATGGTAGGTCTAGAAGGAAACAACAGAAACATCAAACATGGTCTTTGTCCTCAGAGATACCACTAAGGATCTGGAGAAAGGTAATGGTTAGAAATGGACACTCTGGGGTTTGATACAGGCCTTGGCATTCCAAGATTGTCTGGTTTTGGGCTAGCTGTTTAAAATACCATACCTAAATTTCCTTATCTATAAACTGAATTTACATAGAATGATAGAACCTACCACAAAGGTTGTTGCAAAAAGCACATTTAGCAAAGTAAATGTAGATTGCAGGGCACATAAGAAGCACTTAAACAAGGTTTGCTGTTATTTCCTTTAGTGTGAGATATGTAAATATCTTGAGAAAAATACAAAAAATATACATAAATAAATGCTTAGTTATATGGCATTAAGAAAAATCGAACAATGGTCTAGAAAATAAAGTCAGAGAAGTATCAATTTAAGTCCTACTTCTACCTCTGCGAACACAGTTACTAAAGCTTTATGAAGCTTTATTTTCTCATAACTAAAATTTGAATAATAATAGTACTTGTCTTACAGGTCTGTATAAGAATTAAACAAAATAATGATTATATCAAGTTCCTGGCATAGTGTCTGGAATTCATGAAAAGTTTGAAATTCAGTAAAACTCATCAATTTTTAGGTTCTGTTTTGCTCTCTAAGTAATATTATCATTGGGCAACAAAAGAGGTTTAAAAGGAAGGAAGGAAGGGCCAAAATTGTGGATTCATGTACGGTGTTTTCATTTCCTATGGCTGTTGAAACAAGGTACCACAAATAGGTGGCTTAGAACGGACAAGTATTGTTTCTCACAGTACTATCTCACAGTTATAGAGGCCAGAAATATGAAATCAAGGTGTTAGTAGGCCCATGTTCCCTCTGGAAGCACTAGGAAAGGATCTATTCCAGACGTCTCTCCTAGCTTCTAGTAGTTCTTTGGCTTTTGGCAGCACGACTCCAGTCTTTCCATGAGGTTCTCCCTATGTGAATTATTTTTTGTAGGACATCAGTCATACTGGATAAGGAGCCCACTCCAATCCACTATGACCTCATCTTAACTAATTAAACCTGCAATGGCTCTATTTCCAAATTATGTCACATTCTGAGGTACTTGGAGTTAGAGATTCAACAAATAAATTCTGGAAGTAAGGATACAATCCACCTCAGGTGGTAGAAGACTCTAAAAATCCTGGAAAGTTATGAGTAAGAAATTAATACAACATTCTAGATCAGGGAATGTCAAAAGCAAAAAATAGAAGAGTAAGTTAACAGAGTATTCGAGGCATATAAAGAGATAAAAGGGTTTGTATTCCAAGTGATGGGACCTAAGAATAAGGAGATGGTATTAGGCCAGATCTGTGGTCATATAATACACAATGACAAGTACAGTTAAGCCAGCAATTCATAAGAGCAGACACTGGTTATACCAACACAGCTAGGTTGAAATCAGCCCTAGAATCAATTCAGAAAATGTGATGGTCTAGTTAAGAAATTTAAATGCAATGTATAGTCATAAAATACTGAGTCTGAAGTGGTATGTTCATTGCCCAAGGTATATGCATTCAATACCAAGTAACTATTATTAGCTATATATGAAAAAGGTAATCATGATTTGAAAATAGAACGGGAAGCTGTATGAGTACTGATGAGTACACATTAGAATATCAATTCCTCTTTCATCCAGAAGAGTACAGAAGGAAAACTCTATGTTGGAAAGGATGGTGACTTGCTGTACTTTCTCTTGGAGTATTCCCACATTTGTTAAATAAGATGTTGCTATTTACTCCCAGAAAAGGCTGATGTGAGAATCAAATGATATTATTTTAGGTAAAACTCTCCTATAGTTAGTGCCCTAAAAAACATTAACCACTATATTTAAATGTACTAGCTTATTTGATTATTCTTACATAAGAAAGGGAATTGAAAAATAAATGGCAATCACATCTTACCATTCCCACACAGTTATCTCTTCCATTTTTTTTCTCTCACCCAATTACCTTTCAACATTTTTTTCTCTTAAACTTTCTGTGTCTATACTTCTTCCTTTTCCTCTTGTCTTTTTCTTTTCTTTTGCAAGCCTTAGTTTTGCATTTGTTTTCCATTTATAGTTGTATATAATCCAAAGATTGTTCTTTCCAAAGCTGATATTTGCATATGAAACTGTGTATTGAGTTTCTTCACTCCTTTTTATATTTCTTTATTCTTTACATTTTTAGAAAATGTTTCCAGTCATGTGCTATGCCCTCAGTCTGTAACAGGAGATCTAGCATAGCCTCTTGCTGTGAGAAGTTCACAATTTGGCAAGGACATGGCCATATAGATATATAGATCACAATCCAGTGTGATCAGAACTCAAGGAAACAAACATATAGACGCTCATAAGTGGAATCAGCAACCCTATGAGGCAGGTAACAGTGACTTGATGCTGAAGGCGTAAGTAGAAGTTTTCCAGGAGGAGGGTTTGGATGTCTACATCTCTTAAAATTATTTTCTTGGCTCTCATTCATGGTACTATATCTTGGAGGCCTACTTGCTTCTGTAACTAAAACATTTGCAAAGTTTTCCTGGGTCTGAGATCCTTCTTAACTGATATTTGGCTGCCAACTCCAAGTTGCATTACTACAAGCCACAGTTCCCTTACAGATAATCTGTCTTCTTATGTCCATTATGGTTCTCCTTATAACTAGCTTACATGTCTCAAAGACCCTCAAATCTGTATGTTGATAACATTCTGTGATATTTTTGTTCAAGACAAGATCCTTCCAGGCAATGAAAATGGCAAATTATACCAGTGAAAGGACATAATTTTCTATATGGAATTTTCACACTTTTCTTTTCATGTTAAATACAAGGTAAAAGAAATTACTGCCTACTATAGGGAAGACAATTAATTTGGCCTCATTTCATGGAAAATGTGATATGGAAGGAAGAAACTGAGATGTGCAAAAAAAATAAATTAAGGCAGCCATTCTATAAAATAATGTATAATCTAGTTGGAGAGATAATAACCAAGAATGATGTCTGGCTGGCCATGTTTTTTTCTCCTATTATTTACCTAGTATCTTGGTATATTGGATAGTATGGTACACAGCTACATCTAAAATACATGTCCCATGCTTTGAAGTATAGTCAAGATATTTTTGAATGGGCAATAGGTTTAAAATTCAAGAGGTATAAAAGTGTATATATAGTGATAGTCCACCCTCTCCTCTGACCCCATATTTACCAAGTTTTCCTTCTATAGAAAGCAATTTTAGTAATTCCATGTGTACTCTCATAAAGCTACTGTGTATGTAGACATACCTAATTTTTTTTACCTTTTTCTTATACAAATGTTAGCATACATGAACATACATAACATGTTACACACACACTGCCTTCTTTTCAGGTAATGCTATAGCTTAAAGTTTATTTCATATCAACATAGTGCTTTCTTATTTTTAAGACTGCATAGTATTCCATTATATATGGTTTTATCATATATATTTAATTTACTATAAGTGGTCATGTTAAAAAAGTTATTTAAAAAATATTTTCCTATTAAGAATAGTGCTGTGTAGTAATGTCCACAATAGCCAAACTATGGAAAGAACCTAGATGTCCATCAACAGATGAATGGATAAAGAAGATGTGGTATAGATATACACAATGGAATGCCATGCAGCCATCAAAAGAAATGAAATCTTGCCATTTGCAATGATGTGGATGGAACTAGAGGGTATTATGCTTAGTGAAATAAGTCAATCAGAGAAAGACAATTATATGATCTCCCTGATATGAGAAGATGAGAGGCAACGTGGAGGGCTTGGGGGGTAGGAAAGGAATAAATGAAACAAGATGGGATCAGGAGGGAGACAAACCATTAGAGACTCTTAATCTCACAAAACAAACTGAGGGTTGATGGGGGAAGGGAAAGAGAGGGAGAGGGTGGTTGGGTTATGGACATTGGGGAAGGTATGTGCTATGGTGAGTGCTGTGAAGTGTAAACCTGGCAATTCACAGACCTGTACCCCTGGGGCTAATAACACATTATATGTTAATTAAAAAAATTAAAAATAAAAGAATAGTGCTGTGTAGGGGCACCTGGGTGGCTCAGTCAGTTAAGCGTCTGTCTTCTGCTCAGGTCATGATCCCAGAGTCCTGGGATCAAGCCCCCACTTGGTCTCTCTGCTCAGTGGGGAGTTTGCATCTCCCTCTGCCTGCCACTCTCCCTGCTTGTGCTTGTTCTCTCCCTCTCTCTCTCTGTCAAATAAATAAACAAAATCTTAAAACAAAGAAAAGAGTAGTGCTGTGTAGCAGTGAATACACATAGCACCCAGTACCAGGAATCTTCATTTCTAATACCACTATCCAATAAAAAGAATTAGGAGGGCACCTAGGTGGCTAAGTTGGTTGGGCATATGACTCGATCTCAGTTTGGGTCTAACCTCAGGGTTGTGAGTTCAGGTCCTGCATTGGGCTCTATGCTGGGCATGAAGCCCAATTTAAGAAAGAATTGGGACTTCTTGGGGGAATAGCTGATTCTAGAGCTAAGAAAAGGATTATACAAGATAAGTCTGAAGCATCTTGTAATATCCCAAAGTAAGGAAATGCTCAAAAAACAAATGATTAGCATCATGTCAAAGGGACACAGGAACAAACTGGAAAACTCTCCTAGTAGCTAAAGCTGGGACAAATTGAGCAATAAAATCAATAAAGTAGTATTAGATTATAAGGCATAAAGCTTTATATACAAATATAGAATAAATAGAAAACATAAATAAATATCTATGAATGCACACAACTATAAATCAATGACTGAGTGAATGAATGGAGGATAAATACAAATTTCCATGTAGAAGAAATATGCTACTATCCCAATGAGATAGAGCTTAATTCTTCACTCCTTGAGTATGAGCTGCATTTATTAAGATGCTTCCAAAGAGGAAGATATGGAAAGAAGGGAAAGAAATGGTTTTATAGTGGAGAAAGCTGGCAGGCACCAACTTGGCCAGGTAACCAAATTAACATCATAAATGATGTCATTTCAATGGTATGTATTATGTGTTGAGAATTTATTAAGCAAAACAGTCATGACAGAGGATTTATGCAAAAACCTTGATGTTATCTCTGACTCTAATTTCTTTCATTTCCTACATCCAATCATTTAAGGAATCCTGTTGTATTCACCTTCAAAATATGTCAGAAACTACAAATTATCATTACCTGCACCACTACCACTGTGTTGCATGTATACATTATATAACAGCCTTTAAATGGCTACTCTGCTTTCACCCATGACCCCTACCATTTATGTCTACTAGCAGTCAAAATGATATTCCTAAATTTGTAAAATAGATCTTGTCATCCCTGCGCTCAGAAGATTTTAGGGCTTCCTATCTCCCATACAATAAAAGCCAGAATCCTTACCAAAGACCTGCATGATTTGTTATCACTTTGAATTTATTTCCTTCTATCTTTCCTGTCACTTTGAGCCAGCCATCTTGCCCTCTTGCTGCCTTTAATGCAGAAGAGAAACTATACCCTCAAGAACTTAACACATACTCTTTCTACTGTTTGTATTCTTTCTCCTTCAGGTATCCATATGCCTCTTTCATCTTTTCCAAGTATTAGCTCAAACATTACCTACTCAGAGACTTCCCATGAACACCAGGGTTGACATACTGAGGATGATCAGGCCCCTTCCTCTGAGGGTGGGTGGAACCTATGATCAGCTTTCAACTAATAGAATATGGCAAACAATATGAGCTATTCCTCCGTTATTGTTATATTGAATGGTAAAGATAAAGATATTTTGCTGATATAATTAAGGTTCCTAATCAGTTGACTTTTGAGGTAGTCAAAATGGGAGTTTTACTGGGTTGACTTGACCTTAATCAAACCAGATTTTTTAAAAAGGGCCTAAACCTTCTCTAAAGTCAGAGATTCAAAGCAGTAGAGACTCTCTGAGTCTTTCCATTGCTGGCTTCAAAGAAGCAAGTTGCAGTGAAATCAATACCTACAAGGAAATTAGTTAAAGATTTTTACCTAGTTAAGCCTTAAATGAGACTGAAGCCCAGCCAACAATTTGGTTTCATCCTTGTGAGAATCTGAGCAGAAGACCCTTCTAAAACATGCCTGGAATCCTTATCCACAAAAACTGTGCAATAATAAATTGGGGTTGTTCTAAGTCAATATATTTGTTGTAAGGTGTTATATACATTGGTAAGAAATCACAGTATTTAACAATGTCATGTCCCTGATATCTCTGTCATATTCCCCTGCTTTATTTCTCTTCTTAACTCTTACTACCATCTCATGCTCTATGTTTTGTACTTATTAATTCTGTTTATCAACTATCTTCTCTCATTAAAATGTAAGTTCTATGCAAATAGAGATTTCTATTTTTTCAATGCTACAAACACAGTACCTAGAAAAATTCCTTCACATAGTGAATTAATAAATATTTGTTGAGTGTATGAGTGGATAGATGGATGATATTTAATTGAGACAGAAATTGCCAACATGGCCACAAATCATATATTTTGACAGATCACTTTTATTACTCAGGTTACTGCTCAAGCCTTGTTAACATGTATTTCTGAAGTCCTTGGGAGTTATGGAACAAACAGGTATAGACAAACACAAAAAACGGATCTTACCTGTTTTATTCAGTGTTTGGTGTCTTAAGACAATACAAAGCATCCTTCTCTTTTTACCTTCACATAAAATTTAAAATGCCTTGAAGTGATTCTGGACACTGGAATGGTAAGCTCTATGTAGATCACTCTGTAATACAGATCTCAAAGTACCTGGAGAAGAAGACATATTTTAGGGAATTACCTGTACATTAAGCCCAGAGCATAAGAGAAGAAAGAGTCATGCTGTCTCAATGGGCAACTCTGTCAAAGATCTGAACCAGTAAGATTTGGTACCAAAAATGGACTCAACTATTTACTAATTGTGTGACATAGTAAAGCTTCAAAACTTCTCTGAAGGAGTTTAATATCTACTCATAACAATGTTATAGGCTTTTCCCAAAGATCAATAAAGGCAGTACCTGAATTCAGCATAGAGTCAACATGGTCTGATGGTTTGGGGCTTTTGGTTCTGTAGTGAGGATGCTAAGATCCAACTTTCTACTCTAAAGTTAATAGTAGTGTAACATTGAGAACGTTACTTATTCTCTTTGTACCTGATTTTTCGTATCTAAAATTAAGAATTGTTTTTATCACACAGAGTTGTGAAGATTAAATGAGGTAATGCATGTAAAACACCAAGGCAGTTTCTAGCATATAATAAATGTTCAGTAGATGTATTTCTTTTCTTTTGACTCATTTTACAAATGAAAATGCTTTATGAAGGAAAAGACTTTATTAATGAAAAACATTATTATTTAAGACATTTATTGATTCTTATTTTAGTCCAGAATATAATGTGTGATATAATACAATCAGTCACATCCTAAGATTAGAAAATATTTCCCCAAATACTATTTTCTTTAAGTACAAAAATGCATTTAGAATGTGTTTCAAAGAAAGAGTTTCCATTTAAATTTAATGTGATGCAGCCACATGTTTTCTTGCTGGCAATATCTTATTTCATTTTTAGCTTTCACCTAATTCCTCATACTTTATTTTGAGGAGTCATTACTATGCAAATACATATGCACTATATTCAAGTACATGCTTTGAGGATTATATTACATTATATCATTTCACAATTAAACAGCTTGCATCCAGTTTTCTCAAATTACAACTGCTTTATATAAGTTGGTACAAGTTACTCAATCCAATCAATAACTGAGATCCTCCCTTTGAACCAGGATAACACAGAAATGATCCTCTGCATGTATTAATGAAAATTCAATTGCATTATGAAACAGATATATTTTGGCTATAGACTTATACAAAAATACAATCTAAGATCTAACAAAAAAACTATATTTATAAAATTAGTTTATTATGATTGTTCTGATTTTTCAGTTTTTAAATCAACTAAAATTCTCATTTCTCTTCTTCAACCTGGGGTATTGTTTGTGTGCCATCTCTATTATTGGATGATATCCCCAGTTGTGTGTAATAAAAAGAAATAATGTTAAAAGCCATTTTATTTCTTATCTTCATTAGGATTGATAAAACATTGGAGGGGAAAGAACTAAAAAATGGTTTTAAAGACTCTTAACTACTGATTTCATCTTTCATCACTTTTAAAAAGGTATTGGGAACAGACCTATACCTCTGGGGATAAAAATATATGTTTATAAAAAATAAAAAAATTAAAAAAGAAAAAAAAGGTGTTGGGAAAAGAGGGTTATTCAACCACTCATTCTGAGGCAAAAATTAGGTTTCTTTGCCTTTGTTTACAAGATTTCCATTATTAAACACCAATACACTGAGATTTCTCAGACAGTTTCGAGTTTATTAGAATAAATGGAATAGAATTCTTGAAATCAAAATATTTAAGACATGTGGTCTTTTTAGCTAAATAGAATTTAAGTCTTGTGAATCACTTTCAAACTGAGAATTTTATTGGCAACATATTTAAAATAACTAAATAGTCCTGTGGTGATTCTGTTGAATCCTAACAGTATGAAGAAATATCTGCATATATTTAAAATATTTAAAAGTTCCTACTGTGAGGACTTTTATTGTCTCCTTTTATCCAGTACTGACAAGAGCATCAGGTACATACTGAGTGCCTAAAATATATTTATTTAATTGAATGAATGAATAGACTACAGTCAAGTAAACACAACTTACTTTCTATCATGAGGAAGTGACTCCTTTGGAATTTCGGGCTGGGTCTGCAGTACACAACCAGACCTTACATTTTGTGTTAGAAATGCATGTCTCGGGCACCTGGGTGGCTCAGTGGGTTAAAGCCTCTGCTTTCGGCTCAGGTCATGATCCCAGGGTCCTGGGATCGAGCCCCACATCAGGCTCTCTGCTCAGCGGGGAGCCTGCATCCTCCTCTCTCTCTGCCTGCCTCTCTGCCTACTTGTGATCTCTGTCAAATAAATAAATAAAATATTTAAAAAAAAAAGAAATGCATGCTTCATCTCAGCTAGTAGTGATGAGACCATCTTTTAGTCCTTATGAAGTTATTAGGAGTTTTAATTTTTTTTTATTTAAAAATAAAACCCAGTAAAAAGTTATATACCAGGGGACATATAAATCTCTATAAAACTAACAGAGATGACACTATCATTTAATTTTTTTTTTTTTTTTGCTTAGCATATGCTCTAGCTCCATCCATGTTGTTGCAAATGGCAAAATTTCATTCTTTTTGAGGGCTGAGTAATATTCCACTGCATATATCTACCAAATCTTATTTAACCATTCATCAGTCAATAGACATTTGGGCTCCTTCCATAATTTGGCTATTGTAGAATAATGATGCTATAAACACTGAGGCACATGTATCCCTACAAATTAGTATTCCTGTATTCTTTGGGCAAATACATACTAGTACAATTGCTGGATCATGGGATAGTTCTATTTTAAATTTTTTGTGGAACCCAAATACCACATTATTCATTCATATGTGGAATTTAAGAAATAAAGCAATCATAGGGAATAGAAGAGAGAGAGAGGCAAACCAAGAAAGACTCTTAACTATAGAGAAATAAGTGATGGTTACTAGACAGGAGGTAGGTAGGGGATGGCTAAAATAGATGATGGGGATTAAGGAGTGCACTTGTGATGAGCACTGGGTATTGAATCACTATGTTGTACACCTAAAACTCATACTACATTGTATGTTAACTAACTAGAATTTAAATTTAAAAATGTATGTTTCCTCTTTTTGAGCTTACTTTCCTAGGTACACATATGGTACAACTGCTACTTCTACTACTATACTTTAGTTATCTTTTGCTATAAGTAGTGAGCCAATTACTCATTCTACCATTAGTCAGATTTCATGTTCAAGTTTAATTTGGAGGATTTTATATATCATTAAATCAGAACCATTTAAGTAATTATAAATAACCTGGTAATCTTACCTGTGCCAAACTTTGCACATCAACATCTCATAAACTCATGTTTATATATGCATGAAAAATTAAAACTTAAGGAAGTTGTTATGTGCTGAAATGTGTCCCCTTTCCTCAGATTGTTATGTTGAATCCTAACCCCTACTACTTCCTAATATGAACATATCTAGACACGGCATCTTTGAAGAGGTCCTTAAATGAAAATGAAGTCATTAGGGTAGGCCTTAATCTGTCTAGCACTCTTACAAGAAGAGGAAATTTGGACACAGAGACATATACAGAGGGAAGACTAAGTGATGACATGGAGAAAAGATGGACATCTATAAGCCAAGGAGACAGACCTGGAATAGATCTATCCCTCATGGCCCTCAGAAAGAACCAACAATGCTGACATTTTGATCTTGAACTTCTAGTCTCCAGACTTGTGAGAAAACAAATTTCTTTTGTATAAGCCACCAGTCTGTAGTATTTTGTTACATACAGCCCAAGCAAACTAACAGAGTGATTATTGTTTTTATGACTCAAGTGTTTAAATTTTTCATTTTCTTACAGTGTTTTCTTTTCTTTCTTTTTTTTCTTACAGTGTTTTCTTTTTTTTTTTAATTTTTTTATTTTTTATAAACATATATTTTTATCCCCAGGGGTACAGGTCTGTGAATCGCCAGGTTTACACACTTCACAGCACTCACCAAAGCACATACCCTCCCCAATGTCCATAACCCCACCCCCCTTCTCCCAACCCCCCTCCCCCCAGCAACCCTCAGTTTGTTTTGTGAGATTAAGAGTCACTTATGGTTTGTCTCCCTCCCAATCCCATCTTGTTTCATTTATTCTTCTCCTACCCACTTAAGCCTCCATGTTGCATCACCACTTCCTCATATCAGGGAGATCATATGATAGTTGTCTTTTTTTCAGTATCATTTGTTTCCATGATTTTTTTCAATTCTTCTTTAATTTCCCGGTTGACCCATTCATTCTTTAGAAGGATGCTGTTTAGTCTCCATGTATTTGGGTTCTTTCCAAACTTCCTCTTGTGGTTGAGTTCTAGCTTCAGAGCCTTACAGTGTTTTCTATCTCTTCAGTAGTTTATAATGTATATCAAATGACTGAGGACAACAATCCCAGGTTATAGGAGAATGCTTATTGTTAGTTTGGTGTATGGAATTCTCCTTTCTATATGACTTCTGCTCAGCTCCTGCCAGATCTATGCAAAGTTAATGTGATGGCAATGGCTTGTATATACAGTAAGTGACATTATCAAGCAGTCAATAAAATTACCCAGTTTTTCCTAATGTAATACAAATTTTGGAATATAAGAACATTCTTAATACAATAGGAGAACCGTAAGTATATACAATAGCTTTGCTTTATTAACAGCCTTATTCATGTTAGCAATTTTGATCTAATTTAAGTGATGTTCCCATTATAGTGGCAAATTGTGTTTTCATTAATAGAGTGAGAAAGCCATTAATATGAAAATTGCTCATTCAGAATCACATTAGTGAAGTGCTTATCCTATTATCATTAAACTGATTCTAACCTAGGTGCTAAGCAATCTGAGTTGAAGGATCTTGTAGCAAAGGAGGCTTCATACTTCTTTAGCAGGATCTCATTGGCTTTCTTATGTTTCTTGACACCTTTTACTGCATTTTTTAGAAGTTATATAAATATCACCAGTATTAGTTTATTCCTGAATCTTATCCTTTGAATTTTATATAATGACATATACATCTATAACTTCACATTTGGATCTCCTAAAAACCCTCAGTATATCTTCAGAATATTAGTAAGTAGTGTATATGAGTTTGGGTTCTTTGGTTGTAAGCAACAGAATTTAACTCTGCCCTCTTATGCAAAAATATTTATCAAAAGGCTATGAGGAAGTTCACAGTATTAATGTGTATAACAGGCTTAGAAACATAAAATAAGAGATTTTTAGAGGGCTCCAGAAGGGGAACTGGAGAAATGATCATTCTAACAACAATGGTTGGGTCAGCTTGCTCTGTCAGAATGAATGATTGTTTCATTCTTCTTCCTGTTTTTCTATCAAGTCACAGACTTCAAGTTCAGTAGTACACCATCTGATTGACAGTCTCCCTTAGGTTCTGTGTCTGGCTACCTAGAGCAATAGGGAGGAACTGTCCACTTTTGCATCCACCCTTGAAGGCCACACAAAGTGGGGGAGAAGTTCTCCCCTACTAATAATTATGGTGTTGTTTAAAAGGAAATGATGGAATTGGCAACCTAAAGCTGAAAGACTCCACTACAATTAAAATATACATAAGGAATATTCTACCCATGGGGAAATTGTGGTCAGCATTATTTCCACAATTACCTGCTTCTCCTAAAGTTTCACCCACTGGAATTATTGTCATGTGGTTTTCTCTGTCCATGTGAGTAAAAGTAATTTGTGTCCATTACATTTTTAATTACAGTATTCAATTCTCCAATTCTCTTCTTTCTTTCTTTCTTTTTTTTAAAGATTTTGTTTATTTGACAGACAGAGATCACAAGTAGACAGAGAGGCAGGCAGAGAGAGAGAGAGGGAAGCAGGGCCCCCGCTGAGCAGAGAGCCCCATGTGGGACTCGATCCCAGGACCCCGGGATCATGACCCGAGCCAAAGGCAGTGGCTTAACCCACTGAGCCACCCAGGCGCCCCCAATTCTCTTCTTTCTACCACTAAAACTACCAAATCTGGAAGGCAACCTTCCAGATGGTAGAGCCCCTCTTAACTAGGAACCCACAATACAGCAGAGGTTTTCTAATAAAGTAGAATATGTAACAAAAACAAGAAACAGGTATTATCCAAGTCACAGAGCTATTGTTGGTTTTGTTATGGCAAGTTATCCTAGAGACCTATGTGGAATGGTAGAAGAAATACAAACATCGTTAAAATTAAAGCCCTGATACTTATCAAATATATATCCTTGAATGATTTTGTTAATTTCTTTGTGTCAATATCTTCATCTATAAAGTGGAAAAATAGATACCAACAGCATAGGTACGATATTATGATATTGCCTACACCTATGAAATGAGAAGGAATAAAATCTAACATTAGAACACTTGGAAATACTAGTTATGTAAAGTAAGTGTAAAAAAAATGGTTGTTTAAGGAGACTGGAGTTCAGATTCTAGAGAATAAAAAGAAAAACTAGGGGAGGGAATAACTACAGAATAATAATAAGAAGAAATGCTATAGAAATAATAAGATAAGGTATGAATATATGTCCAGTATGTGACAACTAGGAGATAAACAATGACTTTATCAGCAACAAATAGACTACTTCATATTTGTTTCAAGAGGATATAAGGCACTTCATATTAAAATATTAAGAACTAAGAACACCATTAAACAGGGAAAAGAGAAAATATCTTAGTTGCAGTGGGATATGGGAAGAAAAGTATGCTAAGGAAAGATAGAAAGCTGAAACTATAAATGATTACAAAAACTTCTGAGCACCTTGATGACCATACTAAAGAGGAAACAACAAGTATTAAAAGGAGGCATATAAGTTAAACAAGATACATTTTGTGAAAATATTTTCACAAAGATCTCTACCAAAGGCATGATGAACTAAGTCAAAAGATGGTGACCTCCTAAAACCACTGTTCCCTATATGGTTCTTATGTTCATTATTTTTTATAAATTTGCATGCTAAATGGAAATAGCATTGTGTGATAGCATATTAGAGGGGAGTGATAGAATTAATTATATAACTAAGGTTGTAATTTCTAGAGAATCTAGAGATTTCTGGAACTAGGTATGCTCTAAACTAAGATGTGCTTTTTTTTTTTAATAACATATAATGTATTATTTGCTTCAGGGATACAGGTCTGTGAATCAGTCTTACACAATTCACAGCACTCACCATAGTGATTCACATACCCTCCCCAATGTCCATCAACCAGCCACCCTATTCCCTCCCACTCCCCTCCCCTCCAGCAGCCCTCCATCTGTTTCCTGAGATTAAGTCTCTTACGGTTTGTCACTCTCCCTGGTCCCATAAGATGTGCTTTCTTAAAGTTAGTTTTCACTATCTCCTGAATGTATCTAAATGTATCTTATTTTTGCCAGATACTTATTCTGAAAATGATAAATCAATTTCTCACCTCAACATTGGAATTAAAAATTCAAAAACCTTCAAATTTATAAAACTTTGTACCACCATTGGGTCAAGAGTTTTATTCCGAGTTCTTCCCTGAAAGATAATGATCTGGCAACATCACTTTTTGCAAAACATTTTCTCCATTTTTAAAATGGGAGAAAAACTCTAATCATTTTTGAATAAAAGATAAAGCAGAGTTCCTGAATATAAATTGCCAATCTTGAAGAGTATAAACTCAATCATGAAGAATTACATTAGACCACGCTTACCTTCTTATGTCTCATGTCCATTAAAAGGGAGCAAATTTAAAATACCTTGTGATTTTCCCATAATTTCCTTTAAACAAACAAACTCAAAATTGTTTTTTTCTGCATTTCAATACAATTTCTTCTCCTTCCTCCAAAAGGATTTAGCATTAGATTAAAATCTTCCAGGGATGTGTATGTGTGTGCATTACATGAGTTAACAGATGATTTATAAGAGTGAAAATGAAAATGAGAAATTGCTACCTTTCACTTTCCAAAAGAGTCTATATGAGTTAGGAGAATTATGTCTCCTGTGTATTTATTTCTAACTTAGAATTGAGGTTCTTGGGACACCTGGGTGGCTCAGTTGGTTAAGCGGCTGCCTTTGGCTCAGGTCATGATCCCTGCATCCTGGGATCAAGTCCCACATCGGGCTCCTCGCTCAGCAGGGAGCCTGCTTCTCCCTCTGTCTCTGCCTGCCACTCTGCCTGTGCTCACTCTCTCTGACAAGTAAATAAATAAAATCTTTAAAAAAAAAAAAAGAATTGAGGTTCTTTCATATTTTTTATCAGGTATATACAGATTGCATGCTATAGAATCAGGCTGTGTTCAGAAAAAGTGAATCCTCATCAGCATCATATCCAGTGCATTCTAGACCATCCATGGGTCATTCTCTCCTTCTTGCTATCTGGATTGCCTCCAAAAATATTTTTAATGTGATTTTCATTGAATTTCAAATCAATGTGCCTACTTGAAGAGAGAACAGAGAGAAAAAAAAGATGCATATAATAGGGTTACAAAGTAGAAAGTAAAATAGTCACTGGCTATTGAAATAGATTTTATTACTATGTTTAATTTTTTCCAGTGGGCTTAAGATGTGGTATTTGTCCTTATTTTGAAATTAAAGTAAAATATTAAAGTGTGGGAAGTAGGGTGGGAAAGCATTGTGCTAGTTAATGTCCAGTTGCCCAATAAAGATGATCTTTTCCTGCGGACAATATATTTATGTCTAATGCAATTTTTTTTTTGGCCTATTGCTAGCTCTATTATTATCTCATGATGAATGTTTCTCATCTAGAATTTAACCTGCTATTCCTGAGAACAGGTATTCAAATATCTGCTTATTTCAAGCATAGGCATTTGTAGGCTTTTTTATTCCTCTGGAATTTTCTTTATAATTCTGAAAACTGGGAATTCAGCAGACCCTGTTCTCTTTGGTCTTAGAGCTGATAATTACCAACAGAACTAGTTATTGGAAACAAGTTATGGCTCACAAACTATTAAACTTCAGGGTGAAGTTTCTTTCCAGATTTCTGATAGCGAAGTTTGCTTTATTTTAACTCCTTTGTTATTATCTACTGGAAAAAATATATTGTTCCACTACAGAAAATATTATTAGATGGTTTTGCAAAGATACAAGCTGCCTATCAATTTCTTTGCATATCTGCTCATTATCTACAGAGACAAAGTTGCAAAATGCAATCATACTAACCTTCAGAATTGGAAAATAACTTTTTAAAGTGTGGGTGGCTCTATATTTGGGTGCTTGTTGATTGAAGCTCTTCTAAGTATGTACTTTCATTTAAAAGTCGTACCTTGTCTGTGTGTGGACTAGCTCTAAACTTTCCAATTTATATTGTGTTGTTCTCAGGTTCTTCTTACTTTAAACTTTGTTGTGTCTCCTATTATACTTCCTGTTACATTTTCTGATTTCATATATAGTAATTTATTTTCATTGCCCACATTAGTAACAGAATAGATCCAGAAGCAAGGATTTGAGAGTAAGAAATTCATTTTTGAGGTGATTCCAGGAGCAATGGTAGGAAAGTAGGAAATTGAGACGTAGAAGGGAAAGCAACCAAAAAAGGATGAGTTAAGGAAATAATTATTATGTTGTTGACAATTGGGGCTAAAACCAGCTAAACCTGGGACTTCTAGAAATTGAAAAGAACATGCTTCAGAGTTGTGCCACTTCAACGCTGAGCAAGTTGGGGCATTTATCCTCTTGTTTCCTTCCATGATTGGTTCAGGTTTGCTTCCTGGAGGTCATTATCTCCCTAATCTTTTAAACCTACCCCCATATTTGAGCTAATAATGCCAAATAAAGCCTACAGGTGGAAAGCTGAATTTACTTGTTGAAAGCAAAGATTGTACTTTCAGAGATCATTTCTATAGTTTGTTACTAGGGAAGTTTCTCTGAATGTGTAGAGTACTTGCTGAAAGCAGCCATCACTGTGCACTGAAACAGTGAAAATCAACAGAAATGGGTAGAGGCACAGAGAGCTTCCCAGTAGTTACCAACACTAGGATTCCCTTTCAAAAACTGTGGCTCCTAACTTTTTGACAATAAAGTATAAACCAAAAACTACTGATCTGGCCTGAAGAAACTTATGATAATTTACTGATTTTTTTATTTACAGATATTACAGAGCAGGAACACTGATATTTCCAGTTAGCCCAACAATAGGCATACCAGTGTGGGGAGTGTATTCAGCAATCAGAACATAAAGTAGTGTTCAAACTCTGTAGCCTATTCACTCAACTATTTGGAGTGAAAAAAAAAAAAAAATCCTTCTTCCCACATTTCCTGGAGTCCAATAGCAGATATTTTCCTAGTCAACCTGTTAGTGGTTGTGTTGCTCTTTTCTTACTTACCTATCAGTTATGTTTCTTTTATTTTCAAATATTGGAAGGCACAACTGGAATGACTTAAGCAGTAAGGGAATTTTTTTTTATTCACATAATTAAAATGTGCTATGAGAGCTCTAACTCAGGTGTGGTTGTACCCAAGGACTTGGTAGCAATCACAACCCATTTGTCATCCTATGTGCTTTGCTCTCTTTTCTTGGCTCTCTCCTCAGATTGACTATGCCCTTACAATACCAAAATGGCAACCATGAGCTCCTGACATTATATTCACAACTCCAATTCAGCATAAAAAAAAAAAATCTTCATTCCCACCCATAGTTAAAAGAAAAGTTAAAAGACCCTCAGAAGTATAAATAGATCATTGCATTGCATTTTTATCCCTGAATCCCTAAACTAAATACTGTCATTGGAAAATAGAATGACATTAGAGTCATGAGCCTCCTTGGAAGTGATTATTTATGGGCAGATGAGGAGAGATACGGTGCAGTAGAGCCTAGCTCTTCTAGAAGATCATGAATTAAGAGGGGAAGAGAGGTCAGTTTGAGTTGTATTTTCAATCATTTGATTGTCCAGACAAAAATTAAGGGACAATTATGAAAAAAAGGTATTATGGATTCTAACTAGTATGGTAAGTGTCAATCTCTACAGTATAACATATCTTCCATATATCCTACTACTGGCTTTGACTATATTTCTACTTCCCCTTTCCTACCTCTATTGACACTTTAAAATAGCTCTAACCAAATCAGTGCTATCCACCCCAGTATCACATGGAAGAATAGCATTAGCTTCTCACCCCTCTTTATGCCCAATCTAGACCTAGTCCCCAAAGGCAAATCTCTCAGGAGGTTCCGTAGCCCACAAATGGGATTTGTACACTTCCCAAACCGCAACAACCATTTTAAGCTGTTTTAAAATACATCATTGTCAATACATTTTTTAAAAAAACTAAAACTCTGTAACTATTAAATTATATTAAACTAAGCACAAGAAGCCACCTACCTATATGCGAATTACTTCTACTCTCAGAAAGATGTCTAAGTACAAAAACCCTTCCTGTACAAAATTTTCCAGTGGGTTTGGTTTTTTTTTTTTTTAAGTGAAACCAGAAAGAAAGTGATAATTATTCTTTTTGTTAATAATCTACATAGTTCTCCAAAAAGGGAATTTTCTGAATGTCTATTAGATATTATGTATATTCCCAAAATCTTCATACTATTTACTTATGATTAGTCACTTCCCTCATTTAATATTTATAAACTTGTCTCAAATCCCTATACCACAGAATCTGGTAAACTCAGTGTCTCTCACAATAGCTTTGGAATTTCTTGGGAGTGATAAGTATTAATTGAATTGAACACCTTGTTGCTCTTGGCTCATTTCCTGATCCTGGGTGAATGAATTCTCTTCACTTTGTTTCTCACGTCTCATGAAATCTCCGCTGGACTATGACCCAGGCTCTTTATTTCCTTAAGTACCACCTCAACAACACTGAAGAAATAGCAGACCTATATGTAGGTCAGAAGTTCTTAAACTTTAGCATTATAATCCTCCGGAGAGCTTGCTGAACCCAGTTCTCTGCACCCCATCCCCAGAGCTGATTCAGTAGGTCTCCTGAGAATGGCTCCTGAGATTTTGCTTTTTTTGTTTTTAATTATGTTATGTTAGTCACCACACGGTACATCATTAGTTTTTGATGTAGTGTTCCATGAGTCATTGTTTGTGTATAACACCTAGTGCTCCATGCAATCTGTGCCCTCCTTAATACCCATCACTGGGCCAACCCATTCTCCCACCCCCTTCCCTTAGAGAACCCTCAGTTTGTTTCCCAGAGTCCATAGTCTCTCATGGTTCATCTCCCATTATGATTTCCCCCTCATTTTTCCCTTCCTTCTACTAATGTCCTCCATGCTATAAAATTTGCTTTTGTATCAAGGTCCTGTGTAATGCTCAGCCTGCTGGTCAAAAGATCACGCTTTGAGAATTCACTTGTTTAGAGTACATAGGTAGGGTAGTCAGGGGAGGGTTGCATTACTATGAAGATAACTTAAAATAAAAAAATAGATTTCCTAATTTAAAAAGTCCCTTAACCATTATCTTTGGGAATTTCTCAGTAGTCCTACTGCAAGTGGAGAATAGGTCTTCTCATCACCTTCTCTTTCTCCTTTCCTCTTTCTCTGGCTCCCTCATTCCTTTCTGAAGGACTGCCATGGGAAACTCAAAGCTCCTCCTTTTTTTATTATGTAGAACACATAAGCTATTACTGTCTCTTTACCTTAGACCAAGTCTATCTGGCCAAGCTGAAGGGCTATTTTTTTTCAAACTGCTTTGCCAAAAATTGTTCTGTGCTATTTACATATTTCTGCTTCTGGCTCTTAAATTAATAGTTTCACTCTCTCAATGATATTTTATAACAAATTATTATGAACTTTGGTTTTCCATTTCATAAATCTAAGACTTTATATGTATATTTTCCCAACTTAGAATCTTTTATTTTCATTGCATGTATCATTTACAACACAGCTATGATTATAATAATAAATATTGACTGGACTAATACATACATGAATTTTTGATGTTATATCCCAGATTAACCTTGGGAAATACAACCAGTATTAAGAGCAAAAGAGGCAGAACACTGAAATAATACTTATTAAGTATCAAGGCTGTCCCGATTGGAAGGCTCTAAATTTTTATAATCCAAATTTTAGGGGTGAGTAAGATATTAAAATTATTGCTTTGGCTTCCCTGTTTCCTAGCAATTGTATTCCTTCATATATATATATACACATATAAAACTACATGTTCAGAGGCAGTTGGGTGGGTCAGTCTCTTACACATCCAGCTCTTGGTTTTGGCTCAGGTCACAAATGCAGGCTCAGGTTATAACTCAGGATTGTGAGATTAAGTCCCACATCAGGCGCTGTGCTCAGTGGTGGGTCGGCTTGAGATTTTTCTGCCTCTCCCTCCCCAGCCCACCCCACCACTCATGCTCTCTCTCTCTCTCAAATAAATAAATAAATAAAATCTTTAAATACATGTTCAAATTATTTTTTCTCTTCTATGAAATAATATTACCAATTCCATTGTATTTCATAGTCTATAGTTAGCAATTTCTTTGTGATAAAGACATAAAACATTTTTACTTTTACATGTACTAAATGGTTTAGTATAAAAATGATACTTAAAACCTTTTAATTCAGTGACCTAATTTTTATATATAAAATAAATAAGAAAGTGTTTGTTTCCTGTCAATTCTATACTAAGTAAATGATGCAAAACCAATAATCTTTTAATATCTTTAGAATCTCTGTTTCTGTTCCATTTTTGCAGACTATGGGAAACTAAATAAGCTATTTTCTTTTATAAATTATAGCAAATTTTGCTGTAAAAGGCTTTAATGAAGGCAAAGCTTACATTGGTTGTGATGGTAGCACTGGGCCTTTTTAAAGAAAATTACTTTTCACAGAGTTTATTATGTTGATTGGAATCAGAAACATATTAATTGCTGGTAAATAATTACAGTTTTCAAAGATGGAGAAATGTTCTTACAAAAGAAATTGGACAAAGTGTCCATTTCTTTCTTTCTGTTCCATTCCTTCCCTGTACCTAACCAACTCTAATTCTACCCCTGTAGAGTAACCCCTGACTGAGTCAGCTCATTCAGATGTCTGGAAACCATGCTGGCTCCCTTTTTAGTCAACTTTTCCTCAGCAGATGTAGTAATACCACTGGTAGATCTTTGGGGAATTTTCCTTTATGCTCTTCACCCTCATTACTCCTGCCATCTGGTCCATTTCTGTTTTACTTCCATTCAGCAGATGTGTTCCCATCACCCTTTCCATACTGACCTTAATGAATCTCCCTAGTTCAGCACGCCCCTGAGTTTGGACAGGTACAGAGACAGAGAATGGAATAATGCCAAGGTCTTAAACCCATACAGATATGAAAGGAAAGACCTATGTCCATTTAAAACAAGGAGACTTAATGTTTATACTTCTTCATAAACCAAGATACTTATTTCTTTTCTTTGGTCTCTATACAATTCACATGAACACAAAATCCTCATTTGTTGCCAAAAGAAGGTCATGTTTTATAAGATCCAAACTTCTTTTCTTCTTTTAGTTGAAACATTGTGGCTTATACCAGTGAAATCTGCCTGGCATTTAACATTTGTGGAATACAAGTGGCTACTTGCACATAATTGGTTGAGTGGCCTGTTACTACTGATGCCTCATACATGCTTAAATATATTATACAAGCTCAATCATGTTCTTTTTCTTATAGGGACATAAAAGATAAATTCCATCCTAAAGTATATATTAGTTCTGTTGAGAAACATGACTAGGTATGAAAAAACTATCATCACTGTAGAGCACATATTTTTTATTCCTAAATTGTTAAGTATAGACTATAAAATACAATGGAATTGCAAAGATGAAGACTCAGTTCTGGGAGGAAAAAGAGAGAAAAGTGATAAAAGTGGACAATGAGGGTAGTTTGCCCACTGAGGTGAAAACAGTATACATCTGTCTGAATCCCAAATTCCATTTAAATGTTTTTCTACATATAATGACCTAAGATTAAAGTGTCAAAAAGTATTCTACATTCAAACCTGCTGAGAAGACAAGAGTTAGATTGGGCAGTAACTGAAAAAGTTAAGATTATACTTTAGTGTCTAAGTCCACCTTCATAAGAAAATCTTCTTGTAAAAAGGGATTCTGCATCCCTCTATTGCCACAGCTGTACAGTTATTCACAATTGATCTGTGCAGTTTGTGGGACAGAGCAATGAAGAAATGAATGCTATAAAAATACATGCAAACTTATGTGGAATAACATGTTTTGAAATGCCTGCTGACCCTTGAGGACCTTCACTCGCAGGGTGGAGACAAAAGATTTGGGGTACACAAGCGATAGTGGTAGAACTCTGTACCCTGCATGGTGAGTACCTCCATACCCATACTCTTTGGCTCCACTGACTCTGGGGCCAAGTGTACTTCTTATGAAAACTTTTAACTGAAATTACCTAGAACCTGAGGGAATATCCCAATGTAAAGAAGCACTAAAAGGTAATGAACTTTGGGGTCAAAATAAAACTACTGTATCATCTTACTGAAGGAAATAATTTATAGTAAAATAAATGTATATAATGAAGTTATACAAATATAGAGCTAACAATTTGAAATTAGAAATAATCAATAAAAAATTTTATTATGAATAAACTTTATGTGCAACTTCTTATGTTCATACAATTTTTCAGATTAGTGTACTTTCTCAAAAAATGATATGACTGGCATGTATATTAACCTGTCAGAATGCACTTGCATGTTTTTTTTCCAATTTATTTATTTTCAGAAAAACAGTATTCATTATTTTTCCACCACACCCAATGCTCCATGCAAGCTGTGCCCTCTATAATACCCACCACCTGGTACCCCAACCTCCCACCCCCCCGCCACTTCAAACCCCTCAGATTGTTTTTCAGAGTCCATAGTCTCTCACGGTTCACCTCCCCTTCCAATTTACCCAAAAGCACATACCCTCCCCAATGTCCATAACCCTACCCCCTTCTTCCAACCCCCCTCCCCCCCATGTTTTTATATATTATGAAAAATCTGTAACTCTGAGTTAAGCATTTTGGAATAACCTGCCCTTTTTTTTATCTTTCACATGAATCTAATTATCATATAAATTTAGACCTAAGTACATAGTGCTGAGAAACACTGAATCATTGAATTACAGGGTAAGAAGAATCTGAAACCTCATTATGTCCAACATTTTATTACTTCTAGAGTAAGTGCACAAATATCAAATAGAAAACTCTGTCATCTTTTAAAGGTAATGATATGCACAGAAAACCTGGAAGTTCAAAACCTGGAAGAAACCAAGACTAACCTATTCACAACATGTTAATTATAAAGTTAATACCAAATAAAAAATAAATTGCATATTTACTACTATAATTACTAAACTAGGTATTTTACATGATAAAATTGTGTGTATATTGATTTGTAAATCATAAAAAACTGAAATATCTGAGAGACTACAGGGATACGAACTGAAGCTGGAGTGACTACAGATGAGACACTTAGATTTGGGCAACAATGATTTGGGGATCAGAATATATTGGATATTTAGGGAATATTTTATGAAAAGAGAAAAGAGGACCCATATGTAGTTCTTAGAAAAAATCTGGGCAACCAAGGAAGTCAAGTCAGTGATAAAGGAGAGAGCCTTTGTCGACTAGTTTTAAAGAAAAAACTGTCCCACAGAATGTTCACAGGCCACATGGAGAAGAGAATAAGAACATCAGGGAGAGTGAGTGTGTGTGTGAAGCCGAGAGAAAAGATCCAATTAAAAGAGCAAACTTGAGCTCAAAGCCAGAAGTATTATGAATGGTAGAAAAGTGTCTCTGAAGCTGGGATACGATGGAATCCGAGCTCAGAAAAGGAGGTTTAGATTTAGACACCTAAAAGAGGAGATGAGGATTTTTCTGAGACTTGAAAGAGAGATGAATGGGTGGTATAAACAAAACACTGATGAGGACAAACATAAAAGCTGAAGCTCATGAACTCAGCCTCTCCAAGCACATAGGAGTGGGACCACCTGTTGAGAAGAGCTAGTAGATCTTAGAACCTAGAAGAGAAGAGAAAAAGTCTGAAACAACTTAGGTTGGGTACATACTGAGGAGCCAGCAGGAGGTAAATAAAAGGACTGATTAGAAGTAACAAGAAACAAGTTGTAGTTGGATTATCATACTTCATTGGACAGAGTAAGAACACTGGTTTTATATTTAAAAAAAAACTTTGACTTGTGTCCTAGTGTTCTAATAATTTGGCCAAACTGATTTGTGGTGGTTACTGATATTAAAGTAAGATACGGGCCATGTTCAAGTCACAGTCTATACAATGAATTAGCAATGTTGTATCCATAAGCAGAAAAATGCGTGTTTATTATTAACATTTACTAGGCCAAAAAAAAAAAAATCTAAAACTCTCTTGATTATCTTTATTTCTGTAAACAGTATCACTGTTCCAGATGTGTTTGACTCATTTTTATCATGGGTCCAAGAAAAAAGAAAATTTTAGAAAACCATTCTTTTCTCAAGCTGAGTTCAAAATGAGGCAAAAAAAATCTGTAAAATTGGGCAATGGAAAAGCCAAGAAATCCACTCTGCTTCCATATAGGAAAAAAAAGACACAGCTAAATCTGAAGGTAACAATAAAAATGAGGTCACTCTGCTATTATCTCAACAAGACATTTTCTGTTTATTTGGATTTTTGTTTTGTTTTGCTTTGTTTTTAATGTATTGGGCACTGGAAAGGAAGAGAAGATTAAGCAAATGAAAATGCTTTTATGTTATAATTCACACAACACTGCCAAACCCCAAGGAGCAAAAGACTATTCATTTTCCATGTCTTGGTATACAACAAATGGACACAAATGTGTCTAACTCTTTCTAAAATATAAGCAGGACATGTAAGTATAATGGAACCTTTCTAAATACCTGGTTAACAAAATGACAGGGTGGATATTTGGAAAGTAAATGGAGAAAAGAAATGTGAAAATTTTCCAAGGTGTTGCATAATCAAAGTCAAAAGAATTTATGACATAAAAATGGTTTGTCCTCAGATTTATCTTAGAGTGCATTGGCTGCTAACTGAAGCAAAAGAGAGAAAGTGACCAAGTGATATTCATAGTGAACACTGAACTAGAGTTCAAGATAGGTCAAAAGATTCAAGTCAAATACTGCCTGGGGATTCCCATTATTGCTATGCTGAGCAAAAAGAGAGAAACCTGTGGGGCTCAAGGTTTACTGATTTTCAATTTATAAGCATAAACCACTGAACCTCTCCAAATTACATGTGTAAAACCTTAACTGACTACCAAGGTGAGACCCATCTAAAGACACTACATTCAGATTTACTTTTATTTGCCTCAGGTTTAAGCCAATGCTGTTTTAAATCACTGTGTAAGATCTATTGAAACTCCACTAATTATTTTATTTTAATTCATCTTACTTTCTATAACATTTTCCATTACCTTTTTTTTTCATTTTTAACATAAATTTTACATACATGATGAAGACCACAGACACACTTTAAAGAAAGCTAAACAACCTAATGGTTAAATGTAGAAGTAAGTATCAATCGCCATAATTTTAAATAACTATTATCATGTCTTAATTATGTTTGGGGTTTATACTATTTTAATATGAGTATAGTTCAAGAGACGTCCAATAGAACTTGGATTACAGTGCACTTGAATACATACAAAGATTTTTTAAAAGCACTGAAAAAATCATTTTCACTCCATTTAGTTGTGAGGTTATTTCCCTTCATTTCTACGTTGAGTGTAGGAGAGAGGTGTAGAGAACAGAAAAAGGTAGAGAAGAAGGAAGGGAAGAAGACAGAGGGAAAAAGGAGGGAAGGAAAAGAGGTGGAGGGAGAGAAAGAGATTAGCTTCAGGTAACTGACTGGTAAGTTAACTTCTAACATAATACAGTAGAAGCTGACTACAGACTGAGGATATAGTAAGTAACTGACTTCATGAGTTTCAGTTAGTCACAGCCTAAAAGGGTTTTGATTTCCTCATGAGGATGTTAGTCTAGAATTTAGACTACTGATTATTTCTTAGGTAACTGTTAAGTTTTAAACATCCCTCGTTTTAGCATATATTCTATTTTTAACACCAAATAACAAAATGAAAGATTCTTGTTTGAGAATGAGAACAGATTAAGAATTGTTTTGAAAAATTGGAGGTAACTGTGGTATTCAGGAGAGAAGGGAATTTTGACTGCTTGCTGTGCTCCAACACATTCTTCCTTGTATTGATTGGGAATAATTGGCAAATGCATCTCTGTCAGATTTATTGATCATTTTGAAGACAGCTCAACTAGGTTTATATGTAGATATAATCATGCTGGAGTAACAATCTTGCAGAATATAAGACTTCCTACCACTATGCAGAGTTCAAGCCTTTAACACTCCATTTTCCTTCTTGCTTCATCCCCAGACTTTTAAACGATGAAAATAACTAATGCTTTATCCTTTGGTTGTATCAGTAGTCACTGTTCACTCACCATCTGTGACAAAACTTGTACTGATTTTTTTGTGTGTAAATGACTTACTGTTGAAATATTATTTATTTTTCTCTACCACTGATTGTTATTTATCTTTTTCAGTATTTTGACCCTTGAACAACGTGGATTTGAACTGTGCAGGTGCACTTACATGTGGATTTTTTTTTTTGATAATTATGTTGGAATAATTTTTGGAGATTTGTAATGATTTGAACAACTCTCAGATGAACCATGCATCCTAGAAATACTGAAAAAATGCAGAAAAAGGCATTATTCTCAAAATATAATACATAAAGCAAACAAAATATGTATTGATATTTGTATTATCAGTAAGGCTTCTGGTCAACAGTAGGCTGTTAGTAGTTATGTTTTTAAGGAGTTAACAGGTATAAGCAGGTTTTCAACTATGCAGAGGATCAATGCCACTAACCCATGCATTGCCTGAGGGTCAGCTGCATTTTTTATTCCTTGTAGTCATGAATCTCATGTTCAATGGTTAGAAATATTCTACTCTTGGCAGAGGATCAGATTTTGTATCTAACCAGCCTTTTTTTCTTGAATTTACTACATTTGTCAGAATTTCTCCCTTTTGGACAATTACTCTCAAGTATTTACTGACTCTAATTTCTGGAATACATTTAAAGTGTGTGCCTTCTGTAGATAATTTTCTAGCATCTCCATCTCTCCTCTGCTTAAAAAGGAAATTCTCCAAAAAATATTGGCTATACAAAATGCCAAACTTAAAATACAATCAGAATTGATATTTTCTTGAAAAAAGAACTGTATAGGTATGTGTCTGATTTAGTAACTCTTATGGAGACTGGAGACAACATGAGATGAGAAGCATAGTCTACCTAACTACAATATGATACCAGTTTCCTCTTAATTTTGGTTTTCAATTTATTTTTCTAAGATTTATTTATCTATTTAAGAGAGAGAACACAAGCACGACTGAGAGGAAGCACAGAGGGAGACAATCTTCAAGCCGACTCCCCATTGACTGGGGAGCCCACAACATGGGGCTTAGTCTCATGACTCATGAGATCATGACCTAAGCCGAAACCAAGATCAGATGCTTAAGTGACTGAGCCTCCCAGGCATCCCTCCATTTATTTTAATTATAAGCAACCTCATATTAAATATACATTCCCTACTAAGTGAGAGTTGATATGGAAGAAGTGTAGCATATGGGGAAGAATAAGGGCTCTTTCGTCAGCTGCCAGGGTTTGAATCCAGTCACTTTCATGTACTAGCTCTGTGACTCTGACAAACGTCATAGGATTTTTGTATTTATCACATTGCATAAGTATGTAAGGTACCTCAGATAATGTGAAGCATATAAAATAGGATCCAGAAGAGCTGTAACACCTGAGCATTATAGTTTTGTGCTATTTGGGAGTATTATTAAGTTACTGATAAATAAAATTATGTTTTTAAAGAATATTTCATTTATATAAAATGATACACAATGATGATATCATTATAATGATAAATTCAGTTTATATATGAACCAAGAAAAAATTACGAATATACTGTAATCTACACTTAAAACCATGCAAAGGCACATGCTTACATAACACTCTGTAACTACTACTGCTATCACCACTAACTATATAATTACTGGAGCATATTTGCAGAACTGCTTACTTATAAAAAGAGCAGTCTCAATGATGATGCATATACACTTAGCAACTTTAAAAAGCAGAGAAAATATTGACACAATTTGCAGGATGCCTATTAATGACAAAAATATCAAATTGCATGTAAAGGGACAAATTTTTAAAAATAAATTAACTAGAATGTGAGAAAACAATACGGTATAGTAGAAGCAGCATGAGCTTTGAAGCTGAGACCCAGCTGCTTGACTTACTAAATTCATCACTTTGGACAAGTTGTTAAACTTCTCTGATTTGGAGTTTCTTCATTTTTATATATGCCAATAATTCTACCTACCTCTCATATACTACACATTTTCCCCCACTATCCATTAAGGAAGTTATGTGCAAACTTACTAAAGTTGCTTAAGTATCCTAATAACAGGAATACTAGCAATCATAATATACACCAGGAAATAGCTTACTATTGTCTAGTAATTTGTGGCCATTGTGTTTTAAGATACATGAACTGATCCATAAAAATGTGATACCTACTATGCTTGTCAGATATTCTTCATATTATTAATGAAGAACTCCTGGCTATGTAATCTTATTTGAAGAATGGAATGTGAACTAACATTTATTGCCTGTACTGCACTAGCATAATGCTACAGCTCCTAAATGTTAACTCATTTAATTCAAGCAATAAATGTATGGGGAAAACTAAAAATGGCTAAAAAGAAATAGGCTTTTAACTCATGCTGCATCCTGACTTCGATAAATGCCCAAGTCAAAACTCACTTTCTCTATAATTCTTTTACATCCTTTATTTTTCTTCTATAATCTATACTCTCTTCTGAATTTATGTATTGATAAGAGGTAAACTAAGAATGAGGATCTGGATACTACAGCAATTTGTGAATTGGGTCACATAATGAGGAGACAGTTAATTAGCAGGAGGACCATGAAGTAGACTACTTGGGTTTAGTCAGTACCCTAGATCTTAAAAGGACAATTTAGGTCAAAGGCTAAGACAGAAAACCATGACAGCTACTTTGTTTCTGATCCTTGGGTTTTAGGCAGGCACTTAATTACCAGGCAAAGGGATTAAAAATCCCAGTACTACATGCAAAATAAGAAGCTGGAGTAGAGTTAATATAATGGCTGCTTGGCCTCTCAATTTAGAATGGTCCTCAAACGGATGAAAGCTGAATTTATAAAGAGTAAATGATACTTTTTGCAAGGGTTAGGTCAGTGGTTCCCCAAATCTGGTCCTCCTAATAGCAGTATATGAATTTCCCTGTTAAGAAATGTTTCTGTTGTCAAATGATTTAAAGGCATACATAGTTTGCTCACATTTCTATGATAAATGCACTAAGAAATCTGGCAGCAGAGAAACCTATTCAATTTTGTTTTATCTACTGTTTCCCAAAACTCTTTGACTACAGGATACTTTCCTCACATAATATCTCTTAATATCCTCAACAAGTATTCTACAAAACACAGGTGTGTTATTTTATAAAAGTATGTCCTCCAGTCACGTATGTGCATGTGTGTGTGGCTCACGTGTGTGCATATGTGTATTAAGTGAAATACAGAAAAGATACACCAGTTTGATAACATAGGTTAGTGGACAGGTAGATGATTTGAGGGGAAGCTGAGGAAGAAGTCAAGAAAAAAAAAAGAAGAGAGAAAAAAAGAAAGAAGTAAAAGCAAAATAAAATAGTCTCAAAAAATCGCAACCAAAAAGTAAAAATCTGAGTAGGAATTTATTCCAGATGAAATGAAATTCAGAGAACCTGCTGAACAAGTCTTTAAACAAGCAAAGCATCTATTTTAAAAGGATAAGAATTTGTGAAACAGGAAAAAATAAAATGAAAATAGTAAGATGTGAAAAACAATGAAGAAAATACTGAAATTATAAGGACAATCACAACAGATGGGATAAACTCTAATTTGGAGACAAAGAAAAACGTAATGAATTGAAACATATTATTGAGTAATTTTTTATAGTGCCTCTTTTCTTTTTATAGTGCCTCATAAATGAGTCAATCTCCAAACAACCCTATAAAGTACACTATTATTGTCAATATTTTATAAGTGAAGAAGATAATGTATACAGATTAATTTGCTCAAAAACACATAGTAAGTAAAGAATTCACCCCAAGCACTATCCATGCAGATAAACAGATATAAGCATGAAAGAACAATTAAGAAACCTAGAAGATAGATATGAGTTTTGGGACTGATACCGTCTAACTGCCAAACAATGGTTAACTTTCAGAAGCAGGGGAGAGTTATTGCTTATGGTGTTTAAACAGTATCTATTGAAAATGAGAGAACCCACTGAAGAAAATATAGAAAGGTGGCAACATCTTGTAAGAAGGGGTGTTGGGTATTTAGGTCTCCAGATGTTTGCAAAAAATAATGAAAATTAAAATTTAAAATAAAAAAAAAACTTCAATGTGATCTACAGAATGGAATGTATAGAGTTTAATTTTGTAAAAATAAATCATATGTACAAAAGGACTAAAGAAACACATCATTTTTGTTATTGTTACATTTAAAACAATACTTTTAAAAAGGTTTTTATGTTATATAAGATATTCCTATAAAAACAGCTGCTATGGATTTGGTATCCTACCCAGAACTCAATGTATGCTCTCTGAGTTGGAAGTATTATGTTTCTGGCCATATATTCCAGTTCCATAGTTTGGCTACATTGTGAAAAGCTTCATGCCTCACTCTTAGGAATAATTAAGAGATCTTTTGAACCAATTTACCAGTAGATTATGGAATATGACATCACCTTCTTATATATCTTACTTCAAATTTAATGATTTTTACCACTGCATATTCTAAACTCTTCAAGTTCAAAAAATACAAAGTGAAATTGTCTTTAAAATGTTAGTTTAAACAAACTAACCAAATACTTCCATTAAAATCTCCCTGAATAGGGCGCCTGGGTGGGTCAGAGGATTAAGCCTCTGCCTTCGGCTCAGGTCATGATCTCAGGGTCCTGGGATAGAGTCCCACATCGGGTTCTCTGCTCTGCAGGGAACCTGCTTCCTCCTCTCTCTCTCTCTGCCTGCCTCTCTACCTGCTTGTGATCTCTGTCTGACAAATAAATAGATAAAATATTTAAAAAAAAAAAAATCTCCCTGAACAGGGGCGCCTGGGTGGCTCAGTGGGTTAAAGCCTCTGCTTTCAGCTCAGGTCATGATCCCAGGGTCCTGGGATCGAGCTCCACATCGGGCTCTCTGCTCCGTGGGGAGCCTGCTTCCTCCTCTCTCTCTGCCTACTTGGGATCTCTCTCTGTCAAATAAATAAATAAAATCTTAAAAAAATAAAAATAAAATAAATAAAATCTCCCTGAATAATAGGATTTTATTCACCTGTACTAAAAAAATACTATATAATATGGTTTTTCTTTTTGCAGATTTCCATTGTTTTGAATATGTCTATTGCCCAATACAGTCATTTCCCTAATGGCCACTTGCTAAGACAAGTATATGACATTGCTGAAAAGACTGACTGGGGTGAACTCAGTCTCTTCTCATTAAATGTTCTCCCTAGACTGAAGAAAAGTAGAAAATGCAAAAAGGTATAAACAGTTCTCACCATCATTTAAAAAATTCCATGGGTGGGGTGCCTAGGTGGCTCAGTCGGTTAAACTTCTGACTCTTGATTTCTGCTCAGGTCATGATCTCAGAGTTATGAGATGGAGCCTTGCTTTAGACTCTGCACTCAGCAGGGAGTCTCCTTCAGATTCTGTCCCCCCAACCCCACTCACTCTTTCTCTCTCTCTCTCTTTAAAAAAAAAAAAAATAAAAATCCCATGGGCATGGGAGATATGTGGGTGTTGCTGGTAGAGGGAGGAGACAGACGCTGGCTCTTAATGTTTATTTTATACTAGACCCTTTATAACAGAATTTCAGATTATTGATCGACATTTCCTGATTCCATTTCATTGAGTCCCATGAGAGTTGAAATTGCAGACTGAGATAAACTAAAAGTACCAAGTTCATCATGTTTAAAACTGCTTTTTCAGGGTATTGCTTTCCCTCTGCTACTTCAGTGCTATTCCTCTACCACTGAGAGGTTGTAATTGCAAAATGGATGTAGGGGAATAGCCTGAAAAAAAGAGCGGTTATGATCTAATGTCATATCGTCTGTGATGTGTGTCTGAAAGATTTATGCCCTGATTAAAGAAGCCCTGATTGAATTTTCTGATAGAAAATTGTTTTGGTCATTGGCACATGTGTTGCATATTCTTTGAGCCAATGTCTGTTTTGTCTCTGCTTGGAAAAAGTTAAGAGAACGGCCTAGGGAAAAAAAATACTGTAAGTAGAAAGGAGGTAAAATGTGCTCTATAATATAAAGCAGGCATTGGGATTTAGTGAAAAATAATTCATGGTTCAGAAGAGTTTCCAGGGCATTCTCTTTTTTGTTGACATTTAAATCACTTATTCATTCATTTATTCATTCAACAAATATTTATTTATTCAACACAAAGAGTGAATACTCCTTTGTGCCAGGCATGGTTTTAGACACAAAGGATTTATCAGTAAATAATATGACAGGGACAGTGTTCTCTAATTTGTAGGAAGGACTATCAGCCAGTAAACAAAGAAAGGAATGAATGAGGATTCCCAACAGGGAATAATTCCATAAAGCAAATAAAATAGGGTTCGAAGTGATTAAAGTATTGGAAATGGCAAATCTTCTTAGATTTAATATGGGTTACAAATGGCCTCTTTGAACATTCAAAGGGGCTGACCATGTAGCTATTATCTCTTAGGGGTAAGAAGGATGAAAGGAACAGTCAATATCAGAACACTCTAAGAAAATACAACAAATATAAAACCATAAAATAAAAGTGAGCTTGACTTAGTCTAATACTGAGTGGACTAGTGATGGAAGGAATATTTAGGGGTGTAGATCATGAGATTAGAGAGAGAGAGAGAGAATCAAGAGTTCTAGTATGGAGGGCAGTGTTGCTCAATCCTTTTGGCACACTTAACTATCAACCTCTAGGCTGAACTTGAAACCAATTCAATCAAAATGGACAGTACCTACACATCAGTTGAGAATCATTCACGTGAGGCTTTGCAGGTCACAGAATGGATTCTGCATTTTATTCCAGGTATAAAGCCATCTCTTTTTTAATGTCTTTTGGCTTATACCTGACAGTAGATTGGCAAGACCCTTATTGAACACATCTGCAAATACCACCATCTTATCAGATCAACTCTTCACATTCCCAAACTTAAGAAATTATATTTCCCATAACCAAATATTTAATAAATACATTTTGCCTTTCATAATTCACTTCCACATTTTCTTAAATGCCCACCAAACTACTACCACTTCTTCAATCTCCCAAGAAGTTCTTTGCCTGATCACAGAATCACAGACACAAGCACTGGTGATTTCAAAGTTCCAAGCAGCAGATTCCTTAAAGTGTCCAGGGTCAGACACCCATGAAATCTAAGAGGCCAAGTTGACTTCTTAAGCAACAGCTTCTTGTTCCACATGAAATGGAAGAATTTTAAATACGTCATTAATTACTTTGATTTCAGTAATACAAACGCATCTCCAGGTGAATCCAAATAGCAGACTTATTTATCATCATCAGTCTTGACTTTCAATTCAAAATCTTGTCCTGGAAGTTCCAAGTGCTCCTTAGTTCAGACATGTACTCAGGGCTTTGTATGAATTTTATCAGAATGGATGATAATATGCCATGTTTTTTTGGATAAGAAAGTTTTAAAAATTATGTGTGATCCTACTTCTTAGCCTTCTCTCTGTTAGTCCTCATTTTTCTGCCAAAACTCTCCTCCTCCTTGGGTTGTTATTTGGAGAGCTATTGATGATAATGCACTGGGGGCTGAAAGAGTGAAAAGAATGTATTTGGGATGGTTTTATTATCTTCTGTTTCAAAGTTAACAAAGTTCTATAGAAAATGGAGACAAGAGAGGTGTTAATTTGATTTGGGGCCAGGAAGGGAAGATTTAAGTACTTAGAATAATTCTGAAGATGTTGATAACTTTAGAAATTAATGTGCCACTGGGGCACCCGGGTGGCTCATCAGTTAAATGTCCAGCTCTTGATTTCACCCAGGTCATGACCTCAGGTTTGTGAGGCCAAACCTGAGATTGAGGCTCACATTGGGTTCAGACTGAGGCTCACATCGGGCTCTAGGCTGGGTGTGAGCCTGCTTAAGATTCTCTCTCTCCCTCTCCCCACCCCTATTCCTGCCCTGCTCCTGTGCGCTAGCTCTCGCTCTCTCTCATTTAAAAAAAAAAAAAAAAGGGCATCAATTTCATCTCCTGTTCTTTTGATTAAAGACACTAGTGGTGTTTTCTGGGCAAAAAGCAAATAGTGCAGATTTTATGTATTTGATTACTTTGATATTAAATGAAATGGATGGCAGAAAGGACAATGAGGCCAAGTAACATTCAACTCTACTGTGTCCATTTATCAGATCCTGTGAGATTAACACCATTGAAACATAATTCTCATTAGAAGATTTTGTTTTTCTCAAGGACATTGACTCCCTGGTGCCCTGATCCTAAATTGAAGTTTTATGAATCTTGATTACCTTGTGGAAAATGAAATGTATCAGAGAATTGAGCTTTGCATCTATTTGTGCAGGGGAGTTAAATTTATTTCCTGCCAACATCAGCAAGTCTGATTTTAGAGAATGCAGCTCATTAGAATAAGTTAACCATATTAGAATATATGCTGCTCCATTCCTCCCTGCCAGCTGCTCTGGGTGCTACAACGCATCCTGAGAAGCCAGAAAGAAGGCAGAACTCCACTGGACCTCATCCACTGATTCTGTTCAGACCAGGAAACGGGTTCAAATAAAGAGTACTTTCTAACAGGCAAGGTTCAGATATGTCCCACATTAGGACCCGGGAAAGAGAAATTCCTATAAGAAAGTAGAGGACTACTGTAGAGCTTGTGCAGCCAGCAAATTCAAGCCATAAAAAGCGTAGGGTTAGTTTGATTGTAGACACACTTATTGGTACATCGACTAGTTTCTGACAGATGTATTTGAACTCTTTTCTTCTCCCAGCTTGCAACTATAGAAAGATTTTGCTTGTGTTCTTGGGCTCAAGATCTATTCTGTTTTTTTACTTTGTTATAATCTTTGCCTCCATAGGTATGATCTACCCCATTTTCTCCATTCCTAATGTTATTAGTGTTTTTCAGGCCATCATCATCTTATATTTGTATTAATTATTATGTTACTCTCCAAATTAATCTCTGCCCTCAAGTTTTCAGAGAACATTGTTCCATTCACCATTATACACACAAAAGCACACACTTGTTCTCACACAAAAAATCCATTATTCCCAATCTTAGTAAATTCACTAAAACCTGTTTATAGAATTTCACTAATTGTCACTAAAAACATAAAATATTGACATGTTTAATTGTATCATTTCTCTACCTGAAAATCTCAAATGTCTCTTCATTTAGAATGAAAAGCAAACATCTTGTAAATATATTGTAGTCAACATCACCATGTCATTATTTCAATATAAGGTTGTCTTAAAACAATCAGACTGTCAATTTATGGCTACCTAAATATTTGAAGTTGTCATATGAATTGCCATACCCACACTTTTAATTATACTGCCCCTCTCCTTTTACATCTATCTACCTATCTATCTATCTATCACCTTTTCTTTGAGACTTAGTTAGAAAGGGCACATACAGTAGCAGATCGAAACAAAGGGCTCTGCTGTCTGAATCCATGATTTTGAATCCTGTCTTCATCATTTCCTAGTTTCGTACAAGTTGGTAACTTTTCTAGGCCTCAGTCCTCCTGTCAGTCGACTAAGACAATCACAACACTCACCTTCTGGACATGTGAGAATTAAAAGAAATAACGCATGTCAAAAACTTAGTATAGCACATGGCACATAGAAGACATTCAACCATTATTTTTTTAATAATCAATTTCAAGTTCCATGTTCTCTACCAATCTTTTCTCTAACAGTCCAACCCCTGTTGGCTCAATCTTTATTTTTAAAATGGTCTGTGCCACTCACTTGGCATAGAACCTTTGCCTTGTTATACCATCGTCACTGTCTTGAATTAGTTAATTTTTGCTATATTATTTTTGCTATATTATTAACTTTTGCCATAATGGGTGCTGACATTTAGAAGAAACACAGAATTATACTCTGCCTCCCCTATTTAGAGTGTCTACCATGGTGAGTTCCCTTCACCACTCATGTACCCACTTACTCATTCAACAAATATGCACTCTCATGTTGAATTAAGACCACTTGGATTACAGTCTCTGATCTCATGGGATTAAGAGCTCTAGTAGACAAAACAGATATAATATTAAGAAGAGTATAAGCAGTTAGTTATAATTATTAGTTAATAATAAAATACTGTTAATTTTATATTAATAGAATATGTATTCATATATATGTATATACATTTTATACACATGTACACAGACTAAAACTAAGAAGAGGGAGTGTATATCATGCCATGGCTAAGAATCAAGGACTACATGCTATTGAAATTTTACAATTTTTACTCCTTAGCATGTCACCTTTAGGTGAGATGAAGTACTGGGAGCATTACTCATTTCTTAGTTTCTTTGGCTTTGGTAACTATTTCCATTAAGAATTCTTGTTTCCTTTAAGGAATGAGCATTATTGAGAGAGCCCTATATCATCTCCTAGCCAGTGTTCTCTATTAATTCCCATCAAAATAATTTTATGTCTTTAGCACATGATTGTGTCCCCAGACTGTTGCTGAGCTGCTGAAAGGAAAGAGGACACTGAGGATGGAACAGTCTGTCAGCAACAGCTGCTCAAACCTAATATGTAGAATCTGTGAGCTAAGCTAGCACTAAAAAGTAGCATTTACCAAGAGCATTTATCAGGGGAAAAGGAGCGCATGGGAGAGAGTAGTGTTTTATTGATCTGTGAAAAGTTTATTTTTCCATTCTGCAATGTTAAAGTAATCAATTTCTTAAATAAAGCAAAAGTACCAGTATTGATAATCTCAATGATGTTTTAAGTTTTCTAGGACAACAGAGGTATCATATTGACATTGTAATAACACAAATGCCAGGCTTGATTGTGTTTGACACATTCACTGTGGGTTTTGATTGCAAGAATTAATCCCTCACTGTGAAAGAGATGTTTTCAAGATGTTTGGTTTATGGCTGGTGAATTAGAAGGATAAAGGATTTTTATTTCATCCTCTCTTAGTTGACATAGACATTTCATGATCATAGAAAGTCAAGAAAGCAAAGTAGGATTGTAAAAATAAGAGAGTACTTAAAAGCCCAAACTGGCCACTTTTAATCTGCATTATTCAACAACTCCTAAGATTGAATACTTATTACTGATTTAATTTATCATTAATATTTGTTTATAATCATTATAGTACTTACTTAAAATAGCATATGTGTGTATTTTTGGAAGTCTTTCTTTAAACCATATTTTCATATCAGAGATCACTAGGTATTTTTGGAAGTCTTTCTTTAAACCATATTTTCATATCAGAGATCACATCACAAGCTACCCACTACTGATTTCCATTTCATTCCATTCCTGTTTCTTAAATTAATCTGACTCACCTCCATGAAGTCTCCTGCCAAATTCAGAATACAGTTACAGATAAGGAGGGTAAGAAGGAGGCAACTGATGTAAGCGGCTTTTAGTATACCTACAAACGGATACATTTCATGCTGCCATTAAAAGTTTCTAACTCTGAGGGCACCAAACTGGCTCAGTGGGTAGAGCACATGACTCTTGATCTTGGGGTCATGAGTTCAAGCCTCACACTGGGCACAAAGTGTACTTAAAAAATAAAAAGTAAATAAATAATTTTTTTTTAAGTTTCTAACCCTGGTCAACTCCCAGTACTTTTTTTTTTAACCTTTTATTAAATTACTTTATTTTCAGAAAAACAGTATTCACTATTTTTTTCACCACACCCATGCCCTCTATAATACCCACCACTTGGTACCCCAACCTCCCACCCCACCCCGCCACTTCAAACCCCTCAGATTGTTTTTCAGAGTCCATAGTCTCTCATGGTTCACCTCCCCTTCCTATTTACCCCAACTCCCTTCTCTCTAACCCCCCTTGTCCTCCCTGATATTTGTTATGCTCCATAAATAAGTGAAACCATATGATAATCAGCTCTCTCTGCTTGACTTATTTCACAGCATAATCTCTTCCAGTCCCGTGCATGTTGCTACAAAAGTTGGGTATTCATCCTTTTTTTTTTTCCTCCAATTTATTTATTTTCAGAGGGGTTTGAAGTGGCGGGGGGGTGGGAGGTTGGGGTACCAGGTGGTGGGTATTATAGAGGGCACGGCTTGCATGGAGCACTGGGTGTGGTGAAAAAATAATGAATACTGTTTTTCCCAGTACATTTTTGATGGTCTGCGTTCAAGTTGTTATTCAATTCAGAGATACAGAAAACAAAAACAAAAACAAAACCTTAAAACTGACCCCCTGACATGTCCTCTTACATTTTTTATTTCACTTCATTTTTACTTTCAGAATGAAGATAATATTAAAAACATTCTATGTATATATCACTGATTACAGGAAAGAAACTACAAGCTCAAGAGGTGTTTGATCGATATAAATTCTAACTGTTTTGTTATTTTAAAAAAAAAGCCAATATACCAATATATACTGGTTCAGATAAGAACCAAACAAATCTGCTAAAATATAAAAGGAAAAAATAACTGAATGTAGCTTTCAAATCAGTTATAAATCATCAGTGAAAGAAAAATATTTTCAATATCGGAAGAGTAACAGGACTACTTTCCTAAAGTATGGGCAGCAATCCAAGAGATTCAAAAAAGAAAAACTTAGCTTGTACAAATCTTTAGCAAACAAGCTCACATAGACACAAGTGCATTTTTTAAAGTTTTTTTTAAATTTTTTATTTTTTATAAACATATATTTTTATCCCCAGGGGTACAGGTCTGTGAATCGCCAGGTTTACACACTTCACAGCACTCACCATAGCACATACCCTCCCCAATGTCCATATTTTAAACACAGTCTTGGTTGTTGGTTTGTTTTTTGTTTTTTGTTTTTAATGAAATGCATCTTAGGGGAAAAAAAAAACCTCCATGATAGGTGTTATTCAAAGGTCAGTAGCATTAAGCAGTGATATAAGCTAAAACAGAATGCTTTTAGGGAGTGATGGAATCCCTCATAGGAAAATATTTGCCAGCATCTTTTGCAAGATGGTGTCATAAGAAAAGAGATTAGACAAATTTTGCTTTAGAGTGTGCTATGTGATAATACGTTTAACACCTTGCTTGGTGAAATTTTACTAGCAAAGCAATTTATTTCAGTGAAGATACAACATCTTTTTTTTCTGTAATAGCTTGTCGAATAGCTGTAAAATTAGTTGATTAAATGTTGTTTAATGATAAAAGAAGAATGTGTGAGTGGTTCACCTGTCAGAAGCATGGAGTTTGAGTATTGCTGAGGCAAGGACTGAAGGAGAGGTGATGATGGTTACAACCCAAACAGTTAAGAGACTGAATACAAAAAGAAAGAGAGATTGTTAGTCTATGCTTGGAATTCAACTGGAGAAAGGAAAAGGGGACTAAAATATAATTTTAGAAAGCCTTCCATGTGAAACAAAAGGTAAAATTTCTACAACATTCCTTTAAGGAAAATTATCAGTAAAGACTGACAATATTCTTCAGGAATTATGGAAGAGACATATCTTACGGACTATGATGAAGAGCAAAGGAAAGACTCATGAATCTTAGAAATTACTCTTAGAAATAACTGTCTTGTATTTTGAATATTATAATCTGGGAGGTTTAAACTTTGAGATTAAAGGATCCTTCACATAAAATAATGATTCCAAGAAAACCATCACTAGCCAGTAAGGTATGAGAACCAGACTGAGATCAGAGATATGTTAAGAATGATGTGTAGAATGATGCTTAGTTTGAGACTGTGTGACTTTATATCTAATTAAGTGTAAAACAGGAAACCTAACAAAAACTTCCACTGAAATTACTAGACAGTTTAATGTGCTTCAGTAAACACTCAATGAAACTCTTTAAAAAATTTCCTTCTAAATTCAAGAGAATAGAAGGATTATCCCTGAGGATACTGGTGTAATAGGATAACAGAAACAATCTGCAATAGTCAAAGTTGCAGAATCTGACTAGACCTATGTCATCCCATTTCTTCTCTCTCAATCCACAGGAAGACTGACTGCATTTCCTATCCTCCTTTGTGATTAAGTTGGGGACCTCTGACTACTTTTCATTAATAAATGTGAGCAAAAGTCATGTCTCTCATATCTGGACCAAAGTGAACATGAGGAGAAAAGCACTGATGGTGGTTGCTATTACTTTTTATTTCATTTGATTCTATTTTGAGAAAGACCTTCAAATAAAATGGGCTTGATTCAAAGAGAAAGTGAAAATATGTTGAATTCTGAGGTTTACAACTGTCATTCAAAGGTATCTTTGCCATTCTCTGTGCTAGGCAAGTCTTCATAATGCTTCAGTATCTGTTTGTAAAAATTAAGCTTAAGCAACATATCTACATGTGAAATTATTTTAAACAAGCTAGATTACTAGCATAAGGTTTCACTCATTTGATTTATTAAAGTGAAACAGGTAAGTGATCAGAGAGTAACCTGGGGTCCCCTTTTCTCCAGTGAGGTTTTTTTTTGTTCCTATCACCAGATGCACAATTCACTTGCCTTTCTGCTCTGGAGGTGGTTCAGATTGGGTTCAACTCTGAAAGATAAGCAATACCCTTGTGTTCTACCCAAGGAGATAATAATTGTGTTATAACCATCATTTTATAGGTTATCATAATCTTGTATACATGTCACAGCTGCAACTATTAATCATGGAATATATATTACAACTATGTTTTAACAAATACATAAATTTGATAATTCCTGGAACTTTCTTCTTCCATACTGTGTGTGTCAGTCTACAGCAATTCAAACTTATTTTTGCGTCATTCATTGCACTGAATGTTGCCCCTGGCTAAGATCCTGGGCCAAAATGAATTAACCTTCGAAGTATGAAGAGTACTTTACATAACATGCATATTCTTTATCCTGAAAATGTTAGTTTAAAGCATTCTAAAGGTATTAGGAAAAAATTAAAATTCATAATGCATATTAAAAAACTTGAGATTTTTATAGCCCTGGTGACTTAGGTTGTTAGATGTGCCAGAGGAATTTTTCTCTACTCTTTTTTTTTTTTCATCTGTCATTAATTGGTGCTGTTTTTACACAGAACTGTCTTCCTCTGGAGTCACCACCTGCAGTAACTTATTATAGATTCTTCAGTTCCATTATTCATAGTTGTGCTTCTGCATGTAGATACCACCCTACTGTCATCCACTTTATGTGACACATGGTGCTTAGAACTTGCTACCATCAAATGCTGCAAAATAAAATAGAGATCCCATTCATCTAAAGTTAATACAATTTGGCAAATCTCCAACATGGACTTGAGAATTGTAACTTCCCAAATTGAAGTTTAGAAATCCAATATTTAATAAATTATGGAAATAGGAAAAATAACTAAAGCATATGTGGTATACAAAAGTTAAACCTTTAAATATAAAACTGATAATAGTAAAGACTGTGTCATTAGTGTGCTTTATGAAAATAATTCCCATTGTAAAATCATGGAAGAATTATAGAAAGCTACTGAATAAAAAGTCTTGGTTAATAACATCATCTAGCATTGTTTCAGAGTCATGTATAGTGTATGTATTTACCACAGCTTCTCAAATCTTTTCAAAGCACTCATTCTGGAAAGCTGAGCTATTTTCAAAGCCTATATATTTGAGAAAATGTCTATATATTTGAAAATATAGGTTAAATCCAATAGATCCCTTAAAATAGTTCCATTTTCCTGTTGTACAGTTTGATTCTAAATAATACATGGAATCCTGAAAACTTGATACTTGCAAGAAAGTTTTCTTCAAGAAGTTTTTTGAATTCTCTATCCAAACAGAGTCTATCATAAACATTTCAGAGAGGGGACCTCTGACTAATGTCATATAATTAAGTACCCAAACATAAACCTAAAAAAAAATCTTTAGAGATGCCCCAATGACTTACACTCTAATGAAATCACAAAGGGCTGATATGTAACAGCTGAAATTGATTATATTGACAGGCTTATAATGACTAAGACTTATTTAACTGTAGAACAGAAATGCCCATCTGATTCTCATGAGTTCACTTCGCTTTATTACACTCTATCTGATTTCTCCCCAGAATTCTGCAAGCCATGCCCTCCAAGGACTGATCCTCAGATACTTGACTAAAATAAGATAAATGTCTTAGTGTCTAGTCTCTCTGATCACTATAAAGAAATACAGAATGAAAAAAAAAATACAGAATGACTTTTAAAAAAAAGGTATTTGAGTCTTACTGACTTGTTTTATTTTATTTTATTTTTTTTTCTTACTGACTTGTTTTAAAGAACTGAGCACTGTACTACAGGGGTTCAATTGTAAGTAACATAAAACTAATTCAAATAAGTTTAATCAAAAATGAAATTTACTAGGTCCATGTCTGGGAAGTTCATCAGTAGATGCAAATGCCTATATACAAGAAAGATGAAATGCCTCAAACAATGTCATCTGGGCTCTCTCTTTCTCTTGGTTGGTTTCCTATGTATAGAGACTTGGTTCTAGACAGATTTCCCTGTGTGTCATTAAAGATGACAGTTTGGAATCCCTAAAGAAGAGAAACACTCTTTATTTGAATTCATCTAACCAATCTCAAAGAAGCTCTTACTGACTGTCCTTATTTCATGAACCAACACAAACCATGGGAATTGACTACTTACAATCTAGCTTGCTCTATAGCCTGTTATCAGGTGAGTCAGCTACCATGAGTGATAGCTTTACCAAAACAGTATGGAGTAGATACTGGCACCCAGTCCCCTTCCCCACAAAAGAGATGCTGGTTTTGTTTTGTTTTCTTTTGTTTTTGCCTTATGACCACTTTTGGTGTTTTCCACATACTAACATAATTCATTTATGAAGAGGACTGTGTATAGTAAAATCTGGCCATAAAATGTCTCACTATACCCATTTTAGCTATAATGAATAAAGTGTATACATTTTATTTTCACCTCTGTAATAGAACAAATATGTATGCCCTAAGTAGGCAGATGAATCCTAAAATAAGTATCCTCTTGAGTAGGATTGGATAAAACATTATAGAGAGCTTCTCAGAAATGCAACCTCACTTAAAAGGAGCCAGGAGCCAGCAGTAAGAGTAATTTTACTTTATTTCACAATCATGGTTTGTATAATTTTCTTCCCATGCATATTTTAACTTAGCTTGTTGAGTTCTCCCTCCTCCCCAAAAAAGTAATTTTAAATTAACAAGTTTTCACATATTCTATCACAGAAACTTGTATATAACTAAAGTAACAGTTGAAATTTTACCTAATACATTTGCTCAAAGATTTAAAAAGTGAGAATTTCCCATACATAATATTGTTCTTGAAAGCTTCAAGGAATTGTTTAGTGGGCTTTGGCTAAATTCTCTTGGCTTAGAAAACACAGAACCAATTTAAAAAATATGGTAAAACTTAAAAACATTTAATGGATATTTTGATCCTTTCAAAATTAGTAGTTAAAATTTTGAGTTATATCTGCAAACATAATATTTTATCACAGTTGCCAACACAGCTTAGCCCATTAGTTGGGAGCATTTATTAAATGGTTGCAAGATACTGTATATGTCAAACGGAATATAGAATTGTAAGAGAGATATGAGTCACTCTTTTATAATTAAATAGAAACAGAACACAGTTATGTATGCTTTATCATGCACATAGAACAATCTCATGTATCCAGATGAATTGGTATTGGGTTATGTCTGATGTGAAAAATACACAGAAGCTAGACATAAAAATTAACATCAAGAGAAAGGCAGTTTTCCTATTTCACGTCACACTGTACTTTTGGGCCCCAATCCTCTTTGTGACTTGCATGTGTGTGGCTCCTTTCCCATGTTGTAGCACAGACAGAAAAAATGGCATAGGGTTTATAGGGTAGTAAATCATATGTAGCATTTCCTCTGTGAAATGTAGCATGCTATGCACCATAAAGCTTGCTTAAAAACCTTTATAGAGATAAGTCTAGAAATAAATAGGTAAGTTTGTTGATGAGACAATAAGGGTTTTTCATAAGGAAAAAGTTTTATCCCTCCTGATGCACTGGCTTATATATGTTTATACATTTGTCTCACATTGGATTGTGTTAGAAGATATCCACTTTCTTTCACTACATAGCAAATCATTCTAAAGTGCAGTGCCTTAAGGCAACAGAGATTTATTCTCAAGATTCTAAGAGGGCAAAATGGAAGGGTCAAGGCTTTTTAGGCCTGCCTTTGATGTTCTTCAGCATCATTTCATTCTCTTGTTCAAACAAGTCACAGGATCTCTCCAGACTGGAGGAAGAGGGCACAGATTCCACTTCTTGATGGGAGAAAAGGAAAAGTACATTGTAGAGGAGCATGTGTGTGGACAAAATTTTTGCAGTCGTTTCTGCAAACAATTTACCACATTAAGAGCTCAATTAGAGACAATGCTCTCCTGCATTACTGATTGCATCACTATTGTGACGAGATGCTTGCCATCTTACGGTGACAAAGCCTCCTGGACAAGTGATCTGCTCATATTCCACAGTGCAATAAAACTCATTTTAAGATTTCTTTTCTTTGGGATTATTTTGTAAAAAATTAGATTTAAAGCCTTTTTGCTGACAATACCCTCTGAAATGGGAACAGCCAGTGAACATTTCTGCTGCTGAACACCAACACCTGCTGAGCACCATCTTTTCCCTGAAGATGGACAGTTACAGTAGAGACAGCCCAGCTGTTAGGGCTCAACTTCACAGTGAAAACCTGGAATTTCAATTTCAGTATCTGATGATTCAAAAATCTTCAGGAAAATTAAGCAATAAAGGTAGAACTAATGCTGGGAAGGCTGCTCTGTGCAGGAGTTCCTCAAATTCTTCCAGCTTATGTTATAAACAAGAAATGAACTGAGAAAACTTAATGTAACTCATTTAAGATCAGGACTAGAATAAAGGCAGCCTAAATATCATTACACCGTAAAATCCAGTACTAGAGCAACTTATATTTCTTGATATTATTTATATATGTAAAAATATAGCACTATGTCTCTTAGCATGACCTATAAACCTCAGAAAGCTTATTGGAGTTATGAATATGTGTGTGTGACTATTTATGTATATAGATACATATATAAATATATGCATATATACACAAACATTTTATATTTTTTTCATGGAAACAGACATTTCCTTTTGGGTAACTGCATTAAAAGCAGTACCATAGTACACTCTTTCCATTAGTATTTTCATTCATATATATTTCCACCAATATTTTCATTTATATATAGTGGCAACCTGCATATTCAGGAAGTAGTCACAAATTCTTTAAAAAAATTTTTTATTTGTAGTGGTCTTGGGACAAGGAGAGCTGAAATATCACCTCAAACCTATGTTTAAAAACTGAACCAAATATTTCTCCCAAATGAGTACCCTTTCCAAGATGTCAGAATCTTCACTTTTTTCTTGTACTCACATTAAACCTCATACATACCAAAAAAACTTAGAGCTTATAAAACAATTTCATGAGCACTGTCTCACTTAATTATCACAATAATCCTCTAGATATTACTGCCCTCATTTCATGAAACATGATTTCAGAAGCATTACAATGACCTAATCAATATGAAAGGCCTATTGAATCATGAAGCTGGGACTGAACTATAGATTATTCTACAGTACAGTTTTTCCTTTAACACATCTCCCATATGTGCCTTATTTTTTGTTTGCATACTTATTAAAATGGGCCCATGTCTGGTTCACATCATTTTGTAATAATATTTAGTAGATGTTGAATATCTTTTATGCACCAGGCACACTCCTGGATATGAAGATGTAGGATGAGTTTGACAGGCTCGATGGCTGTAAGAGCCCAAAGTCTAGTGACTACCACATCACGCTCAATTGTTTATTTTGTTCCAGGTTCTTCCAAACCATTTTTCATGCCATTGGCTTATGAAGTCTCCCTTTGCGGTAAAAAGGTAGCCCACTTTTATTAAATGCTAACTATATTCCAGTGTTTTAAGTACATTAAATGATTTAGGTTTCATCATAACCCTAGAAAATGGAAACATTTTTATTTTTGTTTAACAGATTGAGACATAAAGGCAGACATATACACATGCACGACCCCCATATAGTTAGAAGTGTGTGTTTTGAACCACAAGGTGTGATTCCATAGTGAATACTCTTAATCCCTCCTCTAAAATGCCTCTCAAAAAACTGAAACACTTATTGCATCATTCTTTTGATTAATCACAAAGAATGGTTCCCTGTTCCCACAGTCTTCAGTGCTAACTTTTTTAGCTTTTTCCTATTATGCCCCTCAGCCATCTCCCTTGGTAACCTTCATATACTGTTTCCCTGCCTGATAACTTGACTCTATTTAGTTTTCTTTCTTTCCCCAAACAGCCTCTCCTTTGGTCATGCGGTCCCTTTAGCATGAAACTTGGCCTCCATACCCACACTCCTACTCTGCTTTTTCAAAAATTCTTTCTACCTTTGATATCTTATGTCTCTGAAGCTCTATTCATATCTATCTCTCCAATTCCTAGGATTCACTATTATCACAGAGAGATTATTCCTGGAAATAGAAAAATGTAAGATTTAGAGACTTATTTCTATTTTTCATGTTTGCTTACTTCTTTGTCCGAACAAAGTCTTAGCTTGCACAAACACATATCACATAAACTAGCATAATATTGAGTATTGTGTTAATTTACAATTTATTGACTGTTAATGTGTTAATCACAAAGTTACATAAATTATATTTTTACGAAAAGCACAAATTCCTCTAAAAATATTTAAATTAAAAAACAAATACAAGGGCACCTGAGTGGCTCAGTCGGTTAAGTATCTGACTCTTGGGGTGCCTGGGTGGCTCAGTGGGTTAAAGACTCTGTCTTCGGCTCAGGTCATGATCCCAGGGTCCTGGGATCAAGCCCCGCATCAGGCTCTCTGCTTAGCAGGGAGCCTGCTTCCTCCTCTCTCTCTGCCTCCCTCTCTGCCTACTTGTGATCTGTGTCTGTCAAATAAGTAAACAAAATTTAAAAAAAAAAAGTATCTGACTCTTGATTTTCGCTCAGATCATGGTCTGAGCATCGTGGGATTAAACCCTGCTTCAGGCTCCATACTCTGAGAAAAGTCTGCTTGAGACTCTCTCTTCCTCTGCCCCTCCCCATCCCACTCACTCATGCTCATTATCTCTCAAATAAATGAATAAATCTCAAAAGAAAAAATACAAAGGGATGCCTGGGTGGCTCAGCTGGTTGAGCATCTGACTCTTGGTTTCTGCTCAGGTCATGATCTCAGGCTTGTAAGACTGAGTCCTGCAACGGGCTCCCCACTGGACATGGAGCCCACTTAAGATTCTTTCTTTCTCTCTACCACTACCCTCCTCCCACTCATGCACATGCACACTCTCTTTAAGAACAAACAAAAAAACAAAGGTGTTTGGGGTTTTTTTACCTTGACTAAAAGAATTGCTTGTAAGAGTAAATGTTCATGATTTTGAATAAGCAAAGTAATTTATCCAGTTAATTCAAGCACTAATTCATTGTTGAGTTTAAAAAAAGAGAAACTCTAAGGCCACCACATTTCCAATTGGCTGTCTACACTGATTAAGAGGGAAAGGTAATTTAGCTTTCACCTCTGTGAAATCCATGTGTTTTTTAGTGAAATTACTCAGTTGAACTTCATAGAGATTTATAACTCATTTCCCATACCTAGTCAAACATAGTAAATTTACTATCTAGAAACACTGGCATGTTTGACCCCTAAACAAGATAGTGAAAATTCTCTCTTTTCATGGGGTTTTCAGGAACCTGTTTTTTCAATGCTTTATGATTTTTGAAGCACAGTGCTGAAATATAAACTTTCCCTTTAGTGTTACGGTTTAAATCTTAATTTGTTCGAGTCTTTCCCAGAAGCACAGCACATTCAGGTACTCATATCAGTGTGACCTACTCTTAATTTTACCTAACTGAAATTCTAATGATTTCTCATTTTAAATTTAAAACATCCCATTAGTTTATGGTGTCAAGGGAGAATTCTAGAAGACCTGCTTGGCCAGAAAAATAACCATTTTGAAATGGAATGATTAATAACCAAACAAAGGGCTTTATCCAGCTAGCTTAATTGAAACATATGAATAATATGTAATGAATAAAGGAGAAATGAAAGCAAAGAACCTCACTAACTCAAGGGCTTGGTAATGAATGAGATGTTCTTTCTTCATTCAAGATTCAATATGCAAGTCATCAACTTTTGAAGACAGGCAGGGTAATTTTAGAAGAGTAAATCAGTGAAGGTTCTCCACTTTATTAGTGGCCAACTATCATCAGAACTTAAGTTGGTAAGCTTCTACTTCCGGTGACTATGAAATAATTGTCCATAAAAGGCCAGTCATGACAGTGATTCTGGTGGCAACAGATGACTATCAAAGCTTTAGTACTCTCTGAAACTTTGAGATCTGCAAAGAGAAGGGGAAATGAAACACTTTGGCCATGTGATTATTAATCACATTATGTCTGAAAATGTTTTTATTAAATCATTAAACTAGACCTTAATTCTTTAGTCTGTCAATATATATGGATTCCATACTATAGTCCAGAACTGTTGGCTAGTTTTACTTACTTTTTCCTCCCTTAATCCTATCATCAAAAGCATGAAATAAATCTCATTATTTGTTTCACATTTTACTGAGGTTGCGAACAGTTCTGACATAAAAGTCTGTTGATGATGACCATAACAAAAATAATAACAAAATACTAACAAATGATAGGATTTGATGTGACTCTGTAACCTGTCCTCAAAACTGTATACTTTCTATTACACTATAACTGCATATTTTACAAATGATTTTTAAAAAGGTGCTGAAGCCAGACTTAAGTAGATTTTATTTCAGCTGAAAATTCTGAAAGCATACAGCAAATTTCTCTTTCAACTGTAAAAACTTATCTCATCAGAATCTCACTTAGCCTAGGCAATGTATCTTGTTCAGAAAGTTAGGGATTTTTCCTAAACACATCTTTAATTTTGCACTTGAAATGTAAAGCTTCAAGATGTAAATTCCAACCAGTTCTTGGTAGCTAAAATATTACATGAATAGTTTTTTCATCTTCTTCAAAGAAGATGTGGTCTCCTCACTGAAAGCTGGGCTAGAATTTTTGAGAAACTTTAAAGCCTGTATCAGGCACCAACAAAATGTTTCCTGTAACCAAAATGATCATAACCAAGAGTTTCATTCTGGAAATATTTCCTGTCGGCACAAGCATTTTTTTCCAAAGCATATTTTTGGTTGTTGTGACAGTAACCAGTAAAATATTTTTGATGCATCTATATAAAATGGTATATAAAATTTTTCCCCTAAAAACTTGCTTATGAAGGAAGAGGTAACATCAATCCAAAATAAACTGGCTTGGTTAAAATGATTCTGAACCTCTATTTTACTGCCATTTCACCTCCACTACCCAGACACAGACTGCCTATGCAAAATTAAATAAAACATTCAAATAGGCACAGAAACCAGTCCAACAGGGTCTGGCAGTATAGTGTTAAAACAATTGGATCAAGTCATGTTGAACATTTTCTCATGTGTCTGTTGGCCATTTGTATGTCTTCTTTGGAGAAATGTCTGTTCATGTCTTCTTGCCTATTTCTTAACTGGATTATTTGTTTTTTGGGGTGTTGAGTTTGATAAGTTCTCTATAGATCACTTAGCGTTAGAAAAATACAAATCAAAACCACAATGAAATACCACCTCACAGCAGTTGGAGTGGATAAAACTAACAAGTCAGGAAACAACAAATGTTGGCGAGGATGCAGAAAAAGGGGAACCCTCTTACACTGTTGTTAAGAATGCAAATTGGTACAGTCCCTCTGGAAAACAGCATGGAGGCTCCTCAAAAAGTTAAAAATTGAGCTACCTTATGATTCAGCAACTGCACTTCTAGGTAGTACACATGCACCCCAACATTTATAGCAGCAATGTCCACAACAGTCAAACTGTGAAAGGAGCTAAGCTGTCCACTGACAGGTGAATGGATAAAGAAGATGTGGTAATCTATATACAATGGGGTATTACACAGCCATCAAAAAGGATGAATACTTACCATATATAGATGTGGATGGAACTGGAGGGTATTATGCTGAGCAAAATAAGTCAGAGGAAGACAATTATCACATGATTTCATTCATATGTGGAATATAAGAAACAGCGCAGAGGGTCATAGGGAAGGGAGGGAAAACTGGAAAGTAATCAGAGAGGGAGAAAACCCTGATATAGGAAACAAACTGAGGGTTTCTAGAGGAGAGGTGGGGGAGGAGATGCATCTGAAAGTAAGGATGTACTATATGTTGGCTAACTGAATTTAAATGAAGAAAAATCAATTGGGTCATTTAAATTCTGTTTAGGGCTACACTTTTGGGTGGTATCAGCTAAAGAATATCCAATGTGCAAATTTCATCAAGCATTTATTGGATACCTATTATGTGCAAAACTTTATACCAGGTGTCAACAAACTTTTTTGATAACTGTTTTTGCTTCCCAAGACATATGATGTCTTTCACAGCTACTCGGCAGTGCTGCTGTACCACAGAAGCAGCCAGACACAATATATAATGACTATTATGCTGTGTTACAGTAAAACTTTGTTTACAAAAACTGGTGGCAGGCCAAATTTAGGCCTTAAGCTGAAGTTCTTCTAACCCCTGCCACATACATTTGTGGCACAGAAAAATTAATGAGTGACAAAAATGTAATTAAAGAGCTCATACCACCAAAAATTGCTAGAAATAAATTACTGAAATAAATTATTTCAGTAAACTTGCAGGATATAAAATCAATATATACAAGCAATTGCGTTTTTATATATCAAAAACCTGTCAGAAAGAGAAATTAAAAAAACAGTGTCATTTTCAAATAGCATTAAAAAGGAAAAAATACTTGGGAATAAATTTTACTAAGGAAGTGAAAGATCTGTACACTGAAAACTGTAAGACACTGATGAGAGAAATTGAAGATACAAATAAATGGGAAGGTATTCCATGCTTATGAATTAGAAGATTTAATGTTGTTAAAATGTCTATATTACTCAAAGTAATTTACCCAAAATGATCTAGATATTCAGTGAAATCTCTATCTAATGACATTTTACACAAAACTACAACCAACAGTCCTAAAATGTATATAGAACCACAAAAGAGCCCAAAGAGCTAGAACAATCTTGAGAAAGAACAAAGCTGGAGCCATTATCCTTATTCTAAACTATAATATGAAGCTATAGTAATAAAAAAAAAAACAGTATTGGTACAAAAACAGACATAAGTCAATGCAACAGAAAGGAAAGCTCAGCAATAAACTGATGCATACAAATCAATTAACCTACAACAAAGGAGCCAAGAATATATAACAGAGAAAGATAGTCTCTTCTATAAATGGTGTTAGGAAAACTGGACCACCTCTTGCAACAGAATGACACCAGACCCCTCTCTTACACCATACACAAAAATCATCTCAATATAGATTAAAGACTTGAACAGAGACCTAAAATTATAAAACTTCTAGAAGGAGGAAGTGAGCTCCTTGACATCAGTCTTGGCAATGATTTTTCAGATTTAACACCAAAAGCAAAGGCAACATAAGCAAAAATAAGTCAAGTAGTACTTCATCAAACTAAATGCTTCTGCACAGCAAAGGAAACCATCAACAAAATGAAAGGAAACCTAAGAAATAGGAGAAAATATTTACAACCACATCTCTGAAAAGGGTCAATATTGAAAATACATAAGGAACTTATACAACTTAATAGCAAACAAAACAAAACAAACAAAAACAAATAGCCCAGTTAGAAAATGGGCAAAGGATTAGAATAGACATTTTTCCAAAGAAGATAAACAAGTGGTCAGTGGGTACATGAAAAGTGCTCATAATCACTAGTCATTGGGGAAATTCACATCAAAACCACAATGAGATATCACCTCACACCAGTCAGAATGGCTAAAATCAACAAGTCAGGAAATGACAGATGCTGGCGAGGATGCGGAGAAAGGGGAACCCTCCTACACTGTTGGTGGGAATGCAATCTGGTGCAACCACTCTGGAAAACAGCATGGAGGTTCCTCAAAATGTTGAAAATAGAACTGCCCTATGACCCAGCAATTGCACTACTGGGAATTTACCCTAAAGATACAAACGTAGTGATCCAAAGGGGCACGTGCACCCGAATGTTTATAGCAGCAATGTCCACAATAGCCAAACTATGGAAAGAACCTAGATGTCCATCAACAGATAAATGGATCAAGTAAATGATAGATTTTTATCTTTTACTCTTTACCCTTCTACATACTTCTAATTTGTCATAATTCACACGCATTACTTCTGAAACAGGACAAAAAGTAATAGTATCATTTGTATCTTCTTATCCCTTATTTTTAAAAATTGTAGTTGAAGATACTTATATTAATTAGCTTCCTCATACTCAGAACTTTTGTTTACTGCTTATTTGTTGCTTAATCTCTGCTATTACAAGACACCATGAAGTATGAAAAATTTCATACAAGTACAATTATTTGTGAGGGGTAATATGATGGCAGAAGTGAGCTGTGTGGCACTGACCTTACTAGACTATAACTTCCTGGGGTTAGGCCTGTGTCTGGAACACAGTACGTACTCTATCAATATTTGTTTAATGAATAGTTATAAGGTTTTCTTCTCTAAGCACTATCAAGCCTCCTTGCTGTAACTGAAGGCAGTATAGAGCACTCACGTTTTCTGTGTAGTCCTGAAGGGAGTAGTATCTGTTATTTTTGACAATCCGCACCCAATTGCCCTGCAGGTAGAGAAGTACCTTAGATTTTCTTAGAGAAGCCACCCTCCTCTACTTCAAACATACATAGTTGGCTGGGGCTGATACATGACCTAAGCCACAGGTACACAGCCATCCACCAGTCTCAGTAGTTGGTCAGGAGTTAGGAGTGAAATGTGACCCATTAAAGCTGAAGTTTGGTTGGAGTTTTCTAACAAAGCCACAGTTAGAAATAATCTCCAATAATTTTGAACTTGAAAGCACACAGACTAGATGCTGCCTCCATCTTGCCACCATTTATATCCTGCATATACACCAAAGAATGCTAGGGTACAGAGAAGTTACAAGCCATTTCACTTCTAACCAAATAAATGCCCTATTCTTGAGCCACTTCAGAAAGTGCCCTATCTCTAAATTCATGTGCTTATGTGAGGCCACAATTGGCTTTTTATGCTTAGCCATTAATAAATCAATTACAACCTAAAGAGAACTTAGCTTTTCTAGTTGGAATATATCCTCACTCCCCACATTTACAGTATATTCTAAAGTGCCTTAGTTTCTTTTTCTAACACATTGTCTCCAAAATGAGTTATGCAATTTCTGCTACATTTATATGAATGATTGAAGGAACTAGAAATATATAGATTGTTACATAAATCATTTTAGTTGGATCTAAATTTTTTTGATAATTATTCATTATTAATTTGGTGGTCTATCTTTTCTTTTCAGTAGTCAACTCCAATTGATTTTACTCGGCTTACAGTTTCCCCTTCTATTCTTTATAAATTTCACCTGTGCAGAAGCATTTTTCCTACTTCTTCTTGTGCGTTCCTCCCCAAAATCAGCAACATTAAATGCCTTAGACTCTGAAATCACAAATGTATGTCCATTACTTCACTGTTTATGAAACCCAATTTATATCCAAAGACTCAGATAGGTTCAAGTAGTATTTAGTATTATAATTTTTCTTCAAAAGATTATAATAAGGAAAAAATATTGTAATGTTTTTCCTAGCCATCAGTCTTAATTTTTTATTCCACTTAATAGGAAATTTGATTTGATCAAAACTCCCTCATTAAAAAAATAAATGAATAAATAAAATATAAATGTATACCAGTGTGCTTTTTCTTTATACTTATTAGTAAATCCTACTTTCATTCAGAAGGACTTATGTATTTTTATTTTAATTTATTTAATTCATTTTTTAATTAATTAATTAATTATTTTTTTTACATTTATTTTTTATTTTCAGCATAACAGTATTCATTATTTTTGTACCACACCCAGTGCTCCATGCAATCCGTGCCCTCTATAATACCCACCACCTGGTACCCCGACCTCCCACCCGCCACCCCTTCAAAACCCTCAGATTGTTAGAGTCCATAGTCTCTCATGGTTCACCTCCCCTTCTAATTTCCCCCAACTCCCTTCTCCTCTCTAACTCCCCATGTCCTCCATGCTATTTGTTATGCTCCACAAATAAGTGAAACCATATGATAATTGACTCTCTCTGCTTGACTTATTTCACTCAGTATAATTTCTTCCAGTCCCATCCATGTTTCTACAAAAGTTGGGTATTCGTTGCCAAACTGTGGAAAGAACCAAGATGCCCTTCAACGGATGAATGGATAAGGAAGATGTGGTCCATATACACTGTGGAGTATTTTATTCATTTTATTTATTTTTATTTTTATTTTTTAAGTAGGCTCCACACCCAGCATGGGGCTTGAGCTCATGACTCTAAGATTAAGACCTGAAGTGACATCAACAGTCATACACTTAACCAATTAAGTCACCCAGGAACCCAGGATTTATGTATCTTTAAAAAACGAAGAAATGGTAACTTGATTACAATAAGAATTTTTTTCTTTAATTTCAGAAGACTTGATGGTTTTTTGTCGTTTTTTTCCCCCACGATGATGTGTTTTTTTCTGCTCTCCTATTCTTTCTAATAGCTCTTCTAAGTTGATCCCTGCCGTCTTCAAAAACACAACTCACTCCTACCCAAACTGCTCATTTTCATGCAGCTGAAAATAAGTCAACAATGGTATCGCATTTATTTACTGCACTACCTTGAGGATCATGTGTTCTGAGATATGGTGTAGCCACATTAAGATTTCTGTGATAATCTCATGGCCAATAAGGATTATGTTAACCAGCTATAATTTCTTCCAGAAACCAGAAATTATTTATGTGTTGATACAAGCTGGGCATTTATATAACATGACTGATTTGCCTCTTCTTGAATTTTTTTCGTAACCCATAAAATACTTGCAATGTATCTTGCATAGGGATCAAAAACAATAATAATCTTATGGGGTTTTATGATTATATATTGAACACATACCATAACTATTACTCCCCTTCCTCCTCTAAATATTTTATATATCCAAGAATTGAAATAAGTCACTGATAATATGGGGACAATTTATATTTGTTAAATGTTGGAGAATATAGGAAACTGAGTATATGCTAAGGAGATCTGCAAATGAAGGATGACTATTTGGTTTAAACTACAGATATCTTTGGCCAAAATAATACTGTAATGTTGTCTAGCCAAGTATATGTCATAATCTTCATCAACTAGTCTCTTCTTCAACAAAGGATAATTTTTTTCTTAAAAACCAGAAACATGAGAAAGCTCATATAAAACTAACAAGTGTAATTAATCAGTTTTAGGATCAGTAAATATTCTTTTTGAATATCTAGAAAATTATTTGTATAATATCAAGAAAGAGATAACAGAATTACATAGACAAATATTTCTTTATAACCTATAATATCTAATATTTCCCAAGACTGAATCACTGAGACTCTGTAACTAAACAGACCTAACCATGCCCCTTATAATGTTTAAATGCTTGGAAACACATTTAAACACTTTTTAACTCCTATTACAAATTCTATCAGGGCAAAATTTCAAAACACTTATTTTCAAAAGTTTATTAGTTGTCTAAATGAAAATGTAAAGTATACCCTCCCAAAATAGTCTGTGTTGCAGGAACAGTTTTATGTCAGTGCCAACTTCATAGCCTAGCACTAAATTTTGTGCACAGTGAGCATGGCTACAGTGCAATTTATGGCATATGCATTACAGCAGATCTCAAGTAAATTATGAACTCTGTGTGTTACTGAGGCACTGTCAAACTCTGATTGATTTGGACAGTTTGCAGTTAATTAAGTTCATTCCAATTCTGTCTCTTCATCCAATTTCAAAGTATTCTATATTGAAAGCCTATTTTCAATTAGTAAGAAGGATGAAACAAAAAGAATTAATTACAAAAGTGACAATCCCCATTTAAGTCTTCATAGTAGAGCAATTATGTATCTTAAAAGTTAAGAAATTGAGGAGTTGTACTTGTCTAATACATTATGTCCTTGATGTGTATCTTATATATATTAAAACTTGAGGGAGGCATGCTATTATAGTGAGGAAAAGGAAAAGTGATGATTGGAGTTATCTGTAGTTGCTAGAAGTTAAATAAGGGAATACCATTTACATGGGCATTTTACTTAGTATTTAATTAAGAGTTAAACTTCTTTTCTGAATGATATAAATATGGCATATGTCCTGGAAATTTTTGTGATAAGACATATTTACCTAGTGAATCTTACAAATCTGAAAAGTATGGCTAGTTTTTCAAAGCCTACTAGGCAACTCTGATCAAATAAATCACCACCCTCCAATCTTATCCCACACTGTCACTCATCAAGACCCTCCAAACCTGACCACCATAACCAATATGAGGCAAGTTTGCACAGCAGGTGTTAGAAAGGTATATAAATCTACCATAAATGTTTATCTCTATCACTTATTAGGCAGGATCTTGGCAGGGAATTTTTTAACCTTTTTATTTTTCAGTGAAGAGGTTTATAAAATGAAGATGATCCCATAAAATCTACAGGGAAGAGTCAAATATTAAGAAGAGAATTATGTACTTTATTTAACACAATACCTGGCATAGTGAATGGTTATTTATCATCATTTTCATAATAGTGATGATACTTAAAAATCAGATAGACACCCAGGTCTGTCTACAAACTTCACACCTACATTATTTAAACAGGATATTACTGCAAGAAGTTCCCAGAAGTGACAAGATTTTGGTGTGGCTTTAAGTACACTGACTCTGATATCCCAATGGGGCTTCAAGTTAGAAATATCAAGAAGGCAGACAAGATGAGACAGCATTATATGAAAATATTTGATGTTTTAATGTCAAGAAGATATTCACAGCTTGGTAGTTTTTAGTGGGTTTTTCTCCTAAACTCAGTAGTTGAAACACCATGTAGATAGAATAGAGAAGAAGGAAGCCCAGATGTGACATAAGGATTTGCCTTACAGGTGAAAATTTTTGAAAGAAAATATAAAACAAAAATTAAGACAAAGGATACTATAAGGTGGAGGCAAACTTTGATAAAAAAGTATCAAGAAGAATTAAAAAAACCTGATAGGTATCAAAATAATGTAAAAAATCTATTATATTAAAAATGTGCTAATGGCATAGGAATAGTGAAATAAGTCAGAACAGAGAGTCAAATAAATCAAGCATATGAAGAATATGGATTTCAAATGAGAGGGATCTCTGCTCAGTGCAGAGCCTGCTTCTCTCTCTCTCTCAAATGAGAGGGAAAACATGGCTAAGTCAGTAAATACTTTAAGAACCACTAAATGATCTTCAGAGGATAAGAGAATTAGATATTTATCTAATACCACAAACATCTAAACATCCATGCTAAATGGATAAAAGATCTAGATATAAAAAATGTACTAGCTGAATAGAAGAGAGTGATACAAAATTCAAGATCCATAAAAGAAATATTGGCATATGAATTATAATAATGTACTAATTCTCCATTAAAAATTAACAAGTTAAAAAATAACCAAAAAGCAGAAACATTCTTGTCATACACAAAACCAAAGGTTTTGTATTTATAAAATACAAAGAGCTCCTACAATCTAACTTCTAAAGAGCTTGATCATCCCAGGGGAAAAATGGACAAAGTAGATAAATAATAAATCCCCAGATAAAAATTACAAACAAGCAGTGAACACATAAAAATAGTAATCTCTTAAAAATATGATATAGGTTTTTCTGCCTATTCCATGAGATTAAAAAATAAAAAGGATTAGAACACCTAATGTGGACGATACAATATGGAAATGCATACTCTAATATTCATTTGGTGGGTGATAAATTGGTACAACTGTTCTGGAGTCTAACATGGTATTATTATCAATATTATAAATGTATACAGCTTACAGCCCAGCAAATCCAGCAATACTAAAACCATTACTACTAAATATCACATAGAATTATAGCATAAATTACTATAAAGAATTTAGTTATTTTCACAAGGAAGTTCATTATAGCAACAATAGCAAAAAGACAAAATGAAATTTAAAACCTCACAATATCCATTAATAGAGGAATTGTAGATCCAAAATCAAAATAAAACGGAATTTTTTAAAAATTCTAACTTGGAATTTTAAAGATTCTACAATTTAGAATTCTAAATTCTAAAATTTACAATTCTAAAATTCTAAAGAATTTTAAAAATTCTACTAACTTGGAAATATATAAATAACATATTATTGGTCAATAAATAAGCTGGGTGAACTCATGTGTGTAAATATATGTTGAAGCAAAAGATGGCTTACAAACTATTATGACAATAGCGCTATAATGTTGAACTAGAGGAGAGAATGGAAATTTTCTAAAAATATTAATTATTTATTTATTTGAGAGAAAGAGAGTGAGCACATGTACCTGCAAGTGGGTGGGGGAGGGGGTGGGGGATGCAAGAGGAAGGGAGAAGAGAGAATCCTGGAGCAGACTCCCTGCTGAGCTGGGAGCTGGATGCAGGGCAGGCCTCATCCCAGAGCCTTAGGATCATGACCTGTGCCAAAAACCAAGAATTGGCTGCTTAACCAAATGACCTACCCAGGCACCCTGAAACGTTTTTAACAATTTTTCCTTAAAAAATAAGTTGGGCTATCATTCTGCTGATTGCCGTGTGTACACTTTTATCTTTCCTGAATTTTCCAAAATTACTATGAGTTGCATTTAGAATCAGAAAATAATATTTTAAAACAGGTTTCTTTGAATTGAAGAAGAATGAAAACTATGTAAATAACATATGTCAATATAAACGTGCTTTATAAACAGGCTACTCAGAGCCATGCCACAGTTAACTTACTGACATGGCTTGCAAGTTCTTTCACCTTTTGTGCCTCAACTTTCTCAGCTGCAAAGTGAGCATGAAAATACCCACTGTATAGCTTTATTTTATGAAATAGCAAATGGGAAACCGATAAGTTACTAAAGGTAAAGTATATGCCAAGCTCCTGGCATATGCTGAGACTTCAGTAAACATGCTAGCATGAATTTTTGTTTGTTTGTTTTTGATAGTGATATTGACAGTAGAGTAGAAAAGGAAGGGCTGGCTTTATTTGATGAAGTGAAATATGGCAAATGATTGAATTTAAATGTTATTTATTTTGAAGAAGTTTCTTCAAGAAGTAGGTTATGTTAAGATTATTTTCCTTTAGTACTCCTTAAGTCACCAAGCCACCTTTACACCCCACCTTCCATTCCTCTGGGTGACCAGCCAGCCTCCACTTTACACTCTGCTCTTCCCTATCTTTATGCCTTTGTACAAACTTTTCCACCAATGGGAGTGACCTCACACCGTTGAAATTCGATTCATCTTCTAAAAAACAGTTCAGTTCCTGGGTCATAGGGTGGCTCTATTTTTAATGTCTTGAGTAACCTCAGCCATCAGAAAGGATGAATACCTACCATTTGCACTGACATGGATGGAAATGGAGGGAATCATGCCAAGTGAAGTAAGTCAAGCAGAGAAAGACAATTATCATATGGTTCCACTCATATGTGGAACAGAAGGAATAACAAAGAAGACCACAGGGTAAGGGAGGGAAAACTAAATGGGAAGAAACCAGAGAGGGAGACAAACCATGAGAGACTTTGGACTCCAGGAATCAAACTAAGGGTTACAGAAAGGATGGGCGAGCAGGGGGGATGGGGTAACCGGATGATGGATATTAAGGAGGGCACATGTGGTGATGAGAACTGAGTGTTACGCACAACTAACGAATTGTTGAACACCAAATCAAAAACTAATGATGTCTTATATGTTGGCTAATTGAACATAATAAAAAAAAATTTTTAAATAGTTCATTCTTATACTACCTCCTCCATTCCCCATTTCCCAACCTTTCTGCCCTATGTTAGCAAATCCACTTAGTCAGTTCTTACCTTTTGCCTTATATTATTATTTGTGTCAATGTAAATCATCGCATCAAATAAACTTCTTCATGATGAGAGTAGGAGACTAGGAAGTGAAGGGATGGCAGGATGTGTTAAACCTGATATCCACACAGACTTTGGTGGCTCAGTGGGTTGGGCCGCTGCCTTCGGCTCAGGTCATGATCTCGGAGTTCTGGGATCGAGTCCCGCGTCGGGCTCTCTGCTCGGCGGGGAGCCTGCTTCCCTCTCTCTCTCTCTGCCTGCCTCTCTGCCTACTTGTGATTTCTCTCTGTCAAATAAATAAATAAAATCTTTAAAAAAAAAAAAAACTACTTAAACATAGAAACCATTCAGTGATTTTTTTTTTAAGATTTTATTTATTTATTTGACAGAGATCACAAGTAGGCAGAGAGGCAGGCAGAGAGGGAAGGGAAAGCAGGCTCCCTGCTAAGCAGAGAGCCCGATGCAGGGCTTGATCCCAGGATCCTGAGATCAAGACCTGAGACGAAGGCAGAGGCTTTAACCCACTGAGCCACCCAGGCGCCCCCATTCAGTGATTATTAACTGATTTTAATACAACTTGAAGATGGAGAAGCTAAAGAGGATACAAATATAGCATTTTGCCCAAGTAGTGATGGTGCTATAAGGAAAACAAGATGGTGGGACTTCTTAAATTGAACAGTGAGAAACATTGCTTTTTCTTTTTTTCTTTTTTTTTTTCCAATTTATTTATTTTCAGAAAAACAGTATTCATTATTTTTTCACCACACCCAGTGCTCCATGCAAGCTGTGCCCTCTATAATACCCACCACCTGGTACCCCAACCTCCCACCCCCCGACCCCCGCCACTTCAAACCCCTCAGATTGTTTTTCAGAGTCCATAGTCTCTCATGGTTCATCTCCCCTTCCAATTTACCCAAAAGCACATACCCTCCCCAATGTCCATAACCCTAGAAACATTGCTTTTTCAACTCCCACTTTCAAATTAAGGTAAAAAAAGACAGCAACAAAAGCAGTAAGAGAAGTCTCATTTTCAATTTGCAATCATCGCGCCTCGGATAAACCTCATTGGCTACGATACTGCCACAGCGTCTCATTTTCAATGAAACCATGAGAAAACAACCCCAAACCACAAAATATGAAGATTAGTTAAAAAACAAAAACAAAAAGAACCTGTAATGAAATCAAGGGAGACTATTGGGGGAAAATACGAAACCATTTTTTAACTTTTTAAAATTTTTGTAAAGATTTTATTGATTTGTCAGGGAGAGAGGGACAGAGTCAGGCAGAGAAAGAAGCAGTCTCCCTGCTGATCAAGGAGCCCAATGCAGGACTTGATCTCAGGACCCTGGGATCACAAGTTGAGCCACCCAGGTGTCCTGAAACCATTTTTTTTTTTTTAAAGTACAAGTTACTATTGTATGTAGTACAACCCTGAAACACCAAATAAGCAATGCCTTACTTGAAGAAATGAATTCTGAGTGAGTGGATTAGCCAGGGGAATATGCCTGGACTGTGTTCCCCATGCTAATGATTAGATGTGAGGTTAAAGACATACCCTCACAGAAGTAGGTCAGTAGCATAGTAAGGTAAAGAAATAAGCATTGTGTGTCCTAGTTTCAGTCAGCTGCATAAACGTAAATAAATGCTAAATTGTAATGCATGAAGTCCAGATTAAATTATTTTAAAGGAAAATGTAGATTTCTGAATTTATCTCAGAAGATAGTAAAAGACTATGCAGTTACCAAAGAAGTAACTGAATATGTGGACAAAGAGCTACCTCTCTAAGACTTATGAGGCCATGATGGTTCAGCAGGTAAAATCTATGAAACCTTTAGGAACCAGTAACAGAGCATTAACAAAATTGTTTTTAATAATTTTAAAACATCCTTCCTAGGTCTTTCTCTAAAGTGATAACTGTGATGCTAAACTATAATAAAGATGGCCTCAAAAAAAGAAAGAGAGGGAAGGAATACAAGCAAATCTCACTTATTAGTATGAAGACACCAAAACTCTGAGGGAAACAGCAATAAAGTTAATCTAGCAGTATTTAAAGAGAATTACAAATAGGATTCAGCCTTGTGCTACTGAAATGGTTCAATATTGAAAAATGTTTATATTGAGAGTTTAGAGGTGTATACTTATCTCCACCAAAACTTCAGATGGCATTCTGTAAAACTTAACATTTATTCTGATAACACAGTAGAATAGGAATCAATATGATAAACACACAGTCACATAAACAGACACACATTCTCTTTTAGAAATGGAAAGATTAAAGATGTAAGCCAAGAATGCTCAATATATATAGCAATATTAAATAGATTAGATATGAAATAGCATAAAGGGAGAGAAAAAAGGTATAATTATCTGCCCAAAATTTGATCACATATTCCAGAAATCATAAAAGATTCAGTGGTAGTATTATAAATGTAGCAATATTTAGTACAAAATTGAGAATATTCTGTCTTGGCCCATCCAAGCAGTCTCCTCTTCCCCTACATTTTAGGTAGGAGGAAGGCTTTATTAGCCTAGCCAGTGTGTGTGTGTATATGTGTGTGTGTGTGTGCATGTGTGTGCATGTGTGTGGCATGTGTGCATGTGTGTATGACATGTCTATGTCATACATGTACACATGTAATATAGAATTAGGACGTGTTTAAAGAGAGGCAAATTAAAGGACTAAGATCAGCAACTTTGCATAATAAAGAGAGCCTGGATATATTTGTAGATAAAGTAAAAAATACAGAAGAAAAAGGGACTGATGGCAAAGGTGGGTATTGCAGGAAGAAAATAATTCTAAAATTTGAGAATCAAAGAGAGATTTTGGTTGTGTGCAGAGGGGGAATCACCCAAAGAAGTTTGCAGCTGTGATCCATTAGTGGAAGCACATAGCACCTGGGGGATGAGCAAGTCAACCAAAACCATTTTCACAGGGAATAATTTCAGGAGAACAAAAAGGTGTATTTCACATCTTCTGGTTAAATTTTGAACTCTAAGCCTAAGAGCTGGATAAAAATCCTTTGGAAATGATAGCACATTATACCATGCATTGGTTTCTAATAATCATTTTTTATATTGGTGGAAAGTGAAGACCATACTACTGCCACCCAACTTGTTAAAAAAACAAGAGACGTTCTTTTCTTCAGAGGCATTATGACTATAAGCAGTACAGTGGTACAAAGTATCAGTTCTGGATTCTAAGACCTGGATTCAAATCCTAGGGTTGTTGACTAAGTTTCTGAGCCTTCTGAGCATTGGTTCCTTACCTATAAAATTTGAGTAATAATAGCATCTCTTATATAATTTTGTTGTGAGCATGAATAACACATTCAATACAACGCTTGGATTTGTATGTACTCAATAAATACTATCTATTTTTATGAAACACACCTGTGATATGTTTCTGGGGAAATATGTCACTGTTTAGTTTGTCATCTCCGTACATAAAATTCTATAGCTCCAGCTTACTTTATGAGCACATACCAGAAAAAAATACTTTTTAATATTGAACACATCATGCTAGATAAGCAGTTTTTAATGTCTTCATACCTAGATTTATTTTTTTTAATCTCAATTAGTTGTCACAAGAAAAATTTTAAATTCTCACTTAAAATTTTATACACAGTATAGATGGTGTTTAGTTTCATGGTAAGCAATTACCCAAATAAGTCAAGATGTAATACAGTTGTCACATTTCAGAAGAAACTATGTTTACAATGTCACAAAATTGAAGAGAGAAATTATTTGGATGAGAAGATAGATTCCCCATCCTGAAAAAAAGAAAAAGAACAACAACAAAAAAACCCTCAATCTCATTCAGCCCCTGCTGTGTTTCTCTTCAAAGGAATGATCAGCTTTATACATTTCTAATTTTTGTTCCATTGAACAAACAGACATAACCTGAATATACCCTTATCATTTATTTTCAAAAGAGATATCTTGATTCCTTGCCAGACTGCTATTTATATTACCCGTAAGACAGCCGGCCTGATGATACAGGATGAGAATGGCTTCCAGCCCTACCCATAAGTCCACTGAGCTATAAAGCAACTTTGTTAACTTCACTTATTGGATTTTAAATTGTCATGTATTGGCAGTTTGTCACTGGCATTGACTTCCTGCCCTAGAGCCAAGATTACTGCTATAACTACTGGTTCATTCTTCATCACCAAGTTTATAGCTCACTACTCTGGCCACTGTGAGGAGGTAATGTTTGAGAACTCTCCATCACAGTACCATTTTTAGTACATCCCTGGAAACTGAACTATGGAGAATTTCATCCTGGATCCTCAGCCAGCTATCTTTACAAGTTCTCGATGACTGAATAATTCCATTCCCAAACTCATTCAGTCAGCAAATACTTATCAGGCCAGCTGGTAATGACTTGGAAGTTTTGGTAGACAGAAAAGAATATCAAGACATGGTCTCTGCTCTTAAACAACTTATAGCTTAACTGAAAAGTAAAAACAAATGCACATCTAACCATTAGAGAAAAGTGATCACCTATTTCAAATGTCTGGCAAGTTTGTCCAGTTCTTGCTATCCCCACTGCGACCATAGTCGTGTCAGTCACCATTAGCTTTTGTCTGTAACATTGTTGCAGGCTCTTCACTGGTCTCCCCTCCTTTGAATGAGTCTCCTCCATGACAATGAAAGGGACCTTTCTAACATAGAAATATAATAATACAGCTTCCACTTACTACATCCCGCAGTGCTTCTCCAATGCTTTTAAGACAAAATTCAAATTTCTTAACATGGCTTATATGGCCCACCTAGATCTGCACTCTTTCCAGTCCAATACTCCAGATTTATCGCTCACCCTTCCCTTCCTTTAGCTTTGCAGTATAACCATATCAAATTCCTTTAGTCCCTAAAATTTCAAATAGTCTTAAGATTCTAAGCTGCAAAACATGCTAGTCCCACTGCCTAAACCTTCCTTTTACAATTCTTCACTCTACCTCATATCTGAGCCTGGATAATTTTTACTTGATCTTTATGTATAAGCAGAAATGTTACTGCCCTTAGGAAACCTCACTGACCCATATATTTGATTACTTTCCCTACTCTATCCTAATATGTGTTCATTTCACACCTTGTTTATACTTTATCACTGTATTCTAATTATTTTTACTATCATTTTGGCTGAATATTAATGTTCCTAAAGACAGGGAGTGCTATCAAATTTATTGTTGTACCTAGCTAGTATCCAGCTAATACATACCAGACTCTCAATAAATATCAGGAATGAATGAATGAATGAATGAATGAGATGCATAAGTGTAATAGAAATTCAGAAAAAAAAGAGATCAGTGTTACTAGAATGATCATGAAGGACCTGAGAAAAAGTATTTGATAAATAAATAGGATTTTGACAACTAGGAGAGAAGAAAAAAGCATTTTATACTAAGAAGCAACAAATTTATAGCAAAGACTAACAATTACATTAAATAAGAAGGAGACTTTCATAACACTGTGTGCATATTATTAGTCAGGGGAAATAAAACTAGCTAGGTATATGGCGAAGGCAGATCATGAAAAATCTGTAGAACAAGCAGAGAAGCAAATAAGTTCACCATGATTTACTTATTTATTGTCTACTTAGGACTTACTGTGATTTTCAATCAGAGAATGCTTGATACTGAACAAATCTGGGAAAATAACCAGTCATTATCTCATCAAATATTGCCCCTTCTTTTCTCTATTATTTTTGCATTCTCGTTAAACATATGGTAGTACCTGTCATTCTTAGTTCCTCACTTTCATATTTTTCCCTGCATTGTCTCTCTTATGTTGCACTGTTACTTCTTCAGACTGTTTGCCAAATATGTCTTCAACTTTGTCCAATGCTATTAAACCTACCCATTGCATTTTTTATTTAAGTTACTACATTCTTTTAAGTCTTTGTTTTCCTCATTTTAAAAACAGTGGTGTGGTTCTTCTTCATAGCTTAAATATTAACATATTAAGAATGTTCATTTTACATCCTTATTATATAATTCTATTATCTGAAGATCCTGGAGGTCTACCCCTCTGGGCTCTTGCTTACAAAGGGCTTGTTTCCATGCATGTTTTTTTTAAGTTTGGACTGTCCAGACTTAATCCACAGGAATTCTGTGCAGCCTGGGTTGAGAGAGCCTCATTCAAAAGAGAATTTGTTTTTGCTTCTGCCAAGCAAGCTCATATTCTACCAACCCGAGACTTACTTAATTACTCATTTACACATTTTCAGGGCTACAATGGAAGTATAAATTTTAACTACACACTAGCATGAGGGCCTATGTATCATTACAAATCTTTAGGGGAGGCATTTTTCTCCAACTAGAGCTCAAGACAAAACAGCTAAGTTATCTTCTCTTTGCAGTTCTGTTGGATTTTTTTCTTCTTTTCCTTTCCATTCTCTCATTAGGTTGTGGCCATTAGAGATTCCCAGCTTTGTCAGTTCCGCTCCTCATGAATTCCCCCACCACTTCCCTAATAAGGCATTCTCTTCTACCTCCAGGTGTCCATTAAAAGACAAACCTTTAGGTTACCGAGAATGGAAAACACCTCCAGGCAAATTGCACCTGTAGTACAGCTGTCTACTCCAGAGTTTTTGAGCTCTCTCTCTATTTGGGGGCAGTGGGAAGCTCCCTGACATTCTGGCAAGCTCAGCATTCTAGTGCACATTGTGATATTTTATCTAGTTGTTATATTTCATCTACATATTTTATAATGGGAGAGTCTGTGAGCATTTTCTCAATCACACTGACAGAAACTCAGGTCAAGAGGAATCAATAATTTAAATGGGGAAGGAATGTTGGTCTTAAATGGCAGGAACCAGATAGGCTCTAATTCATACTTGTTTGCACGGTTTTATCACTGTAAGTCCCTTGTCCTGGTAACCTGTCACTCCAGGACCCTACATCTAGAACTAATCACTTCTGGCAGTCGAAGTTGTTGGTGACAAGTAACAGATATGGACTATGTTAAACAAAAAAGAAAGGAATTTTTTGGAGAGCTATTGCCAGAATCAGTGACAGATGGGCAGCCAGGCCTTCAAGATGGGAAAGCACAAGAACAGTCATGATAACTTGCTCAAATTTCATAAATTCTCCTAGGGGCAATTACCCAAGCCTACATATTTTCTCCACTCCTTGGCTGCATCATAGTAGTGAGCCTTAATCCCCACCAAAATACTCCTGAAAGAGCTTCCCTAAAAGAAGATGTGGCACAGCCAAACAATACTAAACAAACAAACAAACAAACAAAACTCATTACAGCAGACATGGTGGGCTAGTGGAAAGCCATGGTGGTAATTAAAATTGCCTTAGATCTTTTGAAGTCATATGATATTAACCCTTTTCCACCACAACTGCCCTTAAATCAGATCACTTTCATCTTACAGCTGGTGAATTTTTGTTATTCTAAGTGCATGTTGTTATATTTCCTGCTACTAAAATTTTCACAGATTTATCTTCATTACATTTCTACCACTCACAGGGAACATTTAGAATCTCAGTTTGAGTCACCCTTTATCCTTTGTATTGTTCAATTCTCCACTTCCTCCCATATCTGTTTATATTCCCGTGGCCCTCATTGCTTGACATTTTTTGAACAAATACATATCCTCTTATTTCTATCTCTATACTCATGTCTACCCTATAGGTATTTAATTGTAACAGGTCTCCTTTTTTAGTAAAAAGCTATTTGTCACCCAGTCTCTAGGAAAGAATGGACAAAGTTGTGTTTTATACAACAGCACTACAGCTACATATTATTGTAATGTATGTAAAGATAAGCAAACTATTGCTTATAGGAGGGGGAAAAAAAGCCCAAAGTTTATGGAATGCATAAGTAGCAGAAATGGGATCCCAAACCTTTATCTGACTATGAAGTTTTCTAGTTAGCAATTAGCTCATTCTGGCATAGAATATCTAAGAATAGCTTCCAAATATTTCCTAGTGAGTATCTCCTTTATTGTGTTCTAAGCTATAGTATCTGCTCATTCCAATGCTTAACAAATAGTAATTTAATGATTTGTGCCATGTACTTTTCTAAACCCTTGGAATATATCTGTAAGTTAAAGAGAGAGAGAGAAAAAAAAAGATCTATATGCTCATGTATCTTTGTGATGGAGATGGATAGTAAATACTAAACATGACAAGTTTTCCTTATGTAGTATTTCAGATGAATGTTAAATGCTAAGGAAAAATAATTAAAAGGAGTGTAGGGTAGGTGGGAAGTGAGAATGCTGAGAAAGAAATTGAGTTTGCTGGACGTCGCAGCATATATTAGATTGAACCACCTGAAATTGTCCCTGAATTATGAAAACAGCTCTTTTGTAGAGTTCAGCCTATCTAGGTGGTCAGGACAAACATAACTGAGAAGGTGAGATGTGAGCAAATACTTGAAGTTGCTAAGAGAATTAGCAAGGCATATTTAGAGGAAGAATGATTTGGGTTCCTTCTGTTTATTACCTGTTCTTCCTTTCTCATTTCAGTTTAAAGCCCTCCTGATCTACTGGTCTCTTTTCATAAATATTCCTCTAGTCTGAGACATTCATTGTTATGTGTCAGAGCCACCACTGTAGAAGTTAAAGGCATCAGAAAACCAAATGTTTTTTATAAAGCCATTATGGTCATGAGCTTATCACATAAGCTCTTTTTTTCAAATATAAAATACAGTAGAAAGACCAAACGAAACTTCAAGTTTCAAGTGTTTCCCTCACAATTATTCAGAAGCTGTAGATATACGTTATTTCTTTCGTTTGGACTTACTGGTTCCCGCCAGAGGAAAAATAGTTGTAGGATGTTTGGGATATTTGGTAAAGCCTGGCAGGCTCTATTATGACTTGTTATCCTCTCCAAACAGCACCATCTGTGCAGTAAAGGATTAACTCAGCAGGCCTCGTTACTCAAACCCTGTAAATCAAAAAAAGAACTGGCCCTTGACCAGCTCCTGAGAGAAAACTTCTAAAGCTTGAAATATCCTGCCTGATAAGAGTGTTTTGGTATGCCTGAGGCCTTGGGCCATGCCAGATATGCCAACGATGTACCTTATGTCACCATATGGGCCATGCTGTACCAATGCAACTTCTGAGGGTAGGAAACTGAATAGCCAAGGTCAGCCACATACGCCATGCATGTCTCCCTGGCCAACCTGTCATATCTTGTTCTTGTGAGACTTCAGCACTAACTGGGCCATTCCTCTGGGGGAAGACAACAAAAACAAGTGCCTGATTTCTCCTGGACTCTGCTCTCTGTGTCCTTTGTCTTTCCTGAATTTAATCTGTATCTTTTCACTATAATAATCTATAACTAACAGCTTCTGAGTTCTGTGAATCTTCCTAGGGAATCACAGAGTCTGAGAGTGGTCTTGGAGACCCCTAACATACCATTCATGACATTTCATCTCTTCCTCCTGGAATACACTAACAACTTTCATTGTACCTCCAGGATCTGAGACTCTACCTTTGAACAGAGTTCAGAATAAGAAGTAGGCAATCTCGTAATTGTGTGTCAGAGTCCCTACCCCATCCTCACTTAATATTCATCATGTTAACATCTACACACACATTTTGATTCCTTTTCACCTTTTCAGATGTCCCTACTTCCAACTCCATCCTGGCTTTATTCATGGATTACTTCTCATATTTTGATTAAGAGCTTTTTATTTTAGAAATTAAGCTAAGATGCAGAGATTGCAGCATTTTTAGCAAGCACACTAGATGTCTTCTTATGTGTCCTAAAAATTGGAAAGACAATGCTCAATTATAGTCCTTAATCGGTTATTCACTCCACAAAGATCAGTGACCTATTTTTAAATATCCCACTTCTATTTTCTTTTCATAGTAAAAATTAACATTAAACATCCTTCTTTTCATAATATTATAATATATGATATTATATAAACTGCAAGAATATGGAAAACAAACTCATTGCATGGAAGGTTAAACTGCTCTAAAATAAATATATTAGAAGTCCCACATTCTTAAAAAATTTAAATAATTTGTATAAGTAAAGAGACAGAGTACTTAAAATTTTAAATACTAGTGTCAATAAACTGACTTAACGGAACTGTTTTCTACAGCAAATGTTACTTTTTTGGAAAGAAAGAACAAATGGAATTGGAAAACATAAAAACCCAAACTGACAATCAATTTGTATTTCATACTTTTAGTTTTGGGGTTGCATTTTGGTTATACATTACTCTCACGGTAACCTATTATTTTGTTAAATGTGCAAGACTAGATGAAAATAAAGTTAATTAAAATAATTACATAACTATGAGACATGTTTTTAAATTTCTTCAATATGACTTATTTCAAAAGATGTACTTCTCTTTAAAATGACATAAAAATCAGTGCTCAAAATAACCAATGAATCAACTATTCCATTAAAACCATCTGGTAAATCACTACTTATGAAATTATGTTTAATACTACCTTAAACTAATGAAATAAAATAATTCTGTCAAGTAGTAATCATTTTTCCATCTCTGTAAATTCACTGTTTGTATAAGTAATGAACCAATACTTTGTACCTCTGTAGAGTAACCTCTGTGCACATTATTATTTGGCTGATCATCCTTTTCTGGCAGATTATTTTAAGCAGAACTGTTACTGTAAATGAATTTGCTTAAATGTATGGTTCTAAATTAGTGAACATAAAATTACAGCTCCATGATTTGTCATCATTTTGGTTGTTATAGGATTACATTTAAATATATTATAATTGAGAAATGATTTGAATACTACATTTTCAGCTACTCTGATAAGTTATCTCTACCACTATATTTAGCTTCTTTCTAGGACTATAGCTTTTGGCAATTCAGAAACTGACTGCAAACCTCTAACTTCCAGAGAGCTCAATGTCAGTTAAAAGGGGCATAGCATAAATAACATATCAGCTTATGAAATATATACCTTAATTCGCAGCATTCACTGAAGAGAATGGTAGTTACAGAAAACAGGCAAAGGAAACTGGCTGTAACCAGATGCAAATGTTCCAGTCTTATGATCAGGCATCCAGTAAGAATGTATCATTGAACTTAACTTGTCTCTTCTCTTTGTCTAATCAGGCAATTGTTTTTTATTCTAGAAAACCCACTTTTCTTGTGAAATGTGGCACTCTCCCGAGGGGAGAGGTTTTAGCTTTTCATGAAGTTATTATGTCATAAACGTACAGGGAACCACAGACACAAATAAGAAATGACTGCCTTTTATGTTGGTTCAAGAGAGAATAAGGATTTGAGAATGATAAATGCAAGTAAGAGTTACAAGCCAGAGAGAAAAGATTAGAAGATTTCATTTATCTCTGGGAGAGAAAAAACTATTTTTCAGACATACTACCTGAATAGGTCTGCCTAAAGTATACATAAAAGACTGCAGGATTTTTAAAATATAAATTTAGCTTGGGTAAGATCAAGCAAATGTAGGAGAGAAGAATGCATATATAAGTTTAACAGTATTTCAGAGAATGTTGTAATCTATACCTATTTCATTTGCTCTTACCCTTCAAACATCAGGATATTTGTTTCATTTGAAAATGAGCTTTTCATTCAATTTACTAAATATCTCTAAAGTGCCAAAGTTACATAGATCTCTTAGTTTCTGCTTTTGCTTCATGTGTGAGTTGAAATATTTCTTATTTTCTTACCAGGTCCCCCATATGATTGTTAGTGATTATCCAGCACTGGTATTTGTTAGTCTGGGTATCAAAGTCACCAGAAATAGAACTCATACTATTTGTCTTCAAACAATGTACATCTATTAAATTTAATGAAGTTAAAATTAAAATAATTTTAAAGTAAAAATAATTTAAATAAATATCTCAATAGACATTTCAGGTATAAACTTTAAAAAATCCTGAAGGGAGCACTATTTACATGAATACTGCTATAAACAGAGCAAAATTCTTGTCTATCATCAATATACCTATCCCTCCACCCCTAGGTCAGACAAAAGCTGTACAGTATAGAGATCATTATGGTCTACTCAGTATTATTTATAAAGTCATGTCTTCCCTACCAGAGATTTTTAAAAAATAGTAACATTTTTCCAAAGGTCTATTCTTTACTCAACTAAAGAGATCACGTCCCTACCCCTGCTCTATTGAGGTAAAAGAAAATCAATACAGAGATAGTAAATGTTATTATCTATCCCTGGTAAAATTATAGTTTGTACATAAGTAAGTCTATAAATTTATTTACTGTTTATTGGGGGAAGGGGCATGGGAGGAGGCCAAAAGGCAGCAAGACTCCCTGGTATCAATCTGTTCCAAATAACCTTAAAGAAAATTAGCTACTGGGAGGCAGAAACACCCAGTAATAAGCTGGCAGCAAATACTATCCCTTAAGTCTATAAATATGTAAATGGCATGAAACAGTAACTCCTGACAGTTGGTACCCCAGTTACAGTAGTGGGATTCTATTACCTCAAATTTAAAATGCTTATATCTGTATTGCCAGAAATGTCAAGTAATCTCATTTCAGGGTCAGTGACACGAGAAAGAGTAAATGGATAAGAGCAAACTGATGTGTTTTTTTGTTTAAAAAAAGGAAAGAAAAGAAGAAAGGACAGGAAGGAGGGAAAGAAAGGAAAGAAGAAAGAAAGGAAGTCTAAGAGAAAATCCATTTCTTAAATGGTTTGAATCCAATGAATAAGGCTGATTCAAGGATAAGCAGGAGGACAAGAAGCTGACTGAGAATCCTGAGGTTTATCTGCAAAAGTATGCACCTAAAGCTGAGGAAGACCTAGTGGGAGGTGGGGCAGGGGGAGAATATATGTACTGCTTATCTGAGGCTAAAGTCCAGGTACTATGCCAGTCCCCGGGAATAGAGCAGGCAACAAAAGTACCAAAGCCCCTACCCTGAATGAGCTTAGATTCTGGTGGGAAAATAAAGATAATAATCAAAAACTCATATAGTGGGGCGCCTGGGTGGCTCAGTGGGTTAAGCCGCTGCCTTCGGCTCAGGTCATGATCCCAGGGTCCTGGGATCGAGTCCCACGTCAGGCTCTCCTCTGGGCGGAGAGCCTGCTTTCCTCTCTCTCTCTCTCTCTCTCTGCCTGCTTCTCTGCCTACTTGTGATCTCTCTCTGTCAAATAAATAAATAAAATCTTTAAAAAAAAAAAACTCATATAGTATTTTGCTTAGTGATAGGTACTATGAAGAAATGTAAAAAAATAAGGTAAGGGAATACAAAAATAATTGGGCAAGAAGGATATTCAGGAAAGGTGTCCATTAGGACAAGACATGAACAGAGGCTCGAATGAAATGAGCAAAGCAGCCCTGGGCTACATGGGGGGTGGAGTGGGGTGGGGTAAGGAAGAGTGATCTACACACAGGGCACAGTAAAAGCAAAGATCTGAGGCAGGAACACAATGTGTGAAAGGCATAGCAAAGAGCCCAGTGTGGCTACAGTAGAATGAGTTGGTATAAATGAAATCAAAAGAGGCTGTGGGTGGATTACATACAATCTCAGATTGTATGAGGATTATGTAGGACTCTGGATTTTACTCTGAGGTGAGAAGTCATTAGAGTGTTTTGAACAGAGGAATGACATGTTGTGACATAAGCTTTAAAAGGCTCAGTCGGCCTGCTGCAAAGAAACTAGACTGCAGAGTGACAAGGGTGGAGGCAGGAGAACAGTTAGGAGGCAGTTTTATGTGTGTGTTTCTCTGTGGGATGACTGCTGTTACAGTACCTTGCCAGATAACAAAGGGAATTAGTTATAATTCATTTACCAAAGTGATTCCAGGCAAGTTATTGTCATGTTAATTTTTAAGACTTAATTTTTAGGGTTATAGCAAAACTGAGAAGAAAGTACAGTGACTTCCATACACCCCATCCTCACACATGCACAGCCCTTCCCATTATCAACATCCTTCAGAGCATAACATTTATTACAACTCATGAACCTGCATTGACACATTATAATCTCCCAAAGTCCACTGTCTACATTATAGTTCATTCTTGGTGTTCTACATTCTATAAGTTTGGACAAATGAATAATGACATGTATCTATCTTATAGTATCATACATTGTAGCTTCACTGTCCTAAAAATCCTAACTGCCTTTGCAAATATTCTGTCCCAGTATGTGACTTGTCTTCTCATTCTCTTGATCATCTTAACATTTTTAGGTGTGATTTTATTGCAGAAACATTTAAAAAACACAGAAATTAAAGGAAAAAATCATCAATAATAAAATCACCTCATCAAATAATTATTTTTTATCAATATTCTAACTTCTTAAATGTAAATATTTGTGTCTAATACCATATTTGCAATAATGTCATAAAAAGAATTACATAATTTATATTTTTACCTTCACAGTTAACATTTTACCCTGTGCATTTTCCTACTTTGTGGTTTTTTTTTTTCCTTCCTTATATTTTGTCCTTTTGAAATTCCCTTCCTCTGCCTCCAAATAACCAACATGAGCCGGTTTCTGTGCATTATTTCCATACCTTTCTTGATGCATAAACAAGTTCTTTTTTAAATAATCTAGTCCTAAAAAATATTGTTCCATTTCCATTAAATACATTGTGATTCTTTATAGGCCCACCTTCTACTTGCATGATAGTTTTTTTTATTAATTCCAGTTAGTTAACACACAGTGTAATATTAGTTTCAGGTATACAATAGAGTGATTCAACACGTCCATACAACACCTGATGCTCCTCACATCTGTGCTCTCCTTACACATGATAGTTTTAATGAGTTAAATTCTTGATTTTTTTAAGTGTCAAACTATTTTGAGGAAAAACAAGACTGTGAACTCATATTAATAAACACAAACCTGTTTAACTAAGGCGTTCCCCACCACCCTACTACCATTTGCTGGCTAGATGAGGCACACCCATCCTCTTCTCTTGAAACCTTCCCTTACAGCTCTTTTCAAAAGGGAATGGTGTGTTTCTAAATACATTTGTTATTTAAAATGTATTCCAGAGTGCTTGGGTGGCTGAGTCCTTAAGCATCTGCCTTTGGTGAGGGTCATGATCCCAAGGTCCTGAATCAGGCTCCCCACATTGGGCTCCCTGCTCCTTCTCCCACTCCCCCTGCTTGTGTTCCCTATCTCGCTGTGTCTCTGTCAAATAAATAAATAAAACCTTTTAAAAAATAAAAATAAATAAAAATAAAATGTATTCCAAGGATGTTTCTAGTGAAGATTATGACTAGGATTGCATTTGCATTACTAAGTAATGAGTACTTACTCCAAGTACTATTCATGCATGGCCAATCTGTTTTAATGGCACATCCAAGGTTGGGACAGCTCCCCAGGACTCCTCAGGACTCACTGAGATCCCTGAGAGGGCATCACTAAATCAGCAGACCCAGAATCTGCAAACACACATCCACCAAACTGTTAACTGGCCCTAAAAGCAGCTTCCTCCTTCTGGATATCATGAAAATGGATTAAAGTTATAAGCTTAGGGTCCAGCATATTTTATTTAGCCTACTGTCCCAATAATCAGTATTTTGGGGAGAAGTTTACTGCTTTGATATTTTGAGCACTATTTTTCCTATCTATATTCTGACTAAATAATTTGGACAAAGGAAAATGTGCTGATGGGAATAAGTATTTTCTTATATTTTTCTAGGACATGATTATTAGGTGCAGTGGAAGAAGCTAATCCATTTTAGTGATATTCAGTTAGGAGAGGTATCTATTATTTGCAAAAATAGAATGACTCAATTGAATAAGTCCTTTCCAAAAATGCTCTCTTCCTTTGAAATATTTTAGAACTACAATGTATAGGTTTCTTATTCCTTATTACTTTAGTGAAGACTAAACAAAAAGTAACATGACATTCCAAATTAAGTTTATGAATATATATGTATGACTATATGAACTTGTATGTTATACACACATTTACATATTTTCTACTACAACTCTCCAGAGCCAATGTTTCATGTTTAATATGCTTTATTCTTGATAGACATGATTAATATTCTTCAGATAAGCCTATAATTAAGTATTTGGAAAAATATATATTCAACAAAATATTTTTCATTCCATTATCCTGTTACCATTCTGTTATTTTATTCCATTTCTTCTACAGGAAAAATCAATGCACAAATATAAAATGTCAGTCAGCCTCCTCCTGAGATCTTTTATAAAGACTTTACTTTTTTCTTCAAATACATGATTAAGAGATTGCCCTCTGTCCTTAGTATATATAATACACTAAAAGCCTTGAATTCAATCCTTTAATCATCAATGCTTAAAAGAAACAGCCCATTCTGAGTTCTCTATATAGGTTATCAGCTGTACCTTTAAAAATGACTTTCTATTTTAGCAACTGAATTTCCAAAAGGAATTATCATGAACATAAGATCTAACTGAGAGAAGCTCTTACCCAGTAGGATCTGAATAAATTAATTCCTGAATCATAAAAGTCCTCAATTTCTCATCAAGTTTGACTTGAATATTTAACCAGAAACAAAGAATCAACTTACAGTCAAACCAAGTGCCTCTATATAAATCTTCCAAAGAATTAAGGCTGAAATCTAGACTTATCTAGCCCATTAATATCACAAAATAACCAGGCCCTGTAAACTATGACTTTCAACACCAAACAAACTTAACAGAATTCTAAATAGGTAATCCAAAGGTTCATCATGTCACTGACCAGAAAGAAAATTTTGGCATGTCAGGTGACTTTCATAATTTTAAAGTGTATTTAAGAACTATAAACTCACTAGACTCAGGAAGAAACTTCCATACTTAGATGTCATGCTTAGCAGCTTAATTTATTTTTAATATTTTTAAACCACAGATTTTAGTTCCTATTTTTTTATCAACTACCATAGGCAAAAGAATATGTTCAGAAGAGAATTTCTCAGACTACAATAAATATCGCTAACATTGGTACCATTTTGGCTCTGATTAGATGAAACCAAAGTTGCTTATTTATTATTATTCTATTGCAGGATTAGGAAACACGAGCAGAGCTTGAAGACAAAACTTTCCAGAGATGAATAAAATCAGTTAAGCAACATGAAACTGCCACTTCCAATAGTTCTTTTTGATGGAGGAATATGTTCACTCTCAAATTTATTAGAAGTTCTCCCTTTTCACCACAAGTTAAATTATTTTTCCTATACATAGATATTTTTTAAAGCAAAAATAGAAAGACATCCTTGATGTTTCTTAGCGTAAGAAATTTTATTCTTAAACTGACCAATCTGGTTCTTCTACTGATATAGTTAGTTTAGGAAAACACTCTCAAATGTTTACTCTTCTCATCAGATCCTGCTTCTCTTAAATATATCAGATCAAATAAAGCCTGATAAATCATTCAGATTTTAATAATCTTTTATCCATGAAAGAACAGTTCTGAAGAGTAAACCCTAAGGAAATATTTTCACCATAATACATCTTTAATTCCTACAAAGCTTCTGCAAAATAGCAAACTATCTAATACCTTAACCATTGTAAGAAGAGTTTCTCATCATGCTCCTCAGCTTTCAATCTGGTTCTTCTTATTCCACTTCTGGTGATTTAGTCATTTTCAAGCAAAAACCCTTCAGTTACAAAATCTAAGGTTCTTTGCACAGTTCAGCTTACCCTTACCAAGCAACAAAATTTTGGTCAAAGGTGCTAATATGTTATTTACAGTCCTTAGCATTTACTTTTTAGAAATTTCAGTAAGTCTTCTAAACATGCATGACTTCAGTTTTCCAACCCAGAACCATGCAAAAATAAATTATAAATTTCTGTTGTTTAAGCCATCCAGACTATGGTATTCTCTAATGGCATTCTGAGCTAAGATAATGGGATTGTCATTATATATGTAGCACATATAAAATGAGTCAGTTAATATAGAGTGTTTAGAACAGGGCCTGGCACACATAAAGATCTCTATATGTTTTAACAAATACTTTTATTTAGGTCAAGATTCAAAATTTTTATAAAATCTTAGCATATTGAGGGTACTTAAAGACTACCGGTACAATTGTACTTTTCTCTCAGAATTGCCAGTAACTGCTTTCCCCAGGTATCATCTAAAGCACCACCCACAAGTGGCTTACCCTGTATTACACAATGATGTGTTAGCACACCCAGCTATCCCAACTCTCATTATATCATTTAGAAAGCAGCATTCAGAGTACAACTTTAGAGTCATGATATTTTAAAAAGGAACAACCACCATATTTTTACCAGGTTAATTTTATTCTTCTTTTTTTTTTTTTAAAAGATTTTCTTTATTTGACAGAGAGAGATCACAAGTAGGCAGAGAGGCAAGCAGAGAGAGAGAGCGAGCAGGAAGCAGGCTCCCTGGCGAGCAGAGAGCCCAATGTGGGACTCGATCCCAGAACCCTGAGATCATGACCTGAGCTGAAGGCAGAGGCTTAACCCACTGAGCCACCCAGGCGCCCCTAATTTTATTCTTCTAGTAAAACCTGTCCCATTACTTTCATATGGTCACATCGGGTAAAATCTCTCCTCCCTCTTTCTGTGTATGTATGTGTACACATACACACACACACATGGTCTCTGTCTCTCTCTGAAAACAGAACTCAAAGAAGTAAAGTTAAAAGAAAGACATAGTTATTTGGGTAATAAGACATATTTGGTCTCTAGAAACAAAATTGTTTCTTGGGGGCTACTTCCATGGAAACCTGCAAAGCATCTGCCCCACGTACTAGTAGAAATTTTAATAGCAGTTTTTAATTGAGTCTATGGAGAATGTGTCAAAGGAAATATTTTAAATAGTTCTTAATGCCTGTGTGTGTATCCAGAAATAACTTAGTGTTGTTTCAAGCTCTTCATTACCTACATATAAGACAGACTCCTTTGGGGGAATTCCTTTAACATTTTATTTACTAAAGAGAATTTGGTTAATTTTTGTTTTCTTAGAAATGACTGGAATACTAAGTTGTACGCTGCTTTGAGAGAACTTTTTCTTTATATTCTATGGCTAGCCTTCAATTACTTTATCATGATACTTCTACAATATTCTTCCAACTTTAGTTTCCATCTCCTTCAATCTAAGACACAATATAAAGTAGTATTAAGGACAGAGATGTTTGTATTTAGGTCCACTAGTTCAAACCCCAACTCTTCCACTTTATAGCTAAATTAGTTGGTAGTGATTACTCAATTTTTAAAGTCTGATTTGCATAATGTTTACTCCATCTTTCCTTCAGTGACTTCTCACTGATTACGAAATACAATTCCAATTGTTCTGGAAGTCATTCGGTTCCACTACCATGTAACCTGCCCTTTACTATGTAATCTTACATTTGTATGGTCCTCTCTTCTATGTGTAAGCCAATTCTACATCAACTTTTATTTATTCAGTTTCCCCTCTGTGCTACAGGAGGGTTTTCTTTTTCTTATTTTTAGGGCCCCTCAGTATTTGTTAGTTTTTTCATTCACAATTTTTAAAAATTTATTTTTTATAGCCACTTTAAGTTCACAGCAAAATTAAGTGGAAAGAACAGACCATTATTTTTTCCAGGAAAACTACAAACTTTATGAGTTGCATATATCTGGTTGATTTAATAGAGCTCTTACTTGTGTTATTACTCATTATATTACTTAATCACTGTGTATCATCACTCTGTATTATACTTAACTGTAATGGACTGCATAATTTAAGTTAGCACTACTTCAGCAGTACTTCAGTGGTTCTCTAGTGACCAGAGAAAATATGGAAGGCTGGATAAGAAATCTATTGCCCCTACATATCTCTCAAGGCACACAGTAGTTTTTCATGGACTAAATGAAAGAATGAGCTCTGCAGAGTATGTTATCCAATTTGTTCAGTGTGGTAGACATCCTGCTACCTGGTTCTTATCTCCTTCTAGATACATGGTAGGACTATACTATCTCACCCTACTGAAACAAAGTATGGCCGTACCACATGCTCTGACCAATAAAATGTGGAAAGTCACATATATAACTTTCAGATAGAAACATTACTTTTCTAGTTCTCTATCCCTTTCTATTCTTCTGCCACTGCAATCATGTAAGCATGTGTTTATATGGATGTTCAATGCTACATGTGTTTAAAAAATTTTTTAAGACTTTTTAAAATTTATTTGATAGACAAAGATCACAAGTAGGCAGAGAGGCATGCAGAGAGAGAGGAAGGGAAGCAGGCTCCCCGCTGAGCAGAAAGCCCAATGCGGAGCTCAATCCCAGAACCCTGGGATCATGACCTGAGCGGAAGGCAGAGGCTTTAACCCACTGAGCCACCCAGGCGCCCCAACATGTGACAAGCACATGGACTGTTTCCCGGACTCAAAATGGGCTTCATGGTAGAAAGACATAATCTTTGGGCTTTAAGCCATTGAGATTTATGCCATAGAGTTGGTTGTTATTTTAGTATCATCTACTCTATTTTGACTCATGTAAATATGTAAAACTATCTGAGAAAATAAAAATGAAATCAAAATCTACTTACCCACCACTCTTCAAATGCCTCTATAAATGAGTTGATTGCATTTCTTTTCATCTTTACTTACTAATTTGTTAAGATTTATTTAGGATTTACTGTATGTATGAAACCAGACAATTTGTTGGGGAATAAAAATAATAAATTGGTTAGGCATGGTCCCTAACCTGATATAATTGGTATTGTTGTATAAAAGACCAAAAATAGAAAATAAAAATAATTCAACAAATGAAACAGGTATAGAGTGTTACAACAGCTATAAAGGAAACAAATAAGGGTCTAACAAAGAGTAACAGGGAATTTACTTTAGATAAGGTAGTCAGAAAAATGTCCTTAATGTGATGATATTTAATCTGAGCCCTGAAGCCTGAGGGGGAAGGAAAGCCATGAGAAGTTCTGAAGACAAAAAGCACAGGTTTTCTAACTTGTTAATTTTAGCCATTCTGACTGGTGTGAGGTGGACAAATGTTGGCAAGGATGCAGAGAAAGGGGAAGCCTCCTACACTGTTCGTGAGAAAGCAAGCTGGTACAGCCACTCTGAAAACAGTATGGAGGTTCCGCAAAAAGTTGAAAATAGAGCTATCCTACAACCCAGCAATTGCACTATTGGTTATCTACCCCAAAGATTCAAATGTAGTGTTCTGAAAGGGTACATGCACCCCAATGTTTACAGTAGCAATGTCCACAATAGCCAAACTATGGAAAGCACCTAGATGTCCATCAACAGATGAATGGATAAGAAGATGTGGTATATATGTATGTGTATACACACACACACACACACACCCCAATGGAATGTTATGCAGCCATCAAAAATGAAATCTTGAATTTGCAACGATGTGGATGGAACTAGAGGGTATTATTCTAAGTGAAATAAGTCAATCAGAGAAAGATAATTACCATATGATCTCACTGATATGTGGAATTTGAAAAGGCAGGCAGGGGGCTCATAGGGGAAGAGAAAAAAAATGAAACTAGAGAGGGAGACAAACCATAAGAGATTCTTAATCTTAAGAAATAAACTGAGGGTTGCTGGGGAGGAGGGGAGTGGGAGGGATGGGGTAGCCAGGTGATGGATACTGGGGAGAGTATGTGCTATGATGAGTGCTATGAATTGCATATGACTGATGAATCACAGACCTGTACCCCTGAAACAAATAATACATTTATGTGTCAATAAAAAAATTAAAAATTAAAAATAAAAGCTTGACACTTAAAAAAAAATAAAAGTACAATTATATACTGTTAAAAAACAACAACAGCAATCAAAAGCAGGTAACAGTACATGCAGGTGCCCTAAGGTAAGAGAGAATTTTGCTGTTCAGAGAAACTGAAAAATCAGTGTGGCCATAGTCGGTAACCAGGTTTCCAGATACCTAGTACCATTCTAATTTTATGTTCTCTAAACTATGGTGAGATCCCTATATTTCCTGACAATATTTCTCTGTGGAAAGGACATTTAACATTATTCATGGTGAAAAATTCTCTCAACTGTAACTTCATGGTTTACCAACCGAAATTTTTTTTGAGAAAATAAAGGAAGGACATAAAATACAAAGCTATTTACACATAAATTTATAGAAAGTCTTGACTTGAAAGAAAGAAGAGAGCAACAATATTCCACAGAGAAAAGTAGTTGAGTTGTGTTGCTTGACATTTATAGTCACAGACAGGTGGATTTTTCCCACATGGTGAAGTCACTTCAATGTAAAGAAATTGAAAAGAAGTACAATATTAAATCATACCTGTCATAAAGAAACAGAATTTAAAAAACAAAAAATAAAAAACCAAATTGGTTAAATCCCCTTCAAATATTCTCAGAAAATTAGCCCTCATTGATAATTTAGGAGTAGAAATGTACAATCTTAGCATTTTATTGCAATGATATACCAGGCTGAATGCAATTAATTAACACAGTGACCTTGAAAAATATGTGAAAATACATTGTGGCTTTTCTGATAGAACCCCAAATTACTTATAAATCTGGATAGATGTTATAGCTTTCCCTTGATTCTGTCTCCTACCATTTAGATGTTACAGGCATATATAAATGGTGTTCTTCATGATTTATTTTATTAATAAGAAAGAAGGATCTTGGAAAACAATGTGAAAAAAAAATGTGATTGGGTATTTTTCTTTGCAGTTGTCCTTTGTTGATTTGATTTTATCTTTCTCTTTCTCATTCTTTCATTCATGACCCCCGCAGCCTTCCAGATTACCAAAGTAAATGAATCACATAAATGATGTTGAAATGATGCTTAAGTTCAAAACAAATATTTGTTTAACACCAAAAGCTACAAAAATGGATCAGTCACTCATTTATCCCTTTGATATATATTACATATTTACTCTGCTTTAGGTATTGTTGATTACTCTGCCCATGTTCAACTGATGTTTCAAATTCATATTGTGCATACAATGAAATAAAAATCCAAAATACTATGGATGGCTAGACAAATACTTAAAATTTACACACATTCAAAGCTTGCCTACTTCTTCAATGTGTATATGTATATTTTTGAAAGATCCTATTTATTGCTGAAGGAGAAAAAAAAGTAACCATTTAGAGGTATATTTGAACTGATTTGTTCATTCTCTTTTTTAAAACTTCTGATGTTTCCAAAGCATTACTATCTTTATGCCAAATTTCTCAACTAAGTTTTTACCAAATGTCCTAACAATACCTTAAGGGCACAGCTCAAAACTCTTTAATGATAAGCTGTTATCACTGAATGACAGTGAGGGGGTAAAAAAGTGTTAAATCCAATCCCATAAAGGTAGTCTTAAATGCTCCTCTCTTCTGAGGATGAGAGAGGATGAGGTCTGTTTACAGACCTAAATTACCAGAATTTTCTTGCCTATGCTTTTACTCATTCTATTTTGGAATCAGGGCTTTCATGGGGTCAATTCAATGACATGACAATTTAAGGACTCTGGGAAAGTGGCAGAGTTGAAAATACTAGGAATCTGTCTGTCTCCCCACCTAGACAATAACTGTACTAGCAGAATCACTCTGATGTAACTATTTTGGATCTCTGGGCTTTGTTGAAGGCTTACAACCTAGAGAAAGGGTTAGATGGTCACCTATATTTAATTTCAGTTCTTTGTACAGTAGTAGTTACCTATCCCCCTTTGTACAAGTAGTAGTTAACTATCCCCAACCCCATGACAAAGTCCTATGCATGAGTTCCAAGAGCAGTTTATATATTTTGTCCAAGGTGGACAAAAAAGACTTTGTCCTTCAAATACCAGGGGTATGTGCTCTGATCACTGATTGCTGCTTCTTACCTAAGGTTCAGACCAAGAGACAGGCAACCATTGTTTTTGAACCTCCCTCCATTGTTGCAAGCCCTCTCACTCTCTGGATAGAGTAAATTCCAGAAAATTGAAAAGGTCATTGCTCCTCCTTCCCACACCCTTTATATTTGTTACTTCTGTTGGGAGCCAGACATTATAGACCAGGACACTTAAAAGCAAGTTCATATACTAGGAAATTTAGAATGCCACCACACATGCCCACAGAAAGAACAGGCTCAGAGAAGACTTAAAAAGACCTTAAATTTATACCTAAGACTTATCCTTGGCACAGGGAAGGAAGGAAGGAAGGAGGACAGGCAGCCAGCCAGCCAGGAAAGAAGGCAATAAACCAAAAAAATCCCCCCAAAATGGCCAACCTTAGGGAAGGGCTAGAATACAATTTCCATAATTAAACACAAAATTTATTAGATTATGTAGGGTTTTTTTTTAATCCACAAGATTTACAAAGGGGGGGGGGGGAATGGCACATTCAAAAGAACAAAAAATACATCAACAGGAACTGTTCCTGAAAAAGACCTGATGGTAGACCTACCATCATTTAAAGGAATTGCTTTAAAGATGTTCAAAGAACTAAAGGAAGATATAGAAAGAGTCAAGAAATAATGTATGAACAAAATGGAACTATCAGTGCAGTAGCAGAAAATATAAGAAACTAAAAAGATATTCTGGAGATGAAAAATAGATAACACAAATGAAAAATTTCTCTAGAGAAATTAAAAGGCAGATTAGACAAGGCAGAAAAGGATTCAATGAACTGAAAGGGCAATGGAAATCATCATGGCAAAGGAAGAGAAACAAAAACACAAAGAAATGTTAAAAGTCTAAGCCACAAGTGGGACACCATTAGGCACACTGACATATACCTTGTGACAGACCCAAGATAAGAGAGAGGAAGGAACAGAGAGAATGTTTAAAGAAATAATGACTGAAAACTCCCCAGATGTGATGAAAGCATGAACATGAACATTCAAGAAGTTCAATAAGGGGCGCCTGGGTGGCTCAGTGGGTTAAGCCGCTGCCTTCGGCTCGGGTCATGATCTCAGGGTCCTGGGATCGAGCCCCACATCGGGCTCTCTGCTCAGCAGGGAGCCTGCTTCCTCCTCTCTCTCTGTCTGCCTCTCTGCCTACTTGCGACCTCTGTCAAATAAATAAATAAAAAATCTTAAAAAAAAAAGTTAAAAAAAAAAAAGTTCAATAAACTCTAAGTGAGATGAACTCAGAGACCCACACCAAAACACATCATAATCAAACTTCAGAAAGACAAGGAATATTTAAAGCAGCAATAGAGAAGTGACTTGTCACATATAAATGGGTCCTTAACAAGATTATCAGCAGATTTCTCATCAGAACCTTTGAAAGCCAGAAGTCAGTGAGCTGATTTATTCAAAGTGCTTAAATGATGTTCCACTCCCTCCTGGTCTCCATGGCTTGTGAGAGAAGTCAGATAGTAGTTGACTCATTGATCTCCCTCATGCAATGTTCTTGGGGTTTTTTGTATTTATGCTTTTTTGCTTATACTGGTTTTGCTCATTTGTCATTTGCTCTTGTTACTATCAATGTATGCTCTTTAATTTTAGCTTTCAGCAGTTTCACTATACTGTGCCTCAGCATAAGGCATAAACCATAGTGTTTATTGTCTTTGATACTTGTTAAGCTTCTTTTATCAGTACATTTTTTTCCATTAACTTTGAAAAATATTATTCAATTACTCTTCAAATGTTTGTTTTGCTCTAATCAATCTCTCTCTCCTGATATTTCAGTCATTCACCTATTGGAAAAAAAATTTTTTTTCCACACTCTGTTGGGAGCCAGTGTGAGGCCCAAAGTCATGACCCTGAGGATCAAGACCTGAGCTGAGAGTCAGATACTTAACTGATTGAGCCACCCAGGTGCCCCCACCTATTGAAATACTTGACATTAACTAGCAGGCTTCATCTTCATGCTTTTAAATCTTATTTTCTCTGTTCCTCATCTTGGCTAATTTCTACTCTTCTGTCTTCCAATTCAATTACTCCTTTCTTTGTTGTCTCCATGTGGCTGTCCATCCAGTCAATTTTTTTTTTTTTTTTCAATTTCAGATGACACTTCTATTTACTAGCTAGGGTTTTCTTTTTCTTTCATTATAAGCATATTTTCTCATACTTCATTTAAGTCAGTTATTAAAGCTGCTTTAAAATCCTTGTCTGCTCTTTTCAATATCTGGTTCATCTCAGGGTTGAACTTGGTTGATTTCTTTTCATTTGAGAATATGGTTTTTTTGTTTTGCTTCTTTGTATGTTGTGTAATTTTGGTTTATATCCTTGACATTATGTGTTTTAAATGAATACTGTTTTTCTGAAAATAAATAAATTGGAAAAAAAAATAAAAATAAAATATAAAAATAAATATAGCAATAAATGGCAAATATTTTAGATTCTGTTACTTTTCTTCTATGAGTATAGTTTATTTTATTTTTTCTAGGAATTTTATTGACTGGATTTAAACTATTCACACTATTTCAGGGGAAATTGTTTTGTTCTCAGTTCAGGTCTTTTGTTTTAAGTTGAACTTCTTTGTATCTATCTCACAAATTTTGGGTGCAGGAGTTAGGCAGAGATGTGCATAAAATAGAACTGATTATCTCTCTAGTTCTTTTCCTTCTGGAATTCTGTCACCCCTTTCAGCTGTCATGGCTTCCACCAGAGTTCTATCACATTGTCCACACTATACTTATTGCACTTTGTTCTGCCTTAAAACTATAAAGACTAGAATTTTTTTTTTTAGCTTCTCAACCCCCCTATACCATGCATGCTTTGTTCACCAGAGCCTGTCTCCTCTGTTTACTACCTATGGCCTTCAAAATTTGCCTTTTGCACCATGTCCAGGAATTACATTATTCCTGGTTTGGAATCTTGTAAGTTATTCACCTGATCACAAATTCCATTTTAGATTATTTTTGAAGAACTTAAACATTGCAGATCTAAGTAAAGGCATCTGAATAACATTCCTCAATAATATTCTCTTCTAACACCTTCTAAATTTGATTTATTTCTTGTTACATGCATAATATAATCATATACACATTTTCTATTATTGATATATATGAGTAAAAATATATAGACTTTGTGTTACATAAATACTGTTGTACTGCATATACATTCACCTTTTTTACTCAATATGGTTTTGAGACCTGTATCTTGATAGTTCTAGTTTATTATAATGGGTGTATTACATATTACCTTGTTTAAGTATTTCATACATGCATTTTTTCAGTTGATAAGCATGATACATTTACATCCTCCCTTTAAAAAGATGAATTTTTCCAGTCATGTTCTCCAGAGAAACAGAATCAATAGTGTGTGTGTATATTTATCTATCAATCCATCCTATAGAAGTAGGATTGATCTTTTGGATATACATTATATATATACACAAATACACATATATACATTTCATGCACACACACACCACAAGATGACAGTTTATGTCTCAGCCCAAGGACAGGAGAAGACCAATGTCCTAGCTCAAGTAGTCAGGCAGGACAGGCAGAATGTGAATTCTCCCTTTCTCTGCCTTTTTGTTCTATTGAAGAGTTCAAAAGATTGGATGATATGCCCTCCTACCCTGGGGTGACTTATCTGCTTTACTCAATCAATTGATTCAAATGCTAATCTCATTCTGTAACACCCTCACAGACACACATAGAAATAATGTTTAGCAAAATATGTGGGTACCCCAAGGTCAAGATGACACCTAAAATTAACCACCACACCTAAAGTGCTAGAGTATTCCTGTACCTGTCTTCTTAAACATAGTATTACTTATTAACTAGGAATATATACTTTCCTAATTCTATGCTAATATATATATAGCATAGAATTGCTATGTTAAAGTGTATGTCCATCTTCAGCTTTAGTAAGTATTTCCAAATTGCTATCTAAAGTGGTTAACTTAACTTACACTCTCATCAACAACAGATGAAAGTTCTATGTGGTTGTTCCACAAAGCCTTGGCAATCTTTTAGTTTTTACTTTTCTGGTGGCTTATGGGAGTAGGAGTAGGACCACAGTTTTTTGGGTGTTTTTGGCTGGAGTAGAGTTGTCTAAAAGAATCCTGCCTGGCTGGCTTAGTCTGTAGAGCATGTGACTCTTGATTTTGGGGTTGTGAGTTCAAGCCTCATATTCAGCATAGAGATTTAAAAAAAAAAATCTTAAAAAATAAATAAAAATAAGAGTGCCTGGGTGGCTCAGTGGGTTAAGCCTCTGCCTTCAGCTCAGGTCATGATCTCAGGGTCTGGGATGAAGCCCCACATTGGGATCTCTGCTCAGCGGGGAGCCTGTGTCCTCCTCTCTCTCTCTCTCTGCCTGCCTCTCTGCCTACTTATGATCTCTGTCTGTCAAGTGAATAAAGAAAATCTTTAAAAAAAAACTTTAAAATAAATAAATAAAAATTAAAAAAATAAAAGTCTTCTGCATTGCTAGGCTGCCCCTTTCCTAATCCTAAGGAGAGCAGACTTTTTTAAAAATTTGTCTGTACCAACTGGTATTTCTAGGTTAAAAGTTTCTTTATTACCCTGTCCAAGTTACATTAGGCAAAAAGAAAACTCCAGAAACACACTGCCATATGGCTCATCAGGTCCCAAGTTCCTAGCTGGTCTATCTTCTCTAACTTTCACAGTTTTTAATGTTTCCTCTATCTATCATTTACAGGCTTTTGAGCTATATTTAGTGGAAGACAGGGAGATGTGCATGTACTCCATTTTGTGTTCTTTCATATGACGTGGTTAAATTTAAAATTGGTTATGTGTTATAAAAATTCCAACTGTAATTTTGACTGAAATCACTTTGAAATATTGATTTAGAGTTTTACTTTTATGTTCCCAAAGTGCTTTATAATTTGATCCATAAAACCCTGGTACATATTTTGTTAGATATAATCTTTTATACTTTTTTTACTATTTTTTTCTTAGTATCTCTATTATTTTCTAATTGGTTATTTCTGGTGTATAGGAACACTTATGACTTTGATAAATATATCTCATATCTTGCAAACTTGTTGAACTCTCTAATTAATGCTAAAGTTTATCTGTAAATTTTCCTGGAGTTGATATGTGGATTATCATACAATCTGCAAATAAGGAATGCTTTTTCTCTCTTTTCAATTTTTTTTTAATCTTATTTTCTGAGATACCCAGTAGTTGATTTGAGGACGCCTTTGTCTTATGATTGACTTAGAAATATACTTTATTTTAGAATAAACATCTTTCATTAATTACTGCTTACTTTTCTTCCTTAGTTTTAATACATGATATTATACTGCACACATCTAGAAATATTTCAAGAATCATTTAAAGAAAAAGATATTATGTTACAGTCAATGTAATGAAGATCACCTAAAGGCATATTATTATAAAATCAGTCTATCACTTTACAAAATAAAGAAATTTAAATTAATTTTAGCTCTAGTCTGATTTTTTTTCCTTGAGTCAAGTGATCAAACTCAGCACTCTTTACACGTAATTACAAGAGATTTTATCAGATAGACCAAGTGTTAGTAACTAAAATAATGGTAAAGCCTTATTAATCATCTTCCTGTACACTTACATATATAGATTATATAGCCTTATTTAGAATATTCCTATGTATATATCAAGTAGGTAAAATTTAATTTTTTATCTCATTAGAGTGAAACATTTTTATGTCTATAGTTTTTAACAAGGGGGTAAAGTATCAACATGTTTTAATTCAGCTCAATTTAACCCAGATAGCAGCTGGGCTCTTCTTGACCTTCAGATTGTGATAAAAATTATTTTAATACAGATATTCAACACCTGAGAACTTCCCAAGATTTCTGCTAATCCCTGGTATTAAAGCGTGGTTCAGTTTCTTCATCTTCACTTGATACTGAATTCTCCCACCAAGTCAAAATTAGCACAAACCTGTCTTTAAGCTTGGATAAGAGGATTCATTATGGCAAGAATTCCATAAATTAGTTTATGAGTTCAGATCGTATCAAATTCCACACAGAATTCCATTGATATGCACACCTAATAACTAGCTCTCCCGCTATTTTTATCCCTCATCCCATGTAGAGTTTGTTGTAGCTATACAACAACTTCTAGTCTCAGCACTTCCCCTGTTTTATATTTTAAAGTTATATTTTAAAATAACAAAATTGTCTGACTTTTCTCATATAAAGTACACATAACTTTATAAAAACTAATAATTGTTTCCAGGTTAACAGAGGATATTTATAAATTTTCTGCATGTGCATCTTCCATCAGCTCTCTTGAACCAATTCAGTTTTGTGGTAATTTCATCATTACAGTTTTAAAGTTGCTCAGTACTACTAGAATTAAACCTTTTTGACTTCCATAAAATTTCATCATATCCAAAGAATGTGACTCATTAAAACCTCACTGTAAATCATATTTACAGAGCATTAACCTAAAGAAAAACATGGCAGAAAATCAATAGTGTATGGAGCTTGATGCCTTTTTTGGGTATTGATTTACATGTGGTTTGTCTGCAATTATTGTTTAAATACAATTCACTCTTTGCTAATAGGATACTATTATCTCTATTGCATACAAGCATCAGACTTGCATGCAAATGGTTTAAACCTCAGCCCAAGTATATTGTTGATTTCACTTGAAATATTAAAGAGTATTTTAATGCAAATGGAACACATACATGCTTGAAACTTGCAGTCATCTATGTTGAACTCTATAATTCATCTGAGATCTTCTTATATATAAATTTGGGTAACCCTTCACTATGACAAGAAGGGAATTCTGATGGCCTGAAGACTCCCACTTATGCAGTTTCTGCCCATTGCACTGTTTGTACATGAGGTTACTACAATAAAGATACTAAAAATCATTTTCTACTTTGAAAATAAAATATTTCACTTACTGTATTGAGAAGAAATTAAAGAGGAATCTCAAACCAAACCAAAGATCCCTTCCTCCATGATTTCTGCCATTAAATAAACCCACATAGGATGGGGATGCTTATTCATTTTGCTTCATTCTCTATCTTCACACTGGAAGCAGTAATCAGATGCAATTATTGGAAGCCCTGACTTCATCATTCCTACCCAAGGAAATGGCCTAGGGTCAGTGCTTCCAATTAAGCAGGTGGCCCAGAAATGGACACACTGATTTATACATGGCTATGCTTGCTTCTATCCCAAAGGTCCCGGAGATGCCTGGAGGAGAAGCTGAATCTCCCTATCAAGTGGCTCTCAGCTCTGTCATTAGCCACAGAATTAAATAGAAGGCTGAATCTGGAAAAGAGGTTTTTTTCCTCTTTTAATATGGTCCATTCTTAAATCACTCTGACGTTAATACAAAAATTCCATAGGCACACTTGCATGTCCTTCATTAAAAGGCAGAAATTAAAGAAGTGACAGAGTAATCACCATACCAGCTACAGAAGAAAGACCCATAGGAATAACAGACTTAGTCCACATTTTAAGTAGTTCTGTCTGAAAAATTCAAAATGCTAATTCCTTTTAGGGAACTGTTATCAAAAGCATGCTAAGTCACAGACAACACATCCCATGCTGTTTTGATCAGCTGAAATTATTTTTCTTAAAATTGGTCTTTTTAAACCGTTTGCTGCAGAATTCTTTAACAATCTTATGAAGGAGTCAATATATTAAATAGTACAACAAAATAAACTTAAGTTGCTTTGCCTATTTTTGGGTGGAAAGTAGAGTCCTATCTGTACCCTGCCTGCATACTGACCCCCACTCAGCAAACACATACATACACATGCACACACACACACACACACACACACACACCTCTTCAATGTCCTTTACATTGAAGTGTATCTTTAAAACAACTCCTTGTCCTTTTGGACACTGTGCAAAAGCTAGAACTGCATAATATAAAACTCACACTAAAAAAGCTCATCTCTTTTTTTTTATTTTCAAAGACATCAATAAAGGATAAAGGATGGAGGCATAAAATGAAAAATGCTCTTAGTCCATAGCATGGTAAGTCCCAAATCTTTTCTGAAACCAACCACAAACAATCCTAGAAAAAAGCAAGAGATGAATATCTATATTCAAGTGAATATTTTCATGATTTTTTTAGGACCCTCTCTGATTAGATTTCTGGTTTTGATGCAAAGCAAAGTATTACCTAAAAGCCATTTTTCCCAAGAGAATTCTTAATGGTGAATAAGAGGATAAGGAAGTTTAGAAAGAGAAATAAGAAATTTATAATATCTGACTTGTGTAGAAAGATAGAATGTAAAGGAAGTCCTCATTCCACAGTGGAGATGTGATTTAGTATCTAAAGTCAGAATTTTAAGAGGAAATAGTACAAGAAAATTTTCCTCTCACATTCCATCACCTCAAGAGCCCCATCTTTAATTTTCCCTTGGTAAGAGTATCTATCCACCACAGTGATCAGTGCAGAAGAGAGATACTGAACATTTAATGTGTTTAATGAAATTATATTATGCTGCAGGCTTGCATTTGTCATCCCGATAAGATAGTGAAAAATCTCTCCTTTCCCAAGAAAGAGTGAAACCTGTAAAACTATTCCAGGCAGAAATTTTGAAAATGGAAAGTAATCACAAACCTAGAAAATATCCAAAGAGGGTAAGATTCAGGAAGCAGTGTGTAATTTTTGTTTTGGAATAAACTACAGAATATAGATCTTTCAATTTTAAGTAAAAGAAAAAGAGAAGCCTTCAATGTGCCATTTCTCATTTTTTGTGCTTAAAAAATGTATTGCAGAATCATCATTAACTAATAATTTAAAATAAGGATCTAGAAATTGCCACTGAAAATACCTGCTGAAGATAGGAAGGTGGGCAGGAAAAGTATAATGGACTGTAGAGGCTACTCTGAAATCAGTTCAACTGTGTACTCAGTCATCCACAAGATGCAGCTTGAGATGGCTGAAGGGGCTTAGTTTTTTATGCACAAGAACTAAGACAATTTAAGAACTAAGACAGTGTATGTATGTATGTATTATGACACTAATTATCAGAAGAGCTCTGAGAGGCACACCTGAATGTCTCAGTCATTTGGGCATCTGACTCATGGTTTTTGGCTCAGGCCATGATCTCACAGTCCTGGGACAGAGTCCCACATTGAGGCCCTGTGTTAGGCTCCTAGTGCAGAGTCAGCTTCAGAATCTTTCTCCTTTCCCCTCTGCCCCTTCCCACTGGCATATGTGTGCATGTGCGTTTGTTCTCTCTCCCTTGCTCTGTCAAACAAATAAATAAAATCCTGGGGCATCTGGGGGGCTCAATTGGTTAAGCATCTGCCTTTGGCTCAGGTCATGAACCTGGAGTCCTAGGATGGGTCCTGGGTCAGGCTGCTTGCTAAGTGGGGAATCTGTTCCTCCCTCTCCCTCTCCCTCTCCCTTTAGATTAAAAAAAAAAAAAAAAAAAAAAAAAAACTAAAAGAAAAAAAAAAAGAAAGAGGGCTCTGAGAAAGAAAATATCCAAAGAAATAACAGACATCTGAGAAGGCTTCATGGAGAAGGAAGAACCTAAACTAACTCACCTAGAGATAAGTGGAGGTTCAATCAGCAAGTAGGAGGGAGGTAAGAATGCATTCTAGATGGGAGAACAGCCCAAAGAGGAAGAAATTATTATTGCCTATTTGGAGTGTAAGATTGGCCAAGACAGATAATAATAGATAAGGCTTACTTTTAGTATGCGAGGAGGATTATATATAAGTATGAAGAATTACAGAGAGCACTATATATTACTTTAAATGCTTTATACATAAACTCAAAAACTATAATAACCCTATGAGACTCATTGTATTAAACACTTAACTACCATTATACCATGCAATCCAAATAGCAATTCTAGAAAAGTAGGTAGTAATATATTCTCCATCTGACATATGAGGAAACTGAGGCTGGAAGTAGTTCACTAACATGACTAATATCACAGATACCATCTCATTGCCTCATAATAATCTTATATAATACACATCCTTGGTTTCCAAAACTGTTTGAGGAAAAATAAAATCATTGATTATAATCATATATGAGTATGAAATAAAACTGAATGTTGCCTGATGTTAAATGCAGGTGAGTAAAAAGAAATTATAGAATAATTAATCATCTGGAGATATAAGCAAGAAAAAGTTCATGAGTGGCACAGTTTTATAAGTCAAATCGGGGAGTCTGGGCATCATCAGAAAGGTAACGGGGGAGCCATTAGAGCCTGGGGAACATCAGATGTGAGCTTAAAAACATGTTCTGGTTACAGTAAGCAGAAAGATTCGGTGAAAACAATAGTGGAGTACAACATGGCTAGCTAGCTACTGAAGGAATCCAAGTGCAAGGTAAAGGTGGCCTGACTTCAGAGGCAGAAAAGTAAGCCTTGGTGATTGAGTCAAGATGGTATCTAGGTTTAAGACCTGGACAATGGGAGAAGAGTAATTCTACTCACATTCACAAGAGGATAGGGATATATGAGTTCCATTTGGGAACTCAAAGAGTTTGAAATGCTTTTTGTGGTATTCAAGTGACAATATTAAAGGTCAGAGATGAGGATCTGACACTCAGAAGCAAGGGCGGCCTCGATGTCAACATTTGTGATTAAAGCCATAGGAATAAGCAAGGTTACTGAGGATGAGTGTGCAGAGAAACAAAAAAAAGGGGCGGGGGGAATTAGGATAAAACCCCGAAGAATAATCTTTCAATGATAAAGTGCAAACTGCAGAAGGAGTAAGAAAAAAATGACTCCACAGAATAAATTCCAAGGAGTATGTGGAGTATTTGAAACAGAAGGAAGGGAGCTTTTCCAAGATGAAGGAGAGATACTTGTATCAAATGCTAGGAGCTCCAGTTACATAAAGGAGACAAGCAACCATTGAGCCAGCAACCAAAGACATTACTCATTATGGATCCTGAAAGGATCAGAGGCCAAATTATAGTGGATTGAGTGGTTAATTAAAAATGGAAAAAAAAAAAAAAGGCAGTGTGTAGCTTAGTGATTTCCTTCCAAAGATCAGTGCTGATGCCTTATCAAGGTTCCACAGATCAGACGCAAATCCAGGAAAAAAAATTATAGCTTGTTTGTTTAATGAAGCTAAATTAGTCTATAAAATTATTACACTGGGATAATAGCCTTCTCATTTTTTAGTGCTAAAAATACATTTCTTTCATAAGACATCAGTGATAGAAGATAATAGTTGCTTTCAAATATTGTTGGTAGTTCAATGTATATACTATCCCAAATTGTGCAACCTACTATGGACTGCCAACTCTCAACTGTCTGATTCTAAAGGAATGGGTGTCCAAAAGAGTGTCTCTGTGGTCCCTGATGGATAGAGGGGAGGAAGAAAAAAGGGGAATGTTACTTGTCTAACACAGGCACTTGCTTCTTTCTAAGTACAGAATGCAGTTCTGAAGGGTCAGTAGAGAAGTATTTGCATTTTGTCTTTGGCAGTTTCATTATGTTGTCAATTATTACAGTGCAGTGTTCTAATAGGAGTTTCATCATGCATTCAAATTGGAGAGAGGATTCATTTAGCAGCCACAACAAATTGAGCTCAGCAGGCTTCATTTCAGGAACTTCTGTGGTGTCAAGTGGTCAGTCCTTCAGTTTTAATTTCTAAATATATGAGATGCAAATTGCATGATCTTTTCTCCTCTGATAGTCAAAGCAAATGGCTCCAATTACATTCTAACATACCCTTAACTGGGAGGTAAATAACATTATCAGCTTGGGATGTGGTAGGATGAGTCACAAAGAAAAGATTAATTATCTTGTAAAGGTATTGTATTATCTTAATTGTTCACATCACTCAAGCTTTTCTAATTAGAAAAGTAAATACCAGCCTAGGCAGGTTTTGCCCTTGCACAGTGAAAAAAAGGCTAAACATTTACATGAATTATACCTTTTCAAATATTTAAACTTGATAAGGCCAACCATCAGTTTATACCAGTTTTACTGCCGTAAGACTTCTCAAAGGTCAACTGTAGTTCTTTCATAAAAAGTTAAAGAATAACAGTCTACTATTAAATAACATAAATAACGAAGTATTGATTCCTCCAAGTGAGTCTACCAATCCACACCCCTATATATAGACCACAATTGTTTGGAGGTTTCTACAATCTAAAATCTAAAATTTCCAAAGTATAAAATGCTTTTCTCTGTCAAATCTATTCCATGTGTCCTTTTAGCTCTGTGGTCCATTTGAAAACACTAGATTATGCATAAGCCCTCCTTTCTTCCTTCAAGCAGGAGCTGTCATTTCTTATACAGAATATTCCCCATTCCATCTCCCTGATTAATGCTTTGTCCCTGGATAAATTTAGTACTGTTAAACAATCAGAATCAGATCCTGTCGCCCAGAAGTCTATTTTACCTGAGAGAAGTGCATCAGGCTCTCTTATGAATTGAATCTCACTGTGAGCCATTTTCCTACACAGGCCACAGTGATACAGAGTACTCCTACCACTATGAATATCTTTCTTGATAGAGCACCCAGCATATAGTCTGTCCTCAAAAGTGTTGCTCCCTTTACACCCATTCTCTTTGCATTGGTTTTGGCCTTCATTTTGAAGCCATGTAGTCTAATGTTGGAAGAACAAAGGCTTTGAAGCCCTATCAATCTGCATTTTAATCTGATTGTAAAACTAGTTCCATTATCTAGGGCAGGGTGTTATGCATCTTTCCTCTTCTACAAAATGAGGTAAAAATAATACCAACCTGTTAGGGTGGTTTCAAGGGATTACATGATCCCATGCATGATATTCATGGTAGCTCAGTGCCAGGCACTTAAGTTGTACTGAGTAGTTCTTGGCTATATTCTATTCTATTACCATAATTTACAGCCTACCAAAACTTGGTTTGAAAGCTGTTTCTGAGATCGGAAGTGAAAAATTCTTGTCATTTAAAAAGGTCACCTGAACTTGCCCACATACCAATTGCTTCTCTGCGTCCTAATTCATATGTGTCTCTCTCATTCTTACATCTTCAAAGTGGGATATTTTCAGAGGTCTGATCAGCTGTAACACACTGTTTCCATAGCTGGTTTACCAACTCACTGATCTGCAGCATTTCACTTAGGGCTGTTCTTTTTCTGACAGGAAGGCTTGAGGGAGATGATGATCTTAAATGCCAGGAGGATTTCCTACGTGGGCACAGGGGATGAACAATGTTAGCACCTGGGCACGGCCTGCAGAGCAGATTTGGAAGGCTGTGAAACTTCATTTATGTGTTCAGCTAAAGAACTCTTGGGCTGGAACACAACATACTGTAGAAGGGAAAAGGGGTTAATTCAGTGGGAGCTTGATTTGTTGAACCAATTCTTTAGTCTCATTTACATTTACATTAGCAGAACATCTTTAACAATGAGGGGGGCTGTGGCATTGGGTGGGGTCATGGCTGACATGGAAAATTTTATAGGTATGATCTTTGTACTCTCCAGTTTGCCTGGAAGCAAAAAATTAATAAGAAAATTGATCCCTATTCGCCCTGACAGGTCTGTTCCTCTAGCCAAGAATTTCTCCCTCCAATTGCTTCAGTCTTCACTTTATCTTTAACGGCGTTGCTCATTTCTGGCCATTTGTTCATGGTTCACTTTACAATCAGGTCTGAAGTCTATGAAGTTGGTGATACCAAACCAGTTATAACCCTGAACAAATCCCCTAACCTCTATAAACCTTAGTTAATCCATCTGTAAAATGGGAATAATGATTTATACATTGTATGATTGATTTTATGACTAAACAAAAATCATCTATGTGAAGTCCTTAGCGTGGACTTCTTATAAATGTGGGTGTGGGTTTTTTAATCAATGTGAATTGTATGTGCCCAGTCCTTTGAGAGGATGCCAGGGAGAATGGTTCAAGAGACTTAGACTGCTTGAAACATAGTCCCAACATAAAAAGAAAGCAAATGTATCAAGCTTTTCCTAATCTTGGGTTTTATATTTCCTAAGGTTTCTTCCTAAGACCCAATTCAGAGTAGATGACGTGAGGCAACTTAGAAAAATAGTTCCATGATTTAATGCCCCATACTGACTTCAGAGTACTGATAAAAACAGCAGTTGACAAGTATCAGGAATATTCCTCTAGTATTTAGGTTCAAGTTAACATTTGTATAATCAGTATTACTTTCACTTCATAACCTCATTTTTAGCCTACATTCTAAGTTCTTCAGAACTTTCCAAAAAGGTGGAGTAAGATGTATCCACACCTTAAATCACTGCTTGTGTTTTTCTCATTATGATGTCATTTCCATAAGGTGATGTCCTATTCTCAGGCCAACCAGGAATGGAGTATGCTTTATCTAGCTGTATCAGTAGTGCCTCATATTTCTTCATCCAATTCCTTGTGAGTATATGGCTACACTTATTCCTAGAGTTGAAAGGAAGCAAACCATTCCAAAGTACTGTATCCAATCTCTTCATATTTCACATCTTTCCCTCCAAAGGGACGGTGGCACAATTTCTCCCAAAATTATTATATCAATGTCTGTAGGTTCAATAGCTAATCTTTATGCCTCTCTACTCTTTCTGTACAACAAAGATTCATTCATCAGTACTTCTCACTCAATATTTAGCATAATGCCTGATGCCCAGAATGCTTTCAATAAAGAAGAGATAGTATTACTGTTGCCATTCTGTTCCAGACACTATCCCAGGTATTGCTACTATTGAAGTAAAAACCATAGCTCTTATTTGCAGAGAGTTCATCATCCTTTTGAATTTGTGATTGAGTCATATTTCCATTTATGGCAGTGTCTTTTACCTAAAAACTCCTATCTTCTCTTTCCAATGTCCCTTAAATGCAATGATGAGCGTAAGACAATCAGTGGTTAATGGTGTCAGGATGATACTTACAACCTAGGAACTGAGCTCCAGCAAACCTCTTAAGAACTCCACCCAATATTTCCCTTCCTAGATCAAAGTAAGTGCAAATCACGGAAGTACTTGCAAATCACAGAAGTAGCATCCAATATAAACTGTCAAACAAGGGAGTCCACCGGGCTGAGGGGCAGGTGCCCAGAAGATCAGTCATTTTCCTGCCAACAGACCAATCTTTGTTCCACTTTTCTATCTGAAGGTAACTGTAGCTTAAAATAGTGAAACATTGCAAAGTCAAGTTCTTATATAGAAAATATTCTTTAATGCTTGGAAGTGGGCATTTTCACACTCAAGATTAATGGCAATTAGCCTGGAAAAGTAAGTATGACTCATTTCACTGAACTGAAATGTCCTTGTGAGGGAGGGTCAGGTCTGCCTTGCTTATTGTTTCAACCCTATTGTCTTACACAATACCTGACACAGACTCTAGGCTTAATACATATTTACTGAAAAAATAAATTCATTTTGCTATTAATTTACCATCTAGGCAAAAACAGGTGGGTAGCAAGCAAATTTAAAAGCAGTAAGAAATTTGCAAGTTTAACAAAAGGCTCTTCTGAACACAATGGAAAAATAAAAGATTGAATGCAAAGTAAGAATAAACCCATACTGTCACCCTCCATAAATTTGTATTTTTTTTGTTTGTCTCCAAATGATGGGAATTCCCCACCCCCTCCCCAGTTTACTATTACCAATGAAAAGAAGGAATTGAAATGCTGACTTTGTAATATTTTGAAAAGCTGGGGGAGTTACTCTGCCTTAGTTCTTTAAGTTAATGAAATCTTATTCAAACCCATCCACCAACCCTTCATTCAAATGTCACTTTCCTGATTGCTTTTGTTATGTGCCATTGAGTCATGGAGATTTCACGGCTGACTCATAACAGTGGCAAGGTGATAAATCATAACCACCAAATAACGTCACAGAAATTACAAATGATAGACGCCATTTCAGAGGACTGCCTGTGGGAAACCAGGTATTTATTTTCATTTTGTACAATTTCTAAATAGCCTACACTTGGCAATGGGAGTTGTCATAAAGGTAAAAAGCTATTGTTAGCTCATTGCTACTCAGGCATATAGGAAGGACTTGTTAAAAGTAGAAAATGTAGGGCACCTGGGTGGCTTTGACGTTAAGTGTCTGACTTTAGCTCAGATCATGATCCCAGAATCCTGTGAGTGAGGCCCACAACCGCCCCCTATACTCAGCAGGAAGCCTGTTTCTCCCCGCCTCTGCCTGCCCCTGCCTGTGCACTCTCTCTGTCAAATAAATAAATAAAATCTTAAAAAAAAAAAAAAAAAAGATGGGGCGCCTGAGTGGCTCAGTGGGTTAAGCCTCTACCTTCAGCTCAGGTCATGATCTCAGGGTCCTGGGATCAAGCCCCACATAGGGCTCTCTGCTCAGTGGGGAGCCTGCTTCCCCCTCTCTGCCTCTCTGCCTACTTGTGATCTCTGTCTGTCAAATAAGTAAGTAAAATCTTAAAAAGAAAAAAAAGGAAATTAAAAAAAGAAAAGAAAATTTAGCTCTTTTGTTCTAGCATATTAAAATTGACATTGAGAAATATGCACTTAAAGAGAAAGCAAAAACAATATGAAGTTCAGGCATTTGGTGATGAAAACTAATTGTTGCCCTTTTTTTTTTTTTAAAGGGATTCCCCATATATTTTCTTCAGCAAAATGAGGGAAAAAGTGGAATAAAACAGAAACTTCTGTTTCTATAAAAAAGCTATGCTTTACATGAAACAGCACTTTGGACTCAGTTTATCTTAGTATTAGATCACTATAGTCTGAGAACTGTACATAAATTATGAAATAGCATTTAATAACACAAATGTTACACACAAACACCAGCTTTTAAATGTCTAATTAAGAATATTAACTCATGGGGCACCTGGGTGGCCCAGTGGGTTAAAAGCCTCTGCCTTCGGCTCGGGTGGTGGTCCCAGGGTCCTGGGATCAAGCCCTGCATGGGGCTCTCTGCTCAGCGGGGAGCCTGCTTCCCTTCCTGTCTCTGTCTGGCTCTCTGCCTACTTGTAATCTCTGTCAAATAAAAAAATAAAATATTTTTTAAAAAAAGAACATTAACTCATAGGTCTCTAATGAGCATTTGGTTATATGTTTCATGTAGTAACTCAGCCATAATGGTGGTCTCTTGATCAAACACAATTTTGGAAGCTCTAGATGAACACTGATAAAACTATTCCTATTTAAAGGAAAATGGGTGTGCCTTTTAAGAAAAATTCACAAAATTCCAAAATTTGTAAAATTCCAAAATTTGATAGCCTTATATAACTTGATATTATGAATGCATTTAAGCACTTTTAGTATCAAGGGACAAGGAAATTTCAAGAACAAACAAGCAGATCTGTGGGTCTTCATAATATTATACCTTTATCCTCATATAATTTCAGAGAGCTGGGCTTGTGTGTATTTTAAAACAAAGAAAATTCAAGTTAATTGATTTTGTTGTTGTTTATTGGATTTTACCCAAATCTGTTTTCTTTTTCTAACATAAAGTTTTAGAAATTTAAATAATGTGTGAAGTAACACATTTTTCACCCAGAAATCATACGCACTACAGATTCTCATCTTCAAAAACACTGGGCAGGAAAAGTCAAACTAGGAAGTTTGAAATACAATCTATGCCACTTCACCTTCTGCCAAATTCACAAACCTTTGGGGAAGGGAGGAAAACAAGGAAGAGGTGAGCTGTTTACTAAGAATATCTAATTAAAGCCATTTGAAGCTTTTACAGGAATATAACTATCTCTGGTGGACGTTTAGAGGAATACAGGCATATACATATTCCCATTCTGTTAAGAATTGTGCCAAGAAAGAAAAGCTGAGAAGGCATCTTCTTCAAAATTCTGAAGGGAAACTAGCCTTTAAGTAGGCACTTTTGGTGCACTATGCATTAAAGTGTTTTAACAGCATCCATTTATCATTTTAACAGCAAGCATTTACTAAAAGGTTTATGACCAGGTGCAAAGAAGAAAGCACATAATGTATTCCGAGGCTTAAATTTTCAAAAGACAATGTGAACTCATGTCAGAAATGGGAAATGCTGTCCTTTTCCTTTTATTTGACTAAAACACATGATTTTCAAGTCCCAGCTCTACGGGTTACAAAACTTTTGATCAGAATACTATCTATGGTCTTTTGTATGAGGAAATGATTGAAATAAAACCCAATCACTTCAAGTTAATTCAAAGTTATACTGGAATCTTTCTGCTAACCATGACAACATAGTAAATGCAGCGATAATAACAGATGCTGTTAGGAAAAATCAGAGCTTAGTTACTTTTCACATACATTATTTGAAGCAGTTCTCCTACCAACCCTGTATGTATACCAATCCAGCCCCATTTGACACAGGCAACCCACAGAAAGCTGACATAATATGCTGCCCATCTGGTGTACAGAACATAACTCAAATCATCATCCTATCTCAGCAAACAAAATTATTGAGAAACCATTGAAATCAGTGCTCCTTCAAGAAATAGTAAAGACATAATCCCATTGATAAACTTCATCAAAACTTCTCAAAATCTGCTTCCCTCCCAGACCCCAGTACATTAAAAGTATCCTATATACCACACATGACTGTTCCTGAATACACAAATAATCTCTCTCTTTTCCTCAATCATATATATATACACACACACGTACTCACACACACACACCCTATTAAAGTTTATTACTGTCATTTTCTCAACAGGTCTTCTGCTTTCAGCCAGTGGCAATCATTCTTCTAGACGTATTTTATATTCTGGTGAAGAGTTTGACTCCTGTATCAACACTCAACAGATACATGATTGGCCCCTCCACACATATAAAAGAATATTACATTATATTTTGAAATTTAAGATTTGTAGCAGCTCAAAGAATTTTCAAGAAATTGGTGGAAGAATAGTAAATATCTTCAAACAGGGATTAATGGGAATAAAAAATACAAGACATCTCATTAAGCACTAATTGAGTCTAGGAGAGCTAACCAATATTTCACTTGTGATTAATGTAAGAAAATGAAACTAGGAACTGTGTATGACTTCAGAATTATTGCCAATGAGGAGCACCAGAAATACATTTTTTTTTCATTTTCCATATGTCCTCTGGTTATAACAATTCCTAGGAGGACTTCATGAGTTCCCATTGCTGATTCCAATGTATTGTGTAAGGCAACATAGTTACTCTAGATTTTTTTAGAGCAAGGGAGACAAACTTTTTTTTTTCTTTTTAAAGAGCCAGACAGGAACTATTTTAGACTTGTGAGCCAGATCTCTGTTATAGTTGTTCAACTGCCACTGCAGGAGGAAAGCAACAAAGGCCATACTTAAATGAACAAGTGTGGCTGTGTTCCATTAAAACTTTATTTACCAAACAGAAGCAATGGCAACTCTTACTTTAGATTATGACTGGTAGTGTTGTTTTGGTTTGTTTCTTTCTGTGATGCTCAGTACCCAAAATCTGTAAAGCAAAGCGGTTTCTGAACTGCTCCCATGTATTCTTCCTTCAGGTGAGTCAGGTGAGGACAGGTGGACTTCAAATATTGCATGTGCTACACACATTTTTAGGTTCTAAACATGGATCTCTAACTTCAAGACTCATGCTCTTCCCTTTGGGCATGTAAAATTTACTTTTGGAGGCCTCTACATCTTGCTTTCTTGTGCTCAGAGCTTCTGCAACTTCAGATAACCTATTTGATGGTTGCTTGCGACAGTTCTGGCCATAGGTCAGCTAATTTGTATAAAGGAGTTAATAGGTGATATCATTTGGTGTTACACTTGTGAGCATATTCTCTTAGCAAAAGAAGACTCCCAAGACTGAAATGTCTTGAAAAAACGGAGGAGTACAACTCGGTATATTCAATATACCATATCAGGAATTCGACAAGAGTGTCCAGGAGTATGATAGTTATCCAGTCACACTCTGTAGGCCTTCATTACCTACTCACAGGCAATGTTTGAAAACATTTTTCTCCTCTTTTCTCTCTATCCTACTTTAGTTTCTGGTGCTGGTATAACATAACCATGTGTCATTCCACTGTCTCCACTGCCTTTGGAAAATGGAGGCTGTTATTAAGGTTTCTGGCTCAGCACTGGAGAATTTTAGTGACTCTTTTCATGACTTGGGCATAAAATAAAGTACATATTCCTCCTTCTACCCCTAGCCTGGCCCTGTCCTGATCTTTGTCTCTAAGATTCCAACTTACAAAACTCTGATCTTCTTACAAAATGTTCATTATCATAAGGGGGAAAATAGCAAAATGGAAAGCAATACAGAGAGTGATTTATTTATTCCCTGTCTGACTATACAGTGCTAAGAATAGAAAATTGTATAGAAAAGAGGGAACAGTGATGACCAGCATCATATTGATAAGTCTGCTTGTCTCAAAACTGTGGGTACAGGGAATAAAAAAGAAACGTATGTTTCCCTTAAATACTGTTAACTCAAATGTATAATTTACACATCCAGATGCAGCTGCTGCTTCTTGGCTGGAAAAGTAGAAGTCAGAATGCATGTATCAGGACAGCTAAAGAGTCCAGGAATTTAAAGCCACAAAAAAAAAAAAAAAAATCCTTCCATATTCCACTTACACATTCAGAAACAGATGTGCACCTCTCTGCAGTCCATGTTTTTAAACACAAATAAGAAAGCTGCCAGACAAGGACACAGACCCAAACTCAAAAGTCATTTCCCAGCAAGTGACGCAGCAATCTCTACTTTGACTTTGACTTTAGCTCCACAGCTGTGGTGAAACTCACATTATGGCTGTGGGAAGGAAATTGTTCCCAGGTGAGAAGTAAATTATTTGGCTTGGCACAAAAATGTTGAAAAGGCAAATTCCACCTGCTTTTCTCTAGGCAAGATATTTCTGTTCAAATATCTCCCTGCCACCTAGTCAAGCACATGTCCGATTTATACTCTGATTCTGGAAATGATTCCAATTTTGCAATCTGTATACACATAATATGTTTGTGTGTGGAAATACACGGAGAACTTAAGGGCTGAAGCACATATTTTCTAATTCACTAAAGAAAGAGTTTTAAGAAATCCAAATATGGTTATCTCGATTTATTGACTGATCCATTCATTCACTGATTCACTCACTAGTTTCATCTTTTTTTTTTCATCTTTCATTCAACAAATATTTCCTAAGTACCTATTTTATACCAGCCACTGTTTTAAACTCTGAGACTACAGCAGTGACAGACAGGGTCAACACTTTTATTCTCATACAAGAAGACAAACAATGAGCAAGTAAATAACAAATCAATTAGATATATCCATTCTTACTCATTTCACACTTAGCTGGTATACAGTATTTGAGAAAACACTGTTCTAAGGCCCTGTGATAATAAAAGAGATGAAAAAGAGTTTATTCTGCCTTAAAGAAACAGAATTGTATGGGGGTGGCAAGCATTCAAGTCATACACTATAATATTAAACATAACTTTTTAAGCTCTGTAATAAAAATACAATAGAAATATTGGTAGAACACTAAGCAAAGAGCAGATATTCTGACATATAATAGGAGAAAACATTTTGCATACAGAGGAATATTGGAAAAAGGTGATGATGATGACAGCTAATATTCCATGCAATGCTTACTTCTTGTCAGGCACTGTTATAGGTACTTCACATACGTGAACTCTTTCAGTCCTTGTTACCCTGAGAGAGTAACATTTTCCAATCCTAATTATATTACTGTCACTGAGGCATACAGATGTTAAATAAGTCACCCAAGGTCACAGATGTGGTATATACAGGAGCTAGGATTTAAATCAGGTAGACTGGATTTGGAGGCCATTTTTTTTTTTAAGGGTATATTTATTTATTTGACATAGATCACAAGTAGGCAGAGAGACAGGCAGAGAGAGAGGGAAGCAGGTTCCTCACTGAGCAGAGAGCCTGATGCGGGGCTCTATCCCAGGACCCTGAGATCATGAGCTGAAGGCAGAGGCTTAACACACTGAGCCACACAGGTGCCCCTGGAGGCCATGTTCTTATACACACAACCGAATATGGTCTTTCAGAGTGAAAGAAATTTCAGCAGGTAAAAAATTATCCAGCCTATAAACACAGTATAACCAAAGGCAGGAAGGCTTGAAGACTCCAAGCATGTTGGAGACAAGGAAGCTGGATACCTGGATGGATAAAGGAAATCAGAGGAATGTAGAGGAATTTACAGCTGGAAAAGAAAGAACTAATTGTGGAACTCACAAAGGTCACACAAAGTAATTTTATTATCTAGGTTGGCAATGGAGAATGACTCCAAGGGTCTAAAGATGAGAGCACAATACTACTATTAAGAAGAGTATTATAATGATGCATACCTGTTACCTCCTGTTCCCTGTGCTAGGTGCTTTATTATTTCTAGTCCTCATAAAATGATACAAGCTATTGGCACAACTTTGGGGATGAGAAAACTACAGTTTGCTGCTGACATGAGGCCAGGCTAGGATGTGAATCCACATAATTTAAGACTACTGCATCATTCCCTTTAATTCCTATAAATTCTAGATTTGTGTAGTTTGGGGAGGTAAGGAAAACACTGAGAGACTGCAGGCAAGGAGACCAAAAGTGCGCTTATTACTCTATATTGTGTTATTTTAGGAGTTTTAATAGCTCACTATTAAATATCAACAGTATACATATATACACTGTCATATCATTTTTGAAGCTATTGAACTGGTTAGTTCAATTATGGTACTTTTAAGGTCCTGTGAATCTGGACCTTAAATACCATTTATTTTCTTTTTAGTGCTCAGTATTTCAGCATTTACACTTTGTCACACAGGGTGCTAGGTGATCTTGTGGGTGCTGTCACAGACCCGGTCTTTCTCATTATGTGGAATACAGTGTAGTGAGGAAGACTGGTAAAGATAACAACCAAAGTGGGATACTGGTGATGATACAGGAAAACAGAAGGTGTTATGGTCCCTCACAGCACTGCCATCCAAAACTGGTGGAAGATGAGGTTTAAAAGGGGGAGGAGCAGGGAATAGAGGAGGGGGAACAAAATGTTTCCTGGAGAGTAAGTAGGAGTTAACAAGAATATTTGTAAGAAAGACATATGCATCTCTAAGAAATCGGATAGAGGAAAAGTAGAGCAGAGGGGAAGAGTAGACAAGGGCTCAGACTGTGGAGTGAGATCTAGCTTAGAATCTTGGCTTCATACTACCTAAATAATCTTGGGAAATTTATTTAACCTTTTTGAGTTTTCATGTTCTTACCCACAAAATAGTAATATTGTTGCCCTCCTTGCAGGGTTGTTGTGAAGGTACCCGAAATAGTACCTATAAAGTACCTGGTAAATGCTCACCACATAGGTATTATGTAGAAAACGATATCAAAATTTAAATAAAGAATGAAATACAAGTATTTCCTTTTCAAAGGCCAATAAGATTCTTCATGATTTAGCCCCTGTTCATCTCCCTGACTTCACCTTGTACCAAACTCCACTTAGCCCAGTTATGATCATTTATGCTCTAAACTTTATTACTTTCTTTCCATTTTTTAAAAATCACCCTGTCTCAAGGCTACTATATTTGTTCTTTTCTCCAGGAAGATCATTCCCTCAAAGCATTGCATGGTTATTTCCTTCCATCCTTCAGATACTTTATCTCCTTGAGAAGGCCTTTTTATAATCAACCTTTTATCGCAATAAAATAATTGCTCCACCCAATAATTCTTTATCATGCTATATTTAGAGTCTATCAAATAATTCTCTCTACTTATAATTATCTTCATTATGAACTCATTTGTTTTTTAATTATATGGTTCCCCCACATGATTGTGAAATGCCTAAGACCATGATCTTCTCTGTCATATGCCTCAAAAATGTCAGCTCATGCTTGAAAAATGGAGATAAACATGTATTTCTGTTTACGTGTATCTAATGAGGGTCAAGTAAAACAAAGGAAAAGGAAAGGAAATATTTAAAAATAACAGCATATGAAATTGCTTTTCTGTGGGCAATGGAGACAGACATTTGCCTGTTATTCCAGACTGGAGGGATGCAACAGAAAGGGAACAAAATGACTACACTTTGTTAGCTGTGGGACTCACACTGGAGACAAATTTACCCCATGATGCAGTGAAATCATAAGTCACCTTGATCTTTTTCTCTGATGCTCTTTATTCTGTCTTTCAAGTCTTATGAATGTGTGACCTAGGTACAATCTCTCTTCTTTCACTTCTGGTATTTTGGGTTTAACTCTGGGTATGTGGCTAGATGCCTCTCAATCAAGAAAAATTGTCTTCCTTTTCCAGGAAGTAGTATTTCAAGTCTCATAAAACAAATGCATTGCACATGCAAATCATTCTTCCAAAAAAACAAAACAATTCTAAAAATTACACAGCTTGCATAAAAATAAATGTTAAATTCATTAGATTGACTATTTTTACTTTCCTGGTCTTCTCACTGGAGCTATCTGGCAACTGAAAATTCATCAGTGTACAAATGAATCCATGTGCTTGTGTAAGAAGCTTCTAATTAGCACACACAGTGAATTGTGAGAGTTTTCTATACAACATTCTCTGGCTGACGTTTAAATCAAGGTCTGTCCTCTGAAATATGTAGACAGCTGTTATGCACTTAAAAAAAATAAAATAAAATAAAAGGAAATAAGTTGCTAACTTGAAACTGTGGTATGGATATGGACTGTACCTCCAGAACAGATGTTTCAGGTCTGAGACATTTTACAAGAAGTCATTAGACACTTCATATCCAAAGGCTCCTGGGAGCTATCTGACTATTTTGTTTAGTAATAGATCTCTTCGCAACTTAGAAGCAGAGAGGCCAGGAGACAAGTATAGATGTGTAGTATTGTTTTCCCACCTGGAAAACTGGTTACATTTGCCCTAGGTGGCCCTGGAGTGATCACCAAGCTTCCTGAGGTTTCAGTGTCCCTATCCCTAATTGAAGAAGATATGAATCCTTCCCTGTGTCACAGCGATATGTCAGAGGACGCAAACTAATGAAGTGTACCAGTTGTGTACTTCCTGACAACCCAAATTTTTAAATACTTAGTGCCTTCTTTTTCTTTAAAATCATCATGAATTCAGGCTATCATAATTGGGGGGATTAGAGCCATATAATATAATATTCTCACAATTGTTTAATGGCATGAACAGTTTATATTCTTCATCATTTATGTTCAAAAATTCAACAACAAATTTAGCATTAAGCAATTTCATAATAGCTTTAAAAAAAGATAAAGAGATACTTTGCTCTTCTGTGCTCACTGCACCCTGTTTGATTCATAAGCCTGGACACTTGGATTATGGAGGAAGTGACATGAAACCCTCAATAGTGTGCTTTGTACAATGGCTAAAAAGGGCACCTTTCTTCCTGTTCTGCTGATTTACAAAGTGATCGATGATAAAGAACATCACTGAGCTCCATACCTAGCAAAGTACCACTCTTCAGCTATTAAGAGGATATTGTTTTAATATTGATAAGGAAATCAAAATGTTTCCCTGAGTGGTGGTTGCATGTTTTCTTCCTGATGGAATATGATTTCCTAGTGTCCCTGGGAGGAGAACATTTTCCCCCCACATCCTCACCCCACTGGAAAATATTTCCACCCTCTTTGCTTCCTCAAAGGAAGAGACTTCCTACTCACTTAGTTTAGTTCTCTAGAGATCTGAAGTCATTTCACCTATAGAAGACAGATGACTTCAATCCTCAGTGTTGAGCTTGAATTGCAATACAAACTAAATTAGATAAAATAAATCAATAATACCCTTGCAGGCCAAATTCACTTAAGTAACATTTACAGTACAATTGCCCACTTTGTCTATATACTTTAATCCATTAACACTCTACATCTGGTACCAGAATAAATTTGTTACTCCAACTGAATATAAATGAAGTAGGATCCCACCATTATTTTGTGTTGAGTGAAAGGTTAGTAAATTTTCATTTCTTAAAAAAAAAAAATGATTTTGAAATGAAGCAAAAGCTGGTATATCGTGAAGCCCTAAGATTTTGAGTAGCTACTGCCGTACCTTCCAAGTTTATTGATGGCTTATAAGTTTATACTGAATTCATTCATTACATATACTGCATTCATACATTACATCATGATTCTCCAAATACAAAAATGTTCCAATACATTTACATTTGGATTCCAACTTACAAAGCAGACCTCACAAAAAAAAAAAAAAAAAAAAAGAAAGAAAGAAAGCAGACCTCAGATAAGGAACAATAGACATACACATGCTGAACTTTGGCAAAGAAAACTTCCAAGTAGGTTTTGTGCTTACAAAATTAATAAGACACCTGAAGATAACTGTGGCAAACACAGAAATAACTGAAAGATATTGATCAGTCCTACTTGTTCCAGTTTTATGTAAATTACAAGTAAATTAGTCCCTCCAATTCCCAAGGTACCATGGAATATATATATATATAGTAGATTACACTACGGGTAAGGTCTTTAATTAATCACTGGTTTCAACTTGGGGAGAGTTATCAAGCAATTTTTTTTTTTTAAGATTTTATTTATTTATCGGGGGGGGGGAGAGAGAGCGAGCACAGGCAGACAGAATGGCAGGCAGAGGCAGAGGGAAAAGCAGGCTCCCCGCCGAGCAAGGAGCCCGATATGGGACTTGATCCCAGGACGCTGGGATCATGACCTGAGCCGAAGGCAGCTGCTCAACCAACTGAGCCACCCAGGCGTCCCTCAAACAATTTTTTTAAACCATTATCAGAGCCAAAGTAATGTCAAAACTTGCTCTCAGCTGGAAAGGTGACATTGGAAATCTAGTCCCAGGGGTTTAAGAATTAGAATGAAAAAGCAAACAAGGTACATGGCTAAACAGATATATTTAAGACCACTACAGTTACAAGATTGTTAGTGACATAATTCTCACCAAATGTACTTTTCCGGGTGCTTGACTACTTTATGTTTTCAGCTTTTTTTTTCCCCTCATACACTGCCACACTGCGGAGGCTGACTACTCATGGGCATGTTTTATATTATAGCACAGGGGCTAGGGTAAAAGCTTTAGTGTTAGGGAGCTGGAGTCAAAAGCTGACACTGCTTCTTATTTTCTGAATGACCATGGGAGTGTCATTAAACCTTATTTAAACTTCCGGATCCCATCTTGGATTGGGAGGGAAACAAACCATAAGAGACTCTTAATCTCACAAAGCAAACCGAGGATTGCTGGGGTGTTCAGGGGTAGGGAGAGGGTGATTGGGTTATGGACATTGGGGAGGGTATGTGCTGTGGTGAGTGCTGTGAAATATGTAAGCCTGATGCTTCACAGACCTTTCCCCTGGGGCAAATAATACATTATAGGTTAATAAAAATATTTAAAAAGAAAAACCTTATTTAAACTTATTTGTCAGAGATCCAGGACCTAATTCTTAAGGGTTGATTATGAGAAATTAGAGAGAGAGCGATGGAAACACAAAGGGAAGAGGACAGAATGAATGGCAATTTAAGTAGGAATCAGGTCTGTCTGACATTGGCCTTGAGGCAGGTAGATAGAGAATGGAAGTGAGATGATTTGACTCTCTTGTCTCCTCAGATGGTCCTAATATATATGCCTCTCATATACTGTTGGCCTAGATCACCAAGCTGAGCATGATCCTAGTATCTGAGAATGTAGAGTTTTGCTCATGATGGCCAGTGAACATACTAATATTTCGCCTGGTGCTCAATAAAAAACAAGCAATCTTTTCTGTCATTAGAAGAAAGGCTATGTTATATTTGTAACAGTACTATGTTGGTCTCCAATGTATCACTTTCCTAAGAGATTTTTGGTGGTTAATTAGACTCACCTAATTTTCGTCATATGTGATAATTTTAAAATGTTACCCAGAATAACAGAGAACCCACCTTTCTGGGCCAGGCCAAACTCTAGAATGTACCCTAGAATGTTCATGGATCAGGGCACACAAACTGACACACACTGGGAATTAAAGTGACTCCGGGACCGCCAAATGGGCATATTAGAGTCTTGAGAAATGACTGTTCCATTTAACTGGGTTCTAGAGTTCTCTCATACTTAAAACTGAGTTGTTGATTCAACAGAGAAAGCCCATAATTCAGAGATAACTCACAGTACTTATCCAGCAAATTGTGTTGATAAAAAAGGAAAAATTAACTGCAGAGGGAGAGAGAGAAAGCATTTGTGCTACAGCCTAAATCACATGAAAAACAATTTACAAAATGAGCATTTTAATAGACAAAGCAAAATGTTTTTACTGGTTAAAAAATGCTGCAAAATGTTGGCAACAATAGTTTACATTCAAATAGTCAAACTTAATTGTTTGTGAATGCAACATAATTGAGTCTTCATTGTAAGAGCTTTAAGAAAAGCAAGTAATATAAGATGGGTTTTATGACATTAAAAACAAATAATTTGTACAGAGTTATTATGTTTGAAGAAACACACCCACCAAACCATTAGATTTCATTAGAGTCAGACACAAATTGTTAAATGTTTTGTTTTGTATCTGCTTTGAACTTCACAAAAGATGAAATCCATTTCTTTGAAACATTGTCTACTCTATATCCTGAGAAATAAATTTTCAAGGTATGCATTAAAATAAAGCCACACTTAAACACAGCACCCGTAATTACTAGTAGCTGTCAATTCTATTAATCAACTCTGAGGAGCATTAACAGTACTATCAAAACCTCTACAAATGAAATTAATGCCCAACAAACACTTTGAAAATTTTGGCCTACTGACATAAGTGCAAATTTATACTTTTAATGAAGATATCTGCTCAGTCAAGAAAAGAAATGAGGAATTCAAAATAACCTGGATGAGAGCAAATAGAGTAACACATCAAAAAATAAAGTCAACAAATTTAAGTGACTTTCAAGAACTTTAAAATGATTCCCAGCCTCTGCCTTTGTTGAGCCCTATTGCACATGTAACACTGAAGTGAGAAAGAATTAAGCAGAGAAGCAAGTTATGGATCACACACTCCAGTGTAATCAAACTCCAGCAGTTACCGCAAGAACAAAATGTCAACTCTAACTAACTACCTTATTGAATTCCCCAAATCTATGACCCACAAGATAGCCATATTAATTTGGTCATGCCCAGAGCCTAAGGGAAATCAGTCAGGGAATAAAGAATATCTGACAGAGACAAAACGAAATGCAAGACAGTCTAGCTTCTACAATAGGCACAGAATCATTTCACCATAATGACCAATTTGTCCAGGTTTGCCTGGGACTTACCTGGTGTTAGCTCCAAAAGTCCTGCATCCCAGAAAACCTCACAGTCTCAGAAAAACCGCGAGAGTTGATCACCCTCACATTTAATCTGAGAATCTCTTTACTGCTTCCTACTCACCTGAACTTATATTTGACTAAATTATATAGAGAGAAGTATTGTCAGACTTTGTGGTACATAAGAATCACCTGGAGAGCTGTTGAAACACAGTGTGTCCTAGGCCCTACCCCATGGATTCCAATTCCATAAACTGAAGTGGGGCAAATGAATCTGCAGTTCTACCAAGCTCACAGGTGATATGAATGCTGTTGGTTCAAGCATCACATTTTGAATAACACTGATTCTAACTTCACATAGTCCTTTCATTTCCCAATTTTTCTTCCCATGTCCTTGAGTTTAGTTTTCAAGGGTATATGCATGAACAGACTGCATAGGTGTTTTAGAAATGTCTTGTCTTCGTACAAGTGATGCCATTATAATTAATGGAAAACTTACCCAATAACTGGTTATTTATACAACATTACAAGATGTGATGAATTTATTTATATGAATTCAATTGGTTATTTCACTTGTAAAGTCTTACCGAAATGCTAATTCACTTCAGGAAATTAATAGAAATAATAGGAAAACACAGATAAGACTAACCATACCAATGGGTTTATACAACTATAAAACTGGAATAACCACAAACCATTTGAAGAAGCTCAGTAAGGGAAATCTCAACTAAGTTACATTAGCAGATCTATGACTTCCCAACACCCAGCTGGATGTCAAACAATTAAATTATGACACTGTCAGGATTTAATGCATACTCCAGAGGTTAAGGGCTCTGTCTCACAAGACTGCGTCCACTTCAGATGCCAGTCTCAGAAGACCCAAGGGCCACCTGTACGTCTCACTTACCAGATACAAATTTGGTATGACTCCTTCCTCAAGTTCTATAGTTGCAAGAATGACCCACAGAACCCAGGAATATATATTATGCACATTTACTGGTTTATTATAAATAACATAACTCAGAAACAGCCAAATGGAAGAGATGTATAGGATCAGGTATGGACATGCAGAGCTTCCATTTCCTCTCTAGGCATACCACTTTCCCAGCACCTTGAAGGGTTCATCAACCTGGAATCTCCCCAAACTTCATCATTTAGGGGCTTTTACTGAAGTTTCGTTAGAAAACATGACATTAAATCACTGGCCATTAGTGATTTAACTTAATCTCCTCCAGCACCCCTTCTGAAGGGTACGGGGGCTGCTAAAGTTCTAACTGATGTTCTAATCATTTGGTTGATTTTTCTGATGATCAGCACCCCCTTCCTGAAGTTCTCTAGACCTTCCATGGCCATGTCATTCACATACATAGACAGTAAATTCCAAGCATCTTGAGAGTTGTGTGCCAGGAACCTGGAACAAAGACCATATATTTATTTTTTTATACATTTTTTATATTTTATTTTTATAGTAGGACTTTATTTTGTATTTATCTTCCCCAAAGAAAAGATACAAGTCATGGGAGAAAGAGTTAACTTTCACCAGGGGTGCAGTTTCAAAAGTTACAGCTCAATCTCTAACACCTATAAACATAATTTGAACCAAAGACCATGAGCATCCACACCAATGGCACAAGGCCATTATGCTCCATCCACTGCAGTTACTATGGTAAGAAAGTCAGTGAATACATTTTACAGAGACTTTTTAATAGCCAAAGTCAAAACTGAAAGAAATTCTCAGGATAAATCCATTTAACTAGAATGTCACACTTCATGAGCGTTTCAATTTATTGAATGTTGAATCTGTTATTTGTTTAAAGATAATCTTTACAAATTCAACATCTTTTTTATAAATGTTAACATTTATAAAGAGCCTCCAACTTTTTCATTTGACATTTCTCATATAATAAATTTGAAAACAAGCACATACACACTCACATTCACACACACTGTCCAGTCTTCACAGGTCGGATATGGGAATAAGCTCCTGATCTTTCCTCTTAAGCTGAAAATACTGCCATTCCCTTGCCATAATTGTGTTTTTTTCTTAATCTGCATTAATATAGCAATAAATTTTTATAGTATTCTCTAAAGTCATCATACGTCAACAACAATAACATCAGCAACGATTAGATATTATTCAGTGTTACCTATGGCACTGGCCCTCAGCTGTATAATAATTATTATTAATCCTCACCAGGGTCAAGTCTAAGCTGAGGTGAATGAAGTTCTTACCTTGGGTGCAAAATCTGAGGGACCATAAAAAACTTAGCAATCAAGATAAATAATATATTAATGCACTATTTTTCAATGAAATATCCAATTTCAATGAAATATCCATGATGAACAGAATATAAAAATTTTAAATAAAGAATAGATCAGCATTACTGATTTTTCTCTTTGCCTCAGGTTCCGATATGGTTTGGCACAGTACTGTCACAGATTTCTCATAACCACCCTACAATATACAAAATAGTATTACTTTGATTTTATGAATAGAAACTCAGAGAAATTAAATCACTTGTCCAAAATTACATAGATGGCTAATGGCAGAACCAGTGTATTTTACTTCAAAGCTCATAGTCAATGATGTTACAGCACCCCTCCATATATATTGAGTGTTTTGTATGTTTGTGATGTTAAGGGATAGAGTGCCCAACCTCAGGCCAATGGTTCCTTAGAAGGGCTCATAATACTCACCGAAAGTTGTTAATCGCATAGTTGTTTTATGATAGTGAGAGGATACAGATTAGAGTCAGCCAAGGGGAAAAGAAACATGGGGGCAGAGTCCAAGAAGTTTCCAAATATGAAACTTCCAATTAATCTCTCCCAGTAAACTCACAGAAAAAACTACCTCTCCCATCAATGATGGCTGACAATATGCACCGAGTATAGCCAACCAGGGAAGCTCACCAGGCTTCAATGGTCAGTTTTTACTGGAAATCAATCATGTATACATGGTGGACTGTCAGTGTGCCTGACCTTTAGTCTCCAAACCCTCCAGAAGTATAGTAGATACCCTGTGGCCCAAAGCCTTTATCATTAATCATGTCCTTAGACTGACTAGTATGCCTGAGGTCCCAAAGTAAACAAAGATACTCTGAACAGGCAGGACATTCCAACAGCCTAAAGATAGCTTCCCAGGAGACAAAGGCAAAGGCCACACCTCTCTTTAGGAAATGTTAATTATTTACTACACCACCTGCCAGCACCAGGAGCAAAACAGGGCTGTGAATAAGGATTTAGACACTTTTTTTTTTTTTTTTTGGAAGAGCATATATAACTCTTAAGTAAACAGGGTAACATGATCCCATGTTTACGAATCAGCAACACTGCCAATATCTTAAGTAGAATGATACCTATGGAACAGAAATGGCTTTCCTTCTCACTTTTCAGACTGCCAACAGGAAAAAGAGCCCTTAGTCTTTAGGTGCAGCCTGATTTTACTTCCTAAACCCACCTCTCTACTTTGGTGAAAGAAAAGGCCTTCCTATAAAAATAATCGGTATTGAAGTAAGGAGATTAAAGAAGATGCATATACATTCATATAGTATTTATAAATAACACCCATTAGAGACCACAGCTGCTCCACAAATCCTTAATATATTTCCTTATCACTTATAAAACATTATCCCTATTGTTCCACCTTGATAATGAGAAAAGAGTGTTTAAGAGGTGGGAAGTACACATCCATGTGAGATGTTTTAGGTGTTATATAAACAGGTTTTAATTTTAATAACTATTTTTTCTTTAATGTGTATTAGAAAATTCTATTACAAGCAATTAGAAATATTCTAAAAGTATTTATGTTTTTAAAAATTATCAATTTAAGGGGCGCCTGGGTGGCTCAGTGGGTTAAAGCCTCTGCTTTCGGCTCAGGTCATGGTCTCAGGGTCCTGGGATCGAGCCCCGCATCAGGCTCTCTGCTCAGCAGGGAGCCTGCTTCCTCCCCTCTCTCTCTGCCTGCCTCTCTACCTACTTGTGATCTCTCTCTGTCAAATAAATAAATAAAATCTTTAAAAAAAAATTATCAATTTAAGAAAAAGATGAACTTACAAATGAATAGAAGCCATACTTGGATATGACAAAAATAAGGAAGGAAAGGAAATAACTAAAGTTTAGGATACTACAGGTAAGTAGGATACAGACCTAATCCCATCTTTTTAAATAAAAAGATTTTAATTCTAAGTCTGTTAAAAAAATCAGTTTCTGAAATGGAAATCTAGCCATGTTCAATTTAGGTTTTTGTTTATTTAATATGCTCTAAATTGAGGAATTTCCTCAAACTTCCTTTTTTTGCTAGAGATCAGTTCTGAAGAGGACAGGGTGAGCCTCTTTCTAAGGAGTCTTTCTGAAATATTTTTAGTCCTGAATCAACTAGCAGATAAAAATTTTCTTTTTTATCCGTTTCCTCCAGTGCTAACCATTATCTTCAAATGCTACAACCTGTCTTCCTTGTGCCTGATGACTGGATCTCTTCACTAGAAAATCAATAGGAGAGCTGAGGAGGAGGCAGGTGGGCCTGGTGGGAAGGGTACCCAGTTCCCCAGGGCTCCTCTCCCACCACAGTATGACCTTTAGAAAACTGTTCCTCCTCTAAATACCTCACTTTCACCATTTGGGAGGGATGGGATGGTGACCTTCTCAGCACATGGTGGGAGGAAGGAGTCCCTGTCTGCTGGTACCCTGAAACTCTTGAAATGCAAAGAAGGAGAAGGTGAAGGAACAGCAGGGTTTCTGGCTGTGTCTGTGATCACACAAAATGAACAGAGCAGGTGGCTAGTTGATGGAATTCAAGGGCCCAGTTCTGAATATGGAGGAAGCTACCAGCTGTACTTGGAACCCCCACACTCCTTTGTTGTAATAGAGTATGATTAAAATGAATGAGCAATTGTTAAACTGGAGGGTGAAACCATTTCATAAAATCTTTTTTTTTTTTCTTTTCGTGTTTGGTTTACTTATTTGTTTAAAATGGACTAGGAAAAAAAACAGTGTTCTTCAACGCTGGCTTTTAAGACCCATAAGCTAGAAAGGTAGAATAGCATAGTGAGTAATTATAGCAGCTTCAGAATTGTCAGATCTGGTTGTCAGTCTACTACTTCCTATGTGACATTGAGGAAATAACCTCTCAGTGTCCTCAGCTATAAAGTGAGTATAGTAATAGTAGCAGCCTCTTGTTTTATTTGAGAGAATTAAATGAGATAATGCAGTGAAGCATATAATGTCTAGCACATAATTCTGCCTCTATTGTTGTTGCCGTTATTACTAGTTTAATTTAACCTCTCAAAGTTGCACTTCCTCATCTATAAAATGCTAAACTATAAATATTTGTGCCCACTGTATTATGTTCACGTGAGAAAATCTAAAGAAATAATGGAAGTAAAGTTATATATAACCTGATGTGACCTGGGGGCCTTTCTGTCCCTTGAAGATTTAGGTAAATTTGGGTGGAATGCTCTGAATTTTAAGATTTTACTATTACATGCACACATACACATGCTACCCACACACCAACACAATTTCTACAAATTTCCATCTTACTTTGTCATTGTCCCCCTATCTCCAGGCCTTTTCATGGGCACTCCTGGGAACTCCTACATCAAGTCTGGAGACAAAGTTCTGTTCTCATTTTATTCTCCTAAGAAACTGTATCATTTTGAATAGGCATGACCTTAGTAAAGATCTTAGTAACTTTACTGAAGATCATGACATACAGTCTCTTATTACTGCACTCCCTCACCCTTCTGTTCTGTGCCACACCTCACTACTGTCAGCCTCCCCAAAGCCTGTCCCACCACATGCCATCTGCCTTGTCACAGAGCTGGCTGGGGAAGGTAATCTAACACCCCTTAACTGCAACTCCTTTTCTAAAGGGACTCTTCCACCACCTTCCCTCAAAATGTCTTCTCTTGTAAATGAAAAAGTAATTCTAAAGTATCAAAACATGCAAATTATGGGGCGCCAGGTGGCTCAGTAGGTTAAAGCCTCTGCCTTCAGCTCAGGTCATGATCTCACGGTCCTGGGATTGAGCCCCACATCTCTGTCAAATAAATAAATAAATAAAAATTTTTTAAAAACATGCAAATTATAAGAAAACTGGAATTTTAATTCCAAGTCAATTCAGGATATATTAATTGATGTTCATCCTATGCCACAGATTATGCTGGTTTCTAGAATGTCATAATAACTAGAACACATTTCAGGGCTCCAAAGAGCTGCAGCCAGGAACAGAAAGAGTTAGGAAAATGAATACTTTCAAGATAGCTTCATCAGTGAAAGGAAGAGTTCTGGGGAGACCAGGAAACAACAATGGGTGGTGGCCCCACTTCTGGAGAAGGTGTTAAAAAGGCACAGCAGGATAATGAGATCCTTGTACAATGAAAACAAAACACCACAAGGAAAGAAAAAAGAAAGAAAGGGAGGGGCAGGAGGAAGGAAGGAAGGAAGGAAGGCAAGGCGGGGAGAGAGGAAAAAGGAAGTTTATTTAAGGTAGAGGAAAAGCCATTGCAAACAAATTGTCAAAAAAATTAGAAGCAAGATATTTTAGGGGAACAGAAAATAATTCATTTTAGTTAGAACCCAGTTTAGATGCTGAGCTTAGATTTCTACTCCATTATGTAATTACTTCTAAAAACAAGATTGAAAAGTCTTATTTCAGTATTATTTTGATACAAATAATGATCAAGTCTAGCTCAGTATTATTAATTGGAGTAAAAGCAAGCCCCCAAATTTCAGGCTTATTGTCATAATATATCTTACAATAAATAGACTGAATCAATGACGATACAAGCTTTATGAAATCTTGACATCTGCGAAGGTGACACACAAAACATGTGCTATGGAAAAAGTGTGAATCTTTCACACTCTGTGCAAGAACCACAATACATAGGCCTTTTTAGAGCATATGCAGAGGCAGCCTTGGATGCTAAAAGGAGAGACAAAACAAAAATGTATCACTTGTTGCATTGTCTACTTTGAAAGCAAATTTTTCTATTCTCTATTATTATCGATTATTCATTGCAATGAAAATAGAATTTTGCCAAAATTTCCACTTAAAAACAGCCAAAAGAATATAATTATCATAAAGAGAAAAAAGACAGTATGAAGTTGGAGACTACCAAGGTCTAAAAAGAATCTAGAATTAATAACACAGAACTCAGAGAAGACCCATGTAACAGGTGTACATTTGCTGTGCCACTCTGGAGAGATGAGAATTGTCATATGTTTTCCACACACAGAGATAGTTTTTTTCTTAATTATTTCAAATTTAACTTAGGTCCTACCTTCTGGTTTGAGAAGAAATCTACACATTTGAATCCCAGGATTTATTCATTCTAAAAAAATCCAAGGAATTGCCTCTGGTTTTCTGGTCTTCCTGGCCCAATATGGCCAGCCCTACTGCTTTTATTCGAGCTTGGGTGCAAGGATTTTAATTTTTTTTTCCCAGTGCATCAGCAGCAACTGTGTGATGAGCATCTATTTAAAATAACTTTCGTCTACACAGTAAGAGTAGTTGAACAACATTTGAAGTACCCTAATCAGGAATCCATACTCCAGGTGTTTCATTAGCACCTAAAGGTTCTTAATCAGTTGTATACACTCCAAAGATGGCTGCATTAGTGCTTCAAACATCACTATATAAATTTGTCACAGTATTTTTTAGTTAACATAAAGGGTATTAAAAAATTTTATTGTTGGAAAGCCACATAGGTGGTTTTGTGGCGAACACTGTTGAAAACTCTTATTGATAAGCTCACTACTGAATGCTTTTGGATTATTACTCTATATATGGAAGTATTTTGAGAAGTTTATTTTCCTGAAAACAGAGGAATTTGTGGTCTGATCCAATCAGTAGCCTTGCTGTTCTGCTGCAAGCATCCCCATATAAATAAATCTTTTTCATACCGGGGTCTAAAAAAATGGAAAGTCTTTACAGAGCATAAGAAACAGGCTGCATAACTGGTTATGCACCTAGTTATTAACAGTGTTTGTCAGTGAGCCAGATTTTTACTTGAAACTGGATATCATTAAAAGTTAACACCTGATAGTATTGCCAAACTGCATATAGTCCCTACTTGCCTCTAATGGTTTAAAGCAACGAATACAGATGAAAAGAACTTGAATTATTGTGAAGCCTAAATGATCTTTGCCTGGGCTTCAGAAATTTCAACCTCCGTAGATACACACACTTGAAAGCATCCTTTATTATCAAAGTCCTGTCACTTTAGCACTCTGGTGATTTTGCTCCTCAGGCATTTTTTGGCAATGTCTGAGGATATTTTGGTTGTCACAGTTGGAAATGGGAAGGCTATGAGCATCTGGTAGTTAGGGGCGAGGGAAACTGCTAAACATCCTACAGTACATATAGCACAGCACACATCCTTCCAACAAAGAATTATACAGTCCCAAACATCAACAGTGCCAATGTCAAGAAATCCTAAACTAAAAAATGTAATTGTAAAAGACAAAATGCAAAATATGGTGACTATACTCAGTAATACTGGATTATTTGGTGAAGTTTCAAATCCTCTAGCTTACATGTATAGGTTGCCACCGTACAATTTCTAATGCTTTAATCACTTATCTTTGTTCTGAAAAAGATTTGTTTCTCACCTGTTTTTGTATGTTTCCTATGGAAACATTTCCTATGTAAAACTAATTTCTTCCTTCAAGTTTAGAAGACCATTACTTATAAAGAAATGTTTAGGAAAAGATATTAAAACTAGCTAAATGAAGAATACTATGTAGCAAGCATTTTGTATTCTGTGAGAGAACAAAGACATTTTGTCACTTTCTCTGGCCATGAACTGGGCAGGGGGGGGCGGTGCTGCTACTAAATAATGCTCCAATGGATTGTGACATGAGACAGATCATAAAATTGAGATTTAAACTGGAAAAGACCAAACAAAGCAATGAAAATTAACTTAGACAGTCAGAAAGTAAAATTGAAAAGGCAAGGAAATGAAACTTAGAGAGGAAATACAAAACCACAGTTATGAAGTACTGCTCCTTTGGATATTAGCATGGTGGAAACTGAGCTCCTAAGTGCTCTATCGATATAACAGAGACATCATTAATCTTCTGTGACAAGATACTCTGGAGTAACCAAATTGTGATGGTCCTAGGCCCTGAATATCCTGTATTATCCTCAGGATTGAAGATGACTTCTATATACAGTAATTGTTGTATCGTGTTTCTCCACTGCAGTAAATTTTAACAGAAATGGCTTTCAAAAGCTGTCTTAATAAAAAGTGATTTAGGCAAAAAAGAAAGGATACCTAACTCTAGTTATTCCAGTTATTTCTTTTACACAATGTCTCACTTAGATACATTTGATTTTGAACTTCTTTTTAGCGGGGCAGAGCTAGTGTGTCATTTAAAACTGAAATAAGAAATGGAAGGTTTGTCCTTGGTTGAGGATTTTCTAACATAAGACATGCCCCCACCCCCAACTGTATAATTAGAGCTGTTTATACATCTTCTATAAATCTCATGGCATGACATTTATGCTCTTACTGAGAGAGATTTTCAGAGAGATGTTAAGATCAAAGTTGGACAAATCCAAATCTAAATTACCTCTCAGAGAAAAACCAGGATTTATGCATAGGAGAAGGTTTTCCTTAGCACATGAAAGAGATCAAGAGGGTCTCCATATTCACTGCAATAATTATTGAACTTTACAGGAAAATGACAAATGGGTAAATAATAACAAGAGAGAAATCAGAACCCCCACAATGCGCTCCCTATGGTCAAAGGAGAATCACATTGCTGGGCTGGAAGTATAGACTCAGAGATCACCCTGTGTTTCATCTCAATTCTGGTTCCTTTCAGTGTGATCTTGAGCAAATTATCTAATCTCTCTGAGTCTCAATTACACCATCTGTTCAGTTAGATAATGACAGTACCTATTTCACTTAGACTTGTTTTGAAAATTAAATAGTTGAGGTAGAAATGTTCAGTAACTAGTGCCTGCCACCATAGCAAATGTTTACAATAGGGCATGAGTGTTCAGTGGATCAAATGGTGCCCCCCTTCCAAACTATATCCATGTCTTAGATTCCATGAATATGACTTTATTTGGAAAAAGGATCTTTGCAGATATAGTTAAGGATCTCAAAATGAGATCATCTGGATTATCCAAGTAGTTCCCAAATGAAATATAGTTCCTTATAAGAGACAGAAGAGAAGATACACAGAGGAAGAGACAATGTAAAGATGGAGGCAGAGATTGGTGTGATGCAGCCATAAACCAAGGAATGTCAGGAGCCTTAGCAGCTGGGAAAAGGGAAGGAAAGATTCTCCCCTGCAGTCTCAGAGGGAGCACTGTCCAACTGACACCTTCACTTCAGACTTCTGTGTCATAATTTATTATGGAAGCCCCAGAAAACTAATACAGAGCTATTTTTTAAATAGCTTTTACTGAAGTATAATTCACATATCCTAGAATTCATTCATTTAAAGTCTACAATTCAGTGGTTTGGGGGCACATTACATCATTAATTTTTTTATACTATCATACATTATGTTCAAACCGTTTTTAAATATACAGTTCAGTGGCATTGATTACACTTATAATGTTGTACAACTATCACCACTGTCTATTTCCCAAATTTTCATCACCCAAATTAGATACTCTATACCCATTAAGCAGTAATTCCACATCTCCCTCACCTCCCAGTCCTTGGTAACCTCCAATCTACTTTCTGTAATTCAGAGCTTTTTATTACTTACTATTCCAACTAATACTACTTATGCCATAGTAAAATATTTGGAAATCTGATGGTGCTTCCTCTATTACTAGATTGAGGTGATTCTGGAAAAATCTAATTGCCAGACAGTGACTTAAAAATGAAAATATCTGCCAATTGCCTCTTCGTGTGCTCTATGAGGAACCAATCAGCAGCCAAAGAAAGCAGACAAAGCTCTGAAAGCAATTACACAGGAAGACCTGCTTTCCTATCCAACTTAAATTTCTATAGCCTGATATAGCCTTGCTTTATCAGTGGATTTAACCCTCTGTCCTCCTAGGTATACTTGGCGGGCCACTGTGATCTCCAGAAGCCTTATCTATAAATCATAGACTCTCTGCTATATTGACAGTGGGACAGGACTTCTGGTTCACTCTCCTCTCAATATTATAAAAATTGCTTGTATTTTATCCATGACTCCACTTAATGATTTTCTTTTCCATTTGCAATATGGTTTTCTAGGGACATATGATACAGTATTTGTTTTATTTATGCATTAATTCAACAAATTTTAATTAGGGGAAATGACACACTATTATAGGTGCTATAAAGGAGATAAGTATTAGTAATTTACTTGGTCAATACTTTTATTTATCATCATAATTACTGCCTACCAGGCTTTGGAGTATGTACAAACCACAGAAAATTCTTTCACCTGTTGTTTTAAAGACCCATTATATATAATGGTTGGGGAAAACTATTTGTCAGAAAAAAATTCTGTCCCTTCGAAGACATAATGTCCTTTTTGAGCCAAGACATTCCATATATGGTGTAGTGCATACAGAGATAGTCATATCTGGGTCCTAGTCTGCTAGTAATAGCAGAGAGACCTTAGGTAAGATACTTAACCACTCTAGACCTAACTTTCCTCATTATTATAAAGGATAATTCTTGAATCTACTTCTTACAATAGTGAGAATTAAATGAAATTAACTATTTTAAGCTATTAGCGTAGTGTCTTGCCCATGATTGTTTTAGAAATGGTACCCTACTTATCAGGTTATAAGGATAAAGGATCTAATACAAATATTATGTAGTCTTCAGTTTTAGAAGCTTTCCTTCTCTGTAAGATGTCCTCCATTATTTTTAAGGGCATATTCTTAGAGTTCTTTTTTATTTTAATCTTAAAGATAAGAATTCTGTGGTTTGAGATTAGACCAAGATTGAAGGGCTAGTTCCCATAAAAGAATGTTGCCCTCCTAATTTGTTAATCAGTGAGCATTTACTAAGCACTTACCATTCCCAGGGTGCTAGGACCCATGCTATATCCCAGAAGTTCATGATGTAATGGTACACAAACATATAAGCAAATTATTAAATGATCGAATAAAGGCTATATTAGCAGGGGTGTGCAGAGCAGTAGAAGTACAAAAAAAAAAAAAAAAGCACTTAACTCCACCCTACAAAGGCAGAAGAAGTGACATTTAAGAAGAATTTGGAATGATGGGCGCCTGGGTGGCTCAGTGGGTTAAGCCTCTGCCTTCGACTCAGGTCATGATATCAGGGTCCTGGGATCGAGTCCCGCATCGGGCTCCCTGCTGAGCAGAGAGCCTGCTTCCTCCTCTCTCTCTCTGCCTGCCTCTCTGCCTACTTGTGATCTCTCTCTGTCAAATAAATAAATAAAATCTTTAAAAAAAAAAAAGAAGAATTTGGAATGATAGATAAAACACAAATAAGAATAAAGAAAAGATAAGGTTCAAAGCACAAGAGAGAGCACAGCATAACTGGGGGACTTGAATATTTGGTTCATATGCAAGAGCCAGATACCCATGTGAGTGTGGCAGGAGATAAGATTGACAAGAGCCAATCTAAATCTATGGTCCTTGGTTTCTCTTGAGATAAATGAGGAGCATATCTCAGAAATAATGAGTAGCAATTATACTTTTAAATAATCAGAAATCTGAATTATATTTCCTATCTCACTTCGTTCTTTCCACAAACACCTATAAAGCACCTATTCTGTGTCAGGTGCTTTGTCTGATAAATGATAGAGCCCTGGCTCTCAAAGCACTCACAGTCAAGTGAAGAGTGGGTGGACAAGCATATAAGCACACCATGATACATTAAGTACTGTTAGAAAAGTAAGTGGAAGGTGCTCTGTGAGGTGCCAAAAGGCACCTAACCAAGTCTTGCAAAGTCAAGGAAAGGGCTCCAGAGGTACTCTCTAAGCTAAGCCTTGAAAGATCAGCGGAGTAAAATATAAAGGAATATGGCTAGAAAAATGCACTAAGAAGACGAAGTAGCCCATACAATCTACTTTACCAAGGCAAGAGGGAGTATATGGAATTCAAGGCACCAAAAGTAGTTCAGTCTGACTAAGGCTTAGAGTAGAAAGTGAGAGATGGGAAGAGACTGGGCTGAAGAGAGAGATGGAGACGTTTTTTGGAGGGCTCTCTAAGCCATTGTTAGGGACCTTATTCTGAGGTCAAGGCATATCTACAAAAAAGATGTGTGCATAAAAGTAGCATAATCATATCTTTACCTTGGAAAGATCACTCAGGTGCTTGAGGGGAAAACTGAAATAAGGAAAGCAGATAGGAGGCTGGTGCAATAATCCTAGTAAAAGATAAGACTTTCTTAAATAGGATAGTGGTAGTGGGTATAGTGTGGAAAGATACTTGGGCGATGGAACTGACTGGACTTGCTGATGTGAGAAGTGAGAGATAAGGAGGAATTAAGAAAAATGCCAAGATCTCTGTCTTGGCAGTCAAAGGCTGATTATATTTTCATTCTGGAGGGGATCTCAGAAGAAGGAGTTGTGCTTTGGAAGAAAATGAAGAGCTCAGTTTGAACATGTTAAACTGGAAGAAATATTCCTATGGAATCTCTAAATAGAGACAGATAAAGAATCCAGGATGAAAGTGATATTCAGTATGTTCTAGAAATACAAATTTGGGATTCACCAGCAAAGAGGTAGTCACAGAAGCCTTAGGACTATTTGAGATTGCCCAAGGTAGAAGAAATAGAATGAAAGGGAAATAGATATGAAGACAGAGACTTTGAAACACCAACATTTATGGAATTGGCAAGTGTAACGAAGCATATAAAAAGACATGACAGGGACAGGCAGAGAGTTAAGAAGAAAACAGGAAAAGTGTATTATTACATTCTGATGGGGATGTCAGAAAGAGGAGTTTTGCTTTGGAAGGAGTAATAGGAAGAGAAAGAAGTCAATATTATCCTGAGGTACAGATAGTTTGAAATAAGGACTAAAAAGTAACTTAAAATAGATAACTACAGACACGTATGACTAATGGTCAAGAAAATATCAGGAATAAGTTGAGAAAATCAGTTATCAAACTGATGCAGTTGCTCAAGCAGAGATGATGAGATCTTGGTTAGTTCAACAGTAATAGGATTATTAGCAACGGAAAGGGACATATTTGGGAATTACAGATGATAAGACTTAGGAATTAAGGATTAAGGGGAAAACAGAGTCAGGAAGAAAAGGGATGGTTCGTTTAATTAGGGAACTGTTAAAGTTGAGGCATGACTGAAATTTCTAAGTAGAACACAAAGTGAAGAAAAATGATCTTTAGCTCAGAAGAGAAGACAAAAAAAGAGAGATCCAGTGGTGAATCACCATTTATTCCTGTGACTGAGGACTATATGCAGAGGGAAAAGAGAAAGACAAGAGGACTCAGGGAACACCATCCAGTGAAGGAGCAGAAGGAACACCTAGAGGAGCATTCACTGAGATAGAAAAAGAGTCAAGAAAAATACTGTCCAAACTAGAAGAAACAAAACAAGGAGTATCCACAATATCAAATGCTACAGGAAGTTTCAATTACATGAGAGGATTCTTCTGGACTGACTGAAAGAAATCCATTATCTTATCCTACTTCCTTACACAAAGTTACAAAAAGAGAATTCCCCTGGAAATACCCAGGACTTGGATTAACAAATTAAAAGAGGAATATAAAGAATATGTGTATCTGAAACTGATGATATAATGTATGTTGGGTAACTGAATCTAAGTTAAAAAAGAAGGCTGAATGCCCAAATGCAAAACTTAAAAAAAAAAAAAAAGATGTATATAAATGTGAATATGAAATGGGTACAAATATTTCTGACAGAAGTTTAAGATTTTAGTTTTCGTGCAGTTCATTGTCAAAAAAATGATTCTTTGATGACATGTTAAGTAAGAGCCGGGGTAATGAATTGATAGACAAAAATGAGAAAAAAATCTCTAAGCAATAATTTGAAAAGAGCATAATATGAACTATTACATGGTCATTCTCTAAAATCCCATGGATTTACTCAGCTGCTCGTTGAACCAGATTGTACTTAAGATATTCCAGATTATGCTGGAAGTTGACATCCAGCATCCTTTAAGGCTATTATATATATTAGAAATGCCATTTATTACAGAAAAATCAACATTAAAATTAACATTTTAATGACAATCAGCACTATTCTAACAATATAATTTCAAAGTAGATACTCTGGAGAAAGCTGAAAATGTTTAAACAACTGTAAGAGAGCAGGCTTAAATTTAGAAACTGTTCTGAAAACCATAAATGTTTTAACCCACATTAGTGAGATACTTTGGTTGAACCTAAATGTCTTAAATTAGATAATGATTATATTAATGGATAAATACATTAACCATAATGTAGGCTTATCTTCTTCCATATACAAGCAGTTTTCCTTCATGTATTTGCTAATTTGTTTTCACATATAATTAAATTGGTAGTTCTAATAAAATAAATGTTCCATACTAAACGCTAGGTTGAATATAAAAATATATTAAAAATTATCTTGATGTACAATGACTGCAATAAAAATTAGGTATATCTCAGTGCACTGGATCTCTCCCTTGGAATGACACCAAGTTTTAACCACTCCTCCAACTCACTCCACCCTCACACCTCTGGGCAGTTTTTGAACTGAAAAACCCAGGATTGTTTGCAATTCGGTAAGTCTTTACATTATGAATTCAGACAGCCTAAAATTACATGCTGTCCAAATTCAATAATCTCCCAGCCTATGATAAACTCACAAATGGAATTTATGAGCAACAGAAACAGTACTAGAACATTTTGTTCTTTTAAACTCAAGTTCTGGACCAGTGGCTAGCTTAGTGGCCAGAAAAGTTATGTTTTGGCTCCAGACCATTGTAAAGCGCCTCTTATGGGTAATAGAAACAGAACCTCTAGCTTTGAGAGTAAACTGCCACATTCTGATCTAATAGAGTAGCCATATTTATTAATATCCATATCATCATTTTAATACCCTACTTTATCTTTCCAAGAGTGCATAGAGTGCAATGAAAATCACATTTTACAAGCCAATTTTAAATGCCTTTTAATGATGATGTACAGTGCTGTAATACAGATTTCTCATCAATATCACCATCCTTCAGGCACGCATTAAAGCTGCAAATCATTTCTTGGGTGTGTTACTGTCAGATTCCAAATGTACTACAAACATAACTCAGAGGTCTGAGTTAAGCATCACCCTTGGATGCAATGGGTATAATCTAATTTCTGCAAACTGGAAGTAATACCAGTCATGCTAGAGATAGATCTGAATGCCCCTGTTTGGAAGATAAGCCCAAGTCTCTCTCTCTTTCTCTCTACTCCAAATGAGAATAGGCAGACACTTTTCAGTTCAGAACCACTCCCAACCCCTCCCAAAATAACCATGAGATGAACCTCTGTCTAAGTTTTTACAATCTGTAAATTGTTTGATTATTTAAATCCTTTTCCCCTACTAAATGTTAATCAGCATTCCTGCTGGTGGTCCTTAGGGTTGTTACCATGGAACTTGTAAATTATTTTAAAGATGTAGCTTAGATAAAGGGGGACACCTGTGGCTGAATTCTTTCCATTATTATTAGCATAAACCCTTACAGGCCAATTTCTGCAACACTGTGATAAACTGCTAGGAACAGAAATGCTTGATACAAAACATGGTGGAAAAGCTTAAATTGTTCTGGGTCTTTAGCATATTTTCACATTGGTATTAAGAATGTTAGAAATAATTTAATCATTGCCTGATTATAGCAATGTTAGAAGTAATGAAATCCTTGCCTTATTACATATGGACTCATTCAGAGTCTCATTATTTATTTGGCAAGCATTAAGCATCAAATCAATTTAGTCAGATACTTGAAAATGGGAAATTCAAGATGAAAGTTAGAGTGAAGATTAAGAGGTAAAATTAAAACTATTTATTTCTAACAGGCACAGAGCAATTTCCTTTGCAACAGACCTAGCCCAAGAGGGTTTAAATTAGAGGGCAAATGATAGAGTCCATCCCAAAGAAGGGAACCAAAAATGAAGAATAGTTGGCAAAACATTCTTTACTTACATTTGCCTGGGTCAAATGACATAAGAAGAAAAGGGTGATAATTTTGATTTGTAGCTATGGAATATATTCTGTGCTTTTATGCATCTGATTATTATTGGAATGGTTTCCATTTCCAGCTCAATAGATATGGGAAGAAAGGAAGTGTATGCTAAACATTTGGGAATTTGTAGTTTCATTTTATTTATGAAGAGCTACTGACATTAGTAGGATACAATAAATGTATTCAGTAGTGTTGGGATTTGGGGCTTAGAGCAGTGGCCACATCAATGATACATATTTTCACACTGCAATGTATATGGGACAGCATCCCACCCACATTAAATTGAGGCTTGAGATAATGCCACTGTAAGTAGCTTTCTGGTTGTTCCTTGTAAGGAAATTTTCTAACGTATTGATCCATGACAATAGTGGATTGGGTCACAGGAAGCCAATCAAGCTCATTGCATAATGGGGAATAATTGCCAATAAAATCATACAGGAAGCCTTACAGAAAAAAAAATAGCTTCTTCCTTTTGAACACAGAGGTAATTAGAAGTAGAGCTAAGAGTATCATGGGCCAGTATGTGGATTTGTTACCCTGGCTCTACCACACCAGATAGCAATACATACGATCACACACAGAACCAGTAGCAGATGGGAGAAACTGGAATTAATTCTAGTCTTCCTGAATAAGGTGAGAAGCTAGATATTTAGACTAATGCAGGAAGTGGGCCAAAGCATTAACTACAGAAAGAACCATGTTACTACTGAAAGGAATAGTGTTTAGTGTAAGAACAAAAGGAATTTTGTATTAAGGAAATGGGACACACCAATATGAGAAAATGAAAATCAAAATCCTTTTTTTTTTTAAAGATATTATTTCTTTATTTGAGAGAGGGAGAGAGAGAGAGGAAGAGAGTGGGCATGTTAGTGACGGGGAGGGGCGAGAGACTCTCAAGCAGACTCCAGGCTGAGTGCAGAGCCCAACTCAGGGCTCAATCTCACCACCCTGAATCACAACCCGAGTCAAAATCAAAAGTCGGAGGCTTAACCAACGCAGCCACCTAGGCATCCTAAAAATCAACATTCTTATTCACTGAGTTAGACGCGTTATATATCATGTTTCATGTGATCCCATTAATAATCCTTCAGGCTGAGGAAGATTCAAGTTTAACAGATGAGAAAACAGTTAGGCAGATTATGTCACTATTCCTAGTCATACTTGTTGGAAATGACTGACCTGGATATAAAAACAGCTGTCTAATATTAAAACTTGTGCTTATTAAAAAAAAAAAAAAAAAAAAGCACCTTGGTTTACCCAACATGTACCTGCAGGTAAAATAAACCCTATCTCCCCACAAATATCATCCAGTTGCAGACTCTATCTTGACATTTTCCACATTTCTGTCAGTCAGCTAGAGAAGACCTGAGGTCAAACAGCTTTTGTGAAGTGACCCCCAAATTCAATAAACAGTTGCTTAATCTGCTAAAGTGGTAAAAGTGGCTTTAGTCTCAGTCAGGAGTGGATCAATTCATCGCCATTGGTATTTTTTTTAGTGCTTAGATTTTACTAGTCAGCTCACCAGAGAGTCAAGCAGAGGGTAAAAGGAAGAAATCTTTTGTTTCGTTTGGCTTGCTTGAAGATCATATATAAAAAGAGACAATAAACAGGAGAAACTAATGAGCTGGGGTTATCTTTGGGTAACACTGCCACCCACTGCGAGTCTCTATGCTATTTTAAGGAAAGATCTATTTATGTCTCATATATCTCATCATCACTGGGATGCAATATTCTCTTTATCATATCAAGGTTTGCTCTGTTTACATCCTGCCTAATAACATGTAGCCATCCAAGTATAATCAAATATAAATGACAGTGTATTAGAAATGCTTTTTGGCTCTTTGTAGAAGACAATTAGTGTTCTCAATGTTTTTATGAACAATCTTTTCATTTTTAAGGAAGTTTACATTTTTCCTTCTTTAATTTTAACTCCTTAGTATTTCATGAATTCATAACTATTCACGTGATTAAGATAAAAAATAGTCTTGCTACTCTGATAAAGATTTGCTGTCCATGTGGTCATTATAACTAAGTTTAATTTATTTTTTTTAAATAAAGATTCTTGGCAAATAAGAGACACCTCATTGCCAATGCTACAGAGCCTTTCTAAGTAATAAAGGGAAACAGTATTGTGACTATACTAGGGGAGAAAGATGAAATGTGGTATCTTTCCAAATACTACCTTAGGGATATGCATGGGAAATAATATATAATACAGGTTAAAATGAGAGTCAAAGAATTTGATCACAGGAGGCCCTAGTAAAGTCTTAAACAATTCCAAATAACGACACATCTCTTTTTTGATTATAATAGTTGAGACGAGATGTTAGAAATTTTGCAATGTTTAAATATTAGCCAGTAAATGTTAGGAACTGTTTTGAGGCATTGAGTGCATGTGAATTTGAGGTGGTGAGGGAACAGAGGATGTGCTGACACCAATAAAGGAGGTAATTTTAACTATTTAAAGGAAGAATGTTCAAAAAGAGAAGACATAAGGAGGAGGTTACACTAAAGTAAGCAAAAAGAATTAGAATCACATAAGAACTTTGTGTGGGATGACTTGCTACAGTAGAATGAAAGGACAAAGAAAAATACAGCATACACTCTGTTCATCACCAAGTATTTGAGACTAAATGAGTAAGCCTTTCATTTCCATTATTTTTTAATTTTGTTTTTTCATGTGAATCATTTATTTTTCTCATTTTAAAGGTTTTACAAGGTCATCTTGCTAATAGACATCTAATCGGGTCGTGTAGAACTCCCACATAATTTATGTGGGGCGGGGCTGGGGGAGTCCATTAATGGGCAAAGGAGTTGCATTTCCTGTCATGGAAATTAATTCCATGTGGCCAAGCATCCCACTCCATCTACTCAGACAACATCCTAACACTTTTAGAACTATATATATAATTCTATAATCCTGAACTTAACTCTATTTTTGGATTCCCCATACTGTGGAGGGGAATATTAAGAGAAAAAATATTAGTGACAATTTATATCAAAACACTATCCATTTTAGAAGAGTTATTTTAGAAGACTATGTCAAACCAGCTTCAGGATACCATATCATTCCCATATTTGTGTACCCTAACAGAGGATGTATGAAAGTGAGCCCTTTGAACAACAATTATATCTCATTGTGGGACGCCTGGGTGGCTCAGTTGGTTGGACGACTGCCTTCGGCTCGGGTCATGATCCCGGAGTCCCAGGATCGAGTCCCGCATCGGGCTCCCAGCTCCACGGGGAGTCTGCTTCTCTCTCTGACCTTCTCCTCCCTCATGTTCTCTCTCACTATCTCTCTCTCAAATAAATTAATAAAAAAAAAATCTTAAAAAAAAAAACAATTATATCTCATTGTAAATGGGGAGTGCACAAAGAATGATATAATTTCTTTGATGCTAAAAAATATCCACTCTGAACACCATTTACTCCTCCATGCACCATCCATTATGAGTAGTCAGGTAAATGTATTTTAAATTTCAATGTTTACAATTTTTTAAGAGATTTTATTTATTAGCTTGAGAAATAGCCCACACAAGAGAGCACGAAGAGGGTGGGGGTGCCAGAGGGAGGGAGAGAAGCAGACTCCCCACCATGAAGCATGGGGCCTTACAAGGGCAGATCCCAGGACTCTGAGATCATGACCGCAAACAAAGGCAGTTGCTTAACCAACTGAGCCACCCAGGTGCCCCTCAATGTTCATTCTTTTGGGTCATTAAATGAGTAGAAATTCTTAGGTACAACATAAGAATTAAATTGTGTTATAGAATTATTATATATTATATTATATTATATATATTATAAGAATTACATTATCTTAGGTATAATATAAGAAATTCTTAGGTAGGGACGCCTGGGTGGCTCAGTTGGTTGGACGACTGCCTTCGGCTCAGGGCGTGATCCTGGAGTCCCCGGATCGAATCCCACATCAGGCTCCCAGCTCCATGGGGAGTCTGCTTCGCTCTCTGACCTTCTCCTCGCTCATGCTCTCTCTCACTGTCTCTCTCTCTCAAATAAATAAATAAAATCTTTAAAAAAAAAAAAAAAAAAGAAATTCTTAGGTATAATATAATCAGTTGAGAAATCTTTCCCTTTGTGGTTAATGCCTTTTTGGTCTTATTTAAGAAATTCTCCTAGAAGTCATGAAGATACTATAAACATCCACAAATTCATTGTTTTGGCTTTCACAGGTATGTTCATAATTCACCTGTGATTGATTTTTCTGTGCATTCTGGGACTTGTTATAACACCTTTATGGTCAAACAAGTGTTCATACAGGCATGGGCCTATTTCTGAGCTTTCACTCTATTCCACCAATATATTACTCTATTTTAAATTAATGATTAATTATCATAGCTTTAATCAAAATTTGCAGTAAAGCAAGATTCTCTACTTTGTTTTTTTTTCCACTTTGGAATATTTCAAACTTTTTATTACATCTGTATACATATGTATACATTACATATGTATACATATGTTTTATGCATTTATGTATATATATTCATGTATATAATGGCAGATACATATACTTCACATATACATATATATGTCTGTACATATACTTTTATGCGTATGTTCTGTTTATATATGTGTGCTCTTATCTGCCTTTTTATGTGTACATTTTTTAATGTATGAGGTTTGTATATTTGTGAATGTACACACAATTAAAAAAGTCTGAAGACTAATTTGAGGAATTGTAGATCTTCTGGATCACTACTGAGATGCTGGGAAAAATTATCATATTTACCTCTTATAATGAAATAAAAGGTGTTTTCCAGCAGGTGAAATTTAGCCAGTAGTAGGATGTTGGTAATTGGTTTTCAAACGCTTACCCTTCAGATAATTTTAAAAGGTTCAAAGGCCGTAGAGTGGCTTTAACTTCTGTCAACACAAGGATGTCTGTTTTGTTTACCACTGTATACTGCAGTGTCTGAGATATGAACAAATGTCCAATAGGTATTTTTGTTGTTGAATGAATATGAAATCATATTCTGACAACTTATTCTACTTGCTGCCTGTCCCTTCACAGCCAAGAAGGGTATCTGTAGATCAGTGACCCCAATCATAAACTTTTTATTTTTTTTCTGATAATTCCTGCTTTAACTTTCTAGTAAATGGGGTAGAATAAAATATTAATATTATAATGATATATTAAATTTGAACCTAGTACAGTTCTGATTACAGTGAGACTCAGAGAAATATTTGTACATAAAAGAAATATGAATTTTCTTGATGTTTATTCAAGCACTTTATATGTTCTCAGGTTTCTTAATATCTGAGTGGCTGCCAGAAGTCTGTATCTGTCCCAGATAGGTAGCCTAGTTTGTGTTATCATCAGAGACATGTTGAACTGACAAACCATGAACACTTACCATGCAACCTGCCTAAAAATGCTTTACAAATGTTAAATGTCTTGGAATCCAGATTGAGTGACAGTAAACATTGATTTCAACACCTTCCAATTCAACAGGTGAAATTATATTGTGTGGTGTCTATTGTATAGGACCTTGCTTCTTCAAAACAGAAGGAGATGAGGTGCAACATAATTGCATGCAGGACGAAAGTTTGGATTTGCTGGCACTTCAAGAGCTACTAAATTTGTCCAGTTCATCTGACATTTTGTCACAGGCTTTTCTATCTGTGTGTATTTTGTTCCCCTTCATGTCATATATTCTCTTTTCTTTTTAAGGGAAGGAAACAAAGTAGTAAATTCTACATCCCCTTTAGATTATTTTTACATGTCACTTGTGACCAAGAAATTACAATATAGATCAATTCTTCTATTATTGCTACAGATAGTGAGACACCCAGGCACCTTAATTTACCAAGTTTTTTTCTACCCCAAAAGCATCTTGTAAAATCAGCTTTAGAAGAGTATGTTAATTTGAAATTAGTTTTCAATTAGTTTAAAAACAGGAACATGAATAACTAAACTAAAATTTCATTTGTAACTTGCAAAAGCAGATGCTTACTTTACAACATTAAAAGGCATCTTTATGGGTAGAGCTCTGGACTATAAGCTAGGAGGTCTGGTTTATTTGCCTTTCTAGGCCATTATCTAACCCTGAGACTGTGGCTAAGATCCTTGAATCGTGTTTATTTCATTTTACATGTTGAATAGTAATGATATTTTACATACGTGTACAGTTTTATATGAAAAACAAGTCCTGGGAATATATGGGAAAATACCTAGGAGAGTATTATGCAATGTACAAATATTTGTTATCACACAGATTCTTTTATGTACAGAGATCGCTGTGCTATATTTGATGCAGAAGTGACTCAGGCAGATGAAATCTTCAGGCTAGCCAATCTCCTTTTGGTAACCACTTGTAAATTCTGTCACGATCCCTCAAAGAGCAAAGAATGGCTTACATATTTCCCGCTTCTAGATGCTGAGTAACTCAGGGACCTGCTAGAGGAAAAACTATTTGAACTTCAGTGCTTTAATTGAGATAAACAAGAGAAGTGATTATATATATATATATACAACACCTTCCAATTCAACAGGTGAAATTATATTGTGTGGTGTCTATTGGAAGAAATATATATATATATTTTTTTTAAAGATTTATTTGACAGACAGAGAGAGATCACAAGTAGGCAGAGAGGCAGGCAGAGAGAGAGGGAGAAGCAGGCTCCCTGCTGAGCAGAGAGCCCGATGCGGGGCTCAATCCCAGGACCCTGAGATCATGACCTGAGCTGAAGGCAGAGGCTTAACCCACTGAGCCACCCAGGTGCCCAAGATAGATATTTAATATTAATTATAATACTGTCACTTGCCTTCATGGAGTTTAGTGTTAAGCAATTTTCATAGAACTAGAATAAATATTTCTAAAATGTGTAAAGAACCACAAAAGGCCCCAAATAGCTAAAGCAATCTTGAAAAAAGAAAAACAAAGCTGGAGGCATCACAATTCTGGACTTCAAGTTATATTACAAATCTGTAGTGATCAAGACAGTATAGTATTGGCACAAAAACAGACACACAGATCACAGAACAGAATAGGAAACCCAGAAATGGAGCCACAGCTATATGGTCAAATAAACTTTAACAAAGCAGGAAAGAATTTTCAATGGGGAAAAATAGTCTCTCCAACAAATGGTGTTGGGAAAACTGGACAGCCAAATACAAAAAAGTGAAATTGAACCCCTTTTTGGCACCAGACACAAATTTTTTTTTAATATTCACATATTAAAGGCCTAAATGTGAGAAAGGAACCCATTAAAATCCCAGAAGATAACACATGCAACAAACTCTCTGACATCAGCTGCTACAACTTCTTCCGAGATATGTCTCCTGAAGCAAGGGAACAAATGAAAGTAAACCACTGAGACTTCATCAAAATAAAAAGCTTCTGCACAGTGAAGGAAAACAGTCAACAAAACAAAAAGGCAACCAATGGAATGGGCGAAGATATTTACAAATGACATATCTGATAAAGGGTTAGTAACCAAAATATATAAAGAACTTATAAAACTCAACACCCAAAAAACAAATAATCCAATTAAAAATGGATAGAAGAAAAAAAAAATGGGTAGAAGATGGGGCCCCTGGGTGGCTCAGACAGTTAAACGTCTGCCCTCAGCTCAGGTCATGATCTCAGGGTCCTGGGATTGTGCCCCACATCAGGTTCCCTGTTTAGTGGGGAGTCTGCTCCTCCCTCTCCCCTCCACTCCACTCGTGTGCTCTCTCTCTCAAATGAATAAATAAAAAATCATCTTAAAAAATGGGTAGAAGCTAAAGATACAAATGTAGTGATCCAAAGGGATGTGCACCCAAATGTTTACACCAGCAATGTCTACAATAGCCAAACTATGTGAAGCACTTAGAAGTCCATCAACAGGTGAATGGATAAAGACTTGACATAGGGACACCTGGGTGGCTCACTGGGTTAAAGCCTCTGCCTTCAGCTCAGGTCATGATCCCAGGGTCCTGGGATTGAGCCCCATGTCAGGCTCTCTGCTCAGCAGGGAGCCTGCTTCCTCCTCTCTCTCTCTCTGCCTGCTTCTCTGCCTACTTGTGATCTCTGTCAAATAAATAAATAAATATCTAAAAAAAAAAAAGAAGATGTGACACATATATATGTGGCATACACACACACACACACACACACACACATACACAAATGGAATACTATGCAGGCATCAAAAGAAATGAAATCTTGCCATTTGCAATGACTTGGATGGAACTAGAAGGTATTATGCAGAGCCAAGTAAGTCAGTCAGAGAAAGAAAATTATCATATGATCTCTCTGTTATGAGGACTTTGAGAGGCAGGGCAAGGGGTTGGGGGGGTTAGGGAAGGAAAAAAATTAAACAAGATAGGATTGGGAGGAAGACAAACCATAAGAGACTCAATCTCACAGAACAAACTGAGGGTTGTTGGGAAGTGGGAAGGTAGGGATAGGGTGGCTGGGTTATGGACATTGGAGAGGGTATGTGCTATGGTCAGTGCTGTGAAATGTGTAAGCCTGATGATTCTCAGACCTGTACCCCTGGGGCAAATAACACATTATATGTTAATAAAAAAATGAGTAGAAGATATAAATAGACATTTTTCCAAAGAAGACACATATGGCCAATACAGACATGAAAAGATGCTCAACATCACTCATCGTCAGGAAAATAAAAATCTAAACTACAATGAGGTATCACCTCATACCTGTCAGAATGGCTAAAACCAACAACACAAGACACAACAGGTGTTGGCAAGGATGCAGAAAAAGGGGAGCCCTCTTGCACTGTTGGTGAGAATGCAAACTGGTGTAAGCACTCTGAAAAATAGTAAGGAGTTTACTTAAAAAGTTAAAAATAGAACTACCCTTAATCCAGCAATTGGACTACTAGGTATTTACCCAAAGGATACAAAAATACTGCTTTGTAGGGATACTTGCCCCCTGATGTTTAGCAGCATTATCTATAATAGACAAACTATGGAAAGAGCCCAAGTGTCCAATGACAGATGAATAGATAAAGAAGAAAGAAATAATCATATATATATATATGTGTATGTATATGTATATGTATATATGTGTATGCATATATATGTATATATAGGAATACAACTCATGGAATATTACCTCAGCCATAAAAATAATAGAATCTTTTTTTGCATGAAATCATCATTGGCAACAATATGGATGAAGCCAGAGAGTATTATGCTAAGAGAAATAAGTCAGCCAGAGAAAGACAAATACTGTATGATTTCACTCATATGTGGAATTTAAGAAACAAAACAAATGAGCAAAGAGGGATCAGGGAAGAGAGATAAACCAAAAAACAAACTCTTAACTGGATTGCTGGAGGGGAGGTGAGCAGGGGCGATGGGTTAAATAGCTAATGGGTATCAAAGAAGGTACTTGTGATGGGCACCAGCAGTTGTATATAAGTGTGAAATCACTAAATTCTACACCTGAAACCAAAAAAAAAAAAAAAAAAAAAGAAGAAGAAGAAAAAAGAAAGAAAGAAAAAAAAAAGAAAAAGAGGGAGGAACAAAAAAGAAATATTGGTAATCAATGAGAATTATACCTTGAAGTGAAATCTTTCCGTGTGATTCTTACTATGATTTCCTATAGGATTTATACTATTTCTCAGCACACAGAAAATTGTTTAGCAATGAAGGAACGAGCACTGGGTATGAAGACATGAACTTTAAGATACCCCTTGAGAAAGGAAAGAACAAAAGAGATGGCATAGAGGAAAACTTCTCTAAAACGAAAGGGGATGTGTTGGAGGGAACAGTAGAGAGGAAACCAGATAAACAGGAATCTTAACAGGGTGTAATAGGTAGAAAGGAGTTCAGAATGAAAGCATTTTTAGCTATTATAACTTTAATATGATTGAATTTAAACTGTATTAATATGATTGAATATAAACTGTATCAAGCCCTGTAACTAAGGACCTAGTACTTGGTTTTGATACAGTATAATGGAAGAAATTTTCCTAACTGGTTTTATTGGAGAGAAAAGAGGAGGCAAATAAATACTTTCAATTCAGTTAAATGAAAAATGGTATTTCCAAATTGGCTAAAATTAAGGAATTTAAGACAATTTTCAGAATTTTTGAGTTTTTAAAATGTCAGTATAATGAGTTTAATACAATTAATATTAAGTCCTTTCAGTCCCACTTTTGTGCTGTCATTGTAAAGTCTTTTTCTTTGATAAATGGCATTACCTATCAGTGACTAAATGTTTCCTTTTTTGGAGAGGAACTGGGTATTTGACAGAAACATCCACAATTTTTATTTGCCCAAACCATTACATTTGAAACTTCGATAGGTCCAAAGTAGTATATAAACAGGAGTAACCAGAGTTTTAAAACATATTTATAGAGACACTATAGTGTACACATGAAACTAATATGGCACTGTATGCTAACAAACTGGAATTTAAATAAAAACTTTAAAAAAAGAAACTACAAAAATAAAAATAAATTTATAATAGCCCCATTTAATAAACAGCATTTGTATTGTCCATTATTTTACAAATATTTTGAAAGCCTGAATAGGCACATTTGAATATATAGTTCCCTGCTAGAATTTGTGTAACTTTGCTGTCACCAACAGGTTGCTGTGTGAATTAAATGTTTTTATCTCAGTAAGTTTTCATTGTATCTAACAGTTAAAAATCAAGGGATAAGCTACACTGTTATTTTTCTTAAACTTGAGATGCTCTGTAGAGTGCAATTAAGCATTAACATAGTGCATCTGGGAAAGTAATTATTATTTTTTGATTTGCCTGAAGAGGATACTGTGGACATATATCAGCCAAAGAGCCATTTGTTTTTTTTTTTCCTCAAGCAGTAGATTTATTTCTCCATTAAATGTAGAGAGATCATCAATATCCACTACATGGCTTCAATTAACTGAACATTTTATCAACCACTGCTATTCTCCAGCTGCCAGATATACCATATGAAATAACAGAGAACCTGTCCTGTTTTCTCATCTTCCTTCTCAATTAAACAAAAGAAAACAGAACAATAAGAAGATGTTAAAACTAAGGCTGCCTTTTAGTTAGCATCTGCTCATCTACAGAAAATTTATGAAAAGTTGTGTAAAGGAAGAACCAATGTAAAAGCAAGAACACAAAGATTATCCCACTTTCAGTCACCTTATTTCTCATGCTTCCCAGAAAGTCTCAGCATCACCAAGGCATAAAAGAGAGGGATTCATAGAGTATTATACATTGATGATGCCAGAAACATCCAAGAATACTGGCCAATCATGAGTAACACAAATAGTTTATTAATGTAATTCCACCTAACAACAAACTGTTATTCCTTTATCTTTAATAATCCAGACTGTTTTATTATTATCAATTATTATTTTTCAAGATTTCATTAAATCTAAAGTATCTCAGAGTACTAAAACATGTATTAAACTTGTTTATTTCTTTTTTTAAAACTTTTAAAAAGATCTTATTTATTTATTTGACACAGAGAGAGAGAGATCACAAGTAGGCAGAGAGGCAGGCAGAGAGAGAGGGGAAAGCAGCCTCTCTGCTGAGCAAAGAGCCTGATGCGGGGCTCAATCCCAGGACCCCGAGACCATGACCTGAGCCAAAGGCAGAGGCTTAATCTACTGAGCCATCCAGGTGCCCCTAGGTTTATTTCTTTTTAATAAGGATTAAAAGAATTTAGGATCATATACATGACAACATTAAAGTAAGAACATAATGTTTTCTTATTCTGTCACATTCAAGTGTAGCCCATATGGACAGATTGATTTGGACTATCTAAAAGAAGTGCTCTATATTTTATACCCATATTCATTTATTCAACCACCTACAACATGCTCAGTAAAGCACTGAACAACTGGGATACAGATCTCCACTTTAAGGCTACTGTCCAGGTAAGAGTAGGTGAAGATCCAAGTCAATACTTATAATACAGTGTGACAAGTACAATAATAGGGGTGTGTGTGTGTGTGTGTGTGTGTGTGTATAAGAGGAAGAATTTATATGAATTTGGGAATAAGAAGGAAGTGGTCATGGAAGACTTCCTAGAGAAAAAGTTACTTGAAATGAGTCTCCCAGAATTTGCTTAGGACACTTCGGAATGAAAGAGCTTTTAGGATTAAGACATGAAGATATTTCTTTGTTATTTCTATCTTAATTGAGCAAAATGAATTAGGACTTATGATAAATGCTTTAAGGAAGACACCTACTATAATCCTGTCAACCAACTGTAAGGAATTTAATATTATCATCTGTATATAAAGGGTAAAAAGGAGATAATTTGCCCAAAGTCAAACATACTGGATTTCACCTCAAAGAGTCTGATTCCAGAGCCCATTTGGTATAACACTATAGATAGCATGGCACCTCTAGAAATATCCTAGTTTTCTCCATGATTAAGAATTTGTAGTATCTGGGATTTGAGGGAGCCGTAAGAGGTAACACAAATCAGAAATGAAAGTGAGAAAAAGATGGTCTTCTTATATGAAAATACTATGTTGGGACTTTATCCTGTTAACTGTTCGGTATCATTGTAGGATTTAAAGAAAGGATAGAAAAAATTACATCTTAATTTTACAGTACTTAATTATTTATTAATTTTATAATAATCAGTACAGAAGATAAATAGGAGAAGTAATCATTAGAGTTAGGAGTTAACCTCTATCTCTCCCTACGGTCTATCTCTATCTTAAGAAACTACAGCAACATTTCAAGCAGGAGATGGTAACTTGAACAGAATGAACGCGAACTGAATAAAAATGGAAAAATTCAGGAGATAGTGAGGAAGACTAATCCACAGGCTTTTTGATAGATTCTATGTGTGGAGAGGGGCAGAAAAAGGAAGAACCTGGAATGACTCTCACATGTCTAGCCTCAGCAATAATTGGATTGTAGTGACTTCTGCTGATAGGGAATATAGAAAGAAGACACATTCAGGAATAAAACAAGGGAAATGATGGATTCTTTTTGGAGAATGCTATTGCTGAAATACCTCTAAACAGTATCATGGCAGTTGAATACAATGATCTTGGATGCAGAGAGAGGCTGAGGTTAAATTTATATTTGTATGTAATTTATAGACTACTGAACTTGTGTCAGTTGACAAAATCAATCAGAAGGATAAATTGAAGTAGAAGATAAGCTGGCTTAGATATCAAGAAAAACAAGATGCCGTGAGAGAGATGAAGAAATGCCAGTAAAGAGACAGAAGCAGAAAAAAAAATTGTGCAACAGATCATTTTAGAGTACCTGCAATGTCATCAGTGTTAAATAGTAGAGAGAGTGTAAGTTCAGTAAGGACTCAAATATGTCTACTGTATGTGGCCTTTGAAGGATCATATTTGGTTGTATTGTAGGGCAGAAGTTAGAGTACAGTTAGAGGGGAAAGAGATTTAAGTGTCTAGGCAATAGAGAGGTTAAACTGATGCATCATGAGATCTACAGGGGCTAGAAAAGAAATTAAAGTCAGATAGAGCCTAGTACTAGAAATTGTGATGAATTTAAAGAAGAGAAGTTATACATCATCAAGGTACTAAGGAAACTGAAAGACTGGATGGTTGCAGTAAAAATAAGTGCCTCTAACTTTTAAGAATCCAGAGATAAAACATCCCTTAGTAATTATACCATCTAATCATCTTGCCACAGACTGAGTAACAGAGATTGGAAATGAAGGTCATTGAAGAAAAGGTCAGAAATTTGGGTAAACGACTATGCAAATGTTCAAAGTACCTGAAGTACATGATGGCAGTTAGAGTAACTAAGGCAGGAGACATTCAAAAAATATAAATGGGTGGGGAGGAGGGTTAGATAAGACACCAGCCAGACAGCATGAGCCTCAGGTGAGAATGGCTTTCCCCAAAAGGTAAAAAACACTCAGTAAGGAGATAGAAATGGGGAATTGAAGAAGGTCAACATCTCCTACCAGATCCAAGATATGCGGAATAGGGAAAATCAAAGTATATCCCCCAAAGAGAGCAGTAGAATATAAATTAACTTCCTCCTATAAGCACCTGGTAAGTCACAAACTCACCTCATAGCAACCAGAATTTCCTCTTACATAACATTCACTGTACTTGTGATTACAACAGCATATTTGTCATAGTTAACTTCTATCAGAGTTATTAGATTATATCTATCACACAATTCATTATTATGTTCATTGCACCTTCTATAAAAGAGCTATACACATTATAACCTTCTAGGAAGTACTGTATGAATGAAGGGATGAGTAGGTGTACTGATCAGAAACGCTTCTCTGTCTTTTCCAACTGGTTAACATATAAACAACAAAAATATGGATAAATTGGAAGGGGAGGTGAACCATGAGAGACTATGGACTCTGAAAAACAATCTGAGAGGTTTGAAGTGGCGGGGGGGGTGGGAGGTTGGGGTACGAGGTGGTGGGTATTATAGAGGGCACGGCTTGCATGGAGCACTGGGTGTGGTGAAAAAATAATGAATACTGTTTTTCTGAAAATAAATAAATTGGAAGAAAAATGAAAAAAAAAGAAAAAGAAAAAAAATTAAAATAAAAATAAAAATATGGATATGTCTTCTCCACATCTGTAACAATACATTTCTATTGTTACTTCTATCATCAGTAAATAAGCTAGCCAGAGCTTTGAGGTGTTTATTCCAGCCCAAAGGATTATTCAATGCCACTATATATTTTGATCAAATTAATTGGTAATATGGCAATAATCCTACTTCAATTTATGTTGTGCATAAATAGTCACAGAGATGAACAAATCAAACTAATTAACTTTGAAAAAAATCTAGATACCGAAATCCACATTTATGAAAAGGAAAGAAAAAGTCAGGGGTAAAATTGCTAAAGATGCATTAAACATTCTAGTTTTGACTTCAGGCTCCCAGTTAAATTCTCCTTAATCCGTCTTACTTTTATATTTCCTGATGATGCTTCCACTTGCAGTTTCAGAATCTGAAAATTACAACACCAGGGTCAGCATCAGAATTCTCAATGCTCAGAGTGACTGTTGTAACGAGCAAGGCTACAGATTCAGTCACTGTTTCAGTTAAAGGATCAATATTTGTATCTTGTCCAAAGTCTGCTATCTCTCCTTGACAATAACTTCCACCATTCCCTTGAGGAATAACCTGTAAATGTCTGCAATTTTGTACCTAAAGTTCTCCTTTCTCTCTCACTATCCACTGTCTTGGCAAAACACTTTTCTTTCTCACTACTTTAGAGACCCAATCTGGCATTAGCACTACTATTAGTTAGAAGAGCTGCAATTGGTAGAAGCTCATCTTAAAGAGGGCAGGTGATCAAACTGATATTTAGATTTTTTTAACTTTTATTTCCTACTAGTAGAAGCAAAAATTTCAGATATAGAACCAGTCATCAAGTGTCAAATACCAACAAAAGATCAAGATTTGATTAGTTTTGGGTTTTTGTTTGTTTTTTAGTTTTTATTTAAATTCCACTTAGTTAACATACAAGGTAAAATTAGTGTCAGGTATATAATAGAGTGTCCAAGGCTTCCATACATCATCTGGTGTTCATCACAACAAGTGCCCTCCTTCATACCCATGACCTGTTTAACCTATCCTTCTACCCGCCTCTCTTCTGAAAACCATCAGTTTTTTCTCTATGGTTAGTCTGTTTCTTGATTTGTCTCTCTTTCTCCCCCCTCTATTGCTCATTTGTCTTTCTCTGACGGACTTATTCTGCTTAGCATAATACTCTTTAGCTCCATTCACATTGTTGCAAATGACATTGCATTCTTTTTTATGGCTGAGTAATATTCCATCGTATAGATAGATACACTTCTTTATCTATTCATCAGTTGACGGACACTTGGGCATTTTCCATAATTTGGCTTCTATAGATAATGCTGCTAAATATTAGGGGGAATGTACCTTTCCAAAGCAGCATTTTTTAATCCTTTGTGTAAATACCTAGTAGCACAACTGCTGGATTATAGGGTAGTTCTATTTTTAACTTTTTGAGTAAACTCCTTATTGTTTTCCAGAGTGTCTACATCAGTTTGAATTCTCACCAAAAGTTCAAGAGCGCTCCCCTTTTTCTGCATCCTTGGCAATACCTGTTGTCTCCTGTGTTGTTGATTTTAGCCATTCTGACAGGTGTGAGGTGATATCTCATTATAGTTTTGATTTGATTTCTGATCGTGAGTGATGTTGAGCATCTTTTCATGTCTCTATTGGCCAACTATGTCTTCTCTGGAAAAAAAAAGTCTATTCATGTCTTCTACCCATTTTTAATTGGATTATTTAGGAGGGAGTGTTGAGTTTTCTAAGTTCCTTACATATTTTGGATACTAACCTTTTTTCAGATATGCCATTTGCAAATATCTTCTCCCATTCCATGGGTTGCCTCTTAGTTTTGTTAACTGTTTCTTTCACTGTGCAAAAGCTTTTTATTTTTATAAAGTCCCAATAATTTATTTTTTATTTTATTTCCCTTGAGTCAGGAGATATATCTAAGAAGCTGCTGTAGCTAATGTCAAGAGAGACTACTGACTGTGTTCTCTCCTAGGATTTTAATGGTTCCCTGTCTCACATTTAGGTCCTTAATCCATTGTGAATTTATTTTTGTGTATAGTGTAAGAAAGGGGTTCAATTTCATTCTTTTGTACGTGGCTGTCCGGTTTTCTGAACACGATTTTGTTGAACTATCTTTTTCTCATTGGATATTCTTGCCTGCTCTTTTGTCAGTTCCTTGACCAAATGGTTTTCTTTTAAAATATCAGTTCTGGGGCACCTGGGTGGCTCAGGTGTTAAGCATCTGCCTTTGGTTCAGGTCATGATCCCAGGGTCCTGGGATCGAACCCTGCATCAGGATCCCTGTTCCATGGGAAACCTGCTTCTCCCTCTCCCACTCCCTCTGCTTGTGTTCTCTCTCTCACCATGTCTCTCTCTGTCAAATAAATAAAATCTTTAAAAAATAAAAATATCTGTTTTATTAACCCAAATCTAATAGCTGAAACAGCCAATCTTTCCTATCAATTAGCATATCACAGAAGTAAAAGATAAGATTGAATTCCTTTGATAAAGCAGAGTTCATAAAAATGGCTGGCACCTGCTTTATAGCTTATAAAGGCTTTTCTTAAGATTTATTTATTTATTTGAGAAAGAGAGAGAGTATATGAGTGAGGGGAGGGGCAGAGAGAGAATCTCAGGCAGACTCTCCACCAAATATGGAGTCCTAAATGGGGAATGATCTCATGACTCATGAGATCACGACTCATGAGATAATGTCCTGAGCTGAAACCAAAAAGGCTGACACTTAACTGACTGAGCCACCGAGGCATCCCTATAAAGGCTTTTTTATAAAATGTGATAAAAAGATAAATTTCATGGATCTGTTTATAACAGGAACCCTATAATATTTTTAATAATATTCATTTAGTTTGATTTTTAAATGTGAATTATTGAGGGCTTGCAAAAAGTGGAATCATTAAATACAGAAGAAAGCACATGGTAGCTGAAAACAACTGGGATTAGAAGATGTGATCCCAGGATTCTAGCCCTACTTTTTCTCTCTGTTTGTTTGACTATAGGCAAGTTATTTTGTCTGTGTTTGTTCTTCGTTTGTAAAATGAGATATCATATCCCTCTAAGTTCACTTCTTATTCGTGATTCAAATGAAAGTGTGAAAAATATTATACTGTTAGCCAGATCACATAGCTAATGCTACTCTAATTACCTACCAAGATCGATCTTCCAAATATTTTACTCCAAAGCTTTCTCCAAGAGTAGCAAATTCTAATCATCTTAAAGAATAATCCATGGAAAGAAGTTGAGAAATACATCTAAACTTTCCTATATATTGTGGGACTTGTATTTTCACAGATACTTTGTCAAAACAAAAGATGCTGAAACTCTTACTACATAATTCTCTTTTTTTCAAACAACATCATCAAGTATAAGCCAATTAATGAAAGCTTTTACTAATACATTCAATGCTAAACTTCAGGGCAGGCATCTTTCAAGCGCTCTGTCAAGGTCAATATCAAAAAACTTTCTTAGATATCATGCATGCTGTCACTGGGCTTTCAGGCATGTATCACAACATCACACTAGCTAAGCCAAAAATCTATGTCAGTCTCCATATTAGTATATTTTTTAATGACTGGCACCAGATCAACTCAATATAGATATTTCATACAACACATTTTGAGAGACAAAATATATGCATTATTTTAATATTTCAAATGGAAATAAATGCTTGCATTATTTAAATTTTTAGTGAACTTCGCTATTCAAAGAAATTTGAAATCAGGGAGCATGATACCTTGAGCTTTGTTCTTTTTCAAGATTTCTTTGGCTATTCAGGGTTCTGGGGTTGTTTGGTTTGGGGGTTTTTTGGTTTCCGTTTAGTTGTTGTTGTTGTTATTTTGGAGTGGGGCAGGCTGTGGTTCCATATAAATTGAGATAATACAAATAAATGGAAAGACACTATGTGTTCATTGATTTTAAGAATACATTTAAAACATCTGTATTACCCAAAACAATCTATATTCGATGCAATCCCCGTCAAAATACCAGTGGCATTTTTCACAGAACTAAAACAAAACATCCTAAAATTTGTAAGGGAGGTGAGAATTTAACTGCCAATTCTTACTTCTAAATAACTTTGGAAAGAAATATGGGTGGCATTTTGATATAAACAAATAGATTAACAAATAAGCCAATCAATCTAATAAATTAAACTGAGAATTCTACTTCTCTTCTAGAAATCAAAGAGTAAAGAGTAAAGTAGGTGTAGGCAAACTATAGACTGTGGGACATCCAGCCAGCCACCAACTTTGTAAAATTCATGAGCTAAGAATAGTTTTTACATTTTAAATGGGGAAAAAAAATCAAAAGAAGAACATCTTGTGCTATGTATACATTACCAGAAATTCCAAATTCATGACCCATAAATAAACTTTTATTGGAAGACAGCCAAGTCCACTAGTTTACATACTGACTATGGCTACTTTGCACTGCAACAGAGTTGAGTATCTGTGACAGAGACTGTAATGGCCCACCAAGTCTAAAACATTTAGTTCTTCACAGGAAAAAAGCTTCTTGTTTTCCTTGCCTCTGCATCTTAGTGTTAAAGGTACTGGACAGTCCAGAAGAAATGTTGAAACAAATGTCTTCTGATCCCCTCATACACCCAGAGAATTCCCTATAATAATGCTTGACTATGCTGTGTTATGCTATGTTATGCTAGGTCTCTGAATAAGGGTACTTAGGAGTTACTGGAATACAATACGAAATATTTACCTTTTGATTACAGATCTTTACATCATGCCTGTTTTTAAGTTCTCATAGGAAAATCTGACAAAAATCAGCTCTCAGCATTTTCCCACAGAGAAAATAAGAATAAAGAATAAAGAAGAATAAAGACTTCAGATGACTTAGATGACTTAGAAGATGACACTTAGATTGAAAACTGAAGGCCCCCAGGTTGCCTAGGATGCATACTGAGCATGATATTCTGAGACAGAGGAAAGGGTTGGTATATCTGTGATAAAAGATGGCATACTAACCCTAGACGCACATTGTAGAATCAGCTGACTTTTTCTATTTGGGGCCTAAGGAGCTTGACAATGGTCAAATGTTCAGAACCCTAGGACTGATAAATGATTGGATTTGGTATCAGTTCAGGCAACAGTATTCTCTGGTTTAGCATTTCTAATGACCTTTTGAAACTATAAGCTCAACATTACTTTTTTAATGAATTTCCTTTGTCCTATTTCAGGAGCCCTCAGCAGTCCTTGGTTACACTTGGGTGATTCATAATTAGTTCTGCAATGCAAACATAGATTACAATTTTTAAAAAGAGAGAGTAAAAACAAATATGCTTTCAATCACGGCAGAGGGAGACAAAAGGAATTGTAACAAAATGTGTTAGTATTGCAAATTACCTAGTTTTATTACTTGTTCTCTTTTCCATCTATTTACTTACTTATTTATTTATTTTAATTAAGATTCTACGTCCTTTAACCCAGTCTTGTTCTTTCAATGACATTTTATTTTCTAAGCTTTGAAGAAGTGACTTAAAAAATATTCTTTAATGTTTATGGCAGTTTGCTCAGATAAGCCACCCTGGTCGTTAAATTTGATCTTCAAGTAAATAGTATAGTGATTGCTACATGGCACATCTAAGAATCACAGAACTGAATATCCATGAGCATCATGGCAGAAGCCATATGGAGTTAAATTATGGGATATTGCAACTGATAAATCCTGGTTTGAAACCAATTCCTGTTATTCACTAGTTTGTAATATCAAGTAATTTATTTCAATTCTCTAAGCCTTGGTTTCAAAAGACTTGTCCTCATAGAATTGTGATCTAATGAAATCTCGTAATTTATATAAAGTGCCCAGCACAGAAAGTGCTCATTAAACATACTTATTATTATTCTATTATAATACAGTCTGACAATCCTGTACCCTACTGAATCAATGCACAGTGTCCCTGAAGGCCTTCTGGCTGTGTGGTCTTTACCTAAACTCAACAGATGCCCTTAAAGATGCCCATTTTTAGACACAAAATGGATGAAAGACCTCAGTGTGAGACAAAAATCCATCAAAATCCTTGAGAAGAACACAGGCAGCAATCTCTTCTACCTCAGCCACAGCAACTTCTTCCTAGAAACATTGCCAAAGGCAAGGGAAGCAAGGACAAAAATGAACTATTGGGACTTCATCAAGATCAAAAGCTTTTGCACAGCAAAGGAAACAGTCAACAAAACCAAAAGTCAACCAACAGAATGGGAGAAGATATTTGCAAATGACATTTCAGATAAAGGGCTAGTATCCAAAATCTATAAAGAATTTATCAAACTCAATACCCAAAGAATAAATAATCCAATCAAGAAATGGGCTAAAGACATGAACAGACATTTCTGTAAAGAAGACATCCAGATGGCCAACACACACATGAAAAAGTGCTCCACATCACTCAGCATCAGAGAAATACAAACTGAAACCACAATGAGATACCACCTCACACCAGTCAAAATGGCTAAAATTAACAAGTCAGGAAATGACATGTTGGTGAGGATGCAGAGAAAAGGGGAACCCTTCTACACTGTTGGTGGGAATGCTGGTGCAACCACTCTAGAAAACAGCATGGGGGCACCTCAAAAAAGTTGAAAATAGAGCTACCCTACGACCCAGCAATCACACTACTGGGTATTTACCTAAAGATAAAAATGTAGTGAACTGAAGGGGCATGTGCACCCAAATGTTTATAGTGGCAATGTCCACAATAGCCAAACTATGAAAAGAACCTAGATGTCCATCAATAGATGAATGGATAAAAAGAAGTTATTTTATATATATCGGCCTTCAAAAGAAATGAAATCTAACCATTTGCACAATGTGGATGAGACTAGAAGGTATTATGCTGAGTGAAATAAGTTAATCAGAGAAAGACAATTATCATATGATCTCCGTGATATGAGGAATTTGAGGGGCAGGGCAGGGGGTTATGGGGGACATGGAGGGAAAAAATGAAACTAGATCGGATTGGGAGGGAGACAAACCATAAGAGACTCTTAATCTCACAAAACAAACTGAAGGTTGCTGGGGGTTGGGGGGGCTAGGGTTAGGGTGGCTGGGTTATGGACATTGGGGAGGGTATATGATATGGTGAGTGCTCTGAAATGTGTAAGACTGATGAATCACAGACCCATACCCCTGGGGCAAATAATACAGTATATGTTAATAAAAACAGTTTTTTAAAAAAGATGCCCATTTTTGATCCATATGCTCAAATTACCATTATTCTTCTTGTATTAGTCTTCAATCATTGTCTTTCCTTAGTCCCATCTGCTTCCTAGAACTACATAAAATTAATCTGTCCTATGATCATCCACATAAGTTTTCTCTTCCTCAAACTAATTAACCCAAGTTATCTCAACAACTTCTCATATTTTTTTTAATGGTTCTCAATACTAGCTGCACATAAAACTCATATGGAATTTTTAAAAAATCTGGATACACGAAGAATTCATGAGAAAAATTAAATCAGAATCCCTGGAGGTGAGACCAAAGCATTGGTGTTTTAAAAGCTTCCCAGGCAGATTAAAGACAGCACTTATTGTGATAAGCACCGGGTGTTGTTATTCAAGTGTTGAATCACTATATTGTACACCTGAAACTAATATTACACTGTATCTCAAATAACTGGAACTTAAGTAAAAACTTTAAAAAAGCTCCCCAGGCAGCTCTAGATATTCAGCCATGGTTGAGAACCACTATATATGTATTTTCAAAGTATTTCAAAATGACAATTATTTTATTCCTAAGTAAATTCAGTTTCTAATACTACCTAAATTATTACTCTCAGATAAACATCGTGCTCTTGATGGCTGAGGTAGATCAAATATATTACACCTTATTTAAACAAATGCAGTCCAATACTTCTCAGACATTGCTGTGCATTAAGAGTAACTTGGGGATTTTGTTAAACTATAGGCCATGATTTGGAATCTCTGGGATGGCGTGCAAGATTCTGCACTTCCAGGAAGCCCTACATAATGCTGATGTTGCTGGCCCAAGGACCTTACTTTGCGTAGTAGATGTCTACCTGCTGATAGTGCCAATACTGAGAGAGAAAGAGTGTCTTGGTCACATCATCTGTCACTCAATTCATTCTTTTAAAATTTCTATGTATTTGGTGAGTTTGTAAATTGGTTGGCAAGCCACCTGTCTCACATACTGTCTATTTTCTCAGATATTCTTTTTGATGCCTGGTTTGGAAATCAACATCTAATTTGTCTTTGCGGCAGCTGTGATTGTGAATTTAGCTAGCTACAGGAACTCAGAGAAGAAGTAATTTTGTACTTTTAATTTTCTAAAAAAAATTTCAAAAATATTTATGTAATTTGAGAAAATAAACATCTCCTGAGTACAAGGATTATGTCTTTTCTTAATAATGTCTCTTATTACACTCAGTGTCTTTAACATGAGAGACATAAAGAAGATGCTAAATGAATACTGGTTTATTAATAAATTGATGAGACATACTGGACAATAAAACGTGCTTTTTATGCCCATGGAATAACTAAGGAGGGAGAGACTATACAAAAAAAATGATAAATTGCCGGCATATACAGTGAATGTAATTTGGCTAATAAATGGGAAAATTGAAGGGTTGAAATAAAGCTTTGAAAAAAGTGATAATCTGTAAAAAGGTAAAGAAAGAGGGCAAGGAAAAGATATTTCAACCTTTAATATGTATAGTTTTACATCCAGAATCAACATCATGCTTGACTTGGGATATCTAATGAGACTGCAGACCTAAATGGTGTACTTGTAGGACCTTCTGTCACATAATGTCAGGGATAATATATTAAGCCAAGGAACATGTGAGTTATATTACAACTGCAAGGGAATAAAAATTAAAACCCCTTCATGTGGAAATAGACATAATCGTGCTACATTTCCCTGTAGAAGAGCATACAGTAGCAATTTTTCTTCATATAATATTACATTAGTTTTAATTCTTATTAATAAGATACAAGAGTCATTAACACTATTAAAAATCTAATTATGTTAGCAATTTTCCATCATGTCATATTTGAGCAGCTAAGTATTGGTATTTGTTTTTCCTAATGGGATTCAAAAGTCTAATTAATAGGCTTTCTTTTGTGGTTAAGTGGAATGAATCTCTATGAGAAGTAAGCCATTTTTAGTATCTGCAGGCAGCTTATTTTCTCATATAGTATACTACCAAGTCATGTGCTCATCTGTGATATAAATAACTAGATGAAAATTATGAGATTATTCTATGAAACTGACTAATGCTTTTCATTATGTGTGATGTTAGAAATACTGTGTTCTAAAAATGTTGCTATATTTAGTAGGCAAGAAGTGTAGAAAAAGAGTATGCAGTAAATTACTGCTTAAGGAAATCTGTGGAAACTGAAGATGACATATTGACTGGGTCAGATGCTTTTTCTGCTTGAGCTGGTATTATTTGGGGGCAGTGCACATACAAATAATTAAGAGTCAAAAGTTATGTTTCTTAACTCCAATCTTGTTTAATTTAACCTAAAGTTAACATCTTAATGAGAAACATTTGTGTGTTAACTATGGCACTTTATTACTTAGTAGTATGCTAGTGTGTGTGTATAGTATATAATATGATATATAGACTATATAATATATAAATATCATAATTAATACATATAATGGGCTGGTATATATGTTATATATAGTATATATAATATCACAACAACATACATTAGTATACATAACATATATATGAAATGTAATAATGTATATAATTTTATATAATATAATAAAGTATACTTACAATCTGTAGTATACATATAAGCATAGTACCAAAGAATAAAGAATATTTATAAAGGTAGCTCTTTCTTGGTGGTTGTTATTATTAAATATGCTTCTGTGGGGGCACCAGGGTGGCTCAGCCAATGAAGCGTCTGCCTTCAGCTCAGGTCATGATCCCAGCATCCTGGGATCGAGCCCCACAGTGGGCTCCCTGCTTGGTGGGGAACCTGCTCCTGCCTCTCCCTCTGCCTGCTGCCCCCCCACTGCTTGTATTCTCTCTGTCAAATAAATAAATAAAATATTTTTAAAAATGCTTCTGTGAGGGGCACCTGGGTGGCTCAGTGGGTTAAAGCCTCTACTTTCTGCTCAGGTCATGATCTCAGGGTACTGAGATTGATCCCCTCATCTGGCTCTCTGCTCAGCAGGGAGCCTGCTTCCCCCTCTCTCTCTGCCTGCCTCTCTGCCTACTTTTGATCTCTCTCTGTCAAATAAATAAGTAAAATCTTTTTTAAAAAATGCTTCTGTGATATGATAGTCATTTGTTATTAACCATTATATTTTTCCCTTCAGACTGTTAATTGTAATTGTTTTATTAAGACTTTATTTTTTACAGCAGTTTTACATTAACAGCAGCATTTATGGGAAGGTACAGACACATGTCTATAAGCCCCCATCATCAACATCCCCTACCAAAGCACTACATGTGTTCCAAGTCTTGAACCTACACTGATACATCAATCATCACCCAAAGTCCATAGTTTACATATGACTCACTCTCGGTGTTCTACATTCTATGACAAATGTACATTTGGAATATACATTTGGACAAATGTACAATGGCATGTTTCCATGATTATGATATCATATAGAGTACTTTTACTGCCTCCGAAGTCCTCTGTGCTCTGCCTATTCACCTATCCCCACCTTCCAAACACTGACAACCACAGATCTTTTTACTATCTTCATATTTTGCCTTTTCTAGAATGTCATATAGTTGGAACAATATAGCATGCAAGACTTTTCACACTGACTTCTTTAACTTAGTAATATATAATTAAGGTTCCAACATGTCTTTTCTTGGTTTGATAGCTTGTTTCTTTTATAGCACCAAATAATATTCCTTTGTCTGAATATACTACAGTTTTTTTATGCTTTCACCTACTGAAAGGCAGCTTGGCTGCTTTCAAATTTTAGCAATTATGAATAAAGCAGTTACAAACATCTATGTGCAGGCATTTATGTAGACTTAAGTTTTCAGGTCCTTTGGGTAAATTTCAAATTTTACAAAAAACTAGTAAACTGTCTTCTAAAGTGGTTGTACCATTTTTGTATTCTTGCCAGCAGTTTATGAGAGAGTTCCATACCCTTGCCAGCGTTTGGAACTGTCAGTGTTCTGGATTTTGGCCATTCTACTAGGGGTATAGTGGTATCTCCCCGTGTTTTAACTCACATTTCCATAATGACATATGATGTGGATAATCCTTTCACATGCTTATTTTCCACCTGTACATCTTCTTTGGTGAGATGTCTGTTAATGTTTTTGACCCATTTTTAAATCAGGTTGAGTTCTAAGCATTGTTTGTATTTTTTTTCCTGGTTTGGGAGGCTTCTTTATTATTATTAATATTATTTTATTAACATATAATATATTATTTGTCCCATGGGCTACAGGTCTGTGAATTGTTAGGCTTACACACTTCACAGCACTCACCATATCACATACCCTCCCCAATGTCCATAACCCAACCACCCTCTCCATATCCCCCCTCCCTCCAGCAACCCTCAGTTTATTTTGTGAGGTTAAGAGTCTCATGATTTGTCTCCCTCCCAATCCCATCTTGTTTCATTGTCTGTATTTTAAATAACAGTCCTTCATCAAATGTCTTTTGCAAATATTTTCTCACAATCAGTAGCTCGTCTTCTCATTTTCTTGACATTCTCTCTTGCAGAGCAGAAATTTTTAATTTTAATTAAGTCCAGCTTATCGATTATTTCTTTCATGGATTGTACCTTTGGTGTTACATCTAAAAAGGTATCAGCAAATCCAAAGTCATTTATTTTTCTCTTACATTATCTTCCAAGAATTTTATAGTTTTGTATTTTTTTATTTATGTCACGGTCCATTCTGAGTTATTTTTTGTGAACTGCATATGGTCTGTATCTAGGTTCATTCTTTTTTCCCATACCAGATAGTCCAGCATCATTTCTTGAAAAACACTATCTTGGCTCCACTGTACTGTGTCAAAGATCAGCTGACTTGATCTATCTGGGTTTATTTCTGGGCTCTCTATTCTGCTCCAATCATCTATTTGTCTATTATTTCACCAATATCATATTGTCTTAATTTTTATAGTTTTTAGAGCAAGTCTTAAAGTCTTAAAGTAGTATCAATTCTTCAACTATGATCTTCTCTTTCAGTGATTTTTTGGCTATTCTGGGTCATTTGCCTCTCCATATAAACTTTAGAATCAGTTTGTCAATATCCATTAACTAATTCACTAAGATTTTTTTTTTTTAAAGATTTTATTTATTTATTTGACAGAGAAAGATCACAAGTAGGCAGAGAGGCAGGCAGAGAGAGAGAGGAGGAGGAGGAAGCAGGCTCCCTGCTGAGCAGAGAGCCCGATGAGGGACTCGATCCCAAGACCCTGAGATCATGACCTGAGCCGAAGGCAGCGGCTTAACCCACTGAGCCACCCAGGCGCCCATAATTCACTAAGATTTTGATTGGGATTGCACTGAATCAATATATCACTCTGGAATCTATTTTTCATTCCTCAATGAGACTTAATATTATTCTATCTCACACTATAAACCTGTATATACTTATTTTAGTAGTCCCAATAAACTGTAAATTCTTTAAGATTATGGGTAATTTGCTTAGTTATTTTTGAAAATTGCTGATTTGTTTGAAATATATAAATTGCCCAATGGAGCTTTTCAGCGATACAAGGAAAAGGGTGAGATTTGTTAACATATTAACATATACATAATTTAAAAACATAAAGCAGGATTAATTGTAACAATGGTTCATCTCCTAAAACAGACCACCCCTACTTCCATCTATTTTGCATCTTAATATTCTGTATTTTTCAAAGAGTTTTACAACTTTAAAAAGGTTTAAAAATCAAGGTTGAGATTTGCAGGTAAGATGATAGATTGAATACACACTTTTATCACTGTTACCTCTCCAAGAACCAGTAGAATGACAACAAATGATTTTTAATGCCTAAAACCATAAAGATAAAGGCAGTACAAAAGGAGAAAGCAGCCCCAAATCTGGGAGCTAGAAGGCATGTAAATGAGTGCTAAGTGACATAAAATTAACTGATTGCTAAGCAGTCAGGGAGGAAATCTAGGAAGCAACCATATTCTACAACTACAAAAGTTCAAGAAACGGGGATAAAGGTTGCATCAAAAGCAAGAAAATACTTATGGCTTGCATGGAGCACTGGGTGTGGTGAAAAAACAACGAATACTGTTTTTCTGAAAATAAATAAATTGGAAAAAAAATAAAATAAAAATAAAATAAAATAAATGTTTTTTTCATAAAAAAAAAAAAAAAAAAGAAAATACTTATGAAGCAGTTAACTGAGAGCTCCTCAACAGCAGCATTAGTCTAGAGGGCTAGACTCTTCTGAGGGAAGGGGGGGAAAAAAAAAAGTTTTTCTAAACAACAGCAAGAACAGTTAGGATGGAGTATCACACTGAGAAAAGGAAAAGAAGGGAAAGTGAAATAAATGTTTATACACAGAAACTCAGATCCCCTAGTTTTTTTCTCACTCAAAATTTCCAGAATGTTTGTACTCGGGATGAGTTAGAAGAGATCACTCTGAACATTCTAAGAGAATATAACAATACTGACATTTTATGTTCACCATTATAACTGCCCAGCATTTGACCTTTTAAAACTTCATTTGAGCCGCGCCTGTGTGGTTCAGTGGTTAAGCGTCTACCTGCAGCTTGGGTCATGATCCCAGGGTCCCAGGATCCCGGCCTCATCAGGCTCCTGCTCAGCAGGAGCCCTGCTTCTCCCTCACCCACTCCCCCTGCTTGTGTTCCTTCTCTCACTGTGTCTCTCTGTCAAATAAATAAATAAAATTTTTTTTTTTAAAAAACCTCATTTGCTAAATCCCCAAAAGTTTAGAATCTCAAATCAGCTTTTCGGTTTCCCACTATTGAAATCAGGCAAAAAGCCAAGGATTATCAGATATGAGGAAATTTTCATAATGAAACACAGAGAACAAAACAAGCATGCAAAAATATGAACGGAACAGAAATACACAGAGAAATTTTAAAAATTAGAAAGTCATTTACACACTTAGAATGACAGGAGTACCTGGGTGGCTCCATCACTTAAGTGGCTGCCTTTTACTCAGGTCATAATCCCAGGGTCCTGGGATCTGATCTGGCATCAGGCTCTCTGCTCAGTGGGGAAACTGCTTCTCTCTCTCCCTCTACCCTGCCCTGCTGCTTGTGCGCATACCCTCTTAAAAAAAAAAAATTAGAAAGGTAAATGAATATATTTATTCGATGAAACAATAATAGACATAAGAGAAATCTTGATAAAATAAGAAAAAAATGCTTGTACATAACTATGATAGCAGAAATATCAGATTCATCAGAAGTGTTAATAGTAGAACCAAAACACACCAAAAAATTAGAGAAATAGCATAGGAAAGATTAGAAAATTATAAAACTAGAGCAAGAAACCCAATATCTATATACTTGGAGCTCTACAAAGAAAGAACAGAGAAAGGAGGGAAGAAATTTTTAAAAATCGAGAAAATTTCCAGGGACTTGAGTTTTTAGATTGTGAAGTCCACTCTAAGTAACCAGCTTAATGGACACAATATACTGGCACTAATGACAGACACTCACTATAATATCATCATGAAATTTTGCAACACTAGGAACTGAAAGAAGATGCTCCAGCCTTATAGAAAGAATGAACACAGAATACCTTCCAAATTCTGAAAAAAAATATTTTCTAATTTTGGACCTGGCTGAACTAAACATAAATATAAAGGTGGAAGAATGATTTCTACAGATATGCTACAACCAAATTAATTAATTAATTAACTAATTAATTAATTACAAAAGAAGAAAAAAACACTTCTCATTAGCTCATTCTCTGAAATAAACCAGAACGGGCTTCTCTGAGAATGTGTAATTCAAGAAAGAGGAAGGCAAGAAAACCAGGGAACAGAAGGTCCAACTCAAAAAAGAGGAAAGGAAAAAAAAAAAAAATCAGTCCCCAGGAAATCATTAATGAAACACTCAAAACCACAGCTAAGTAGATGTTTGGAAAACAAGTCTAAATGGGAACATGTGAAAGACCAGGAGAAGCTGCTTTTACAGTGAGACAGATAAATTACCTGATGTCTTTTTCCATATTAACAGAAAACACAAACAATTGGGGGAAGAATTTGTAACTGAATTTGTGAAAAGTTCATAGAGAGCTAAGCAAATAAATAGCAACAAAAAATTAACTCTGGGGAAACAAAAATTTGCCAGTAAGGACAATTAGTAGTTCATCTGTTTTGCTCCTTAAATTCCACATATAAGTGCAATCATACGATATTTGTCTTTCTCTGATATTCTGTAATCTTGGTTTCAACTGCTTCTGTGACTCAAATTTTTTATTTTTAATTTTCTTAATTTTCCTCTGATACGTAAAGATACTACTTTTTAGTTTTATTACAACATTATAATCAGAGAATGTTTGCTGTGTTTTTTTTAACACTTAGCTCTTTCTTTGAGGCCTAATATAAAATCAATTTTTATGACTGCTTTTTTGCACATCTGAAAAGAAAGTATGTACTTAGATTTCTGGATATAAAATCCAATGAATATCAATTAGATCTAAATTATTAAATTTTATGTGATTTAGGCCTCTCATACCCTTACTTACTTTTTGGCCATTTGTATGTCAAAGAGTAGGAGAAGCAAATTAAAATGACACAAACTGAATGTGCTCCTGACTATTCTTTGTACTCCCTGTACCTTTGGTTATATTAATGTTGATGCTTTGGTATTTTACATGTAGATGTTTACAAGTGATAAATCACCATTTGGATTAAACCCTGTTTCATAATAAAATGTCTTCTTGGTCTCTCTTCAGTGTTTACTTTCTGTGAGAGGAGGGGTAATTCTTATTTCAATTTGTTTGATATTAGTATCACGACACTGCTTTCTTCAGCTTGCCTTGGTTAGGTATATCTGTTAATCACCTCTACTTTTAATCTTTCTAAGGCTGTGGTTTCTTACTGTGGTTTCTGTTTCTTATACTTAGTTTAAAGGTTAATTTTCTTTTGATGTAACTGCAGTATCTTTTCATTTTAACAGTTCAATTTTGTGAAGTTAAAATTTTTAATAGACAGGGACGCCTGGGTGGCTCAGTTGGTTGGACGACTGCCTTTGGCTCAGGGCGTGATCCTGGAGTCCTGGGATCGAGTCCCACATCAGGCTCCCAGCTCCATGGGGAGTCTGCTTCGCTCTCTGACCTTCTCCTCGCTCATGCTCTCTCTCACTGTCTCTCTCTCTCAAATAAATAAATAAAATCTTTAAAAAAAATTAAAAAAAAATTTTTTAATAGACATACATATCAGCAAACTTCATGACAAATGCTTTCCATTTTCATGAATATTTTGTCAATATTTGTTTTATAGTATTTTATTCATCCTTCTGATTTTTAAAGTTTATAGCTATATAAGCCTATAACTAGAAAGTATTAATGCTTACTTTTACAAGTATAGCTTTATATCATATTAAGTAGATTATAATGTACGCTATTTTTAATATTTACTACTTTCTCATATATATAAGAAGGAATTCACTATTTTTCCAAATTCTCTTGTACCATTTTAGTAGATAACATCTTTCATGTTTACCTTTATATTTTTTAATATACTTATAGCTCCATCCTTTGATAACTCGCTTTCAAATTTCATTTCTGACTACCATTTTCTCCACTATCCCCTCTTTAAAATTAAAGAAAATTAAAGATAGTATTCTGGTGACCATCTTCTCTACCATCCCCTTCCCAGATAAAATTTGTTAAGCACACTTTCTATCTTGTTAGGGTTTTTAACATTTACATTCTACTTGTAACCATCATCTTCACAATTATTTACTCTTTGTCCTAGATTTAATGGACACATCAACTCTAACCAGCAGTCATTTTACTATAGTTGCTTCACTAATTTTAATCTATGGCTTAAATTTTTCCTTGAGAATTTATTTTTTCATAAGCTCATGAAATGAATACCCCCTGAGTTGTCATATATTCAAATAAGTTTTAAATTATCTTTATACTTGAGTGACACTTTAAATGAATATAAAATTTTGTGGTCACTTTTTGCTTCCAGAGGGCTTTTAGACATTACTCTGATTTCTGACATTAAGACCTTAGATGAGTTGATATCTCATTGTATTTTTAATTTGTATTTTCCTGACGATAAGTGATGTTGAGCATCTTTTCATGTGTCTGTTAGCCACCTGTATGGTCTTTTTTTTTTTTTGGGAAAATGTCTACTCATGTCTTCTGCTCATTTCTTAACTGAGTAATGAGATATCACCTCACAATTGTCAGACTGACTAAAATCAACAACACAGGAAAAAACAGGTGTTGGCAAGGATGCAGAAAAAGGGAATCCTCTCACACTGTTGGTTAAACGTAAACTGGTCCAGGCACTCTGGAAAACAGTATGGAGCTTCCTCAGAGAGTTAAAAATAGAACCACCCTAAGATCCAGCAACTGCACTACCTAGTATTTACACAAAGGACACAAAAATACAGATTTGAGGAGTATGTCAGTGGCTCAGTCAATTTAAATGTCTGCCTTCAGCTCAGGTCATGACCCCAAGGTCCTAGGATTGATTGAGTTTCCCCTCCTCCCATCATGCTCAGTGGGAGGTCTGCTTCTCCCTCTCCCTCTGATTCTCTTCTCTGCTTGTTCTCTTTCCCCTCTCTCAAATAAATAAATACAATCTTTTAAAGAAAAATACAGATTCAAAGGAACACATGCAGCCTGATGTTTATGGCAGCATTATCACCAATAGCCAAATTATAGAAAGAGCCCAAATATCCATCAACTGATGAATGGATAAAGAAGTGGTGGAAATATATAATGGATATTACTGAGCCATAAAAACAATGGAATCTTGCTATTCAAAGGAACATGGATGAAGCTAGAGAGAGTACTATGCTAAGAGAAATAAGTCAGAGAAAGACAAATACCATATGATTTCATTTATATGTGGAATTTAAGAAATGAAACAGATGTACAGTGGGGGGGTGAACTAACCATAAAACAGATTCTAGCTATAGAGAACTAAGAATTGCTAGAAGGGAGGTAAGCATGGGGATAGCTTAAATGGGGGATGGGTATCAAGGTGGGCACTTGTGATGAACAGAGAGTGTTGTATGTAAGTGATGCATCACAAAATTCTACACTTGAAACTAATATTATGCTATATGTTAATTGTTATTTATATTTATTTATAATTGTTATTGAAACTGGAATTTCAATAAAAACTCGGAAGAAGAAAAAAAGACCTGCTATTAGTAGTTTGGGGCACATCTGATTACTCACTACCTCATATGTGAATTGATCATTACCTGGCTGCCTAATGGATTCTTTCTCACTGATATTCGACAGGTTTTAGTTTTCCTAGGTAAATATTTTCCAATATACATTTTACTTTTTCAAATTATAAATTTAAGTCCTCTTCTATTTATAGAATATTTTCATGTAATATGTATATACTTTTCCTACCCCATTATTTTACTCACTTCTTCCAGAAAACCAATTATAAAAATGTTGTTTCTCCCTTACAGTTTCAGCAGTATCTCTTCTTTGCACTATTTTGAAACTGCATTTATCTGTTTGATTTTCTTCCTTCCCCTTATTTCCTGATCTCTGAAAGCTCACTTTTTTATCTCCTTCTGTTATCTTGATACATTTTCTCTTAATTCTTGAAATTCTAGTTGGGGTATTTATTTTATACTGTTGACTGATGCCATACATTTTTAAATATATTTCTTCACAATTTTTACATGTCTCATTGCAACATCTTTATAAAGAATAGTCTTCATTTCTCATTTTCCTCTTACTTTCTTTATGTTTTTTTATTATCATCATATAGACAGTTTTTATTTATAAAAAGTTTCATTCTTATGATTTCTTTTAGTGAGAGGACTTCTTGGAGCAGCTACATAAAGGAGAGCCAATGGGAAGAGAGACCAGGGATATGTTACAGACTAGCAGCAGATCTTATGTACTAAGACTGTAAACACTCTGAGTTTCCTTAATATTTCCCAAAAACCCCACACTGGCAGTTAACACTTCTTACAATCCAAGATTTCTCCCCTCCCCCCTCTGTCACTGATATACTACTTCCTATAAAATTCTAGCTCACACTCTGCTTCTTGGGACTTCCAGGCTAAAAGGGTATATTGGAATGATTCCACCATGCCCTTCATGTTCCTACTGGATTTTGTCCTTATGGGGTATGCACTTTACTTGGAGAACAGTCCAGTTTTGGCTTTCTCTGTTCTGCATTCATTTTCCTCTTCTCTCACCATTATCCCATTGCTATCTGTGAAACTTATGGTACCTGGTAGTATTTCCTGAAAATTCAAATATTGTTCAACTGCTAGTTTTATTAAGGGTACATTTAAATTTTCTTTTTCTTCTACAAATGTTTGTATGAAAATTAGGGAACTGTCAGTCTTCATTCCAATATGCTAAAATCAGCTTTTTATTCCAACATGTTAAAACTAGATGCAAGAATGGAAATATTTTTAAGTCTTCGGCAGTGAAAAATACCTTCCTCTTGAAGACATTAGCAATGCAGAATTAGCATTAGTACTCATGGGGTATGTGCTTATCTCATCACTTGTCCTATCAGTGATACACTATTTAGATTAGAGAGAATTTTATAAGTGTGAAGAAACTTTACAGAAACATTTGCCTTTTCACTACCTGATTTTAGGATCCAAGATAAGTATCTTAACAGCGTATGAGAAAAAGATTTAAAAATGCTTATTCCTTTTTTTTTTTTTAAAGATTTTACTTACTTACTTTAGAGAGGGAGAGTACAAGCAGGAAGAGCAGCAGAGGAAGAGGGAGAAGCAGGCTCCCCATTGAACAGGGACCCACCACTACATGGGGTTTGGTCGTAGGACCCCAGGATCATGACTTGAGGCAAAGGAAGATGCTTAACTCTATTTATTTGAGAGAGAGAGTGAGAGAGAACAGGAGGAGGGTCAGAGAGAGAGAGAATCCCAAACAGACTCCCTGCTGAGCGAGGACCTTGATGCAGGTCTCCATCTCATGACCCATGCAATGATGACCTAAGGTAAAACCAAGAATCAGACACTTACCCAACTGAGCCACCCAAGCACCTCAAGGAAGAACATTTAAAAAAAAATTATAATCATCTGACTTGACTATTTTAAGTGCAAATGGATAGAAAAATTCAAAATGAGGAGCAGAATTCACCAAAGCTGTACTTATTTTTCTTTGTGGACAAATTAATTTAAAAGGACTGCCTCATAATCCAAAGGAATAATAAAATACTTGATATTCGTGCTGCTTGTACCTTGATATTATGATGATTTGACTTCACCTAGTTCTGCCAAATTGTAAGACTAAGACAATAAAGACTGTCTTCTGAAATTGAAAATATAAAATCAGTACTCAATAAATTTGCTAATAATATCACCATTAAGATATTAAAGAGTCCTCAGGCAAATTGAATATAACTAGACTGAAGATCGTAACATACATCAAGAAAGACTTTTGAACAGAACATAGTTTGATCAGTCATGTAAGCCTTAGAGAAGATATATCTCAAGACCCAGCACTTGTATAGTATATACATGGAAACCTGTTGAGGGAGAAGGATTCCTTGCCACGCACAGTTGTCCTGTTTGCCCTGGAAGGTGTATGTTACAATGCCAGTACCATTAAACATTTACTTTTTCTACATACCTTCCTTTTTTCTGATTGTAGGCTTGTCAAGAAATCTTTCAATAACTTGTTTTCATTTGAAGTCACCTATTGTTTGGGTTTTTGACTTTAGGATTTAAAGAAAGCTTTGGTCCACTCCATAAGGAAAACAAACAAAGATGTAAACATGCAATTTTTCATGTGATTTTGAGGGTGACTGTGAAGACCATCCTGCTATTTCAAGTCCTAAATGGGAAAATGTGCTAAATCAGAACAGTATTTGGACCCCCTGACAGTTTCATTTCTAAAGGTAAATTAATAAATTAGCATTCTGGTTTGACACGTTAGTCTCTTAGGAGCCTATTCAAAAGAAATCCATATCTGTAAGTCTGAACAACTCTGGAAAACTGAAAAAAAAGTTCTGTGTGACCAATGGCCAGATAGAGGTGGCTCGGTTTGGTGTCCTCTAGATAAATTCGAATGTATTCAGCTTGGATAGAGGAATTTCAGTATCAAAGTGACTTAGAAAAATGGAACACACATATATCAACTGCATCCCAGGCAGGTAATCATCAATGGGCAAGACCAAATTGAATGAAGAGTTCAAAAACAATTTTCATCTTTAAATTTCACTTTTGTTACCTCTAAAATTAATGACAAGAGATTCATTCATATGAGTCTAGATATTTCCCTCACTTGTTAATTCACACACAAACTTAGATTTATAGCCAGATAGATTAGAAACACCAGTGAAATGAAAAATATAGGAGATTAAGTAATAACATATTGGGGTCCATGGGAGAGAAGTGAAAAAATGAGTAAATGATACTATATATTTAAAGAATATTAAACAAAAGAAGAGTGAACAAAGGCTTCCCACACAAATCTCTTGAACTTAATTAACTAATCAATATTCAAGGATCTCAACGAATATGAATAGCAAAAGTTTAATGTCAATGCATAATAAATAATCTTAAAACATCACTGATGTGTACTTTGAAATAGCAAAGGTAAAAAACAGAAAAGGTAGCAGGTAAATCAGCAGACTAAAAGAAAATTAAGTGTGGGTGAACTAATCAAAGCTGTTAGTTTTTATTTTTCTCTCCCTATAAAAAAGATATAATAAGACTGTATTTCCCCCAAATTTGCCCAAACATTATATAAATTAAATAAACAGATTTCTTAAAAGAACAGTGGACAACAGAGGGCTTTTCCTTCATGTTTGCTGTGCCACTGGTAAGATGTGAATGACCAAGTATACCTCTAACTTCAAAAGTTTAGCCAATATTCAAAATGATCTAACTAAAGGAACTGATTTATCATTTTCTTATCATTTTTATTCATTCATATCAAATTAACACATGCTCATAAAAATTCCAGGCCTGAGACATTTCTACACAGGGAGCCTCAAGATGCATTCTTCAATAATAAAACATTCATTTGGACTTGGGAGGAACAAAATGGTGGAGGATAAGGAAACCTAAATTTCATCTGGTCCCAGGAATTCAGCTAGACAGTTATCAAACCATTCTGAACACCTGCAAACTCAACAGGACATCAAAGAAGAGAATAGCAGTAATTCTATGAACAGAAAAGTGACCACTCTCTGGAAGTGTATATTTTTCTGGGGTTGTTGTTACCCTTTTAGCATTTTGTTCTCTCATTTATCTATTCTTATCTGGATAAAATGACAAGGTGGAAAAACTGACCTCAAACAAAGGAACAAGAGGCAGTAATGACTCCTAGGGACCTAATCAATATGGAAATTAGTAAGATGTAGGAACTAGAGGTCAGAATGACAATATAAGGATACTAGCTGGGCTTGAAAAAAATCATAGAAGATACTAAAGAATCCCTTTCAGGAGAAATAAAAGATCTAAAATTTCACAAGTTGAAATCAAAAAAGCTATTAATGAGGTGAAATAAAAAATGGAGACTTTTACTGCTAGGATAAATGAGGCAGAAGAGGGAATTAGTGATATAGAAGACCAAATGATGGAGAATAAAGATGCTGAGAAAAAGAGAGATGAACAACTACTGCACCACAAGGAGAGAATTCAAGAGATAAGTGATACCATAAGACAAAACAATATTAGAATAATTGGGATCCCAGAAAAAGAAAGAGAGGGGCAGAAAGTTTATTAGAGTAAATTATAGCAAAGAACATCCGTAATTTGGGAAAAGAAACAGACATAAAATTCCAGGAGGCAAAGAGGATCTCCCTCGAAATCAATAAAAATAGGTCCACACCCTCTCACCTACCTAGTAGTAAACTAGGTAGTCGTAAACCTTATAAGTCTCAGAGACAAAGAGAAAATCCTGAAAGCAGCTGAGGACAAGACATCTGTAACCTACAACAGTAGAAATACTAGATTGGCAACAGACCTACCCAAAAAGACTTGGCAGGCCAGAAATGACTGGTATGATATATTCATAGCACTAAACAAGAAAAATAAGCACTCAAAAATACTATATCCAGCTAGGCTGTCATTGAAAATAGAAAGAGAAAAAAAAGCTTCCTGGACAAACAAAAACTAAGAGAATTTTCAAACACCAAACCAGCCCTAAAGGAAATAATTGAAAGGGGTCCTCTAAGCAAATAGAGAGCCTAAAAGTAACAGACCACAAAGGAGCAGAGACAATATACAATGACAGTCTCCTTACAGGCAATACAATGGCACTAAATTCATATCTTTCAATATTTAAATGGGCTAAAGGCCCCAATCAAAAGACACAGGGTATCAGGATGGATTAAAAAAAAAACAAGACCCATCAATACGCTATCTGCAAGAAACTCATTTTAGACTCAAAAACAACCCCAGATTTAAAGTGAGGGGGTGAAGACCATTTACCATGCTAACGGACATCCATCCAAAGAAAGCTGGAGTGGCAATCCTTATATCAGATAAATTAGATTTTAAGCCAAAGACTACAAAAAGAGATGAGGATGGATACTATCATACTTAAAGGGTCTGTCCAACAAGAAGATCTAACAATTGTAAATATCTATGCCCCTAACATGCGAGCAGCCAACTACATAAACAATAACAAAATCAAAGAAACCCATTGACAATAATACAATAATAGTAGGGGACTTTAACACTCCCCCCATTGACATGGACAAATCATCTAAGCAAAAGATCAACAAGGAAATAAATCCTTTAATGACACACTGAACCAGAGGGATATTATGGCTATATTCACATAATTCCATCCCAAAGCAAAAGAACACATATTCTTCTCTAGTGCACATGGAACATTCTCCAGAATAGATCCCATCCTGAGTCACAAATCAGGTCTCAACTGGTAACAAAAGACTGGGATCATTCTCTGAATATTTTCAGACCACAATGCTTTGAAACTAGAACCCAAGCACAAGAGGAAAGTTGGAAAAAAAACGCAAATACATGAAGGCTAAAGAGCATCATACTGAAGGATAAAAGGGTCCACCAGAAAATTAAAGAATTTTAAAAATTCATGGAAACAAATGAAAATGAAAACACAACTGTTCAAAATCTTTGGGATGCAGCAAAAGTAGTTCTAAGAGAAAAATATATAGCAATACAAGCCTTTCTCAAGAAACAAGAAAGGTCTCAACTATACAACCTAACCCTACACCAAATGGAGCTGGAGAAAGAACAGCATAGAAAGCCTAAACCTAGCAGGAGAAGAGAAATCATAAAGATCAGAGCAGAAGTCAATGAAATAGAAACCAAAAGAACAGTAGAACAGATCAATAAAAGTAGGAGCTGGTTATTTGAAAGAATTAATAAAGTTGACAACCCCCTGGCCAGATAATCAAAAAGAAAAGAGAAAGAATCCAAATAAACAAAATCATAAATAAAAGAGGAGAGATCACAACCAACACCAAAGAAATACAATTATAAGAACACATTATGAGCAACTATATGCCAACAAACTAGACAATCTAGAAGAAATGGATGCATTCCTAGAGCCATATAAACTACCAAAACTGAACCAGGAAGAAAGAAAACCTAAACAAACCCAAAACCAGTAAGGAAATTGAAGCAGTCATCAAAAATCTCCCAACAAACAAGAGCCCAGGGCCAGACGGCTTCCCAGAGGAATTCTACCAAACACTTAAAGAAGAAATAATACCTATCCTTCTGATACTGCTCCAAAAACTAGAAATGGAGGGGAAACTTCCAAACTCACTTTATGAGGCCAGCATTACCTTACCCATTACATTACCTGATCCCAAAACCAGACAAAGACCCCATCAAAAAGAATTGCAGACAAGTATCCTTGATGAACACAGATGCAAAAATTCTCACCAAAATACTAGCCAATAGGATCCAACAGTACATTAAAAGGGTCATTCACCATGACCAAGTGGGATTTATTCCTGGGCTGCAAGGTTGGCTCAACATCCACAAATTAATCAATGTGATACAATATATTAATAAAAGAAAGGAAAAGAACCACATGATACTCTCAACAGATCCAGAAAAAGCATTTAGCAAAGTACAGCATCCTTTCTTGATCAAAACTCTTCACAGTGTAGGCATAGAGGGTACGATATCATCAAAGCCATCTATGAAAAACCCACAGCAAGTATCATTCTCAGTGGGGAAAAACTGAGAGCTTTCCCCCTAAGGTCAGGAACATGGCAGGGATGTCCACTATCACCACTGCTATTCAACACAGTATTAAAAGTCTTAGCTTCAGTAATCAGACAACAAAGAGAAACAAATGGCATCTGAATTGGCAAAGAAGAAGTCAAACTAATTCTTTACAGATGATTTGATATTTTATGTGAAAAACCCAAAAGACTCTACCCCAAAACTGCTAGAACTCATACAGGAATTCAGTAAAGTATCAGGATATAAAATCAATGCACAGAAATCAGTTGCACGTCTATACATGAACAGCAAGACAGAAGAAAGACAAATTAAGGAGTTGATCCCATTTAGAATTTGCATCCAAAACCATAAGATACCCAGGAATAAATCTAACCAAAGAGGCAAAGAATCTGTATTTAGAAAACTATAGAATACTCATGAAAAAAACATGAGGAAGACATAAAGAAATGGAAAAATGTTCCATGCTCATGGAGTGGAAGAATAAATATTGTGAAAATGTCTATGCTACCTAAAGCAATCTACACATTTAATGCAATCCCTATCAAAATACCAGTAACTTTTTTCACAGAAATGGAACAAATAATCCTAAAATTTGTATGGAACCAGAAAAGACCCTACATAGCCAGAGGAATGTTGAAAAAGAAAAGTAGAGCTGGTGGCATCATAATTCCAGACTTCAAGCTCTATTACAAAGATATCATCATCAAGACGGTATGATACTGGCACAAAAACAGACACATAGGTCAGTGGAACAGAATAGAGAGCCCAGAAATGGACCCTTAACTCGATGTTCAACTAACCTTCATCAAAGCAGGAAAGAATGCCCTATGGAAAAAAGACAGTCTCTTCAACAAATGGTGTTGGGAAAAATGGACAGCCACACGCAGAAGAATCAAACTGGACCATTTCCTTACGCCACACACAAAAATAAACTCAAAATGGATGAAAGATCTCAATGTGAGACAGAAATCCATCAAAACCCTTCAGGAGAACAGAGGCAGCAATTTCTTCGACCTCAGCCTCAGCATCTTTTTCTAGAAACATCAACAAAGGCAAGGGAATCAAGAGCAAAAATGAACAATTAGGACTTCATTAAGATCGAAAGCTTTTGCACAGCAAAGGAAAGAGTCAACAAAACCAAAAGTCAACCAACAGAACAGGAGAAGATATTTGCAAATGGCATATCAGATAAAGGGCTAGTATCCAAAATCTATAAAGAACTTATCAAACTCAATGCCCAAAGAACAAATAATCCAATCAAGAAATGGGCAGAAGACATGAACAGACATTTCTGCAAAGAAAACATCCACATGACCAACACACACATGAAAAAGTGTTCAACCTCACCTGGCATCAGGGAAATACAAATCAAAACCACAATGAGATACCACGTCACACCAGTCAGAATGACTGAAATTAACAAGTCAGGAAATGACAGGTGTTGATGAGGATGTGGAGAAAGGGGAACCCTCCTACACTGTTGGTGGGAATGCAAGCTGGTGTAGCCACTCTGGAAAACAGTGTGGAGGTTCCTCAAAAAGTTGAAAATAGAGCTACCCTATGACCCAGTAATTACACTACTGGGTCTTCACCCTAAAGATACAAATGTAGTGACCTGAAGGCACACATGCCCTCCAATGTTTAAAATAGCAATGTCCAAAATAGCCAAACTATGAAAAGAGCCTAGATGTCCATCAACAGATGAATGGATAAAGAAGATGTGGTGTATATATATACAATGGAAAATAATGCAGCCATCAAAAAAATGAAATCTTGCCATTTGCAAAAACAAGGATGGAACTAGAGGGTATTATGCTAAGCAAAATAAGTCAATCAGAGAAGACAATTATCATATGACCTCTCTATTATGAGGAATTTGAAAAACAAGACAGAGGATCATGGGGGATGGGAGAGAAGAACAAAACAAGATGAAACAGAGAGGGAGACAAACCATAAGAGAATCTTAATCTCGGGAAACAAACTGAAGGTTGCTGGAGGAGAAGAGGGTAGGAGGGACAGGGTGGCTGGGTGCTGGACAATGGGGAGGGTTTTTGCTATAGTGAATGCTGTGAATTGTGTAAGACTGATGAATCACAGACCTGTGTCCCGAAACAAATAATACATTATATGTTAATAAAAATATAAATAAAGGAAGGAAGGTAGGAAGGATAAAAAATTTGGTGCTCATTGTGATTCTCTTGGAACTTAATGAAAGAAGACTGTAATGCAGGTTCTCTCCTATGGAGAGGTGTTCCCTATGGAATGCTCAAGAACAAATACTATTTTTGAAGTAAAATCGTGAATCTCCACTGCCCAGGAATATGGCTCACTTTAATATCACATTCAAAATCCTTCACTGAATTCAAACTAAGTTTCTAGTCCTAGAAACTTACTTCTTCCTTTCTTCCTCTAAACCCCCGTGCTCTCATGATGCTGAACAACCTACCACATTACAAATATGCCAAGTATTTTCAGAATTTCTTTTCTATTTTCTCTGCTTAAAATACAGGTATAACCCCATCACAGTCTCATTCATTCTTTAAGACTGAGATAAAACATAGAAGCCACAGACAAAGCTAATTCCATTCTCCCCTATGGTTCTGAAGCATTTTGTTCAATTCTCCATTCAGCCCTCCTGCATATGGTATGTTAATATATCTGCCTCACAAATCAGAACACAAGCTCCATGTGTGTAGGTACTGTGCTGCCTATATCCTTAAAGTTGCATCATTTTGCAAAACTCTTGATACTCTCAATAAACTTAACAAACACAGAATTTCAGGAGTAGCCTCTCAGTTCATGTGAACATAGGCCTACCATGCTAGTAACAATTACATGTCAGTGTTGACCCTAAAGCATGCACCTAGGTTCCGTTCTTGTTTCTCACTGGTGAGGTCAGGTTGTGTGTATTCACTGGCCCTTCTGAAATAGAATATTTTTATTGTAGGAACCCTCATTTTCAGGGTAGCAATGATTCCACTGAAGCTGATTTATGTGGCTGCAGAGAGGCAGGACTTACAGAAGGGTTCTAATGGCACTTTCTGCTCACTCATACCACATGTATCATTCAGCCATGGCTCAAAATGCTATAAAAATGTCTCTGCCTGGATGATGAAACACATCAATCCCCAGGTATGCCAGAGATTTGAAAATAAAAAGTAAATCTCCTCCTTGGGTGGGATCCACATTATCATGCAATTTGCGAGCCTACCCACGTGAACCCCTTTCAGGAACTTTTAGATCAGTGGAGCAGCTATTAAAGTGCCATCAAAGCATTTTTGACTCCATAGAATTAATCATGAAATCTGTTCCTGCCAGCTCACTTATCATATTCGAAATATTAATTTAGAGAAAAATTAAATCGGACACCCACCAACAGCAACATTTTGCCCTTCAGAACTCCCCTTCATATTGATTTATTAATGGCTGCCAGAATAGTGTACTAGAACAATTTATTACTTCTTTCTGGATGTTTCTATATGCTTACAAATAGTCCTTAGGAATGAGAGGTGTTATCTGACAGTCTTTTGACAGGGGTATTTTTCAATTTGCGTAACATTTGGGGGATTTATTGAAATTTAAGGAAGAAGTTTCATTTTCATATCAAACTTCAATAAGTTTTAAAGCCAGGGTGGTCATCTGACTATGGAGCAAGTCAGAGATCATATAAAACTTAGTGCATCATGGAATCCACTCTGCACTGTGATGAAGAGCTGTAAAACGCACAAAGGAAGTACAGAGTATCCTTTTATGAGCTATGTAAATATTCTTTTTACTTTTACTATTAAGATCTTAAATACTCACATCAGCACTTGAGTGCCATGAAAGTTTAAATGATCAAATGTGACAGGACATATTTCAGGCTGTAAAAACAAATAATTTTCTTATCCTGAGACAACTTTACTCCCTGGACTTTAGAGAAAATCACACGGAGCAGAGTCACTGAACAACCCTTACAAGGCCCAAATTTGCCATCCTATTTGTATAAATCATATCACCAACTCAGATACAAGTAAGAGACAATCCTGTTTGAGTAATGGGCTTTGTGTTTCATTCACATTCTTTAATGGTGACCATTATTCTGAATCCTTCACACTGTAGCAAATATTTATGGATTTTTTTTTCTTGATCTCTGTGGCTAGAAACGTACATGGAGCGAAACCACAGGAGACTCCAGAGGTCCACATGTGGTCCAGAAGAGGAAAGCATGGCACCCGTATTGTCTTATAATGCTAGTGATCAACACTGAAACCAGAAGTCTCCCCTTTCTGTACGACAGAATTCTGGGAATGACACCAGAACTCTGCCTCTTACTTTCCTGAGACAAACCTAAACTTTAGGCTACCTGAGATACACACTGTTCGAATGCACTGACTGCTTTTTTGGAGCTCTGTGCCTTTTAATTTGCTTATTCCTCTGGCTGAATACCTGTCTTTTCTCTGACAATGCCTGTTGGTCCTTTAAGACTGTTCAATAATCACCCTTCTAAGAAGCTGCATTAGCTTACTAATCCTGCTGAGGCAAATAACTTAAAACAATACAAATTTATTACTTCACTATTCTAGAAATGTCAAGTCCAGAACAGGTGTGCAAGCTTTTGGGGAGAATCCTTTTCCTTTCCTTTTCCAGTTTCTTGATGCCACCAACATTCTTTGTGTCTTGGCACTTTCCACCATCTTAAAACCCATCAAGGTACATCTTCTCATCTCTCTTCCATTATCATACTGCCTTCTCCTCTATAATCTATGCCTCTGTCTTATAAGGTACTTTGTGATTATATCAGTCCCACCCAATATAAACCAGATTAAACTTCCCATCTCAAAATCTTTAACTTTATCACACACACAAAGCTCCTTTTGCAATGTACAGTAATATATTCATGGGTTCTGGGAATTAAGACATGAACATCTTTGGTGGGGAAGGCATTATTCTGTCTAACACAGAAAACTTCACTAATTTCCTGCCATAGAATAAAGCTTTGCCATCCTCTGGGTAAAGCAGAACCTTAGCTGTATACTCCCCTGAGACAGGTACGGATGATTACCCAGGACACTGATATATATAAAACATGTTAGAACAACACTGTAAATGCAATAAGTTGGAAGAAATTGTGTTTTCCAGAAAAGCTCCCAGAAAAGGAGTTTGTTTAGTTAGAGGGAGTACTTCAATAAGCTACTTAGATGGGAGAGACGATGATGGGGCTCTGAAGGAACATACAGGCCATCACACTGCTTTCTAAAGAGAACTCTTGTTTACAGAGTGGGGTCTGAGATGCCAAGGCCATCCTTCTCTGCCTCTTCCAACCACAAACTCAACTCCCTTTCTAAATTAAAAAAGGAAAGAATACACATTTAAACAATATTTGTTGGAAAGGAAACAAAATTATCAGTCAGTATAAGGACTAACAGAATGCAGGTGAGGACCTATCTATATTTTAGTTCTTATCACTTTGGTATAAATATTTTCATCTATAAGGGGATAAAAGCTTTTAAACACATGTTGTTGACTAGATTAAATATGTAAAATGTTTAGAACAGCTCCATACACATAGTGAATGCTTAATAATCATTAACTACCCTCGCTGGGCATTACTGGGCTTATATGATAGCTGCCTCATTTAATAGGTTGCATATTCTTCAAACTCCAACATTAATAATTTCTGCAATGGCTAGAACTTCATTGTCCAATACAACAGCAAGTAGCCACATCTGGCTCTTTACATTTGCATCATATTAATTAAAATTACATAAAAATAAAAATACAGTTCCTCAATCACACTAGCCATATTTCAAGTGCCCAGTGGCCTATGCCCTTGTGGCTAATGATTACCTTATTGGACAGCAAAAATATGGATCATTTGCATCAACACAGAAAACATTACTGCATGACCCATTCAATATATACCTCAGTGTCAAAGAGAATTATAAGATTTTTTTAGGGGAGGTAGATAAATGTTTAATGTCTCATAGAATCATACATATGTGGCAGTCATAGTTTCTTTCATGGTGAATCTTAAAGACACAATAGATCTGAAATCAAATAAACACAGCATTTTTTTTTAACTCTAAGATGGGTACACACTGGGCTTTGAAGTTCTGATATTGTGATAAAGATATCTTTTTTTGGTTTCCAACCTCTAGCAGCAATCAGCCAAAAACTATTAACCTTCTTGTGGTAATGACTCCATTTTCTCAGTCTTTAAAACTCTGGCTAGATTAGGGGAGGCCAGAATAGAGGACATTTAACAATTCAGGCCATGTATACATTATCAAGGATGAACAATACGCCCCAATGTTCTGACTCTCAACATATCATCTGTCACTACTCTAACATTTTTTAATATTCCACTCATATTTTCTGTACCTAGTCCCAATAGTAGTACAGAATTTATTCTTATTGTAAGTCCTCAGTATGTAGAATTCAAAATACAGGCTAAAGCATGAATGGCAAGTATGCCACTATTCCAAAATTCTTTGCCGACAGCAGACACTATTAATCAACCTATAATATTCTCAACCATTAGCTTGGGATATAGCATCAGAATCCTTCTCAACACAAGTCTCCAGGTAGCATCCATTAAACAGTTGTTATTGACATTTCAGTTGACACCTACCTGTCATTCCTGGGTCAAAGGATGGTTTAGAGGACTAAAAGAATCAAAGAAGCAGAGGATCACCAATTGTTTTAGTTAAACAATGCTTTCCTTAAGATGAAATAAAGTTTTCATTTCTTTTCCTTTTTTCCGTATAAGAGAAATGGTCTTTAACCAAGAACTCAGTGGAGCAACAGTGCCACCCAATGGCTGGTTAGGATAGTTTTGCATTTAGCTGTTACTATTTTAACAGAGAAACTGTCTTCCACAGATAAAAATGGGAACTGGAATTGACTACTAGCTGCTTTAGCTTCTACTTACCGTTTTTCTAAATGATAGATACAGAAAAGGTAGGAGGCATCCTGAGAAATGGAATTGTCTTAAAACAAAACCCTCAGCACGTCCCTGCTATCAAATCAAATAGCTCAACAACAAAAAAGGCTCCATTTGAATGATAAATGAACAGGATGGATTTCCACCTCTCATTTGTAAGTGGGTGGAATGGGCAACAGTTCTCCAAACCTGCCCCTACTCCCAGGTGAGCATGGTTCTTTTTTTCCTATTTTCTAATAAATCAGTTTGCTAAACATACCCTACTAGAAACATTAGAGTAGGTATATGTATTGCAGCATTTTATATGCAGAAAAGGAGTATAAAGGCTATGACAAGTGTTATAAATAGGACTATTATTTAGTTTAAAGGGAAGCAGAATTTACATTTCCCAAATCGGAGACCACTCAAGCTTTGAGATTCAAGTAAGCAAAATAAATCTGAGCTTTTTGCAGTGTGAAATCGAAGCTCTAACTCTATTAATAGAAGAGGTGAGTAATAGATTTCCCTGGTTGGATGGTGGTGAGTTTTTATTACCCAATCTTCGTGATCTGCATAGCTCACCAAACACTTCCAACCATGAGGTGACAGGGAGTCCCCAGGCACTGAGGTTGCATGTTGTAAGTGCTGGAATTTTTCTCCCTTGGAGGAACTTATTTAAAGATCTGGAGACATCCCCACGAGACTTAAGCCCAAGGAAAGGAAAAAGCCTCCTGCTTTTCTTTGAAACTTCAATCAGTCAGAGAGCTCATCAAGACTTTTTAAAACTATACTAATGTTCCTTAAAAAATATTCCAACAGTCAAACAGAATGAGTTGGGGCTGGGTTGATGTGATCTTTGTTTAATACATGAAGAGGTGACATGCAAATGTGCATTACTGTTTACTGTGATTGCTATGATTAATCACTTTAGAAAAACAAATCCCCAATCTGGCATCCATTTGTGGTCAGAGGGCTTTTGTTCAAAACTTTTTTATTCAACCTTTGTCCTCTTATTTCATTTAGTTTTTATCTTAGTGACTTGGACTGTTTTGCTGATAAATACGATTAAATGGAAAGTGACTCTGGCTTTGAAAATGAAATGTATAGGCTGAACAGAAGCACATAGTAAATTAGCAAAGACCAAAAAAATACCTCTAGTGAATCTGAGAAGAATATTCAATTGAGGTGATGTTTCTTCACTGAGTCAATCAAGAAGTTTGATTAAAAGAAGTTTTATGAGTTATTTGAGGGTTTCCTTTGAATAACTTATACTTTGCTCATAGAGCGATGAGATAATAGAAACTAATTCATTGAGAGTCAGGGTAATACGGGCTGTAGGGTGTGAGATTTGACATCAGATGGCCTGTGCTTGAATTCCAGTTCAGCCACAAATTATCTATGTGAATTTTAGTAAATTAATGTCTGTGGGTCTCAATTCTGCCCAGAATCTGTTAAATGGAAACATCAATAGCCCAAATCCATAATATTGTTATGAGAATTAATGAGTTCTGTCTACTATCTATGATGAGGGGATGAAATATTCCAATACTCTCAAGTCCTCCAAGGTAACCTGGAGGGGTAAGAGATGTGAGAAGAAAGAAAGACTGAAGTTAGAAAGTGATTTGTCTTAGAAATGTAACTAGCAGCATCCTAGAAAGTAGTCTCCGAAGAAAGGGAGAGGCAAAGAAGGAAAACAAGGAAGAATATGGGCTCTGAGGTCAAACCACCTAAATTTTAAAATGTTTTCACCACTTCCTAGCATCATGATGACACATCTCCCAATCTCCATGTGTACCATGAGAATAATAATAGCATCCTTCCTCCCAGAAGCTAAAGGGGATAAACTGAGGTACGACATACATAGATTTTATATACTACATAGCTCAGAGTAAACATTTAACACATGGGTTCCAAAAACAAAATTCACCTTCTTTGTAGTTGAAGTAATAACATACATGGTTGTGTCTGTGCTTATTTTCACTGACAGAGGCTGTTTAGAGAGTTTAGAAATTGTCAAGTCATGCAAAGTTAAATAAGCTTTGTAGTAGATAGAGAAAAAGAGAACATAATCTACAGAATTTATATAGTAAATTCCCCCAAATCCTAACTCTTTAAACTAATGATTCTTTGCTATAAAGCTACTATGTTCAGCTTTTCCAGGTAGAAAGCATCAGGGAGACAATCTCTGCCTTAAAGGAGCAGGAATTCTAGTTCAGGAGACAGAATGTTAACATATTAAATGTCAAGTAAGGGGGTCCCATAACAAAGACTGAGAGAGGCTTTTGCACAGTGCTAAAGACTCAAACCCAGACTGCCTGGATTTGATTACTGACATTACTTAGTGGGGTCACTCTGGAACTGTGTGGCCTTGGGCAAGTTACCTAACTCCACTATACCTTACTTTTCACACCTATAAAAGAAGGTTATAATAATAATACTTACCTAATATAGGACAGTTGTACAGAATAAGGCAGTTAAAATATATAAAGTACCTAGAGCATATTTAGTGTTAAATAACTATTTACTACTACTACTTCTACTAGTGGTAATAAAGGTCCACCAATAAAGGCACTGTTGGAACCAGATGTGTTTCATAACTTTTCTGATATTAGAATGATAACATGGTATGAACCTGATATATTACACAATCATCCCAGTGGGCTCTCTGACAGCACCTATACGTAAAAACATCAATATAACTACAGTATGAATTTCCACACTTGTTAGCGAAATAAACACCTATAAAGAGACTCACACCCAGCAAAGTCAAATTTCACTCATAAATGAATTCAAATTGGGTAAAATTTATTACCAGATGAGTTTAAAAAGCTTTTCATTTCAGAGCTTCTTGAATTTTGGCTTTGTGGATCTGTATGGCTAGGAACATTTGCAAGAGATTAGGAAGGCTTTGTAGATAGGCATTTTTTCTTGGTAAACAAGGACAGAGTTACCAGCAAAGGGAATTTTGACAGATTCAAGCAGGATCACCCCCCACACCACCACCCCTTAGGACAAAAAGGCAAAGGGAAAGTGAGGCTGGACTTATATATCACCTGATCCCCAAGACTGGCAAAGATCAGACAAGACTAAACTGTTATAATCCAAAAATGTTAATTCTTTTGGAACAGCCACGTATCTTTAGGCTAATGTGTGGAGCCAGAGACTGTAAACCAAGAGGCATGGATACCAGTGGAGGCCTTACAGATGTGTTTTGCTTGGTGACACAGTGCTTGGTATTAGGAGTTTGGAGACTTCAAGGAGGTCATATACTTGCCATTTGCCACAGATGAACCATCCCATCACTATCTACTGTCTTCACCCAGATGGACTCTCTCCTTTCTATCTCCTGGTCTCTCCTGACATAGGAATTTTTGACTTCTCATTAGCAAATAAAAGAAAATAATGCTTTGAAATGAGGCCTGAGATTTCAAAAGATCAGTTATGTCATGAACCCATCTTACAGTCTCTATGCAGAGTGGCAGAGAGGTTTCATCCTAAAAGCCAGTTTTCTTGATTTGGCAGTGACTGCCTAAAATGCTATTATGAAGATGTTTTAGGCTGCTGCCAGGCTCAATGTTATAGAAGAGGAGAAACACAGCATTAATTTGTTCTATGTGCTATATCACTTGTTCTCAAAATATAATCCAGTGAATAATACAACATGTATATAACATGTAATAATATAACATGTATATTCCTTCCCTGTGTTGTCCAAAATAGTACTGGCTACATGTGGCCAGCAAGCAATGGAAATATGAATAACCCAAGTTGAAATCTACTGTAAGAATAAAACACACACCAGATTTCAAAGGCTTTGTACAAAAAAATAATGTAAAATACTCCACTAGTAGATTTTAATACTGGGGTGCCTAGGTGGCCCAGTCAGTTAAGATGTCTAGCTCTTGATTTTAGCTCAGGTAGCGATCTCATGGTCACGAGATAGAGTCCCACGTTCTGCTCCACTCAGTATAGATTCTCTCCTCCTCTCCATCTGCCCCTCCCTCCACCCCTCACTCTCTCTCAAATAAATCTTTGAATAAATAATACATTTTAATATTGGTTATACAGTATAATATTTTATATTGAGTCAATAAAATACATTATTAAAGTTAAGTTTACTTTTATTTTTGCCTTTTTTTTTTTAAATGTAGGCTCCATGCCCAATGTAGGACTTAAACACATATGACCCTGAGATCAAGAGTCATGTATTCTACCAACTGAGCCAGCCAGGCACTCCTTTTTTTTTTTTTTTTTGGCTTTTTTAATGTGGCTGCTAGAAAATTTGAAACACATATGTGTCTCATAAGACATTTCTATTAGATACCACTGTTTTATATTATACATGTTAATGATGTATATTATTTATACATCATTTGTATTATTTGTGCATTTTTAATGAACTACAGACCCCCACCAAATTATTATTTCAGGGGGGAAAAAAGAATTTCCTGTTAATGTTTGTTAGGAAAAATGATGAAAGTTTCCAGTACAGATTCTCTCAATATTTATCATCAAATGAACTTCCAAAGTTCCCACCCCATCAAATATAAGCACCAGTTGGGAATCATGGCCCTAGAAGAGCAATGGGCCAAATACACCAGCCATATACATGTTTACATATTGTCTATGGTTCCCTTTGCACTAAATGGCAGGGTTGAGTTATGGTCACAGACAGAGTCCCCAAAGCCCAAATGACTTATTCTCTGGTCCTTCACAGAAAAAGTTTAATGAGCTCTGTTCCAGAACAATAATTCCAAATGGGCATTTCTAAGTGAATCCTCATAATGGGTATTTAGATCAATTTACAGATACAAAAGACTTCTTAGGAAGATGGAAGTCTGAACCACTGCTATAAGCCACTAACATATTCAGAAATAAAACATTATTTTCTAGCTTTTAAAAATATTCAAGAACATTTTTTGAAATGATGCTTTTACAAAATGAGATTCTGGGGACAGTGTGAAGAGACAGAGTAATTTGAGACTGAAATGAGCAAATGATAAGGGGGACTACTTCTTTTCATTTACTCTCCCAAAGATCCCAGAGAACATGTTTTACTCTCATGTTTCCAACCTAAGAATGTAATTCTGAATTAATGGCAAATTACTGGGAATTTCCTTACATTGATCATAAGCATCCTAAGCTTTTGGCTGCTTAGCTAATAGACATTTTTGTAAGTTTTTATGAGAAATTAAGGATATTATATTATTAACCTTTGTCATAACATGTCATTTCTTTTTTTATAAGTTGAATCTAAATCCCCTGGTTTGTGGAACCCATCAGAGAAAACTCCCGGTTTGTACTTTATGGGTCATCACACAAAAAGTACAGAGCTCCTATGTCAAAACTGGCATTCCACTTAGCAGAATAACCTCTGGAGGTTAATAAAGCATTGTTTCACCCTTCTAAGACCTAGTTACCATACTAAAGGATGCAGATGTTCATTTCCCAATTTTATTAGCTTTCTTCACAATTGGTTAAAAATGGAAAGAAAAGAAATTACAATTCTAATTGTGACTCTACTTAACTAGTTCAAACTGATTTAAGTCTGAACATCTGAGAAGTCTGAAAACTCAGCAACCATTTAAAAGTCTATTTGAGCAGTAGATCACAATTCCTTAGAGAAATGGAAAGGTGCTTTATAGTCTAATGCTTCCTTTTGAACTGTATATCACTTTTTCTATTTAGAATTCATTTGAATGCAGAAATCGAGTTAGGTTTCTTCTGTTGGAGACACTCCAAATATTTTGACAGTTATTTGAATACCATATTGACAAGCCCATTATATTTACTGGTCCTAAAACAAATAATTTCCACATATTCTAAGCTTTAAAACCCTTTAGTACAAATTATTAAAAGATTATAAAGTGTTTGTCTGTGCATTTTTAAAGGGAGGGATTTGTGACTTCTTAAAAAAGGAAAATATTTGAATAGCAGTTATAATTCTAGTATATTCACAAATCAGTCATTAAAATGCATAGAGCAGAGTTGTTGCAGCTGTATACAGCTTTTATTATTCAGACTGCTAAATGGGTGAAACATATATTTTAATTTAATGTATAATGCACAACAGAATGAACCAGAATGATTCTTCCTCCCCTCCCTTTCCTAAGGAGAAGCCAGAGATCCTTCAAAGGGCTGGTGATAATTTCTCCTGGACAACAGCCAGCTGAGATTTACTGAATATGCCAGCGTCTCTTCATAAAACATAGCAAGAGCTGGCAAAAGATTTTTTAAAAATCGGCCTATAACATTTCTACTTTTATTCATATATTTTCATGGGGGATTCAACTCTGGTTAGCAATTATGGCCCAATGGGAACTTCAGCTCCTATAGAAAGTTAATAAAGGAGTGTCTTCCCATATTATTATTATGAGAATAAAAGACATAAGTTCAGGGAGGAGGAACACTTAAAGTCTGGACTAAAGGAAGCTACAAAGAATCATCTCAATATTATTGATAAAGGGAAAGAAAAGATGAGTAAGGGGTGTTTATTCTCAGTTAGTGACTGTAGTAAGTTAGTAAAGGCATGTTTGAAAGCAGAAGAAATTACATGACATGACTATGTTGAAAAGGGTGTTGTGATTCGTCTATTTTAAACAGGCCAGACTCCTGTCTGGAGGGTTCATACCTGGAGAATGCTATTGTCTACTTAATGGCTGAACTTTCTCTCCAGCCCTTAGAAAGTTTCTTGAGCATCGCTGCAAAATAAAGACCCTCCCCTTACATTTTCAGAACAACAACAAAATTCTATTTATAGCTTCTCTTGTCTCTACAAACACTTGCCATTACTTTCTTTGCAGAAATGTAAGGCTCTCTCTGATGCAATTTATTTCTTACTTAAGATCTCCAAAAAGCTCTCACTGGAGTTCTGAACTGTACTCCTACAGTACAAATCTCAGCGGTAGCACTTAACTAATATATTGTGTTTAATTAGAGACTCTGAAAAATAATTTTCTTGTGTCTTTTCATGTCTAGAGATTTATCCTAGTGCTTAGTCTCTTAGAAAGGACAGTGATAAACTTCATGTCAGTTATGTTGGCTTTGGATTTAGTCAACTCATGACCATATCAAGGGGGGATTGTATCTTTTAGCATTATGGGTAATTTCACCATGGAGAGGAACAAATTACGGCTGAGAGTTTAGTGGTCTTAGGAGATTCTGAACTTGGCTTACTGAATTGCTGAAGCAAACTATGACACAGAAAAGGCTTCAAATCTGTGAATGTCACAGGATTCTATGTGCTTTCTCAAGCTGCCACTGCTCCGTGGCAGATGCCTGCCTGAGTCCAAAGGCCTTTTCTCATCTTCAAGATATCCAGACTGTACACAAAGTCCTATGGTAATTCTTTTAATTTTTCATCGTTTTTAAATAATCAGTAATATGGCCCCACCTCTCTCATAACTGAATTATTTCTGAAACATCCTCAGTATTTACTCAGGTTTTATCTACTACTTTATAAAAAAGATTTGAGGTGTCCTTACAATAAGGGAGACAAATCTCATAATTTTAGTAAAATATTAAAGGAATGCAAGACCCAGGCGTTGGTGGAACATGTAAATTTGATACCTTCTGGGGCTTATATTAATTGCAACTGGACTTAACACAGGACCTGATATTCCTTGCTAACAATACAAGAACACAAGCCAACATCCATACATACCATTTCTTTTGCTCACTTCTAAAACATATTAATCACCTGAGCCAATGATTTAATCAATCATGCCTATTTGATGGCACCTCAATAAAAACCCAAAAAGGCCGGGTTTAGATAACTTTGCATTGTAAACATGTGGGGGTGCTGAGATGGTGGCACATTTGGAGAGAGCATGGATACTCCACACTCCTTTCCCCATATCGTACCCTCTGCCTCTCTTCCATATTACTATTCCTGAATTATATCCCCTTAACATAAATGAGTAATCTGCTGCAAAATTATTTCCTGAGTTCTGTGAGCCACTGTAGCAAATTAATCAAACTTGAGGAGGGAGTCTTGGGAACACCCAATTTATAGCTTGTTGGGCAATTTATGACAAGCCCAACTGTACAAAGAAGACACACTAATGGCCATAGACAACCTGGACTTGTTGTGATGGGTATCTGAAGTGAGAAGAAGCAGGCTTGTAGGACTGAGCCCTTAACCTGTGGGATCTGATGCTAACTCCATGTAAATAGTGTCAAAACTAAGTCAAATTATAGGACACCCAACAGCATCATAGAAGTGGTTGGTGTAAGAACCCTCCCCACACACATGTATATACACATGCAGTAGAGAGCATTCTGTGACTAGACAAAAGAAGTCTTTTTCCTGTACATTTTGGCATTGAATATACACAAAACTTTCTACCCTATAACAGCAAAGTATATACTCTTCTCAAGTGAGCACAGAACATTCTCCAGGACTGATCACATATTAGGTTACAAATAAATCTTATCAAATTTAAGAAGACTGTAATCAGGGCCCCTGGGTGGCTTGGTCTCTCAAGCATCAGACTCTTGATCTCAGCTCACGTCTTGATCTCAGGGTTGTGGGTTTGAGCTCCATGTTGGGCTCTAGTGTGGAGCCTACTTAAAAAAAAAAAGAAAGAAAGAAAGAAAGAGAGAGAGAGATGCAACAATTCCAAGTGTCTTTTCCAGCCACAACAGAACAAAACTAGAAATCAGTAGCATAAAGAAAACTGGAAAATTCACAAATATGTGAAAATTAAACACACACTCTTTGAACAACCAATGGATCAAAGAAAAAAATCAAAAGGGAAACTAGAAAATATTTTGAGATCAAATGAAAAAGAAGGTACAACATACCAACAGCTACAGGATGAAGCAAATGTAGTACTAAGAAGGATGTTTATAGTGGTAAATTTGCCTGTATTAGAAAAGAAGAAAGATCTCAGACAACTTAACTGTACATCCCAAGGAACAGGAAAAAGAATAAATTAGACCCAAAGAAAGCAGAAGGAAAAAAAAAAAAAAAGAATGGAAAGATTTGAGATAAGTGAAATAGGGAATAGGGAAAAAAAAAAAAAACAGAAAATTCAACAAAATGAAGAGCTGGGTATTTGAAAAGATAAACAAAATTGAAAAATTTAGGAAAAAAAGACAAAAGATCCAAACAAAATCAGAAATGAGAGTAAACATTGCAACTGATGCCACAGAAATAAAATAAATTAATTAAATTTAAACAGATCTCAAGAGATTACTCTGAACAATTACATTCCAAGAAAATTGATAACCTAAAAGGAATGAATAAATTCCTAGAAACATACAACCTACCAAGACAGAATCATGAAGAAATAGGAAATCTAAACAGACCAATTACAAGAAAGGAGATTGAATCGGTAATCAAAAACTTCCCAACAAAGAAAAGCCCAGCACCAGATGGCTTCACTGGTCAATTCTACTAAACATTTAAGAAAGAATTAACCTCAATCCTTCTCAAATGCTTCCAAAAAATTAAAGAGGAAGGTGCAATTCCAAACTCATTCTCTGAGGCTAGCATTACCCTGTACAAAAGCCAGACAAAGATACATAAGAAAAGATAATTACAGGACAATATCCTTCATGAATATAGATACAAAAATCTTCAATATTGGCAAATTAAATTCAATAGCATGTTAAAAGAATTATAAACTATGATCAAGTGTGACTTATCCCTGGAATGCTTGAAGGTTCAACATTTGCAAATGAATTAATGTGAAATTAATTAACAAACATTAACAAAATGAAGGAAAAAAATCACATGACAATTTTAATAAATGTGGAAAAGGCATTTGACAAATTCAATACCCTTTCATGATTAAAACAAACAAACAAACAAACAAAAAAACTCTCTACAAACAAGGTGTAGAAGAAATGTATTTCAACATAATAAGGGCAATTTATGACAAGCCCAACTGTACAAAGAAGACACACTAATGGCCACTGGTACATGAAAAAATGCTCAACATCACCAGTCATCAAGGACCTACAAATCAAAACTACAATGAGATATTATCTCATGCCTGTTTAAATGGCTATCATTAAAAGACAAGTGATAACAAATACTAGTGAGGATATGGACAAAAAAGAATACTGTACAGCTGGTGGGAATACAAAATGGTGCAGCCACTATGGAAAACAGTATGGATGTTCCTCAAAAAATCAAAAATAGCATTACCGTATCCGATCCAACAATTCTACCTCTGCGTACATATGTAAAAGAATTGAAATCAGGATTTTTGAGGAGATGTTAGCATCCTAATGGTCACTGTAGCACTATTCTGAATAGACAAGTTGTGGAAACAACTAAAATGTCCACTAATGGATAATTTATACAACAGAATATCATTCAGCCTTAACAAGAAAGGAAATCCTGCCATATACAGCAACATAGATGAACTGTGAAGACATTAAGTGAAAGAGCCAGTCACAGAAGGACAAATACTAAAGGAGTCCACTTAATGAAGTATCTGAAATAGTCAAACTCACAGAAGCAGAGAGTGAAATGGTAGATTCTAAGGGGATGGGATGGCAGGTGAGGACGAAATAGGTAGTTGCTAATCAATGGGCTCAAAGCTTCAATTATGAAATTTTCAAGATAAATAGGGTCTAGAGATCTTCCAGTACAACACTGTGCCTGTAATTAACAAAACTGTATTGTATACTTAAAAATTTGTTAAGAGGGTTGATGATCTCATGTTCAGTGTTCTTACAACAATAAATAAATAAATAAATAAATAAACGCTAAGTGGTAGGCATTGGTATCACCATTTTCTTATTAGGAACCCAAGACTTAGAGAGAGTACATACTTTGTCTAAAACTCCATGGCCATTAAGTAACCATGTCAATTAAGTGGCAACATTTATTGTATGCATGTACCCACTTGGCTAAAAAGAAAATGGTAACTTCAGAGGACTATCTCTTCTGTTCTTATTTGTCTATTTGTTTTGTTTTGTTTCTTAGCATGAGCAAGTTGAAGGTATTTGGGGGAAAGGCACTGCCTCTGTTTTATGACATAAAGGTGTGAACTTGAGGTTGACCAAAGAAGAGTAGAAGGCGTGACTATGCAAAGGAAGGCATTTGAAAGCATCTCCAATCTTTTTGGAGATGTGTGGAATGTTTCCTATTCAGATTCTAACTGAAAGCAGTGAGACTAGGCTTCATTTTTAAGTTTGTCTCTTTTTAACTCTGTACTATACAAGTAGCTAGTTTGGTGTCATGCTTAATATTTTATTTTAATATTTATTTAATTTATTATTTATTTAATTTATTAAATATTACATATCAATATAATATTTATTCATATATTTAATGTTTATATTTATTTTAATGTTTTAAAATTTTAATTAATTAATATTTTGTTTTAATAAAGCAAATAAATCAGAACTTTGAGATTTAAGTTGTCTATTCCATCATCTCTCTCCTCAGCCTGATTGAAACCATGCTCATTATCTTTCTTCAATTAATTCCTTATTCCTCAGGCCCATTCCCATTATCCAAGAGATGAACATTCTGGAAGAAGGACGTTATTGAGATGATTAGGTCACACCACATTCACCAATTAAACAATAGTTAGCTATGGATGTCTACTGAGAGATGTAAAGAATTAGCTGATCCCTTACAGAGACAGCTGTCATTCTAAGAGGTTATCATTTTACAGTTCTATTTCTAGAGAATTTCTTGGTATTTTCTTAAGGTCAGATTGTATGCCACAGTGCTGTTTAAGACAATAAATCTGTAACTTATCACCATTAAAGAGTGTTTTCATGACTACTGCTAAAGTTCATCATATAGACACAAGTATTAAACATTTTCCAGTATGAACTATGTGATGTTCCAAAGAAACGTACACCATAACCTATTCACATTTTGCCTATCTTTTAAGGTCTCACTAGAGCTTTATCACTGTCTCTTTCCCTCACATACACATACGCACACGTATATGGGTACGTATATATGTATGTATGTTTTCTCTGTATAAACTATATTTCATGGACAAACATTCTATGTTCTCAGGACTGAAGTGTCTAATCAATATACAGTGAAAATTAGTTCTGAATAGATAAGCAATAAGAACATAGGTTGACTTTAATAATAAATGGCTATAATCAGTATGGCTTTATTTATAGCACATTTCTTTCTCTTGCTCTCTCTTAATATATATTCCTAGTTTTGTGTAGTATTGAACATGGATAGTCTGGAGTTGAATTTGAAGGTTCAAGCAAGTGGTACAGAACTGTAAATAAATGTGGTATATATAATACTGGCAGTATGCAAGGGAATGTAAAACACAGACAACTTCTTACAAGGTTATATATATTATTTCATGTATAATGATAAAAATATACTAAGCACAAAACATTCATGATTTTACTTCTATGTATAAATGCTCAATATAAAGCTAAATAAAGACTCAATTTAATTTAAAGAAATATTGTGGGTATGGGGAAAATTGTGAAAGCCATAAAAAAATATTAGGGTTAGATATAGGAATAGAAAAACAGATTTCACTCAGGAAGAGAGAGTACCAATAATAGTTAACATGTATATGACACTTGCTATGTGTGAAGGACTAATTAGGGGGACTTGTGTCCATTAATTTATTTAATGTCCGCAACAAATCTAAAAGATAGATACCATTATTATCTTCATTTTCTAGATGAGGAAACTGAGGCACACATTTCATCTAAGTGACTGGCCCAAGGTCACACTGAAATTATGGCTCCAGATTGTTCTCATTTCTAGATTACACACTTTTCATTTTTAGTAATAGTCAGTGCACTAGGGAAAAATTTTAAAAATTGTAAAATTTAATGTCTAATCGTAAAAAAAGAAGAGAAGCAGTAAGACATCAGAGGAGTCATTACTGAGTCCCCTGTGCTCCATACATTCTTTTCATTCCTTATTTGATCAAAAAATTGAACAGATGGAGCTATCCCCTCAGAGTACTTAAGTTATTCTGTAATTTTCAGAGACAGTTAGAAATACATTAGGGGAATCAGCCCTATGTGGAAATAATCTTTGTTTTCAGCACCTATTCTCAGGTGTCTAACAACTTATAAAGAAAACTATTTCTGAACTGATAAACAATATGAATGTGACTGTCCTCAGTAATAAAGGACTATCATTATTATTAGTTCCATTTATTGTGCCCTTGTTACATAAATCCTTCCTATGCATAATCATATTTATTTCTCATAACAAGTAAAGTGATTATTACAGCCCCATTCCTATGGAAAAAGATTTGGAGGCTCAGAAAAGTATCCACACATGAGAAGTAGGACTCGGAATTTGCTCTAGGAGCCACCTGATTCAAACTTTTGCTATTTTGTCTGTATGTAAATGACTTCAAAGTATTTTCTTAGAAACGTCCAAAAAATTAATTCTAGGGGCAAACTCAACAACAGTAACTTTGCTGCATACATTCAGAAACAATCACTGCTTATTTTAATAGTTCAGCTCAAAATGAACCCCCAAATTTGTAGCCATCCAAATGCAAAAGGGTCTCCTTACAAAGATTTGGTTTTGTATATCCATGAATTAAGACTAGTTCTCTCCAGCTTATTACTAAATTCAAAATTTCCTTGCTTACCTTCTTAAAACATGAATTTTACTAACTCAGTTCAACAAATGTCCAAGTGTCCAAGTCCTTATCCTGGTGAGAAGGAAACTACCAACTTGTTGGGGATAATTAACAGGTCTACGTAAAAAGTGACACGGTTCAAGACTACATGCTACAGAATAAACTTTGTGGAATAAACAGGTAATAACATCACTTTCTATTAATCCTTCAACAGTAGAAAAAGATCACTGTGTCTCAGATAGATAAGGGCAATTGTGGTAAAAATTAATTTCCTCCTAACCATTTTTGGAATTCCCTTTCCTCTGTTTTAGCATGCAGTTTTTAGATAACTAGAGTTATCTGGATTATGTCTCTTTCCCTCCATTACTAGATGGGAATACTTAGGGAATAAAGACAAATTCTCCCTCATCTTCATATTACACTTGATAATGATGACTAGGTGTTAACTTTTATTGAGTATTGCTCATAGCACCTTACACATCTAATTCTTTAAATCTATATAACCATCCTTTGGGTAGGCACTATGATCACTGCAGTCTACAGAGGAAGAAAATAAATCACTTGCTCAAAATAAAGACTTAGTAAGGGGCATCAGTGGGATGTGAACCCTGACTGACTCTCAAAAATGGATTTTCAGTTAATGTTCATTAGAGTAATTTAAGAAAAATCTGTTTCAAGATTCAAAGAGGAGGTGAGTACCTCATATCGAATAAATAATTAACCAGGGACAAAAATGAGGGTTAGGCAACCTTCCTCTTCTTCATTCCCAATTAAGTAAGGTCATGGTATGTTGACACAAGTATGGCAACAGCAATGTATTCTACAAGGCGAGCACTGAACTCATGTGTAGCCTGAATATTTTAAGACATCTTTTGCTCTCCCAGACAGGTGCTTGAAGGTATGTGTAAGTATGCTAAAATGGCCATAACAATTACATGACAGGGAAAGTAAAGATAGAAAAGAAAAGGAAGGAGCCATTTATTATTGGGCAGTTACATGCACTGTGCTCTGAGCCAGGCACCTCACATATATTATTTTATAAATCCTGCCACATCCATTCAAATTTTAAAATTTAAAGCTCAGTGACTGAGATTATCTAAGTCCACATCAAGATTGGGATCTAAGCCTATCTGAGCCCAAACCTTTATTCTAACCACAAAAATAAAAAATTTCTCAAATATTTAATGTATTCTTTGTTTAAAAAGCTACACATATAAAACAGCAAGTATATATAAGATATAAGACTTGCTCATAAACGTCAACAAACATCATAATCTTCCTGAGAATGCCACCTAAATTCTGAGAACATCTGTCCATGATATTAAGCATCTGAGCAGCTTTTTAGAGTGTGTTATCCTATGAAGACTAAGGATGCTTGTTTGTTGACTTATTAGAAAAGAAACGATTCTCATTATTTTGAAATCAGTAATTACTAAATTCAGAAGTAGAATATAAAACATAATGTACACGAAGGATATTTGTGCTATGATTCACATTAGTCAACCTGCAATATGCACTACCCAAAAGAGGAAGAAAAGATGGTCTTTGCTCTTGAGATGCTCAATATTTTATTCTGAATTTAAGAAATAGGCACCAACTGCAAAAATGCATTTTAATTTGTTGAAAGGAATGATTCAGACCATATACATGCTATTTTTTTTATTTCTTTACAGTGTAACAGTATGCATTGTTTTTGCACCACACCCAGTGCTCCAGGCAATCCGTGCCCTCTCTAATACCCACCACACCTGGTTCCCCCAACCTCCCACCCCCCGCCCCTTCAAAACCCTCAGATTGTTTTTCAGAGTCCATAGTCTCTCATGGTTCCCCTCACCAATGGCTCTTCCTCGGACAACTTCCTTCTTTGAAAATTAGTGTGCCATAGCAAATGCAATGTATCTACCCTCTCCCTGCATCCCTTCTCGACTATGCTCAACGTGGAAACCCATTAAGAGAAATCATAATCTCAAAAGTCTAAAACACAATCTGAGAACTATTTATGGGAAATAAATAGGTCCAACAAATGTGGATAACTGAGAGAAAGTAAAATGAATGAGGGTGCAGATGTATATTCAAAGTGTACCCAGTCCAGTGACTTGACACATCAGCAAATTAAATGTCCTTGCATTTTCACTAAAACACTCAACAATAAAGTTGTTGGGGTAAATTCTACCAGGCCAAGAAATGCAGGCTTTAACTGAGTTTTGTAATATAGCAATTTGAGTTTCTCATTATAATAGCAGTAATTTTAGATAATACTTGCTATGGAATAGTTCTAAGGAATAGTTCTAAACTTTTTTTTAACACAGTATAGTCAAATACTATATATCCATTTGGACTACAAAAAAATATGAGAAGGCTGACATAGCCTCTGCTCCCCTACCTCCTTTCCCATCTGCAAGCTGGAAAAGGTGGCCAAGGAGGCTTTTATAGATGTTTTTCTATCTTGGATTGGAAATAATGATACTCTGTCAACATCCACAGTCCTCTGTCAAATTGCTTGTAATCCCATGTGGAAAATCATATAACCAGTTACTTGTAATCATAACAACCCCTTCACAAACTTACAATATTCCTTCTCTAAAATATTTTGTAGATACTCTTAGTCAACATATCCTTTACTACCTATTTAAATTTCCTTTTTTTCCAATGCTCTTTGACCTTACCTTACTTCAATTACATAACTAATCCCTCCTACCTCTCCAACTGCTCCTGAGAAGCACCAGTAGGAAGTTTAGTAGGTGAAGCAATTGTGGTAATGAAAACCACAGGCTGTGGCCTAAGCCATCCTTAGTTTAGAACCTGTCCCTGCATTCACAGTAAGTGACTTCAGGCAAGATACTTAATTTCTCTGATTTGCTTCTTACCTTTAAAATGGGGACAAGATCTAACACATTCAGAACATCCATTAATAAGCCATGATACAAATGCCAATTCTGGCTATTTTTAACCATAGTCCTTATCAATATTAACCCAATAATCTCATTTCTAAAATATCTCAAAGTCTTTTAAAGAAAATTATTAAAGGCTTAAAAAATATCTCCATATTGGGGCACCTGGGTGGCTCAGTGGGTTAAAGCATCTGCCTTCAGCTCAGGTCATGATCTTGGGGTCCTGGGATCGAGCCCCGCATCAGGCTCTCTGCTCAGCAGGGAGCCTGCTTCCTCCTCTCTCTCTCTATTTCTGCCTGCCTCTCTGCCTACTTGTGATCTCTGTCTGTCGAATAAATAAATAAAATCTTTTTAAAAATCTCCATATTATCTATCTATACCTTTATCTCTATATATAAATCTATGGGTATACAGATATCTACACATCTATATCTCTATGGAGATATAAAGATAGTGACAAAAATATTTTTTCTCTCTAACTTCAAAATTGGTCAGTAAATTAGACAGCTATCTCATGCTGTTCTCTCCTCCTACATTCTAGTAAAACAGATTTCAGGAATTATTCTCTGAGATGCTAATAGTATTTTTTAGATTCTACTTCAAAAAGGTTTGGGAAGTAAATTTTACTTGCATAATTTTTGACATTTGTTAAACTTTTTAAAATATTCTATATTTTCCCCAGAAAAGAGATATATTAAAAGCATTTGCTAAATTTACATGACCACAGAACCTTTTTTCTCCAAGTATTCTACAGGACTGCAATTCCACAGATCATACTTGGGGAAATGTTTCTAGCACCTAATACTTTTTTTAATCCAACTGAATCATAAATCTGACTCACCATCTTACACTTCCACTTTTAATTTTCATTGTAAATCAGAGGAACAAATCCTTCTTGCTTCAAATCTTCCTGAAACAATTTTGTGCCAGGTTCCAAAATTTTGCAAATCCATAGTCTTGTTACGTTGTACTGTGTAAACAGAATTCCAAGTGAAGAAACAGTAACTAGAGACACAAAAAGGAAGAGATCCAAGTCTTCAAAAAAAATTCTCAAGAGCTTTAAGTTTAAACAAAATCGAATATCCCAGGTTTAAATTAAAAGATTAAAAGTTGCTAATAAAAAAATTAAATGCAAAATTTTAAAAAGTCAGATGACAAAACACATCATATATAACTGAATATCAACTTATAATAAAGACTTATATAAATATACCATTGTTTATTAAGTATTAAGATTTAATTATAATTATTCACTAAGTTGCTCAAAAATCACAATTTTAAAAGGAAACAGTAAACTAAATGTACACTAACGTATTGAACAGTTGTCAAATTACTTGCAAAAGCATATTTCTCAAATCAATATTAAGATCCCACACATTTAGAAGGTATTTAATTGACTTTTTTCCTAGAAGATACTCAAATGGAATGCAAATAGTCTAACACACATCTTAGTATGGTAGTCTCACTCTCCTAGTTTTGGGGTTTTGGGAGCTTGGGGGGTTGTTTGTTTTGTGTGTCTGTGTGTTGTTTTGTTTTGTTTTGTTGTTTTTTTAAAAGAAAGAGAGAGTGCAAGCTGGAGGGAGTGAGGGGAACAGAGAGAGAGAATCTTAAGCAGACTCCATGCCCAGTGCAGAGAAGGATGCAGGGCTTAATCTCACAACCCTGAAATCATGATGTGAGCCGAAATCAAGAGTTGGATGCTTAACTGACTGAACCACCCAGGCACCTTTCTCTTAAGTCATTTTTAGTCTTTCTATAAATATCAAGAATTTTCTGAGTCATAAGAGATCAATAATTATTGGATAACTCCTGTTCATGCTTTTCTTGGGAAATATGATAAACACCTGGGTTTTCCAAAGACTTCTTTCAAACTTTTTAGAAAGAATTACAGTTCAGGAATTCTCATGATGCAGATTATAAATGAATTTAAAATCAGTAAGAGAAAGAGAAAGACATAAATGATTTGAAGGGAATCTACTCTCCTATAACCAGGTATTTAGAAGAAGAGACTTTATCTTTTGTTTTAGTAGAAGACAATCACCAGGAAAAGAACTGCAATTTTTCATAATTTAACTATATTTGGGATATAAGCCTTTTCCTAGTCTGTACTGTCTGCTTCAACATGAATGGAATGCTAAGTAAACATGGGAAGAGAGGTAGATAGAAGAAAGAAGCTATAGAGATACAGGTTTCAAAAATGAATCTATTCTTCTATTGATTTTCACTAATTATATTAGAATAGAAATCTGAATGGGGCAAGGGAAACAAGACAGGGCACCTGGGTGGCTCAGTGGGTTAAGCCGCTGCCTTCGGCTCGGGTCATGATCTCAGGGTCCTGGGATCGAGTCCCACATCGGGCTCTCTGCTCAGCAGGGGGCCTGCTTCCCTTCCTCTCTGTCTGCCTGCTTCTCTGCCTACTTGTGATCTCTGTCTGTCAAATAAATAAAATCTTTAAAAAGAAAAAAAAAAGACAGTAATCTATAGTTTTGAAACAACTTTCTCAGAAGACTTCAAATCATTTTTAATCTTTGAAATGTATAAACCCATTTTTCAGATGGCAGAATGAAAGCAAAACATGTATATAATGCCTTTTTGAAATGCCAAAACTTTAATCAATGATTTGTCCACCAAATGCTTGAAAAACGAAATCCAAGGCCCAATCAAATGAATTTATGGATCTATTATTTACTTATTTTAAATTACTGGCTCTTTAAAAAAGCTCTCTTATTTTCATATCTTATTTCTGTGAATATATATATATATATATATTATTTATTTATTTATTTATTAGCCTATATTTAATATTTTTTAAAAAGCATGCAAAATTCATTTGGAGCTGACCTTCTGACCTAAAAGATAACTCAAAGCTGGTCAAATACATAGTAGGCCTTTTTAATACTTCGAAGAGTCAATAACACCAACATTTTAGTTGCCACTAAATGGAGGCACAGTTCAGATTTTGTTGTTCCAAGTTAATAGTTTCAATCTAAGAATCTCTAAAGAGCTCCAAGGCTCAAAAGCTTCTGGCTACAGTTGGAGTTCAAATGACACACAGTCATGGAAGCTGAGAGATAATTGCCAAAGGTTACTTTGAGCAGCAGTAGGGAAAATCAAATACAGGAGTCCCATGCTCTTATAAATGTTTTCATCTCAAAAACACAAAAAATTCTTTGCTATTTGTCAGTTCTCAAGTATATTTATTATTTCAATTTAATAAGTATTCACCTCGTAAGACCCCAAGAACCCAAATGAAAAGAAATGATATTTATTAGTGAATAATGATTTGTTCCAGTCTCTGGGTCTAAAATAAAGTAGCCTCATCAGAAGGTAAATATCAGCACTGCCCTTGGAAGTCAACAGGTAAGGATAAATAAGAACAAATGGAAAGAAACAAGGAAAACAGCTTAGAGATCTGGGAGATTGATTTTCTTATGTCAATGATATATTCCATTTGTTTCTAGCTCCTTCCTTGGTTAGCACAATTACATTAAATGTAAGAATTTATCTTCAGTAAATTTGGGTACATTTGAATCATACATACATGGGACCTAAAAGAAGAAAAAGAGATCATTTTATGATAGGTATAATTTCTGGGAAATGACATACTTCCACTTCTACAGATATTATATATCTTAGATGTAGTAGTAGTTTGTCCATGGCATATCTCTTTCAGAGAAGTTGCTTTTAGGCAGTAGGGTAGCCTCAACCCAAATACATCTTTAGAGAAATGTCAATTAGAAATTTCTAATAGACATCCTGAGGTCTTGCTCAAGGTGTTTCTAAATGTCATTGTCATGTAGCTGAGGAAAAAGATGATGTACATTTAAAGATATATGATTATCTAATGGAGGTCAAGGTCAAGAAATAAAGCTGAGAATCAGGAACCAGAGATTAGTCCCCCATCTGGTATCTTCTCTCTTCCCCCTTTCATATAGCCTATGCCTGCTTCTATTACTTGATTTGCTTCATGAAATGGCTCTTTCTGTATACATGCCTCCTCCCCCATACCCTGCAAAATAAAACCTTCCCCAAAAGTCAACAGTAATTCCAGAGGTCATTTCCTAAATCTAGACCAGTAACTACAGTAGAAATTAAATCCACTTATCTGACATCATTCAGTTACATGAGCTGAAAAAGTCAGAGAACTATACACACACACACACACATATATAGAACTTATAACTATATATAACTTATTAGTTATATTCACACATAATACACACATAATACATAAATATGAATCTGCATTATAAGTATATGAAATATATACTCAATCATTATAACTTCTTAAAATGAGTATATGTAAATCAAGCACACACCATCTTGAAGCTAGAGGGAAGGGGTGAGGTGAGGGAAGGTAGATGACATCTACCTACGTGCTGGTCCACCTGCATGGAATGCTAATGTAGATAAGGGTCCAAAAGTGACATCTCATTTCCTAACTGGACAGAAATAATGTCTGATGTTAGGCTTGTTGCCATTGCTTCTCTGGGTAGTTTACTGGCAGTCTTTGAAGAGTGGGTAGGGGGCCTCCATTACTATACAAATCTCTGACATGGGAGCTCCTATCTCATCTCTTCTTCCTTTCGGAGTCCCCCAACAGAGGCAGCCCAACCCAGACTCTTATTGCTGGGGCCATTTCTCCCGATATATGAATATATTTATTGCAGTTCTGGCAAAGTAGCTCAAGTCCAACCATCATCCACTACTACCTACCACAGGAAGGTCATTATCCTTGATCAACAGCATGTGGTTGGGGGGATTAGGGATTGAGTGAAGCAGGTGAAGGGGATGAAAAGGTACAAACTTTTTACCTCTGCTTTTAGACCATTTAGAGTAAGTCTGAGAAACTTTGTGAGTCATTCCCAAGTATATCTTGTTCTACCAGAAGAAAATCACTTAACATTTTGAAGCTACCTCATTCTTATTTGAAACATTTGTGGAAAATAACTTCACATACAGGAAAAGAAAGTAAACAGAAATAAATCATAGAAATTTAATCTGCCACAGATGCAATGAAAACAGAAAAACTGTGGGGAGGGACAGAAGAAACTTACAAATATTTCAATCAAATTAACATCAAGCATAAGTTAGATGAGACTGGGAATATAATTACCTGCCTAGAAAAGCAATTAAATTGAAGTTTTCTCCTTTTTTTTCCCTTAACAGCAAATGCTGTTGTTAGAAAGAAATAGTGGAAGTATTAATTCTAGAAATATAATATTTTAGGATTTACTTTTTCTGGCAATATTTATAAATATGAAAATATGAATGCCTGGTGTGAAGGTAGAGCTATGTATAACCAAATATTGTGGAAGCTTTCCAACCTCACACAGCCATTCCATCTCACTAGATCTTGAGTAGATATTATTATATTACCTGCCCATAATAAAATGGTTCTTTTGAAACAAGTGTTACCTTCCAACAATTCTTTCTGCTTAATTGGAAAAGCAAAATCTGTGAATCCTTTCTTGATAATTTTAGACTGTTCATCTCAACTGATTATTCATTTTACTTGAGTCCTTCTTCAAGAGTGTGTCAAGGACTTTTATTTTTGTTATAGAAACCATTAATTTGCATTTGAAAGATGGGAAGTTGGGAATAAAGTCTTCAACTAATTATATTCAGTGGCTATATCTCTATGCAGAAGCCTGTGCATAGCCACAAAGGATCTAAGAGGAGTAATGCATCTGTTTTATTCCTCTTTGTGTTTTCATCAAAATTGTAGAGAATGTTATTAGTCTCCTCCATATTTCATTTCTCATTTCTCATTTCCTATCTTCATTTTTACATGTGAAACATGCTTTGGACTTACAATAGTCAATATTTCTAATTCTCTCTCCTATAATTAATTGCTCTTTTCTTCCTGTACTTACTTTGTTGTTTTACTTTTCTTATTGTGAGAAAAAATACAGGATAAAAGATGGATCTAATGAAGAGGATAAGTAAGTATATTTTATAGTTTATATTTTGGCAGGAAGTGAAAAAGATATATTCACTAAATATCTCTACTGAAATAACAGGCTTTATTTGAAATCACAATTAGTTTATATTTATCTTTGAAAAAACTGTATTTCATATACAGTATTGTTAAAAAATAAAGCACACACAGGTACTCTGTGTAATACCAAAACAAAACTTCAAAGGCAAGTCATCTATAAATATAAAATTTAGAAAACTGAAACACAATATGAAGGAAAATAATGCAACAATGAATAGAAACCATACAACCTCCAATAAAAGAGTGCTGAGTAATGAAAACAATAAAAAATAAAAGTGATTTCAACAAAACAGGTTCAAGTTTCAAAGGAGCCAAGACAAACATGACAGTAAAACAAAATAAATTAGTACAAAGTAAGATTTGGTGAAAAAGTTCAGATAAGGGATGCCTGGGTGGCTCAGTCTGTTAAGCCACTGCCTTGGGCTCAGGTCATGATCCCAGGGTACTAGAGTTGAGTCCTGCATCTGGCTCCTTGCTCAGTGAGGAGCCTGCTTCTCTCTCTGTTTTTGCCTGCCACTCTGCCTGCTTGTGCTCTCTCTCTCTGACAAATAAATAAGTAAATAAAATCTTTAAAAAAAGAAAAGCTCTGATAAAAGGAAACTTTAAAAATCACAAATATTCATTCAAATTAAATCAAACCATACTGAACTCAACCCAGATATCTATTTTATATATTAATATGTATACAGAAACATTCTGGATCATAGCAGAATTCAATTTTTGGTACTCTTAAAGAGCAAAGAATTGGTGTAATGTGATCTTTTAGTTAAATTACAAAGATCGAAACACAACAAACTTCAAGTAAATTCATGAATGTAGAAATAGGTAGCATTTTAGCGTTGATTTCATATAATAAATAATCCATCAGCATACATTTCCATTACAAATATACCAAAAGAGACTCTGGACCCAATATCCAACAATATACTTTGGCCATGATATCTGTTCTCAGAATATGCTAGTAGCATTCAACCAGTATTTTCAGGTCAGAAGTGCCTCTAACTCCACATTTAATTGCCATAAAATAAATTTAAATTGATTTCAAACCTTTATGCTTTACAGTCTACTCTTCATTAAATGAAATTGCATTAAATAAAATTAAAAAATAAAAAACATTTTTCCTCTCAGTCTTCTGGCTCCATAAAGAGTCCCACTGAAATCCATGAGAAAAACAGCAACTACAACAGAAGACATGTTCAAACACTGATTTATTTCTTATCTTTGGGATGAGATTGGCAAAGCCAAGAGCAAATGAATGAGAGAACTACTGCACTAATAGATACTTCAACTGTTTCCCCTGTAAATGGCAATGAGACTAATAATAGCCTGCAATAACAATAATGAATCCTATTAGCTTTTCATGATGATGACGATGATGATGATGATTACCCTAGGTTGAATATAAGATTACAAGAATACTGTGCAAGATGTTCTCTGAAATTATAAATGAAATATGTTCTCTTCCATATGTACATTTCCTCCAGACAGTGTGTAAGGTAGCAGCTATTTCTTTCGTACATAAAAACAGAGAGATCATTACAATCATGCAAATTAAATTCTGATTATTGTTTCTGTGAAATATATACTAGGAGCAGCATATACACTTTCTCTTCCCATATCTACAATATTACATCTTATCTGTAAGTTAGAAAGAAATCCTCTCGCCTCTGTCACAGAGAGAAATTAGCTCATCTCTGACAATGGACTAAGCCATCTTTAAATTACAGCTTTTCTGGGTAAAATTCAGTACGTTTAATTCCTATCCTAAAATTTGGGTTTATATATAAAAAACCCTCAGTGTTAAACCCCCTAATGTATAATAATTTTGCTCACCTCATGCTATTACATTTCTTTAAAAATGGCAGTCCTCTATTTTCAATAAAACTGATGTCAACCATGTGATCCCTCAATGTAATAACTTGATAAAACAGCAGGTGGTTTTACAGTATTAACATTACAAGTCACTTGATAAAGGTTCGTATTTCAATAACATAAGTTATTTTCTTCCAAAAGAACATGCACTGTGCATGATTAAGCAGTTTTTAATATTATGAAACTCTGGAGAACATTATATATAGCCTTCCATCCTGACTGAACTCCAAAACAGAGAATGAATAATGAAAAACGGAAGCTAATGTTAACAGTTTGGGTAACTAATGAGAAATGTGTCACCTAAACTTAAGCCAATATTTGTCCCATAATTTGAAATCTCTTCCTATTAAATGAAATCATTTAATATAATTAATTGTGGCTCTCCTTATGGTCACATACAAATCTTCCCTCTCTATCTACCCTCAACCATTATATGCATCTTTCAAACGGCACATAATGAGGCTTGTCTTCCTTTCTCACACATCAAAGGTGTGAGAGGACCATCCAGTCTAAAATGAAATGTTGGAACTTGTCTGGGGTAAATAATGATTCCGTCATCGAAAAAATGTCTCTAGGTGCCATTTCTATTCCAGGCACTTTGTTCTGAGAACTTATCTGTTCTAGATAGAGCTCAACCCTAAAAGGGCTTACACACTTTGTGTGTGTGTGTGTGAGAGAGAGAGAGAGAGAGAGAGACACTTAGAGCTGCCCAGAGAGAGAGAGAGACACTTAGAGCTGCCCAGAACTCAGTTTGTCATCACTATGGGGGGTGTCTTTTAGATGGTGACTTGAAAAATGAAAATGAAAAAAGGAGTGGTGCAAAAGGAGACAGACCAGAAACTAGTAAAAAATAAATTCAAATCCTGTCTTTGTCTTGAGCTGTATGGTTTTGGGCATATCATTTAACCTACCTGGACCTCAGCTTCCTCATTAAATAAATCAGTGAGTGAGGAATATAACCCCTCATCTTTGAAATTAACATACTTCCTTTTAATCACTTTTATGCCATCTTGTTTATGATTGTAATTTAAGCCTTTTTCAATTAAAGTTGATTAATAGATTTCAAACTACTCTACATTTTCCATTCTTTCTGCTGCTCACCATTTTGTCTGAGGCCCTTGTATTTGCTTCCCAAAGCACTGTTTTCACTATGTCTATATCAGTGGTCCTTAACATTCATGATTTCAGAATGGGTGAGCACTTGCCACATGTAAGGGGCTGGGGATTAGGGGGTAGCCGGTATTTGGCTGAAGCCGATCAATGATTAGCAGACAGAATGTTGCCCATTTTTAAAAAGAACCTAGAAATCTAGATTTTTATATGAAATTTACCAACTTTAAAGTCTTATCAAATGATTTTTAAAAACTGAACACCCTATACGGGTCAAATAACATCATTGAGACAACTATAGCCTCATGTAATAGAAGAGTGTTTGAAGTCTCTACTGGAAGGCTTCTAGTACATATTAGTACATTCTCAAGAACCCAATGTTTTCACTATGCATTCTGAGAGGCATCAGCATAAATACAGCAAAAGACTGCAACTACCCAACTATCTCACAGACTGGCAGTTAGTTCAAACTACTCATTTTACATGTATGTAAACTGAAATCTAAATAACTGTAATGCCTTTTCCTAAGATCAGATGGCAAATTGGTAAAAAAAAAATTGAAACAAGAATCCAAGGCTCACACTTCTGAGTAAAATTCCAATACCTTCTAGTTTTCCCCTCATTTTTGCAGTGTGTCTGATAGAAAAATTCCATGCTTTCAAATCGCAAACATAATTTTCTCATTTGCAGAGCTACCTTTCCTAGGATCACTCTGACATTATTCATCTTGTTCATTTACATAAAAGTTACCATGTAATATCAAGTTATATATAAATTATAATATAAATGTCATTCATAATATATGTGCATTTCATATATATTACAAGAAGTTTATTTTATATACATGCATGCACACACATACACACAATGAGGCTTTTAACAATGTGAGTTCTCCTCATTAAACCTCCAATTCTTTATCTACATTGGACAATACCTCCTTCACATTCCCCATTCTTATGAACAATATCCCATCCCTTCCTAAGTTCTCTGTCTGAAATATGTGGCTACTCCCACTTAGACACTGTTCTGACAGCTCTGTAAAACTACTTAGATTGGTCAAACTGACCCATTCTTTCAGATGTCTTGTCATTTTTTTTAAAGATTTTATTTATTTATTTGACAGAGATCACAAGTAGGCAGAGAGGCAGGCAGAGAGAGAGAGGAGGAAGCAGGCTCCCCGCTGAACAGAGAGCCTGATGCGGGGCTCAATCCCAGAACCCTGGGATCATGACCTGAGCTGAAGGCAGAGGCTTTAACCCACTGAGCCACCCAGGCGCCCCTGTCTTGTCATTTTTAACCAGAGGTTTGAATCTGACTTCTCAAATACAGACCACTATGAAAAACATAACTAGTTGATCGTTGTCAAAAAAAAAAAAAAAAGGAAGGGAAAAAAAGACATGGCACTGAGATAATCTTTATTTTTTCTCGTAGCAACACTACATTCAGTATTTTTTTTTTTTAATTTTTGCCATTCGTGACAACATGGATGGAACATTCAGTATTTTTTAAGCCACCATTACCCAATCACTACAGGAGAAAAGTATAGTATTGCTTAATAAGAACAAAAATTAATGAATAGTAGAAATGAAAATTAATAACTCTGGGAACATTCAATTTATGTGAATCATTTCTAATCTCATTAAATCTTATGAATGTTCTCAGACCTAGGGGACCCAAAAACTATATTCCATTTCTTCTCCTGTTTCTCCTTGTAGAAAGTGCCAAATCAGAGGATGAAAACTAAGAATCTACAGGCCAAGTCTGGTCTATACACATTGTATATCATATATATGTATATATTTATCAATATTATTATAATAATGAGGTAGTTGTTGAAATTATTATGTTGTCCACTTTCAAAAATCAGGATATTTTACATATGCACTGGATTCTGACTTCTAAATAATCAGAAAATCGGGAAACTAATCAAACCTAAGTTACCTGTCTCCCTTTTCCAACCAATTCATTCTAGGTGGTAAAGTTATGTGATAGTTCTCCAAGAATCTCCTGCACCTCTGCACATCACATGAGCAAGGCCTTCATTGCCTTTTTGTCTGGACAACCACATCAAAAACATTTATAGAGTGAATAACTTGTGAAGACAGAATATCTTCATCCAGAGCAACGAGGAGGCTCAATGCCTATTATAAAAGATAAGGGTTCCCTCAGCTCAGAGTTTCTGTCTTGTAAAACAACCCACTGTATGCTGTGTATATAGACATCAATTTGGGACTATTTATGTTGCTGCTTGTCTTCAGCAAACATCCATGGAACTGCTGCAGCTAACTTGTTATCTTAGAAATGAGATAAAAACTCAGATTCTTCACAGCTCTTGACAAATTACCCTATTCATAATCTTTTTATCATTATCTAAACTTAGCTAACTCTAATCTAAACTATGCAATATGATTTCAAATGTGTTCATTACTCTTATTGTCATATAAGGGAAAAAATTATAAACCTCCTATATAGGTGTTCAGAATATTCTGGAGAAATGTTCATGATCAGAATACTGATACTGTAAAGGTGGTATGCTATGGTAATAATGAACACAGGCTTTCTACACTAACAGGTCAGATTTGAAATCATGGTTTCACCACCTATAGCTGTCTGAATTTTGGACTGCTGCTTCCATTTCTTAAGTCTTAGCCTCCTCATGTATGAAAACAGGCAATAATTCCTTATACTACAGCCATAAGTATTAAATTCAATATTTGTAAAACATAGTAGAAAAAATTTTTCTTGAGAAATTCATGTAATAGGATAACTTGTTGACAAGGTCTTTCTTGCTACTAAAGATGTAGTAGGAAGAAACAAAATAGAATGTCTAATTTCCTTTCTCAATCTCTCTTGCTCTCTCTTCCCTCCAATACTCAGGACAGTATTCAGGCCTATATCTCCAAGTTCTAGGTTTTTCCTTATCTCTAGAGGGCATTTTTTAAAGTTGTTTTTAAAAACCAAGAAGTCAAACCCTAGCAGGACTTTAAGTCCACTGGCAATGGAATGTTCTTTTGGGGAATCAAAGTTGAGAGAATAGAGGCATGGATTGTAGAACCTGACACTGTGAACAGAGGAAAAGCTGAACTAGTTCAAAGCTATTTTCTTAAGGTACCAGATGTAGCAAATATTTAAGTTTGCTGCAGAAATAAAGCCTAGACTATGTAGTCTTGGCATCTTTTTGAAGGACCTCTAGCAGAGTTGCCCTATAGGAAGTGGTCCCTCAGTGGCAAAGTCTACCCTTAAATGACCATATTGGCCCAGGGGAAAAAAAAAAATGCCAAAGCAGCAAGTGCGGATTTAAAAACAAAACTTTTAGGGGGCGCCTAGGTGGTTCAGTCAGTTAAGCATCTGCCTTCGACTTCGGTCATGATCCTGGGGTCCTGGGATGGAGCCCTGAGTTGGGCACCCTGCTTGGTAGGGATCCTGCTTCTCCTTCTCCTCTACTAACACACTCTCTCTCTCTCTCTCTAATAAAAAAATAAAATCTAAAATAAATAAATACCCTTAAAAATAACAAAAACAAATAAAAACAAAACCCTTCCCATCTTCATGCACTACACAGGAAGAAAAAAGATTGCCAATGGAAAAAGGCAGATATTGGACTTCTGGCCAATTTTGGAAGTGGGGCCATCAACTTAGATTTGCTGTATAGAAAAATAACTTGTTTATTTTATGAAGATCATCATAGAGCAATTTTAGCAAAGTACATGGAAAATAGCAAGTGCTAAATAAACTAGAGCTTTTATTAGTATAAAAATACTAATCAGTATATCCTAATCAGTATAGACTATTCTTGTTCAAATATCTAAATTCTGTGACAAATATCTATTCTTTTCTTAGATACATGGGAGTTTTAAATATTCTAGGAGATCATCAAGACCAACCTCTTATTCAAAGTAACAACTATTTGTATAGCTTCTCTGATAGATGGTTACATAACCTCTGCTGGAATACATTCACTGACAGGAACTTCACAGTTTTCACTAAATATTCTTCACTTCACATCCACCTGCTTTAAAAAATAGGGAATATTTTCATAAGGGAAGAACATCAATGTCCCAGATAAAGATCATTTTTCGTAACTATACTTTGCCCTAAAATATACTGAATAGCTGTGTCTACAAAAGAAGAAATATCTAGGAACAATGAATTTTAGTTCACTCATTAAATGATTCACATATTGAATTAAAAGTGTAGGTAAAGGACTAGTGTCCAAAATCTATAAAGAACTTAGCAAACTCAACACCCAAAGAACAAATAATCCAATCAAGAAATGGGCAGAAGACATGAACAGACATTTCTGCAAAGAAGACATCCAGATGGCCAACAGACACATGAAAAAGTGCTCCATATCACTCGGCATCAGGGAAATACAAATCAAAACCACAATGAGATATCACCTCACACCAGTCAGAATGGCTAAAATCAACAAGTCAGGAAATGACAGATGCTGGCGAGGATGCGGAGAAAGGGGAACCCTCCTACACTGTTGGTGGGAATGTAAGCTGGTGCAACCACTCTGGAAAACAACATGGAGGTTCCTCAAAATGTTGAAAATAGAACTGCCCTATGACCCAGCAATTGCACTACTCGGTATTTACCCTAAAGATACAAACGTAGTGATCCAAAGGGGCACATGCACCCGAATGTTTATAGCAGCCATGTCCACAATAGCCAAACTATGGAAAGAACCTAGATGTCCATCAACAGATGAATGGATAAAGAAGAAGTGGTATATATACACAATGGAATACTATGCAGCCATCAAAAGAAATGAAATCTTGCCATTTGCGACAACATGGATGGAACTAGAGCATATCATGCTCAGCGAAATAAGTCAAGCAGAGAAAGACAACTATCATATGATCTCCCTGATATGAGGGAGTGGTGATGCAACATGGGGGCTTAAGTGGGTAGGAGAAGAATAAATGAAACAAGATGGGATTGGGAGGGAGACAAACCATAAATGACTCTTAATCTAACAAAACAAACTGAGGGTTGCTGGGGGGAGGGGGGTTGGGAGAAGGGGGTGGGGTAATGGACATTGGGGAGGGTATGTTCTTTGATGAGTGCTGTGAAGTGTGTAAACCTGGAGATTCACAGACCTGTATCCCTGGGGATAAAAATATATATTTATAAAACATAAATAAATAAATAAAAATAAAAGTCCATTTTCCTTAAAAAAAAAAAAGTGTAGGTAAACAACTTCTTGTTTTTTAAAAATAAGATTTATTGGGGCACCTGGGTGGCTCAGTGGGTTAAAGCCTCTGCCTTTGGCTCAGGTCATGATCCCAGGGTCCTGGGATCAAGCCCCACATCTGGCTCTCTGCTCAGCAGGGAGCCTGCTTCCTCCTCTCTCTCTCTGCCTACCTGTGATCTCTCTCTGTCAAATAAATAAATAAAATCTTTAAAAAAAAAATAAGATTTATTTACTTATTCATTTGAGAGAGAGAGACAGAAGCCAGATGCAGGGCTCAATATCATGACCCATGAGATCATGACCTGAGCCGAAACCAAGAGTTGAACACTTAATGAACTGAGCCACCCAGGTGCCCCTAAACTTGTTCTTATTTCTAATGTTCCATATCCACACATGAGTTTTTATATGCACAGAACTTGGGTTCTCTCTAAATGTAACACTGACCATAAAATATTTTTTTAAATCTCAAGCATTATACAACAGAATAAAACATCAGGGTATCTGATCACCCATGATATAAAGTGATACAAATCTCAGTAATAATTGAGGAAAAGTCTAACAAGGAACAAAACCATCTAGATTAAAATTTATAAATTAGCTCCCCCAAAGTGCTCTGTGACTCGAATCTAATTCAAACTGAATTTGGCCCAAGACTTCAGGATAACACATGGGAATGCTGGATATGAAGTAGTATGGAGCACAAAAGTATACCTCCTATGGATCTTGGTGACAGATCCTATCTATCCAATGCCAAATGGTAAAAGAAGTCATGTTTAAAACTGAAAAGAAGCAGAAATCATTCACATTTCATTAACTTAATTCATACATGCTCTGCTGAAACCTTGTGAAGTCATTCTTTGGGGGAAAGGCTTAAATTATAGTTGGGGTATTTTCTGTACAATGAACATGAGTTATTAAAAGAGTAACTAATCTTATCAGCCACCTATTGTTACCTAAATTGTGAAATCCATTCTATTTTCCCACAGAAAATTTAAGCAATTCAACCAAATGAAGTTATTTCAATTCACTGCATTTATTGAGTATCTATTTTTATTCTTTCAGAGGCATTATGGGTCATGCACAAATGAGTAAGATTTGGCTCCTCCTTTTCCTCACCTTTAAAGAGTGTTAATCTCATTAGGTAGAGTTTAGAGGGACTTTTGATATGGACACAAAATGCTTACATTAGAAGGCATAATATGGAAAGTACCATTATCTAAACTATGGGTTTCTCCAAAAAAAAAAAAAGCTTTGATCTCATGCCCCAATGTATTCTCTTCCCCAGGCAAAGGTCCCATGTGTCTGTTAAATGAAGCATTTTTAATTTAAAACTGGAAGAAAAAAAAAAAAAGATTGACCAAAACTGAGTGAAAAAAAAAACATTTCCATTATAGAGGAAATGTCTATAAGAGGGACTGAGGGAAAAAAAATCACAGTGAGTATTTGGGTTGGGTTTTGGAAGAATAAGGAAGATTTGACAAGTTGTTATTGAGGGAGTGGATACTTAAGAAACAGAATTCAGGGGCACCTGAGTGGCTCAGTCTATTAAGTGTCTGCCTTTGGCTCAAGTCATGGTCACAGGGTCATAGGTCCTGTACTGGGTGGGCTCCTTACTCGGCAGGAGGCTTGCCTCTTCCCTCTGCCTGCAGCTCCCCTGCTTGTGCACTCTCTCTCTGTCAAATAAATAAAATCTTAAAAAGAAAAGAAAAGAAACAATTCAGCATGAGCAAATTCCTATAATGTGGGGAAGAATAAAACTAAGTGCAGTGAAGAGCAGGGAGCATCTCTGACGGCAAAAGTTTAGAATCAGCTGGAAAGGTACCTCTGGGAGGTATTGTTTGGGGACTTCACCTGACAGAGGCCCAGGTAGTAAGCATATGTATGTCTCACTTTTGTTATTATTGTCTAACCAGCATCTATTTACCTTATTTTAATGTAAGTGTTCTATTCTACTATGCCTAAGAATACCATCTCTCCCCTGTACGTGTTTAAAATTTTTGAGGTATAAATTCAGTATAGCACTATGTTGTAAGGTAGTAAATTGTTATAATGTAGAAATGTGTAATGACCAATGAGGTCAATACATTGACAATCTCAGAAAACCTTCTTGTAAGACATAACTATAACAACAAAAAACACTATGCCTGTCTTTAGTACTATATACTCTTCTTGTCCATTTTGAGTATCATGTAAGTATAAACTTTCTTCAGCTCAACCTGTCTATGAGCTTCATCCATCCTGGCGCATGTAGCAGTACTTCAATCTTTTTCTTTTTGTATAATATTCCATCACATAAATAATCAGAACTTACGTATCCAGTCCACAATTGGTAGCCCTTTTGGTGGTTTTCAAAATGGACAAATCGAGTTAAATATGGATTTAATTAGGATTAAAATCTTCATACGCCTGGGTGGCTCAGTGGGTTGGGCCGCTGCCTTTGGCTCGGGTCATGGTCTCAGGGTCCTGGGATCGAGTGCCGCATCGGGCTCTCTGCTCGGTGGGAGCCTGCTTCCTCCTCTCTCTCTCTGCCTGCCTCTCTGCCTACTTGTGATCTCTCTCTCTGTCAAATAAATAAATAAAATCTTAAAAAAAAAATCTTCATACACAGAGTGAAGTGCCTAATTCCCACTCTATACCTATTTTCCTGGCATAATTATTAACAGTACCCCCTTCTATTTTAAAATGTGACATGGTTTATAGGATAGATTACATGGTAAACCTATGTAAAAATCAGATGACACAATTTACAAATATATTATTTTCTGAAATGAAAACGCAAGTATATTCACCACTTATTATCACAGCAGTTGACTGGATTTATAAAATAAAATTTAATTAGAAGAACTTCTAAGAATTCCATATACTGTACAGTCATCTTATATAATCTATTATAACCATGAAAAATGGGTAGTGTCTTATTTGAGAATAACTTTAGAATTTCATTACATACATTTCACTACATAAATGATTGAAATTAACTTTTTAAGACTATACAAAAACAACAGTAAATAAAGAGAAATCACATCAAAAGCAACAGAACAATTTCTTAATACAAACCCTTTTTAAGAACTTCTGTGGGTGAATCACATTTCTGAAACTTCTTTTTTTTTTTTTTTTTTTAAATTAGGCCCTGTGCCCAACACAGAGCCCAACTCAGGACTTGAACTCACAACCCTTAGATCAAGACCTGAGCTGAGATCAAGAGTCAGGTGCTTCACTAACTGAGAAACCCAGGCACCCTAGGAGAATCAAATTTCTAATCTTTTCTCCCTGTGGCCTGTTCATTTTACATATATACACTCCAATCCCAAGAGAACAGAACCCACATCACAGCATTTCACTGAAATCATCAGCAACATCTACATGTTTACTTTTTTTCTTCATAAAGTTCTATTTACTTTGGAACATCTCACAACTAGACTTGATCTGGCTATTTTCCTTTTATTCAGTGCATTTATTATTGATGCTGTTTTAAATTATTGATTGTGCTATTTATTTGGTATTCCCAAGACTTTTAAATAAAAGGATTTTTCCCCTAAGTAACTCACATTTAACTCCATCTCCATCTCCCCTCTAAGCACTATTTTAATCAATTATTTCTACATACATTATGTATTTCATTCATCACCAATGAGCTGTGTTCTGAAATACCTGTTTTTAATTTTTTCTTGAATATATTATATACCTGGATCCCAAATTTGAAGTGTCAGTGATTTTTACTGTTATACAGGAGTGTCACAAATATAATTTGTTACCATTAAAATCATATTACTAAGGATTACTTTTCAATCAGTTTTTAAAATTTAGCCTATACACACTAGAAGGCATGAAAAATTGGCAAATGGTAAAAGTTTGATGGTCTTACTTAACAAGGTGTTAGTGTACATTCACAGCAAAGGATTTTAAATGGATTTAGTGCTTCAAAGAGGTGTTCAAAAGAGGCCACAGACAAAAGCAGGAAGACTAGTCAGACATAAAACTATGAATGGTATCTTCTTGTCTTCTAATGAAAGAGAAAAGAATTTGTAAATGTCTGTTAAGCCAACAATAGGTCCTATCCAAATTTAAGTCACTCCTTGAATTTGTAGTAGTCCAGTAGGAAAATTGGTGGCAAGCTTTGCAAAAGTAACAACAAAGAAAACTTCTGATCTGTTTGTTAAGGATATTTGCTCCTGAAAAGACGTATGTTCTAAAGGCGAAATCTACCTTTAGAATAGTGTCACATAATATTTATAAATAAAAACAAACGCTATCTCATAGTATCTGTATACACATTTATTACAGAATTATTTGGAAATAATTTTTCTTTATTGTCTGCTGTTATTTCTGTTCTTTTCTATTTTGCAACAAAAGTAACTTTAATGGCATCTCCAACTTCAAAGAACACAAACTTACAGTTTGGTCACTGCCAGACTTCAGGGCATCTAGAGATAAAATTATTCTTTCCTTGTGGGCTTTTACAAAATAAACAATGTGCCTATGTTCTGCATGTTGAATTTCATTCATGTCATTTCATCCAACACTCTTTTAAGTTAATCCAATTGATCAAGCTTCCAAAAATGGATCTGGAAAATGAACTGTGGCCTGCATTTTAAGGTATTCTGTCCAGGAAATTTTCAGACAACCATGGTCAAAATGCTAAGGCTTTGTAGGACACATCTCGAGTCTTCACTAAAGATATGCTTAATCTCAATCAATAATATTTCCAGACCTGTTAATGGTTATTAAATATACTGTAGAACTCCAAAGTGTTTTTTCATAGGAAATATTCTGACATAAGGTAGCTAAACCAAACTCTGTCTCTCTTGAAAACATAAACATCACCTAGATAGTTTCCAACCATGAATGCTTGTCTTTGGCCATTCAAACATGTCTTTGGGCATTTCACAGCCCTCTTCTCAGGCTGTCTTTGGAAAAGTTTCCAGTCACTCCTGATGTTCACAGATTGAATTCATTAGTCAGAATCCTTTCCTGAACAAACTGTGACCAAATTAGATTTCTTTCACAGGAAGAATGGCTTTTCTTCCTAGGAAAACTTTCTCCAAAATGTACACAATGTTTGTACAAAATGTACACAATGTACACAATGTTTGCTGAAAAGCATATATCTAACAATAAACAACACTAAAACAATGAGGAATAGAAACTTCATTCACTGTTGGTGAGAATGGAAAGAAGTGCAACAACTTTGGAAAACAATCAGGCAGTTCTTTAAGAAGTTAAATATAGAACTGCTATACAAACCAGCAATTCTATTCCTAAGTATAAATCCAAGAGAAATAAAAACATGCATCTACCCAAAATCTTGTGAGTGAATTAATTACTACATCCCCAAAAGGGGAAACAATCCAAATGACCATCAAAAATATGGTAATAAATAAAATATAGTATATCCATGCAATTAAATATAATTTGACCATAATAAAAGAATGAAGTGTTAATGCATGCTCTAACTGGGATGAAACCTGCAAATACTCTACTAAATGCAAGAAGCCTGTCACAACAGACAACAAACTGTATGATGCCATTTATATGAAATATATACAGAATAGGCAGATTTACAGAATCAGAAAGTAGATTCGTGCATGCCTAGGAAAGGGGGACAGGGAGGGGGAAGGAACGAGAAGTGACTACTAATGGAAAGATAATTTCTTTTTGGAGTGATGAAAACATCCTAAAATTAATTATGGCAATGGCTGTACAAGTTTGTGAATATACTTCAAATTTTATACTTTAAAATGAGTAAATTATATGATAATTGAATTATATGTCAAGCTGTTATGTTTTTAAAAAGAGTATAATGTAGCATGAGATATATATGTGCCTAAATACATATATATATTCCATATACCCAAAATAACAAAATTAAAATTTATTTAAACAACAAACATTAATCGAGCACCTAGAAAAACAGGAAGAAATACTAAACATAAAAAATGGTAGAAATAGGGGACTGGGGCCAAGATGGCGGAGAAGCAGCAAACTGAAATGACATCAGGTCCCAGGAGTTCAGCTAGATAGGCATCAAACCATTGTGAACACCTACAGACTCAACAGGAGATAAAAGAGAAGAAGAGCAGCAATTCTAGGAACAGAAAAACAACCACTTTCTGAAAGGTAGGATGAGCGGAGAAGTGAATCCAAAATGATGGGAAGATAGAACACAGGGTGATGGGCCAGCTCCCAGCAAGTGGTGGAGCAGCAGAGCATAAATCAGAACTTTTGGAAGTCTGCTCCACTGAGGGTCATCGCTCTAGAGGTTAAGCGGGGGTGGAGCCCTTGTGGGGACAGTGTGATTACAGGTCCCACAGGATAACAGAAAAATCAAGGGGTGTCTAAGTGTTGCAAAGCTCCCAGGTATCAGAGTAGGGAAGCTGACTATAGAGACAAAGCCGAGGAACGAGTTTTCAGACCTTACTGATCCAAGGCACAGTCAGACCACTGCTCTTCAAGCAGGGACCCCACAAGGGGCAGATTCAGAGAGACCCCCTCCTTACTCCTCCAGGAGGAGCAGTGCAGGAATGCGCAGCAAGAATCTGCTGGGTTTGGAGACTCCAAACGGGGCCACGTGCTAGAGATAGAAATGCCTGGTCACAGGTCAGGTGAGCACAGAACACAGCCAGAGACTAGGGAGAGAGGAGTGACTGACTGCTTTTCTCTGAGCGTGCACTGAGGAGTGGGACCCCTAGCTCTATGCTCCTCCAGGCTGGAGACTGGGAGGTTGCCATTTTCATTCCCATCCTCCAAAGATCCTCAGAAGTGTTCAGGGAACAAAAGCTACTGAGAGGAACCCAAGCAGATTACTTAGCCTGGCCCCTGGCAAGGGTAGTGCAATTCCACTCAGGCAAAGACATTTGAAACTCACTGCAACAGGCCCCTCCTCCAGATCATCAAGAACATCCAGCCAAGAGCAAGTTCACTGATCAATTAGAACTGCAGAATTCCTGAGCTAGAAGAAAGCAATCCATAGAATTCATGGCTTTTTCCCAATGGTCCTTTAGTCATGCAAAGTGAATTTTTTTTAATTTTTTTCCTTATTCTGTTTTTTTACCTTTTCCTCTTTCCTCTTTAATGTTTTTTAACTAGTTTATCTTAATAATAACTTCCTTAAAAAAATCTTTTTAAACTTTCTTTCTTATAGTCATATTTTATCCCTTCATTGTATTTAACCTTATTTTTTGTACACATGCAGGTTTGTTTGTTTGTTTGTTTTTTAAATTTTGGGATACAATTTCTTTTAATAGATCAAAATATACCCTAAATCTAGCACATGTTGTTCTAGTCTCCAGCATGAGCACATTCTCTTCTCTTCTTTTTTTTTTCTTTTTCCAATCAACATATGTTATCAATTCCTTTTTTAGAATTTTTTTTAACTTTCATCTTCACAGTCATATTCCATCCTTTATCATGTTTACCCTTATTTTTATGTATACGTATGTTTTTCTTTCTTTCAAATTTTGGGAGGTACTTTCTTCTAAGAGACCAGAATTCACCCACAATCAACTGGGTGGTTCTGTTCCATTCACCAGTCTAGTACACACACATACACACACACACACACACATACACACACACTTTTTTTTTTCTTTTTTCCCCCTTTCTTCTCACCCCAGTCTTGGGTCTCTACTAATTTGGTTAGCATACACTTTTCTGAGGTCTTTGCTACTTTTTTAGTATTTTATTCTCTTGTTCATATATTCTTATTTGGATAAATGAAAAGGCAGAAAACTCACCAGAAAAGAAAGAACAAGAGGCAGTACCAATGGCTAGGGACCTTATCAATAAAGATATTGGTAATATGTCAGAACAAGAATTCAAAATGACAATTCTCAAGGTGCTAGATGGGCTAGAAAAAGACATGAAAGATATTAGATAATCCCTTTCTGGAGAAATAAAATCCCTTTCTGAAGGAAAAAAAGAAGTAAAATCTAACCAAGTTGAAATTTTAAAAAGCTATTAATGAGGTGCAATAAAAAATAGAGGCTCTTATGTGGCACCTAGGTGGGGTTGAATCCTCTGCCTTTGGCTCAGGTCATGATCCCAGGGTCCTGGGATTGAGCCCTGCACTGGGCTCTCATCCCAGTGAAGAGGCTGTTTTTTCCTCTCTCTCTGCCTGTCTCTCCACCTACTCGTGATCTCTGTCTGTCAAAAAAATAAATGAAATCTTAAAAAAAAAAAATGGAGGCTCTTAATGATAGGACAAATGAGGCAGAAGAAAGAATTAATGGTATAGAAGACCAAATGACAGAGAAAAAAGAAGCTGAGTAAAAGAGAGACAAACAAATACTGGACCACAAGGGAAGAATTCAAGAGATAAGTGATACTATAACACAACACAATATTGGAATAATTGGGATTCCAGAAGAAGAAGGGGGGGCAGAAGTTATATTGGAACAAATTATAGTAGACAAACTCCCTAATATGGCAAAGGGAACAAGCAGAAAAATAAAGGACACACAGAGAACCCCAATTCAAAATCAATAAAAATAAGTCCACACACCATCATCTAATAGTAAAACTTACAAGTCTTAGTGACAAAGAAAAAAAATCCTGAAAGCAGGACAAGAAGTCTATAACATACAATGGTAGAAATATTAGATTGGCAGCAAACTTATCCACAGAGACCTGCCAGGCCAGAAAGAACTGGCATGATATAGTCAGAGTGCTAAATGAGAAAAATATGCAGCCAAGAATGCTATATCCAGCTAGGCTATCATTGAAAATAGAAGGAGAGATAAAAAGCTTCCAGGACAAACAAAAACTAAGAGAATTTGTAAACACCAAACCAGCTCTACAGGAAATATTGAAAGGGGTCCTCTAAGCAAAGGGAGAGCCTAAGAGTAGTAGACCAGGAAGGAACAGAGACAATATACAGTAACAATCAGCTTACAGGCAATACAGTGGCACTAAATTCATATCTTTCTATAGTTGCCCTGAATGTAAATGGGCTAAATGCCCCAATCAAGAGACACAAAGTATAACAATGGATTAAAATACAAGACCCATCAATATGGTGTCTACAAGAAACTCATTTATGACCCAAAGACACCTCCAAATTTAAAGTGAGGGGGGGCATTTACCATGCTAATGGACATCAAAAGAAAACTGGGGTGGCAATCCTCTTATCAGATAAATTAGATTTCTTTTTTAAAAAATATTTTTTTTAATTTATTTGACAGACAGAGATCATAATTAGGCAGAGAGGCAGGCAGAGAGAGAAAGAGAGGAGGAAGCAGGCTTCTCGCTGAGCAGAGAGCCCAAGGCAGGGCTCGATCCCAAGACCCTGGGATCATGACCTGAGCCGAAGGCAGAGGCTTAACCCACTGAGCCACCCATGTGTCCCAGATAAATTAGATTTTAAGCAAAAGACTATAATAAGAGATGAGGGAGGATACTATATCATACTTAAAGGGTTTGTCCAACAAGAAGATCTAACAATTGTAAATATCTGTGCCCCTAACATGGGAGCAGCCAACTATATAAACCAATTAATAACAAAATCAAAGAAACACATTGACAATAATACAATAATAGTAGGAGACTTTAACACTGCCCCTCACTGAAATGGAAAGATCATCCAAGCAAAAGACCAATAAGGAAGTAAAGGCCTTAAATGACACACTGGACCAGATGGACATCACAGATATATTCAGAATGTTCCATCCCAAAGCAACAGAATACACATTCTTCTCTAGTGTACATGAAACATTGTCCAGAATAGATCACATCCTGGTTCACAAAACAGGTCTCGGCTGATACCAAAAGATCTGGATCATTCCCTGCATATTTTCAGACCACAACTCTCTGACCTCTCAATCACAAGAGGAAAGTTGGAAAGAACTCAAATACATGCAGACTGAAGAGTATCCTACTAAAGAATGAGTGGGTCAATTAGGGAATTAAAGAAAAATAGAAAAAATTCAGGGAAACAAATGATAATGAAAACACAACTGTTCAAAATCTGTGGGACACAGTGAAGGTGGTCCTCAGAGTAAAGTATATACTGATACAAACCTTTCTCAAGAAACAAGAAAGGTCTTAAGTATACAATCTAACCCTACACCTAAAGAGCTGGAGAAAAAAAAAAACAAAACAGCAAAGAAATCCTAACCCCAGCAGAAGAAGAGAAATAAAGATCAGAGCAGAAGTCAATGAAATAGAAACCAAAAGAACAGTAGAACAAATCAACGAAACTAGGAGCTGGTTCTTTGAAAGAATTAAGAAGATTGATAAACCCCTAGCCAGACTTATCAAAAGAAAGGGAAAGGACCCAAATTAATAAAATCATGAATGAAAGAAGAGAGATCACAACCAACACCAAAGAAATACAAACAATTATAAGAACATGTTATGAGCAACTATACACCAGCCAATTTAACAATCTGGAAGAAATGGATGCATTCCTAGGGACATATAAACTACCAAACCTGAACCAGGAAGAAATAGAAAACCTGAACAGACCCAAAACCAGTAAGGAAATTGAAGCAGTCATCAAAAATCTCCCAATGAACAAGAGCCAAAGGTCAGATGTCTTCCCAGGGGAATTCTACCAAAGAGTAAAAGAAGAATTAATACTTATTCTCCTGAAACTGTTCCAAAAAATAGTAATGAAAGGAAAACTTCCAAAATCATTTTATGGGGCCAGCATTACTTTGATCCCAAAACCACACAAAGACTCTATAAAAAAGGAGAATTGCAGAACAATATCTTTGATGAACACAGATGTGAAAATTCTCACCAAAATACTAGCCAATAGGATCCAACAGTACATTAAAAGGATTATTCACCATGACCAAGTCGGATTTATTCCTGGGCTGCAAGGTTGGTTCAACATCTGCAAATCAATCAATGTGATACAATACATTAATAAAAGAAAGAACAAGAACCACATGATACTCCTAACAGGTGCAGAAAAAGCACTTGGCAAAGTACAGCATCCTTTCTTGATCAAAATTCATCACACTGTAGGGACAGAGGATACATACCTCAATATCATCACAGCCATCTATGAAAAATCCACAGTGAATATTATTCTCAATGGGGGAAAAAAGAGCTTTTCCCCTAAGGTCAGGAACATGACAGGGATGTCCACTATAACCATTGCTATTCAACATAGTACTAGAAGTCCTAGCCTCAGCCATCAGACAACAAAAAGAAATTAAAGGCATCCAAATTGACAAAGAAGACGTCAAACTATCACTCTTTGATGATGATATGATACTTTATGTGGAAAACCCAAAAGAATGCACTCCAAATCTGCCAGAACTTGTACAGGAATTCAGTAAAGTGTCAGGATATAAAATCAATGCCCAAAACTCAGTTGCATTTCTATACACCAACAAGACAAAAGAAAGAGAAATTAAGGAGTCAATCCCATTTACAATTGCACCCAAAACCAAAAGATACCTAGGAATAAATCTAACCGAAGAGGCAAAGAATCTGTACTCAGAAAACTATAAAGTACTCATGAAAGAAATAGAGGAATACACAAAGAAATGGAAAAACTTTCAATGCTCATAGATTGGAAGAATAAAAATTGTGAAAATGTCTATGCTAGCTAAAGCAATCTACACATTTAATGCAATCCCTATCAAAATACCATTCATTTTTTCCAAAGAAATGGAACAAATAATCCTAAAGATTTATATGGAACCAGAAAAGACCTCGAATAGCCAGAGGAATGTTGAAAAAGAAACCCACAGTTGGTGGCATCCCAACTCCAGACTTCAAGCTCTATTACAAAGCTGTCATCATCAAGACAGCATGGTACTGGCACAAAAACAGACACATAGATCAGTGGAACAGAATAGAGAGCCCAGAAATAGACCCTCAACTCTATGGTCAGCTAATCTTCGAAAAAGCAAGAAAAAATGCCCAATGGAAAAAAAGACAGTCTCTTCAATAAATGGTGTTGGGAAAATTGGACAGCCACATGCAGAAAAATGAAACTGGACCATTTACTTACACCACACACAAAAACAGACTCAAAATGGATGAAAAACCTCAATGTGAGACAGAAATCCATCAAAATCCTTGAGGAGAACACAGGCAGTAACCTCTTCAACCTCAGCCGCAGCAACTTCTTCCTAGAAAAATTGCCAAAGGCAAGAGAAGCAAGGGCAAAAAGGAACTATTGGGGCTTCATCAAGATCAGAACCCTTTGCACAGCAAAGGAAACAGTCAACAAAACCAAAAGACAACTGACAGAATGAGAGAAGATATTCACAATTAACTTATCAGATAAAGGGCTAGTATCCAAAATCTTTAAAGAACTTATCAAACTCAATACCCAAGAATAAATAATCCAATCAAGAAATGGGCAGAAGACATGAACAGACATTTCTGCAAAGAAGACATCCAGATGTCCAACACACACATGAAAAAGTGCTCACTATCCCTTGGCATCAGGGAAATAACAAATCAAAACCACAATGAGACACCACCCTACACCAGTCAGAATGGCTGAAATTAACAAGTCAGGAAACAACAGGTATTGGCAAGGATGTGGAGAAAGGGGAACCCTCCTACATTGTTAGTGGGAATGAAAACTGGTGCAGCCAATCTGGAAAACAGCGTGGAAGTTCCTCAAAAAGTTGAAAATAGAGCTACCCTACAACCCAGCAATCACACTACTGGGTATTTATCTAAAGATACAAATGTATTGATCCAAAGGGGCACGTGCACCCGAATGTTTACAGCGGCAATGTCCACAATAGCCAAACTATGGAAAGAACCTAGATGTCTATCAACAGATGACAGATAAAAAGAAGTGGTACATATATATATATATATATATATATATATGTACATCTATCTTTTTATCTATCAACATATATATATATATGATGGAATATTATGCAGCCATCAAAAGAAATGAAATCTTGCCATTTGCAACAACATTGAAGGAACTAGAGGATATTATGCTGAGTGAAAGAAGTCAGTCAGAGAAAGACAATTATCATATGATCTCCCTGATATGAGGAATTTTAGAAGCAGGGTGAGGGGTTTGGGGGGTATGAAAGGAAAAACTGAAACAAGGTGAAACCAGAGAGGGAGACAAACCATAAGATACTCTTAATCTCACAAAACAAACTGAGTATTTATGGGGGGAGGGGAGTATGGAGAGGTTGGTTAGGTTACAGACGTTGGGAAGGGTATGTGATATGGTGAGTGCTGTGAAATGTGTAAGCCTGACAATTCACAGACCTGTACCCCTGAGGCAAATAATACATTGTATGTTAATAGAAATAATTATTTAAAAAATGGTAGAAATAATAAAGGAAATAATGAAGTTTTATAAAATGAAGTAAGTAAAATCCAAGCAAATCTAGAGAACAGAAAAGAGAGATAGTAGATCTTGGGCCAAATTTTTGCTCTATCAGTTAACAGCAGGGTAACCTCAAACTGGACACTTAACCTACCTCAGGCAAAGGCCACTTCCCTCAACTAACTCCCACATGCATAGCAAAAATAGATTTTTCCAACCTGTCTTCCATTCTAGAACATTTGGGTTATTTTTAATGCTTCTGACAATTATAGTTTTTAAATTAAAATAATAGAACTTTTAGAAATTAAATTTAAACCATTTCATTAGTCTATGTATTTTTAAAATAGAAAGAGAAAGAATAACTAGAGAGTATTATGCTGAGTAAAATAAGTCAATCAGAGAAAGACAGCTATCATATGATCTCCCTGATATGAAGAATTTGAACGGCAAAGTGGGGGGTTGGGGGAGTAGGGAAGGAAAAAAAATGAAACAAGATGGGATCAGGAGGGAGACAAACCATAAGAGACTCTTAATCTCACAAAACAAACTGAGGGTTGCCAGGGGGAGGGGGGTAGCGAGAGGGTGGGTGGATTATGGACACTGGAGAGGATATGTGCTATGGTGAGTGCTGTGAAGTGTGTAAACCTGGCAATGCTCAGACCTGTACCCCTGGGGCTAATAATATATTATATGTTAATAAAACATTTTTTTAAAACTCTAATAAAAAAAGAAAGAATTTATAAACATATTTGCCATACTTGTACACACTACAGTAGGAAAAATAATGAGTGCCCATAGCAGAACAAGATACAGTGTCAAATTCCTAAATTACATTTCTAACTTTGCTCCTGTTACCACTATTTTAAGTAAGATATTTTCCTGATCCTGACCTAATCAATAACAAATAAGTCAAATTTATTTTTCCCAAAGAGTGTTTGAATTCAACAATTCTCATATTTTTTGTCAAGCGACTTCATTTTCAACTCACAAAGCAAACACAATTTCCAGAGATCCATGCTCTAGAATTTGACATACCCCACCCAAAGCCCATCTGCCTTCATTTGTCTTGTGACTTTGGCAAGTTACTGTACCTTAGTTCTTCTCAGTTTCAATGGCAAATGATGTTAAGTTGCCTTCTAAATATCTATACTCCCTTTGCCCCTAGATATAAATACCAATTAGTTTTGGTTATTGATGTTTCCAGTTAATACTCAACTTTAGCTTTCATCATGGAGAAGAGAAAGCTTCTGTGTGGGGCTTCCAAGAAAGTTTTCAAAACAGGGGCAGAGTAAGCTGGCATTCTATTTTGGTCCTCTGTTTTTCACCCTTCTCCTGTGCAGCTTACCTAGAATACAGACACAGTACTTGGAGGAGCAGGAGCTATACTGTGTCTAAGGAAGCACATCACACACTAAGGATGGCCAAGTAGGAAGATCAAAGATCAAAGGACTGCTTACAACACCATGCAGCAAATGCACTAGCTCTGGACACATACCTATAAACTAAATCTCACTTGCTTAAGCTCCTGTTTTCTAGGTTTACCACTACTTGCAGGCAAGCCCTTTCTAATAGTTTCTTCTTCTGACACTCTCCGGAGATAATAATTGTACCAATCCCTATGCTTTTTGAGTAGCACAATGCTTAGCACAGGTATTAATGTTATTAGTAGGAATTCTATCATAAACCTTAACTGATAGAAATCTCTGAGATACCTAATGTCTGAAGCAAGATATGAGTGGGGCAGATATAATAATGTAAAACCAAATATGCATTTTAAAATCTGATTGGTTTCTAGTTACCTTCATACGGCTTGGGAAAGCTTAAATAGTATACACTTAACCTTGGAGCTACTGCCATTTTCCCGTGGTCTCAAAGAAGTCAATAAGTAATTGATAAATTTTCTGTCACTGTGAGCAATTAATAGGAGTTACACAGCATCGGTTACATCAATTTTCCTGTATCTGAGGAGCAAAAAATTGATTCCACAAACTTACTGGTGCATATTGATTCAATGCCTATCCCTAGGCCATTTCTATTTAACGCTTTTGTGCAGTCATTGAAAAAAGTCTTAGGGCTGTCAAATAAAATATAGTTCTGTGGAGTTTTTATCTATTACTCTACTTTGCAAGTATTTTTGTTATCAGTAATGCTTTCAGGCTGGGGGATGTGGCTATTCTCTCCTTTAAAATATTTTCACATTTTCATCTTGAAAATAAAATAGTTAACAGTTAAAAATTACTCACTTAAGTCCGAAATCTCAGGTGACACATTCGCAAAGGTATTAGAGTACTAAGTTTTTGGAAAATAATGGGATTTGTGTGTTTTAAGCCTTCAGTTTTAATAACTGGTTTGAAACAAAGGAATACAAATATAATTCCAATACTTTATTTTGGGGGTACTGTGTTTCCTCATCTTCCCAAGGAGATTTGGAATGGCATCCAAAGAGAAGGGAGGTATGCAAACATACATATGAAGATATGCTACATTCAGTAACAACAGACTTTAAGAGATATTCTACAGGTGTCTTTATTCAAATATTTCCCCGTGAACGAGTGTGGATAAAGGGTCCATTCTGTGTCAGGTACATCCTGCATCTTGAGGACAATACTGTAAATAAGACAGACAAAATTCCTGCCCTTGTACAGCTTATATTCAAGAGAGGTACAAAGAGATCGAGATGGGGAAGATAGAAAAAAACTAAGCAAACAACATACAAATGGTGTTAATGCAGTGAGGAATAGCAGTGGAATCTAACAATGAAAGAGACAGTAAGTGGTGGGAATTTGACATCCAAATAGAGTGGGTAAAAAACGTGTTTTCAGAGCAGGCGACATTTGAGCTAAAACCTGAATGACAAGGAGGGAGCTATACCAAATCTGAGTAGGGAACATTCTAGAAAAAAAGAATAGCTTGTGCAAAGGCCCTAAGGAAGGGAAAAGTTAGTGTTGTTCAAGATCAGGCAGAAATGCAAAAGGCTAGAATGAGCAAGGGGTGAATGGTAGAGGGTAAAATGAGAACTATCAACAATGTCAGACCATGAAAAGCTCCATACTTACAGGCTATGACAAAAAAAAAAAAAAAAAATGTGGATTTTATTTTAAGTAACATAAGTAGCCACTACAGGGTACTAGACCTGAGAGTTAATGGACCTGACTCATACTTTGTTTCAATTCTAATGGCCTTAATTAGATTAATTAGATTAATTCATAGGAATTTGTTAAGATTATTTTAAAAATACAAAGATGTAATTGTTTGTTATAGCCCTCAAAATTCAAAAACTGTTAACCTTTTCTGTAAAACAGTAGTTGCCACCCGGTGGGGGGAGGGGGTTGGGGGGGGTTCTCTCCTAGGGACATTGGGCAATATCTGGAGGTATTTTTAGTTGTTGTGGTTACAAGCTACTGGCAACTTGAGGATAGAGACTAGGGATACTACTAAACATCATATCATGTACAGCCATCCCCACGAAAATGCCTCATCTGGCCCAAATGCTAATAGTGCCAATGTTGAGAAAATCCCTGCTTAATTTTGAGAAAAACCCTGCTTATTGTAAATAATTAAACATTCACAGCATTTTTGTGTAATATACAAGAAGTGTTTTTTGTTTGACTTATAACCGATCTCACAGTTTTACTCAAACTTCCAACACCTCTCCTATAAATACATACATACAACAGAAACAGAACAAAAGCAATCAATTCTTGGTATTACGGACTTAACTGTGTCCCCCCAGATTCATATGTTGAAGCTCCAACCCCCAATATGACCGTATCAGAAGACAGAATCTTTAGGAGGTAATAAAGGTTAAACAAGGTCATAAGAATGTCATCCTAATTTGATAGGACTGTGGCCTTAAAAGAAAAGAGAAAGACATCCCTCTCTTGGGCTCCTTCCACTCTTCTCTCTCCCCAGTGTGAATGCATAGAAAGAAGGCAAGCCAGAAAGAGAAAAAACTTTGATGTTAGACTTTTCATCCTCCAATTCCATGAGAAAATACATTTCTGTTGCTTAATCTACACAGTCTGTGGTATTTTGTTATGACAGTCCAAGCTTGCTAAGATATTTGGACATGAGCTTTCCAAACAGTGATAAGAGAACATGGAGAAGAGCTTAACAAACACTACCCCTTGTGACACATGTCAAAGTCATAGTGACATTCAAGCCAACACTATCAAAATATTCATTTTGATAGATCGTCAAGAAATTGTTATCCTAACTTTGCCCTAGGACAGAAAATCTATAGTATATACAACAACCCTTGACTTACTCACAGAAGTACCCTCCTGAAACCAGTTATCTCCTTGATGATGAGGTAAACATTCAAACTTATGAATGCACTCAATAAAATACCAGTCATGCTAAGTATATTTTCATTTTAGAACAATCAAATTTATAGTGCGGTATTTATTCTCTAATTGAAATTTACTACCATTTCTTCCTGAGACATTTTTTCCTAAATATGTAAAAGCATTTTATGTTTCAGCAATTGCAATTTTATTCTTCATAATTAATAACAAAATCGCTGTATATTTCTCATTTTGATGCATTACAGGAGATCTCACAGTTGGAAGGGTTTGTAAAATGTGTTATGTTGTGTTGCTTAATACCTTACTCGAATAACTATCTTGCCTCCAAGTTAGTTCCACTTGCTACATTACAATGAGACTGTAAGTTACTTTGTCAGGGAAAAAGGAAAAGGAAATCAAAAAAAAAGAGAGAGAGAGAGAGAAGGCCCAGACAAAAAAGAAAATGTAAAACTATTCCACAACCTACATGATGATTGAAAATTCTGATCAGCATAAACATAAAACTCAAACACAAGGCTATTTTCTTTTTCTCTGATATCTTTATGAACATAATCAAGACTTTGATACAGCCCTTACTAGCCTGTACTATAAACACTATTAATGTTTATGAGTATATACTCATTTCCATTTTGAGCATTTACATATTCCTAAAAATAAATGCCCTATAGTTATGCTCAATTTAAATATTATTAAGAATTTCCTAGGACCTGCTCTCTGTAAGAATGACAAAATAAATTTATTTCATGGAGGCGCCTGGGTGTTTCGGTCAGTTAAACATCCAACTCTTAATCTCAGGTCAGGTCTCAATCTCAGGCTCATAAATTCAAGCCTCGTATTGGGCTCCATGCTGGTTGTGAAGACTATTTCCAAAAAAGAGAAAAGAACGAGAAGAAAGAAAAGAAAAAAGAAAGAAAGAAAGAAAAAAAGAAACCTACCTACCTTATTTCATGATTATGTATGATTATTCCAGTGTAAAATATTCATAAAATTGATTGTAACATAGGACTGACTCTTCAACATGCAATGTAAAAACATAAAGAAGACAGGGACAGCAAACTGTTGCCACAATGGAAATCTGTTATTAAACCAAAATAACAGAAAATCAAGGCAAGAGAAACAAAACAACCCATTTTCCTGATGAATTGTTACAGAATTAATCAGTTTTGTTTGGTGAGTGCTCTGGTAGTACTTGCAGTTCACAACATCAAGTAATCATCTCTACCCATGAAAAAGAATCCTTAGTTTCTGCTTCTCCTTTCTCAAAAGAAGGAAGGAAAGGGAAGGGGGAAAGGAAGGAGAAAAAAAGAGATTGGGAAAGAGAGGGAGAATGAAAGGAGGAGGGAGGGAAAGGAAAAAGAAAAAGGGGGATAAAGGAAAAAGAAAAACTGAAAAGGCTAGGAAGAAGAGCTTGGACATAGATTAAAAAAAAATTAAAAAAAGAATCAAGTAAGTTTCAGGCTGCTTCAAGAGTAAGAAAAGAAATGATAGAAATCCTAAAGTCAGACTGCAATTATGCCCTCCCTCTCAGTAAGGTCCATTGTACCACATGCACCACACACTGCACCACAAGTTCGTCAAATTTCCCACCCCCTTGGAAGCAAAAAATTATATTAGCCATAATCAGATGTGTGCGCTAGGGGGCCAAACTGCTTGGGGGGATGATAAACCAAGTCTGCACACTCAGCTTTGGGTAGTTTGGACAGCAAAATAAGACTGGGTCTTTTGAATGTCTTGCATTGCAGCACAACATGTCACTCTTTAAAGATAAAGAAATAATACCTCCAGCAACCATCTTTCATCAATCAGTTGGGTCTCAGTACAAATTAAGTTCAAGATGCCAGTGCCTGGTGTGAATATTCCTTTGTAAACATACTTGGGCTTCATGCTGCTTTGTTATGTGGCTACTTACATGATTTATTGCCCCAACACTTGGCCCAGGATTGTAGGAAATCTATGCCCAAAGTCTATATTTTGTTCTTTTATTTGGCTGAGCATTTACTTTAAAGAGATAAGCTTAATAATTCTGTTCCTACTTTTCTTCAAACTCCTTTTTTGTTTAAGCAAACATTTAGTGCCAAAATAAAAAATAAAAGGAAGAATTTGTTCCCCTCTTGACTCTTGATGCTTTACTCATCTTGCCTTAGTCCCCAAGGTAGGCAAAGAGCAAAATCTCACTTATTCATGTTGCACATTACTTGTTTAAACCACAGGCTGATTTTTGATCTTCATAGTAAAGTCCCCATTAGAGAAAAATATGTGTCTTTTATAGAGAATTACATTCCACCTAACATCCCATGTGTACTTCTCAAATAATCTGTTCTCTTTTAATTAGCAATAATCGCGCCTCGGATAAACCTCATTGGCTACGATACTGCCACTGTTCTCTTTTAAAAGTAAAAGTACTACAGCTAATCATCAAACCATTAAGAATTAGAGGAGAAGCAGGGCACTTGGGTGGCTCAGTAGGTTAGGAGTCTGACTCTTGGTTTCTGCTCAGGTCATAATCTCAGGGCCATGAGATCAAGCCTGGCATCAGGCTCTGCATTCAGCACGGAGTCTCCTTGAGATTCTCCCTCTCCCTCTGGCCCTCCCACCACTTGTACACATCCTTTCTCTCTCTCTCCTCTCTCTCTCTCTCTCAAATAAATAAAATCTTCTTTTAAAAATCTAAAAAAAAAAAAGAGAGAGAATTAAAGGAGGAGACCCAAAAATGTATACATAGAGTGGAGTAGGTTTAAAATTGAGGTACTGTTAATATATTACGTTGCCTTAGTCAATTTGGGCTACTATAACAAATTATGATAGACTGGGTAGTTGGCTTAAAAAACAAACATTACTTCCCACAGTTTTGGATGCTGAAAGTCCAAGTTTGGATGCTAGCATGGTTGGGTTCTTGGGGAGGGTCCTCTTCCTAGCTTACAGATGGTACTCTTCCTGCTGTGTCCTCATGTGGCAGTAGAAGAGCTAACTAGCTCTCTTGCCTATTCTTATTAAAGCAATAATTTAATCCATGAGGACGCTACCCTCACGACCTAATTACCTCCAAAGGGCCCCATCTCTTAATACCATCACACATTTAGATTAAGGTTTCAAAATACAAATTCTGGAGACACATTCTCCCACACCATAGACAGAGAGATAGATAGATAGATAGATAGATAGATAGATTCAAAGTACAGTGAGGAATAAAGCCAAAATTAAGAAATATCATGGACATGTTTAATATATCATAAAATTTGTAGCCAGTGTCTGTGCATGGGCTCTGGCACTCCTGTCTTTTTTCTTTTTTTAATTTTTAATTTTTTATACACATATATTTTTATCCCCAGGGGTACAGGTGTGTGAATCGCCCGGTTCACACACTTCACAGCACTCACCAAAGAACATACCCTCCCCAATGTCCATTACCCCACCCCCCTTCTCCCAACCCCTCTCCCCCCAGCAACCCTCAGGTTCTTTTGTGAGATTAAGAGTCACTTATGGTTTGTCTCCCTCCCAAGCCCATCTTGTCTCATTTATTCTTCTCCTACCCACTTAAGCCCCCATGATGCATCACCACTTCCTCATATCAGGGAGATCATATGATAGTTGTCTTTCTCCGCTTGACTTATTTCGCTAAGCATGATACACTCTAGTTCCATCCACGTTGTCGCAAATGGCAAGATTTCATTTCTTTTGATGGCTGCATAGTATTCCATTGTGTATATATACCACTTCTTCTTTATCCATTCATCTGTTGATGGACATCTAGGTTCTTTCTATAGTTTGGCTACTGTGGACATTGCTGCTATAAACATTCAGGTGCATGTGCCCCTTTGGATCACTATGTTTGTATCTTTAGGATAAATACCCAGTAGTGCCATTGCTGGGTCATAGGGCAGTTCTATTTTCAACATTTTGAGGAACCTCCATGCTGTTTTCCAGAGTGGTTGCACCAGCTTACATTCCCACCAACAGTGTAGGAGGGTTCCCCTTTCTCCGCATCCTCGCCAGCATCTGTCATATCCTGACCTGTTGATTTTAGCCATTCTGACTGGTGTGAGGTGATATCTCATTGTGGTTTTGATTTGTATTTCCCTGATGCCAAGTATATGGAGCACTTTTTCATGTGTCTGTTGGCCATCTGGATGTCTTCTTTGCAGAAATGTCTGTTCATGTCCTCTGCCCATTTCTTGATTGGATTATTTGTTCTTTGGGTGTTGAGTTTGCTAAGTTCTTTATAGATTTTGGACACTAGTCCTTTATCTGATATGTTGCTTGCAAATATCTTCTCCCATTCTGTCAGTTGTCTTCTGATTTTGTTAACTGTTTCCTCTGCTGTGCAAAAGCTTTTGATCTTGATGAAATCCCAATAGTTTATTTTTGCCCTTGCTTCCCTTGCCTTTGGCAATGTTCCTAGGAAGATGTTGCTGCGGCTGAGGTTGAAGAGGTTGCTGCCTGTGTTCTCCTCAAGGATTTTGATGGATTCCTTTCTCACATTGAGGTCCTTCATCCATTTTGAGTCTGTTTTCGTGTGTGGTGTAAGGAAATGGTCCAGTTTCATTTTTCTGCATGTGGCTGTCCAATTTTCCCAACACCATTTATTGAAGAGGCTGTCTTTTTTCCATTGGACATTCTTTCCTGCTTTGTCGAAGATTAGTTGACCATAGAGTTGAGGGTCTATTTCTGGGCTATCTATTCTGTTCCATTGATCTATGTGTCTGTTTTTGTGCCAGTACCATGCTGTCTTGATGATGACGGCTTTGTAATAGAGCTTGAAGTCCGGAATTGTGATGCCACCAACTTTGGATTTCTTTTTCAATATTCCTTTGGCTATTCGAGGTCTTTTCTGGTTCCATATAAATTTCAGGATCATTTGTTCCATTTCTTTGAAAAAGATGGATGGTACTTTGGTAGGAATTGCATTAAATGTGTAGATTGCTTCAGGTAGCATGGACATTTTCACAATATTTATTCTTCCAATCCAGGAGCATGGAACATTTTTCCATTTCTTTGTGTCTTCCTCAATTTCTTTCATGAGTACTTTAGAGTTTTCTGAGTATAGATTCTGTGCCTCTTTGGTTAGGTTTATTCCTCGGTATCTTGTGGTTTGGGGTGCAATTGTAAATGGGATTGACTCCTTAATTTCTCTTTCTTCTGTCTTGTTGTTGGTGTAGAGAAATGCAACTGATTTCTGTGCATTGATTTTATATCCTGACACTTTACTGAATTCCTGTACAAGTTCTAGCAGTTTTGGAGTGGGGTCTTTTGGGTTTTCCACATATAGTATCATATCATCTGCGAAGAGTGATAGTTTGACTTCTTCTTTGCCAGTTTGGATGCCTTTAATTTCCCTTTGTTGTCTGATTGCTGAGGCTAGGACTTCTCGTACTATGTTGAATAGCAGTGGTGATAATGGACATCCCTGCCGTGTTCCTGACCTTAGCGGAAAAGCTTTCAGTTTTTCTCCATTGAGAATGATATTTGCGGTGGGTTTTTCATAAATGGCTTTGATAATATTGAGGTATGTGCCCTCTATCCCTACACTTTGAAGGGTTTTGATCAGGAAGGGATGCTGTACTTTGTCAAATGCTTTTTCAGCACCTATTGAGAGTATCATATGGTTCTTGTTCTTTCTTTTATTGATGTGTTGTATCACATTGATTAATTTGCAGATGTTGAACCAACCTTGCAGCCCTGGAATAAATCCCACTTGGTCGTGGTGAATCATCCTTTTAATGTACTGTTCAATCCTACTGGCTAGTATTTTGGTGAGAATTTTCGCATCTGTGTTCATCAAGGATATTGGTCTATAGCTCTCTTTTTTGATAGGATCCTTGTCTGGTTTGGGGATCAACGTGATGCTGGCCTCATAAAATTAATTTGGAAGTTTTCCTTCCATTTCTATTTTTTGGAACAGTTTCAGAAGAATAGGAATTAGTTCTTCTTTAAATGTTTGGTAGAATTCCCCCGAGAAGCCATCTGGCCCTGAGCTTTTGTTTGTTTGGAGATTTTCAATGGCTGTTTCAATCTCCTTACTGGTTATGGCTCTGTTCAGGCTTTCTATTTCTTCCTGGTTCAGTTGTGGTAGTTTATATGTTTCTAGGAATGCATCCATTTCTTCCAGATTGTCAAATTTGTTGGCGTAGAGTTGCTCATAGTATGTTCTTATAATTGTTTGTATTTCTTTGGTGTTAGTTGTGATCTCTCCTCTTTCATTCATGATTTTATTTATTTGGGTCCTTTCTCTTTTCTTTTTGGTAAGTCTGGCCAGGGGTTTATCAATTTTATTAATTCTTTCAAAGAACCAGCTCCTAGTTTCGTTGATTTGTTCTATTATTTTTTGGTTTCTATTTCGTTGATTTCTGCTCTGATCTTTATGATTTCTCTTCTCCTGCTGGGTTTAGGGTTTCTTTATTGTTCTTTCTCCAGCTCCTTTAGGTGTAGGGTTAAGTTGCGTACCTGAGACCTTTCTTGTTTCTCAGGCTTGTACCGCTATATATTTTCCTCTCAGGACTGCCTTTGCTGTGTCCCACAGATTTTGAACCGTTGTGTTTTCATTATCATTTGTTACCATGATTTTTTTCAGTTCTTCTTTAATTTCCTGGTTGACCCATTCATTCTTTAGAAGGATGCTGTTTAGTCTCCATGTATTTGGGTTCTTTCCAAACTTCCTCTTGTGGTTGAGTTCTAGTTTCAGAGCATTGTGGTCTGAAAATATGCAGGGAATGATCCCAATCTTTTGATACCGGTTGAGTCCTGATTTAGGACCAAGGATGTGATCTATTCTGGAGAGTGTTCCATGTGCACTAGAGAAGAATGTGTATTCTGTTGCTTTGGGATGAACTGTTCTGAATATATCTGTGATGTCCATCTGGTCCAGTGTGTCATTTAAGGCCTTTATTTGCTTGTTGATCTTTTGCTTGGGTGATCTGTCTATTTCAGTGAGGGGATTGTTAAAGTCCCCTACTATTATTGTACTATTGTTGATGTGTTTCTTTGATTTTGTTATTAATTGGTTTATATAGTTGGCTGCTCCCATGTTGGGGGCATAGACATTTAAAATTCTTAGATCTTCTTGTTGGACAGACCCTTTGAGTATGATACAGTGTCCTTCCTTATCTCTTATTATAGTCTTTGGCTTAAAATCTAACTGATCTGATATAAAGATTGCCACTCCCACTTTCTTCTGATGTCCATTAGCATGGTAAATTCTTTTCTACCCCCTCACTTTAAATCTGGAGGTGTCTTCGGGCTTAAAATGAGTTTTTTGTAGGCAACATATAGATGGGTTTTGTTCTTTTATCCATTCTGATACCCTGTGTCTTTTGATTGGGGCATTTAGCCCATTAACATTCAGGGTAACTATTGAGAGATATGAATTTAGTGCCATTGTATTGCCTGTAAGGTGACTGTTACTGTATATTGTCTCTGTTCCTTTCTGATCTACCACTTGTAGGCTCTCTCTTTGCTTAGAGGACCCCTTTCAATATTTCCTGTAGAGCTGGTTTGGTGTTTGCAAATTCTTTCAGTTTTTGTTTGTCCTGGAAGCTTTTTATCTCTCCTTCTATTTTCAATGATAGCCTAGCAAGATATAGTATTCTTGGCTGCATGTTTTTCTCATTTAGTGCTCTGAATATATCATGCCAGTTCTTTCTGGCCTGCCAGGTCTCTGTGGATAAGTCTGCTGCCAATCTAATATTTTTACCATTGTATGTTATAGACTTCTTTTCCCGGGCTGCTTTCAGGATTTTCTCTTTGTCACTAAGACTTGTAAATTTCACTATTAGGCGACGGGGTGTAGGCCTATTCTTATTGATTTTGAGGGGCATTCTCTGACCCTCCTGAATTTTTATGCTTGTTCCCTTTGCCATATTGGAGAAATTCTCCCCAATAATTCTCTCCAGTATACCTTCTGCTCCCCTCTCTCTTTCTTCTTCTTCTGGAATCCCAATTATTCTAATGTTGTTTCATCTTATGGTGTCACTTATCTCTTGAATTCTCCCCTCATGGTCCAGTAGCTGTTTGTCCCTCTTCTGCTCAGCTTCTTTATTCTCTGTCTTTTGGTCTTCTAAATCACTAATTCTTTCTTCTGCCTCATTTATCCTAGCAGTGAGAGCCTCCATTTTTTATTGCACCTCATTAATAGTTTTTTTAATTTCAACTTGGTTAGATTTTAGTTTTTTTATTTCTCCAGAGAGGGCTTTTATATCTCCTGAGAGGGTTTCTCTAATATCTTCCATGCCTTTTTCGAGCCCAGTTAGAACCTTGAGAATTGTCATTCGGAACTCTAGATCTAACATATTACCAATGTCTGTATTGATTAGGTTCCTAGCCTTCGGTACTGCCTCTTGTTCTTTTTTTTGTGGTGAATTTTTCCGCCTTGTCATTTTGTCCAGATAAGAGTATATGAAGGAGCAAGTAAAATACTAAAAGGGTGGCAACAATCCCAGGAAAATATGATTTAACCAAATCAGAAGAGATCCCAAATCATGAGGGGGAGAAAGGGGATAAAAAGATGTTCATATAGAAAGAAAGAGAAAAGAGGGGCACCTAGGTGGCTTAGTGGGTTAAAGCCTCTGCCTTCAGCTCGGGTCATGATCCCAGGGTCCTGGGTTCAAGCCCCACATCGGGCTTTCTGCTCAGTGGAGAGCCTGCTCCCTCCTCTCTCTCTGCCTGCCTCTCTGTCTACTTCTGATCTCTCTCTCTCTGTGTCAAATAAATAAATAAATAAAATCTTTAAAAAAAAAAAGAAATAAAGAAAAGAATTTTTAAAAAAAGAATAAAGAAAAGTATAAATATATATATATTAGATAAACTAGTTAAAAAACGTTAAAAAGAGAAAAGGGTAAAATTTTTAAAAATTTTAGCAGAATAAGAGAAAAAAAAAGAAAAAGAAAAAAAATAAAATAAAATGAACTGCAAGACTAAAGAATCATAGGGAGAAAGCTATGAGTTCCGTGCTTTCCTTCTCCTCCTCTGGAATTCTGCTCTCCTTGGTATTGAAACTGCACTCCTTGGTAGGTAAACTTGGTCTTGGCTGGATTTCTTGTTGATCTTCTGGGAGAGTGGCCTGTTGTAATGATTCTCAAGTGTCTTTGCCCCAGGCGGAATTGCACCGCCCTTACCAGGGGCTGGGTGAGTAATCCGCTTGGGTTTGCTTTCAGGAGCTTTTGTTCCCTGAGCGCTTTCCGTAGAGTTCCGGAGGATGGGAATACAAATGGCAGCCTCCTGGTCTCCATCCTGGAGGAGCCGAGAGCCCGGGGCCCCACTCCTCAGTGCGCCCTCAGAGAACAGCATCTGGCACTCCTCTATTAAAGGAACTGTTCTGGTTGTTATAATGCTGTAAAGGCATCTTTAAAAAAATACTGAATATCACAAATGAAAGTCCCTCTTGGTACAATTTCTGGTATTTGCAAGATGACAGTAGAGAAGATAAAGTTTTTGTAAGAACACCATACCTTCTCAACAAAAAGTACGTAATTTGAATATCCGTTTCCTCCATCAACAAACACATGGCTGAGTAATTACTAAAATGTACTTATACATTTTTCTTTATATAATTACACTCATCAGCATTGTTAATAAGATAGGTAAAACAAATTGCTGTTATGTGGCTATTGCTATTATCAACATGTGTGTAATTACTAATGTGAATTAATAGGAGAAAATAGAGTCCACTGTTCCTTTAATCTTAGTTTTCTCCCTAAGATATAAAAAATAATAAACTATCTTAGAGAGAAATATAATATGGCACAAGTGCCAAAATGTTGAACTTTCTTCAGACATCTGCCACTATGGCACCTTCTATAAAGATAGAAGCAAATTTAACAGAGCTGGCAAAATAAAGCTTCATAAAACAAACAAACAAAACAAAAAACAACCATCCCTGCAAAAGAGGCAAGAACCACAAGCTTTCACTTATCATTCACTTCCCAGGAAATAAAAACATGACCACTGTGGCATTTTTCAGCAAGACTCCAGGTAAGTGGCAAAACCACTCCTCAATACACAATTCCACTTCAGGATTCTCATTTAGAATCCTTCTGAACAAAGATGGCACATCATATGGTATCTTTCCACTTCACCTGCCAGTGTCTTTGAAGAGTTGCACTTGACATTCAGTGACAAATCGCCTCCCTAAAGGCCCTTAAGTCACCTATCACCCACTGCAGACTTGAAATTTGATTCCTCTGCAAGAGTATCATTCTCTACCAAGCCCAAAATGTGCTTTCCAAGAATTCTCACCTCTGCCGCCAAAGCCCCCTGCCAACTGGCTTCCTTGAAAGAGGTCTTTAAAATAAACATAAAATAGCTGTGTTGTCCCCAACACCCCTACCACCCAAGCTCTGTCTCACAGAAGAATTCAGTATAAGACAGTTTTTAAACTATAATCACAAGGATTTTCTCATAGAGGGAAAATGCATATTAAAATATGTATTTACATACTGTATGTTCTTTTCCCTTGGAGGAAATGAATCAAAATTAATTAAAACTACAAAATTCTAACATTCTTTCTAAATGATCAGTGTAAAATTAAAACTCAAGATGAATACAAAGTTCTAGAAAAGAGAGCTCTATCAGACATCTTTTTTGCACACGTATAATGGTGGAAGGGAAGGAGATACCAAAATTGAAAAAAATTTTTCCTCAAATTGTGATTTGAAATGTAGAAACAGTCAGTGGTGTGAATATAATCTTGCTAGGATTTTTGTTTTTTGTGTTTTTTTATTAATGTTCCCTATATTCTTCATAGCATGTGGCTCAGTTGACTTTGTGTCTAAACAATTTTATATCAAAATATCCAATTAGTCCAGCTATTCCATTGGTGATGTAACACAGGTTGTAGAAATTTTCTGAATTTAGAAAAATGAACCAGCTAAATATTTTATGTCATAATAGGCATTTCCCAAAAAAAGCTGTTAAGGGCCTTAGAAACATAACAGGAGTTTCTGACTGGACTTCTGTTGGCCCCATCCTCTAAATAGGCAAGACTAGGGAAACATTTATATGATAGAGAGCTCCCAGTTTCTGCATCCTTCTCACATCTACCACCTTGCTTGATCATCTGTTACAACTTTCCCAAACCAATCTCCTTCTTATTTGTATGTGGAAGGGAGGCATTCCCTAAGGATATATACAAAATTGAGGTATTTTATGGGTGCAGTCAGCATGTAACAGATGACTAATGGCAACCATCTGAAATATAGCAATTTTACATTTTCTAAGTCCATTTACTATACTCACGCTCTACTCTTGAGACATAACCAAGGCCTTAAATGTTTCATCATGTCCGGAAGACACTCAGAGATGAACTTTTCATAAAGTAATAGGTTTCCTTGGGCATATCTACTGCTTCCAGGTAACCATAACTATGATGGTCATCAATATAGTGGTTGGTGGAAACATCCTGAATGTCTCAGTTGCAGTTAAAATAAATAAAAGGATGCTAGGAGTTGCACATAATCCACCTTAGCCTTTAGGATAAACCACTGTCAAGATTCGCCTAGCACACTTCCTGTCAGCATACCCCAGTCTTTGGCAACATAATTATATCTAATAAAGGGTTTTTAAAAATAAATTGGGAAAAAAAATAAATTGTCATTGGAAAAATACAAAAATTTCACATATATTTAATGGAAGATAGCTCTAGCTACATTAATGAAATATTAATTCAATAATACCCTGTTTGTTGTACCTCTGATAACTTCACCATTTTATTATTAATCTGTCTAATGCTCAGGAGTCATCACCTCCATCTCAGAATCTAATGTTTCCTCACTAGACACTGGATAAAGGCCAATATCCTCACTCAGAACACATGATTTGACAAGTCTCGCCCACCAACCTCTGAAATTATCCTCTACTGCTACACTGGAGAAGCTGTCTCAGCCAAATTCTTCAAGTTGTAAGAATAAGATGTCACCATTATTTGTAGAATGTCCCTCAATTTAAATTTATGTGATGTTTCCTCATTATTATATTCATATTCCTTTGGGAACCCTGCATACACCATTCCTCCTGCCTGTTCACTCCTCTCTACCGTGTTTAGAAGCATCACCCTTTCTTCAAGATTTCCACAGATGGTATCAGAGTTTGGTGATGATAATGATACCAGCTTCTCAATAAACAGAGCTATTCTTATTATCTACAAGTTACTGTGCTTAGAATATCCTCACTATATAAGAATTATCATCTTCGGTATTAAAACATCAGATTTTAAAAATCATTTCTAATCTTCATAAATTTAATTTATTCAGTCCACTTATTGAGTGCTTACAGTGTGGTAATATAATACTGACAGAGGCTGTTGTGGACCTTGCCCTCACATCATGGCAGATGAGGAGGGCAACAAGTAACTACAAAGCAGGCATTTTGGGGGTGCATGGGTGGCTCAGCAGGTTAGGCATCCAACTCTTTATTCTGGCTCAGATCACGATCCAAGGGTCCTAGAATCAAGCCCCATATCCAGCCCCGTGTAGGGCTCTGTCTCAGCAGGGAGTCTGCTTGGGATTATTTTTGTCCCTCTCCCTCTGCCCCTTACTCCATTCCTGCTCTCATTTCTCTCTAAAATAAATAAGTAAATCTTTGGAAAAAATAAAGTAGGCATTATTATTATTCAATGTCCCAGATGGACAAATTCAGGCCTAGAACAGAAAAGCAACTTAGCTAACTCTACACACTGCTAAGCAGAGTTGGATTTCACTGTCCATTTTTTTCCACTTATTCCTCATCCCTTTGTCTAACTCCTTTATCTAAATTTTTCCTGTGTTCTGTGCATACACCATTCATCCAGCACTTACTATGTGTTATTTTGCATAGATATTTAAATTTCCTATGTATACCCTTTCCTCCTGAATAAAGTGTTAAAGCCCTTGAAAGTAATGACCCCATTATATTTCTTTGTAACCAGGAGGCCTAGGGCAGTGTCAGATCTAAAAAGAAGATATTCAATAAACTTGATGATAAAATGAAGTCTTTCATTTGTACTTATTATCAACAGATATTATAATAAGTTTACAGTACTGACATTTGACATGTATCAAGTATAAAGAATATGTGCTTAGAAATATTGCCAGTTTCAAGCATGTTATTTTAAAGCATAACAAATGTTTTAAGGCACATCAAATTATTAAAACATGAAAATTAACAATGACACAACACTATTTTCTAACCCACAGATATTCAGATCTTTCCAATTATCTTAGTAATAATATTTACAGCAAAATAATATCCAGGACTATGCACTGCATTCAGTCATCATGTCCCTTTAGTCTTTTCATCTAAGCAGTTACTAAGTCTTGACATATTTCAAGACCTTGATATTTTTCAAAAATATAGTCCATTATTTGTAGAATGTCCCTCAATTTGGATTTATATGATGTTTCCTCATTATTATATTCATATTATGGACTTTTGGCAAGAGCACCTCAGAGGTGACAAGATGATGTAAAGCTCTTCTTAAAACATCACATCAGGAGGTATATGCTACTAATTAGTCCCATAACTGGGACCAGTTGGCTAAAGTGGTATCTGCCAGGATTCTCTATAGCAAAGTTAGTTGATTTAACCTTTGTAATTGATAAGTCTCTTAGGAGGAGATAAAAATAGGGAATACGTTTATCTATGTAAATATTCTATTACTCCTTAAACTATATAGGTAATACATTTAATTACCTATGTAAATAGGTATATATTACCTATATAAACATAGGTAATACATTTATCCTTAAACTTTAAGGAAGGTCATTTATTCCTTAAACTTTCACCCATTTGAGTTTTTTAAATATTCTATTACTCCTTAAACTTTCATCCATTTGAGTTTTTCACTCATTTGGGTCTTATTCATAAATAATAAATAAACCCACTGGGTTTTATGAATAATTCTTGTCTGAATAAATTACTATTATTACAATGGCCAAATGATAACTTGCTAATTGTGAGGAGATTTCTCTTTCATTTATTTATTTAGTTAATTACAACAGTTTGGATTCATGGGTTTACTTTATTCGATATGTTAAAGCCCTTTACTATCATTCTTTATTTTGATGCTCAAACTGTCCAAGATTTGGCTATAGTAAGTATCTCTTCAAACTTGCTCCTGTGTCTTTTGAAAACATCAATTCCTGACTACATCATCACTTTCTGCTACACAATATTCCAGGTTCCTATTGCACTTTTTGTATCTGGAAACAGTTATTCTCTTAAGAGCCCTGGATTGTTCCTTTTAGTGGAAAACGACTTTTCAAGACAAGGACATTTTCTTTTGAAAAATCTACAGTCAGACTTAATAAGAGATTCCATATTGGAAAAGCAAATGATCCTTCTTCAACCTTCATCACATGTGCCCCAGCAGGAGCATGTGACTTGATTCACTCACTTGAAATATACTCCTCACTTGGCTTTCTAGACAGTATTTTCTGAGTTCTGACTTCACTGGTGTTCCTTCCACGTCTCATTTGAATGTTCTTCCTCATTTTCCTGACCTTTGTTCCCTGGGTTACCCTAAGAAAATTCTTAGAGCTCTGAGTATACATAGTTTCTAGAGAATCTTAGATGGAAAGCATTATATAACATAATTCTGGACGTCAGTCTACCTGAATTTACATTCCAACTGCACTACTTACTAAGTGTAAGTAGATTATAGGGAAGATACATAGCCTTGCATGCCTCAGCATCCTCACCCCTTTTCCAAGCACTGAAACTGTTTCTGGTCCATAGTAAAGTTTTAAGCCATATCAAATGCATCATCATCAAGTCCCACAGTTTAAATACATTCTTTGTACCTCTCCAACCTCAACCTCCCCTACACTCAGAAATATTTTCATCAACTAGTTACATAACAGTGATTGGATGTCTACTAAAAATTTCCAAAGTTAACATATGCAGTACCAAACGCTTTACTCATAAGAGCTCATACCTATTGTTCTCCCAGTCCTCCCAATCTCAGAAAATAAGAGCCAGAGGAATCCATTTAAAAACGTAAATCATATTACTTCTCTACTCAAAATACTCCAAAGGCCTACTTATTATAAAATTTATACCTAGCCACTTACCATCACCTATGGGATCAACATAGCTTTGCCTCAGCTACCTCCACACAACCTAACATCTCTTTGCTCCTGACTCACTCACAGCCTCTGCACTGTTTTCCCCCTGCCTGAAGCACTCTCTTCCTGTCCAGATCCAAATGTCTCATTTGCTCACAGTCTTCTGTTAGTCAAGCTACCCCAGGAAAACAGAACTAACAGGATGTATACACAATATAGAAATTGCTGATTCAAGACCCAGAAAAAGCCAATATTTCATCTGAGTCTGAAGTCAAGGAAAAAAAACAAAAAACAAAAAACAACCACATCCTGATCAAAGGCAGTCAGGCATGAGGAATTCCCCCTTAGCCATGGAAAGGTCAGCTTTTTGTCCTATTCAGGCCTTCAATTGATTGAATTAGGCCCACCAACATCAGGGCAGGCAATCTGCTTTACTCAGTCTACTAATTCAAATGATAATCTCACCCAAAAATACTTTCACAGAAGCACCCATAATAATTTTTGACCATATATCTAGGTACCCCATGACCCAGTCAAGTGACACATAAAATTAATCATTACACCGTCTTTCACAGTTTTATTGAAATATTCTATCAGATAGGACATCTCTAACGACTCATATAAAGTCACAATCATATTCTGTCTCTATATCCTTTACTCTAATTTTTCTTTCTACCACTTATCACCAACCGATATACTGCATATGTGTCCTCTGTTCACAGTCTCTTCTCTCCCACACCCACCTCAACACATTTGATTAAAAGCTCCATGAAAGCATGGACTGTTTTATTCACTGCTTTATTTCTAGTACTTAGAACAAAAAGGAAATCATTAAACATTTGCTCTTTGAATGGATGAATACCTTCCTTACCTGCCATATTATTTAAAAGGTAAACTAGCTTGTTCTTTTTCACAAAAAGGACTAATAACCATGGAATTTAGTCATCCATGTGTGATAACCTAGAGACAACCTTCCATAAGGCAGCCATTGGAGACATGTGAAAATTGCCTTTTGTTTTAGAATATACATATTATGTGAATTATCATCATCACTCTTAAAAAACAGATGCTTACTTCTCAGTATTCACCAAGGCAGGAGCAAAATCTTTTGATGAGCTTTTAAGAGATTACCGAATTCAGCATAATTGTCGGAACTATGGAAGTGTTTATTTTTATCTTAAAGCTTCTGATCATTTTTTTTAAAAAACAGTTAAATTTCTCAACTGCTCAAATAACAGTTTACACCAAATAGTTATCATCTGAAAAGTTGTGATGACTACATTTGAGTTAAAATAAGCTAGCACAGTGATCAGTTAACAAAGAGTATATATATATATAATGTGCCTTCAACTCTGATTTCTTGTTGTTTATCCTGACAACCATCTCCATTCTGCTGCCTAGACTCATTTTACAGATAAAAGAAAAACATTTTTCTTTTCCATTTTCCTTCTCCCAGTAGCCCTCTTTCTCTCATTTGATCTCATTTCTATTTTTGACTTCTGTTAGGAAATGGAATTTTCTGTATTCAATCTATAATACCCTGTATCTTCGTCAATTTTGCTTCAATGACACACAAATCTAGAAACTGATAACTGCAGCCTGTCAGAAGGTATTTCTATAATAATACAGAAATTTCTATGATTCATTTTTATGGGAGATTCCTAATGAATTTTTTAAGCATATATTTTTTCATTCTTCTCATCAAAGTCTATTATTTTCATAAGCAGTTTTGGGAATGGTATATCCACATGTGAAACTTTGATAACATCCTTTATTATGTTCTTAACAAATGTAGAGCTCAATTATTTCAAATCTGTTCAATTAATGCTCTACCGCTTTTTCACGCTGGTCAGTCAGTCTTTTAAGCTCTTTGCAGAAATAACAGGAGCTTAAACCACATAATACTTGGTGTTTGAGGAGGGGATATGCTTTGAAAGGCTCAATTCTCTAAGCAAAGTAGTTCTGTGAAAACTGTTTTCATTTTCTTGATGATAATCCATCAATTTCTTCAGTCCTTAAAATAATATAAAGTAGTTAAGCCATGGGGTTTCAAGCCTTACCTACCACTGGAAGTAAGCTTAAGTCCTGTGTGGAAAGATGTAAAAACATTTTTATACAAAGAAAAATTAATAGCCTCAAGCATTTGGATAAGGACAAAATAATCCATATAATGTTTTGGTTTACTTGAGGAGTCTTCAAAAGTGTCAAAAAGGAAAAAACAAATATCTCAAAGGTATCTTGAAAGGAAAATTCTAGAAATTAAACCTTTTCCCTCCAGTGGCATATGTATTCAATTATTGTAAGGACAGTCTCAAACAATCAGAATCAAAATAGAGTATCTCAAGCACAACGACGCCAGAGAAAACTTCCTGGTTTGATATTGGTAGAAATGATTCAAGAATCTATGAAAAAGAGGCTGATTCTCTTATCATTTCTTAGAAATTTCAACAAAAGTGTGTTAAGGCAGCAATAACCACAAGCTTATAGGGCAGAGGCAAAGGTCAACAACCTACAGTCCTGGGTCAAATCCAGCTAAGAGCCTGCTATGGAATGGTCTTTACATTTTTAAAGGGTTGTTTAAAAATAAAAAAAAAAAAGGAAAGGAGGAAAAAGAGAGGATTGTGAAAAGACACTGTATGTAGCCAGCAAATGCTAAAATATTTAGCACACAACCTACCATCTCTTTGCCTCCTGACGCACTCAGCACTACACAGAAAAAGTTTGCTATTCCCTATTCTGAAGCATAATCTGAAATTTACACTTATTATTTCTCTTTCCTTAACAGGAAAGCAATAAACTAAGATAAGAGAGCTAGAACAAAGATAAAGTGAAAATGCCTTGCCTACCACAGAAATTATCCAAGAATACTGATTAAATGCAGAGATGTGCCGAAGCTGGCTCACAGTGGCTTCAAAAAACCAGTTATTACATTTCAACAATTTTGTGAGTTAGTTGGTGAACTGTTGATAGTCTGAAATCAGCCATTTATGAGAGTATTCAAAATTAGCAAGCACTACAAATAGGGCTTTTTGGGGGAGAGGCTGTTACTTTTGTCTGTTTTCTAGCATATCAGTGAATGAATATCTTCTTTACATGAATTTTAAAAGTAAGATTCCTGTCAAAGAATCTCAGAGTTGAAATTATCTTGCTTAAGCTTCTATATATTTCTAATGAAGCAGCCCTTTGCCTTTTTTTTTTTCAAGGAACTAAACTTTTAATGTTAATTAAATTTTTTTCCAATTTATTTATATTCAGAAAAACAGTATTCATTATTTTTTCACCAAACCCAGTGCTCCATGCAAGCCGTGCCCTCCACAATACCCACCACCTGGTACCCCAACCCCCGACCCCTCCGCCACTTCAAACCCCTGAGATTGTCCTTCAGAGTCCATAGTCTCTCATGGTTCACCACCCCTTCCAATTTACCCAAAAGCACATACCCTCCCCAATGTCCATAACCCCACCCCCCTTCTCCCAACCCCCCTCCCCCCAGCAACCCACAGTTTGTTTCGTGAGATTAAGAGTCACTTATGGTTTGTCTCCCTAACCCTTTGCCTTTTGATTGTACCTCTTTTGACTAAGAACTTGCTTTCGGCAAGGTAGCCCAATCAGTTTGGGATTTATGTGACCAGCACCACGGACATTCAATTCTATAGTGCTATTAACTGAAAATCTTCAGTTACAAAGTACAAAGAAACTCTGGAAGAGATATAACAACTAGTCCTTTAAAAGCATACCTATGTATATATGTCTTGTACCTGCATTTGGATATCCCAGGAACAAAAATTAAAAGACGACTAGAAAGCGGAGGGATTGACAAAAGAGCTAACACCATAGAAAATGTACAGAGTGTTTCTCATAACCAAGACTAAGGGACTTCAAGTTTAATGATCATGATGATACAGAAGAGGAAAAAGTATTTTCACACAGATTCTCACATGAAGGCAGATCATTTAAATATTTACTAAATCAGTAAAGTGCCATTAAATGAGTTACTTCCCCACAAATGATACAAAGAGGTGAGAAGGAAATTTAAGACTGAATTCTGGTGGGGAAAAAAAAAAAAGTCTTCCTTGAAAATTCAGAGGCCAGAGCTTCAGACTTAAACTATTTGCTTGACACATTCAACAGAATCCCTATCAAAATACCACCAGCATTTTTCACAGAGCTAGAACAATGAACCCTAAAATTTATATGGAATCATAAAAGACCCCAAATAGCCAAAGCAATCCTGAAAAAGAAAAGCAGAGCTGGAGGCATCACAATTCCAGACTTCAAGCCATATTACAAAGTTGTAATCATTAAGACAGCATGGTGCTGGCACAAAAATAGACAAATGGACCAATGCAACAGAATAGAAAACCTGGAAATGGACCTACAACTATATAGGGAATGAATCTTTGACAAAGCAGGAAAGAGTATCCAGTGGAAAAAAGACCGTCTCTTCAAAATATGATGTTGGGAAAACTGGACAACATGGAGAAGAATGAAACTGGACTATTTTCTTACACCATACACAAAAATATATTCAAAACAGATGAAAGACCTAAACGTGAGAGAGGAAATCATCAGAATTCTAGAGAAAACAGGCAACAACCCCTTTGACCTTAACTGTAGCAATTTCTTACTAGACATGTTGCCCAGGGCAAGGAAACAAAAGCAAAAGTAACTAACAAATTACGAGAGACTCTTAATGATAGAGAATAAATGGAGGCTGACAGAGGGAGGTGGGTGGAGGATGGGATAGATGAGTAATGAGTATTAAGGAGGGCACTTGTTATGATAAGTACTGGGTATTGTATGTAAATGATGGACCACTGAACTCCTGAAACCAATATTGGACTGTTTATCAACTAATTAGAATATAAATTTAAAAAAAAACGATTTGCTTGATATGGAGCTTACCTAGATAAAATATTAACATCAGAGGAACAATGATAATCATTAAAGGCATTTGGTAGAAGCAAATGCAAATCTCCTTAAAAGATGAATTATCACAGATAAAGGCCTTCTAACAATAAGCCTACATATAGAACACAAATTTGCAGAAAATGAGGAAACAACAGACCACAAAGAAAGTAAAAACAAACAAACAAACAAAAACAAAAATCCTGGCCAAATTGAAAAAGAAACAAGTTAAGCTGGAAATGAAATCACTGTGAATAGTGTTAGTAAACTGTGTAGGTAAAGAAGTTACCTAGGAGTAAGTAAGCACACTTAAGCAGGAGAACATTTGAAAGAAAAATTAAGAAATTTAGAGGATAAAATGAGAAGATCTAATACATCTTTAATAGGAATATACAAAGAATAGAATCTAATGAATAGGGAAAGGTGATATACTGAAGATTATAACTGAGAATTCCTCATGACTGACTAAATTCAATAATCCTCAGCCTGAGAAAACATACAGAATACACAAGAAAAGAAAAATAAAACAAAATCTACAGTTGGATGTATTGAATATAAAGACAAAGAACAAGTCTTAAAAGTGGCCAAAAATGAAACAGACTACCCTTAAAAAAAAAAAATGACAATTATATCTTTAAGACAAATTTCAGTGGCAACAATGAAGTTCAAACTATGTTAAAGTATTAAAAGAAATTATGGACAATTATTACTATTAACTGCTAGTCCAAAATAAGAAAAAAAATTAAACAATTTTCTGCCAAAAATAAGAGAGAGAGGAGAGGGTTTGTCATAAGAGGCACTGAATGATGTACTTCATGGAAGAGAAAGTTAAACTCAGAAGGCATGAGTAGTGGGAACGAGTAATGAGAGAAGACAGCAATGTGTGGAGAAAAAGGAACCCTCTTATACTGTTGCTGGGAATTCAAGTTGGTACAGCCACTTTGGAAAATAGCATGGAGATTCCTTAAGAAATTGAAAATAGAGCTACCCTATGGACTGCTAAGTCTAAAGAAGCACTAACTACAGGCATACCTCAGAAATATCGTGAGTTCAGTTCCAGACCACCACATTAAAGTGAACATGCCAATAAAAGGAGTAAAATGAATTTTCTAGTTTCCCATTGCATATAAAATACATGTTTACACCATACTGTAGTTCATGAAGTGTGTAATAGCCTCATATCTTAAAAAAAAAAATGAACGTACCTTAAGTAGAAAAATACTTTATTGCTAACAATGCTAACTATCATCTAAGCACTCGAGGAGTCACAATCCTTTTACTGGTGGAGGGTCTTCCCTTAATTTTGATGGCTGCTGACTGGTCAGGATGGTGTTTCCTGAAGGTCCCATGGCTGGGGCAATTTCTTAAAACAGGACAATGAAGTATGTCATATCAACGGACTGTCCCTTTCACAAATCATTTCTCTGCAGTATGCAACACTCATAGCATTTACCCACAGTAAAACTTCTTTCAAAATTGGGAGGGAGTCTATTCTCTCAAACTGCCCCTGCTCTATCAACTAACTTTATATAAACATAAATCTCATTGTACATCTCCATCAGAGCTCTTCAGTGGCCTGATGCATTATCTATGAGCAGTAAGCTTGGAAGGAATCTTTTCTTCTGAGCAGTAGTGGGTTTAAAATACTGAGTAAACCATGCCGTTAACTGACGTGCTGTTATCCAGCCTTTGTTGTTCCATTTACAGAACACAGGCAGAGTAGATTAACATAATTCTTAAGGGCCCTAGATTTTTCAGAATGGTAAATGAGCACTGGCTTCAACTTAAAGTCACTCACTGCATTAGCACCTAACAAAAGCATCAGTCCCCTCTTTGAAGGTCCAAAGCCAGGCACTGACTTCTCTCTAACTATGAAAATCCTAGATGGTATCTTCTTCCAACATAAGGCTATTTCATCTACATTGAAAATCTGTTGTTTAATGTAGTCACTTTCATGAATTATCTGAGCTACATGTTTTGGAGAACTTACTGCAGCTTCTACACCAGCACTTGCTGATTCACCTTGCACTTTTATGTTGTGGAGATGGCTTCTTCCTTAAACCCCATGAACCAACCTCTGTTAGCTTCAAACTTTTCATCTGCAGCTTCTTCACCTACCTCAGCCTTCAGAGAATTGAAGAGTTAGGGCCTTTCTCTCACTTAGTCTTTGGTCTAAGGGAATGTTGTGGCTAGTCTGATCTTTTATCCAGACCACTAAAACTTTCTCCATAACAGCAATAATAATAAAGCTGGTTTTACTTTCTCATCATTTTTGTGCTCACCAGAGTAGAACTTTAAATTTCCTTCAAGAACTTTTCCTTTGCATTCATAACTTGGGAAGTCAGTGCAAGCAGCCTAGATTCTTACCTATCTCAGCTTTTGACATGCCTTCCTCACTAACCTAAATCACATCTAGCTTTTTTTTTTTTAAGATTTTATTTATTTATTTGACAGAGAGAGATCACAAGTAGGCAGAGAGGCAGGCAGAGAGAGAGAAGGAAGCAGGCTCCCCGCTGAGCAGAGAGCCCGATGTGGGACTCGATCCCAGGACCCCGAGATCACGACCCAAGCCGAAGGCAGCAGCCCAACCCACTGAGCCACCCAGGCGCCCCTCACATCTAGCTTTTGATTTAAAGTGAGAGACAGATGTGTGACTCCTTCTATCATATGAAAACTCAGAGACACTGTAGGGTTATTAACTGGCCTAATTTCAATAATGTTGTGTCTCAGGGAGTACGAAATCCTGAAGAAAGAAACAGAGATGAGGGAACAGTTAAAAACATGCACATTTATCGATTATGTTTGCCTTTTTACATGGATGTAGTTTGTGGCACCCCAAAACAATTAAAATAGTAACCTCAAAGATCACTGATCACAGATCACCGTAACAAGTAGAATACTAATGAAGAAATTTGAAATATTGCTAGAATTATGAAAACATAACCCAGAGACATTAAGCAAATGCTTAATGAGAAAATGCTATTGGAAAAATGGCACCAAGAGACTTGCTCAACACAGTAACCACAAACCTTTAATTTATAAAAAGTGCAGTATCTGTGAAGCACAACAAGGCAAAGCAAAATAAAATGAGTTATGTCTGTATATACACTAGTCTGTTCTGGCTGCCATAACAAAACACCACAGACTAGGTAGCTTAAAAAACAGAAATTTCTCTCTCATAGTTCTTAAAGCCAGAAGTCCAGGGCAAGGTACTACAGGATTGGCTTCTAATGAGATCTCTCCTTGGCTTTAGAAGGTCATCCTCTTTCTGTATCCTCACATGATCTTTCTCTGTGCATGCATACTAATGAAATCAGACTTGGCCAAGAACATCCAAAGCCACTGATAAAAAGAAACACTCAAGGTGCCTGGGTGGCTCAGTCAATTGAGTGCTTGACTGTTGATCAAGACTGAGGTCTTGATCTCATAGTTGTGAGTTTGAGCCCTGCACTGGACTCCACACTGGGCACAGAGCCTCCTTAAAAATTAATTAATTAGTTAATTAATTTAAAGGTAATACTCCTGCAACAATATAAATAAGATACTTGAAAAAAAAAAGGGTCAGAAAAGAAAACCAGCTATTACAGAGAAAAATGTAATAAAAAGCAACCGTACTTAAAGCAATTTGGTACCAATTCAATCTAGGGCTAACTAGAAAAACAAATACAACAGAATTGAGTCTAGTATTAATTTAAAAGCTCATGGAAATTTTTTAATCAGATTATTTTGAGTAATGAGAGAAAAATTATAGTTAATATAATCCAGTGAGGCAAATGAATAGTTGAGAAAAATGATTTCCAAAATGATGGAAAATGGAAGCTGAGATGTTCTCAAGAACACCTGGATGATGACCTTACTCCTCTTCCCTATGTGATAACATGGACCTAATGACATGGAGCTTATACAGGGGAACTGGATGTTTCTATTTATTTCCATATATTGAAATGCCTAGTTCTGTGTGCTCATTTTACGGGAGGGTTAATAAAAGCAGAAAGTCAAAAAAGCCTGCAGCTTGGTAATCACTAAACTTTCCAAATCCAGTTAACCCCACTTCCCTTCCCACCCCGCTGGCCCCCATGCCCATACATATTTTCCAATTCACATGAGTCAGAATATGCACATGAAATTTAAGTGTTAAAAAAAAAAAAAAAACAACTATGGCAAGTGTCAACGTTTTCTGTAAAAGGCCAGATAATTTTTTAGGTTGTGTGAACCAAGAGGCAAAATCAAGAATATTATGTAGGCAGTAATATAGTAAGAGGAAAAAAATTTCCACACATATTTTTTTTTACAAAATTCAAAATAGAAAAATCATTGAGTATACTTTTTATAATAGAGGTCTAAAAAAGAAAAGAATAGAATTCTTTTCTTATGAGGGAGAGAGCACATTTCACTTAAAGGGCGTTCCAAGTTAGCATCCCTGTAATAAAAATCAGTTGCAAATGTTTATCTGTTAATGCTGATCTGTAATGACATTTTACCAATTTCGCCTTTAAAAATGTCTTTTCACACAGATAGGTACTATCAAGTACCAATACTAATGCATGACCGTATAATTTTAATTAAGGATATTTGCCATTTATAAGACATTTATAAATTCTATTAGATTTTTCTCTTGGTATTTGTCTTTCAGCATGTCATTACAATGTAGATTAATCACTTCAATCGAAGGTTAAGTGGAAGCTCCTCAGCTGTGTATAGTTAAATGGATTTTGCAATATGGAAATTCCATTTTTACTTGCATTGAAGTAAAAAAAAAATGCTGCTAGATCTTTAGTTCGAGCTTAAAAAGCACATCTATCGTAAATGTGTATGGAATTGGATATCTTACTTCTTGTTTTAACTCCTAATGGTACAAGAAGTATATAAAGAAGTTTGACATTACTTGTAATCCAATGTTCAGTATTTCCAAAATATCTATATTGCAGTATAAATTTCAAGTGTAAGTGGTTTTGTTTTATAATTTTTTTAAGATTTTATTTATTGATTTGACAGATAGAGATCACAAGTAGGCAGAGAGGCAGGCAGAGAGAGAGGAGGAAGCAGGCGCTCTGCTCAGCAGGGATGTGGGGCTCGTGAGGCTTGATCCCAGGACCCTGGAATCATGACCTGAGCCTAAGGCAGAGGCCTTAACCCACTGAGCCACCCAGGCACTCCTTGTTTTATAATTTAAGTTTTAATTCTTAATACAAATTACCAAGTCTTCACTAAAAGCAAATTCCCAAAATGTTCAGTATTTTGTAACAAGTGAAGATGGTTCTTCTTATTCAAAAACTTTCAATCTCAGCCCTAAATTCAAACAACTGCAATGAAACTTTATTCCTGTTAAGTCACCAGACTTAACCTGCTGAGTGATGGGGCAAGCCATGATATTTAGCTTCTATTTTTGACAAAAATTCACAAAACTAATGATGGGTAAGTCTAGGAGAATGAAGTTGACCACTGACACTTTCAGTTCAGTAACCCATGATAAATTCAAACATTTTCTGCAAATCATCTGCCAATGAATAACATGATGAATAACTATGGGCTTTAAACACTTCATATTTTTATTGTCCAGCTAATCCTATTCCTGCTCTACACACATTTTTATCAACCTTCAGTTATAACACATCTTAGGAGATTCCACTTCAGGTAACACTGGATTAGTGCTTTCTTAGTCTTTGAAAAAAGTATTACCTATAAATGTGCCATACTAACTAATCCTTCAGCCTCTTCAAACTTAGTGCTGGTTCATCAAATAACTTAGCAATATGGTAACATCTGTCAACTCACAAGTAACATTCAAAATTATTGTCTTGTTTTATGACTGACTATTGATACTGTTCCAAATGTCCTCAACTCTTTAACAAACAGTTCCTGCTGAAAAGCTAACAGTCTTATACAAATTTTCTCTGAATACATTTTTTGATTGTTTCAATCAGTTTATCCAAATACAGTATGTGACTTTTCTTGTTTAGTTAACAAATGAGCCATGTGAAAGTTTACCTTTTCTGCAGCTTCCTATTTGGTTATTATTGTTGTGAAGAACTTCTGCTAAGATGAGATATAATTTTTTTATAAATTTTTAAAAATTATTTAAAATTTTTAAATGCTCCTGACCATTGCTTTTTTTTTTTTTTTTTTTTGCATTGCAGATATTGTGATGTGTGCTTATTCTGGTAGTATCATCACACATTTTAATAGTCTTTTTTGCACATCTCTATTGGTCACTGCATAATAAATACAATTGGGGGAATCTTTTCAGTGATCAAGTAATTCACACTCCACTGTGCTATGAAAGTATGATATTCTGTATTAGTTTCCTGTGGCTGCTGTAACAAAATTACCACAAATTAAGTGGTTTAAAACAACACAAATTTACTCTCTTACAGTTCTGGGAGCCAGAAGTCTGAAATAAGTCCTACAGAGTACTAAAATCAAGTTATCAGCACAGTCAGTACCTCTGGAAACTCTGGGGAAGAATCCACTCCTTGTTTTTCTTCAGCTTCCAGACCCAGCTGGAATTTCTCGGCTTGTGGTTTGCAACATTCCAATTTTTCCTTATGTTATCACTTCATCTTCTGTATCTGACTTTCCTACATCATTCCAATAAGGACCCTCATGATTTCACTGGACACACCCAGATAATCGAGGATAATCTCTCCATCTTGAACTTTTTAAATTTATCACATCTATAAAATCTCTTTTGCCATGTGACGTAACAGTTTCTGGAAATTAGGACATGGACACTTTTGAGATATTCTGCCTGTTGCACATAATCCACATTTGCTTTCTCATTTTGATATAATGAGTATGCACTGATAATAACAAGTAAATAAGACAGTGTATAATAATATGCATTTTGAAATGTTGTCAAGTTATAACAGCATCGTTGCAATTTGTGGTACAATGAACATGATGAGAATATGGTCTTTCCTGCAAATACTCATCTCTGCTCTTGTAGCACGAAAGCAGTCAGAAACAATATGTAAATGAGTAAGTGTGGCTATATCCCACACTACAATTTCAGTTGCATATAATTTTCACATCATGAAGTATTAATCTTCTTTTGATGTTTTCAACCATTAATAAAGTGTAAAAAACATTCTTATCTATCAGACCATGCAAAATTAAATGGAAGGCTGGATTTGGCCCCTTAAGTCAAATTTGCTGACTCTTGGCATAAACTAACAGACAACACAACCACCAGATAAGACCTATAGATATACTTTGGTCCAAGTGGTTAAAACAAATAATAATCTTACATTTAAAATTCAGGATAATTCACATAAAAACCTTACTTTTTCTCCTCTTATAAAATCTGAACATCTGGCAACACTGGGCCCACATGACAAAACTGCTACAATGAAAAAATTTGCCACCTTACATAGAATGTGGACTCCTCATCTAGTCTACCTTAATCTTATATTCCTTTGTGTATGTGACCAGGTTTCTTATTCCACCAAATAGCTTATTGAATTCTTTTTTTTTATTTTTAAGGATATATTTATTTGGAGAGAGAAATAGCATGAGAGCAGGCCTGGGGCAGATGGAGAGGGAGAATGAGAGGGAGATGGAGAGGGAGAGAATTTCAAAAAGACTTCCTGTTGAGTGTGGAGCCTGACAAAGGGCTCAATCCCACGATCCTGAAATCTTGACCTGAGTGGAAATCAAGAGTCAGAACCGACTGAACCACCGAGGTGCCCTTCTTACTGAATTCTTTAACAGTTCCTTCCGGTTTGTAATTTTTCAGCTTTCAGCCATCTCAACTCCTTTTCTTTGTACTAGCTCAATTTCCACCTAAAATATGGCACCCAATAGAATATTCAATATGTAGCAGAGACCACAGTAGTAGTGGTTCTTAACCCAGATTATGCATTAAAATAACCTGGGGATACTACAGAAGACAATTCCAAATCTTGGAATCCTACCCAAAACCAATGAAGTCAGAACTTCTGGGAGTAGGGCCCCACTGTAAATATTTAAAATACTCTAGGGTGATGTTAATGTAAAAGCAAGACCCATATCTACTGAATTAGAGCAATAACATTGTATCATTTTATCTTACTATGAGGTTTATGTATTTAAACCACTTTTAAAATTTTGAACTTAAAAACAAATATCCAGTAAACTTCTATTTATCTAGAATAGTTAGAAATTATGGATTATTTCTGTTTCATTTTTTTCCATTTTCAATCAATCATTCTTTCATTCAACAAGAATTTATTAAGTACCTATTTTCCACACAGTTGGCTTGATTAGACGGCTATAGTGAGAATAGCTTGGTAATTCTCATTTCAACTTGATGACCTGAACTGAATTCATACTACATCAATAATTACCAACTTGCCTATGTGGCATACGTTATACCAGGCACCTCTCATGGATTTCTCAGTGTCTTCTTTTTTTTTTTTTTTTAAAGATTTTATTTATTTATTTGACAGAGAGAAATCACAAGTAGTCAGAGAGGCAGGCAGAGAGAGAGAGGGAAGCAGGTTCCCCGCTGAGCAGAGAGCCCGATGCGGGACTCGATCCCAGGACCCTGAGATCATGACCTGAGCCGAAGGCAGCGGCTTAACCCACTGAGCCACCCAGGCGCCCCTCTCAGTGTCTTCTTAAAGCAACATACTATACAATACACTCTTATTAGAGCCAGAATACAAATGTTGATCCTGAGACTTGACGGGGTTGGAAACTTCATGGCTCCACAACTAACACGATGTACACAAGAATCTGAACCAAGACTCCAGAGCTAAACTATCTGCTAGTCCACTAAACTACCTTATACCATGTGACAAACTATAACACACACTAAATATAACGTAATAGTTTTAAGGATAACTTTAAGGATATAAAGTACTTCAGGGTCCACTGCACTGCTTCAGGCTCAATTTTAAACAAGTAATCATTATTTGTAGGAGACCATACATTCTAGTTTGCCTATGATACAATACACCTGGCTTACACCCATTTTGGAGCAAGGCAAACATATTAACAGACTGACCTTCACCTTAAATCTGTCCTAGTTTTTTTTTTGTTTTTTGTTTTTGTTTTTTTAAGATCTGTTTATTTATTTGAGAGAGAGAGAGAGAGGCAGTGAGAGAGAGAGCAGGAGCAGAGGGAGAGGGAGAAGCAGGCTCCCCACTGAGCAGGGAACCCCAACATGGGGCTTGATCCCAGAATCCTGGGATAATGAATTGAGCTAAAGACAGACGCTTAACCAACAGAGCCACCCAAGCACCCCAATAGTGTCCTAATTTAGACAAATTATATAGTCACCTAGTTTCACAAGACTATAGCCAAGAACAGTGCCAGTAAACTCTAGGCACTCAAATGCATTATTTAACAATTTTAAAAATGATGGTGGAGACAAAGAATTTATTCCCTGCCCATGGTTTGACAAGTTTATGTTTAAGGAAAGTCATGTGCCACTCTCAAAAATATAGTACAAGAGAGGCTCCTGGGTAGCTCAGTCAGTTAAGCATCTGACTCTTGATTTCGGCTCAGGTCATGATCTCAAGGTTGTGAGATGGAGCCTCGTGTTGGGCTTCATGCTGGGTGTGGGACCTGCTTAAGATTCTTTCTCTACCTCTCCCTTTGGTCTTCCCCCTCCCCAAAAAAACTTCAGTAGAAGAACATTCTAAGTATTTTCACATTCAGAAAACTAAAGTATTAACAATCAGAAGAGTTGCTTTAGTTATTATGACTGCTGGTTTCTGTCCATGAAATAAAAGTTACTAACTAGCACTAAATTTTAAACAGGGCTAATTTTAGAAGCTTTTTTGCCCCCTGAGTATACTTACATTGTTTCCCATGTGAGAGAAGGGATTTGAGTACATGTTTCCTTCCTACATAGTAGCCAAAGAGACAAGTAGGGATGGGGATTTTTCTACTTACAAGGAGCCTTCTGTCCTAGGCTATGTCTAATAACTCCATTTAATGTGACATGTGGTCAGGCCTAGGATGCAAACTCAACCAAAAACTAAAGAAATTTGCTATTTATTCTTTTAATCACTCTCATAATTTATTTTACATGCTAGTGGACCATTTGTGAAGGCTTACAAAAAATCACTATCAGTTTATTTGCAAATTCTTATGTCAGTTAGACAGGAGATGAATCTGCCTGTGAGTTTGCATCACTCACATTGCAGGTGTTTGTTATGTAATGAGATGGCGCACTTTTTCAGAATTCTAAGACTATCACTGACACAAATCTTTTCTCACATCATACTTCTTTCTCCAAAATTGTCCATACTCTTATTTGACTTGTATTTTATACCCTATGACTATAATTATATTACATATTTAAAAGGAAAAAAAAAAGTGTTCCCACTTGAAAAAAAAATACAGAAAGTTACGTTTCTCTAGTCACTTCTGATTAGCTCTAATCTGGCTCTCCAGAGGGAAAGGACATGACATTGAACATTGAGTTTCTCTATTCAGAGAGCTGATCCTTAATAGCACTGAGGGGGGAAAAAAAAGATTCTTTTGATCTTGTATTTTAATCTTAAATTTTAATTTGCACTATACAATTTTAATAACTGTCCTCTAGGTTTCAAAGTGAATAGAATTAAGTATTTTATGCATGTTGCATATTACACATGTAACTTCAGATTCCTTTGTATCTGCAAGAGCTTTGAAGACTGCTTATTAAATTAGTAATGACCACCAGTCAAGAGCTGTCAACCCCTTTTGTACACTCATGAGCCTTGGCCACAAATCAAAAATAGATTTTGAACTCCTTTTTGTTCCCAAGCATAATATAATGATACGGCCCATGATTAATAAACTGCACATTTCACATGGGTTCGTAAATAACCATATCTCTTGCTTTTTCCAGGCTCTGCTTAATACACACAAATGAATAAAGATGTCAACTGATTGCTTATATTGTCCAAAAAACTGATCATCAAGTTCTAACACTAACAAAAATAGTACCACTTCTGAGAAGTAGGTTCCTATCCTTATTATCCTAAACTAAAGCAAAGTTTATGTTTCAACTATGCAAAGACATCAGTAGTTCAAGCCTATTTAAAAGTGGCCCTTTCATTGTTCTGTTTTGGTTTTTGTTTTGTTTTTGAAGATTAGATAGTGCTTAAAATTAAAGAATACATGTTTAAGAAATTACATCCTATACTCTTTTAATGCATGTGAGAGAATATGAGTCTAAGTTTATATATTTACAATTCAATTGGAAGCCAGCATTGAAAGGGCACAAACCGTGTAATACAATTGGCAAACATCTAGTATTTTTCCAAGAAAGCATGATTTGTTCATTAGTTCACAAAAGGAAAATGCACTGAAAACTCACTATATGTAATACACTGTACTAGAAGCTGAGGAGATACAAAACTTTATAAAAAATAAGTTTTTTTTCCCAGTAATCCACCATTTACTAGCAAAAATAAACATGGAATCAAATGTTCACATTTAAGTGCCATAAGTGAAAGAAAGGCGGAAGAGAAGTATGCCAGAACAAAGGTGACTGGGCACTGTTTTGAGGGGCAGAAAGCTTCAGTGAGGACAGAAAGATTGACCTGGAGACTGAAATGTAAGAAGGAACTCACCAGACAGGTCATTGGAGCAAGGGCATTCCAGGCTGATCTTAAGGGAGGATAAGATACAGAGGCATGGAATGTAAGGCCCATTAAGTCTTTCTGAATTATTAGTATTACATAGGACAAGGGGAGAAATAGGAGATGATGCTCGATTGGAAATCTGGATACTATTGTGTGTGTATGGGTATGGGGGTGTATATACATGTACATAAGTATGGATATATATTAGATCTTAACTTCTGAGATTTAAAGCGGCTACCTAAACTATGTGTCTAGTCATGGAGAAAAAGACAGTAGGTGATTGCTATTATGTATTTCTCCAACCCTCAACGCCTCAATGCACCCACACCCAAAATATACAAAAGGAAATGTAAAATTGGCCCAGAATAAGGTATTCAATGAGTACAATCCATATATATTAATGATCTGGTAACATACAAATTATAATAGACTGAAGTTTTTATTATCATGATGATTAACACTGTCAACTCAACAAATTGATATACTTCACTTACTGAGTTACAATTTACACATTGTAAAATCAGATCTTTTTACTAGAAGGGGTCTATGAGTTTGGAAAAAAAAAAAAAAAAACCTACAGCTGTAAAACTATCCTGAAAATTACAATATAGTACATACAGCCCGACCTTCCAAAAAAAAGTCCTTGTACCCCTTTTAATCACTTCCTTCCCCACCCTTCCCCACCCTTAGCCAAGGCCAACAACTAATCTGTTTTCTGTCCCTGTAGTCTTGCCTTTTCCAGAATGTAGTATAAATAAAATCACACAGGTGGCAGTATTTTGAGTCTGGCTTCTTTCTGTTAACCCAATGCATGTGAGACTTCTTCACATATGATGTACATTGACATGTATCAAGAGGTCATTCTTTGTTGCTGAGTAGTTTTCCATGTATGGAGCACCATATAGTCTGTTTATGCATTCATCAGTTTAAAAATGTTGGGTTATTTCCAGATTGTGTCAAATATCAGAAAAGTCACTATATACATTTCATAAAGGTTTATGGGTGTATGTAAGTTTTACCCATACTTCTTACATAAGTATTTTGTAGTAGAGTTGCTGGACCATATGTTTTTCACTATATAAGTTACTGGTAGTTTTCCAAAGTGTTCCATTTCATATTCCCACCAGCAATGTACGAGAAGTCCAATTTCTCTGATCCCCATCAACACTGGGTTTTGTCATCTTTGGTTTTTTAAGCCATTTTAATAGGTATATAGTATCACAATATCATTTTAATTTTCATTTCCCTAATGACTAATGATATTGAACATCTTTTCATGTCCTTTTTTACATCCACTTATTTTCTTTGATGAAGTACCTTTATAAAACCTCTACCCACATTTCCAAATGCGCTATTTTCTTGGTATCATAATTTGAAAGTTCTTCATATATTCTAAATGTATATCTTTTATCAGGTATGTGTTTCATAAAGATTCGTCTCAGCCCACAGATTTCATTCTCTTAATAGTATCTTTCACAGAGCAGACATTTCTTTCAGGAAATTCAATTTGTTATTTTTTTCTTTTTTATGACTGTCATTAATGTCATATCTAAGAAATATGTGCCTATCAGAAGATCACAAAGATTTTATCCTATATTTTCTCCTAAATATTTTATAAGTTTAGGTTTTATATTTAAGTCTAGGAAACATTTTAAATTAATTTATATGTAAGATGCAATATATAGGCCTAGGTTCACTTTTTGCAAATGATCTCCTATTATTCCAGCACCATATTTTTTAAAAAATTCTTCCTTCTCCACTGAATTTCTTTTGTACCTTTAACTAAAATTAACTGGACTGTTTTGGAACTCTTTGCTACACTTTTTTTAAATAAAACTTAAAAATGATGGAACTTAGTATAGTTCTACTAGATAAGCTATCCAAAATACATATAAGAAATGAGAAGCCCAAACAAATACATGAGGAGATGGGAAAGAGAAGCTTGATACCAATGGCTCAAAAAACACGAGATGCCCTATACAGTAACACAGAGCCACCCTTCTTTGTTGAACTGCTACTTCCACTGGACCACTTCTTCTGATTAGAAATACCAGATTGGACTCTTTTCCCATGAATTTACTGACATAAACTGAAGCTGACACCATAACCCAGGAAAACAACAGAGAGAAGGATTTAACCCATGGTGGGTAAATACATTAGGAATTGGCACACCATAGGGTTAAAAAAGAATAGCTTTTCATTGCTGTGCACAGATCTTGCAAGATGTGGTTTTTTTCGTGCAAGATATTTTTTCTTTTTCCTGACTCACTATATGTCTATAGCACAGTCTGTCAAAGACTCTCCACTGAAAGAGCACTCCACTGAAAGGAGATTTCTCCGATGCAAAGCCTTTGTTCTTGGGCAACAATTTTTTATGCCTTAACTATCCAAATCCAAATCCTTAGCCAACTTCTTCCTGTATGCCATGTTCCTTTGTGTGGTAAAAGACATAATTCATACAAAAGTCATCTCTCTTTTATAAGCTGCAATTCTCTTTTAATTAGAATATAATGAAAACCAAATAAGGGAGCGTGCAGATGAATGACTTTATAGGTTTTTTATCTTGAAAACTGGTGATTTTTTTCTTCGATAATCAGTCTAAAGCTGGAAAATGGTTTTGAGCATTTTGATAGTAAACCACTGATGTGTGTGTGTGTGTGTGTGCGAGTGTGTGTGTCTTCCCCTGAAAGGCACTCATACAGAGAGCATTTTAATTTTCCATGGTATTGCTATTTTGACCTCTGAGACCTTGCAAAGTAAAGTATTTATGATCCTGGGCTTTTTTATGGTATTGTTTCAATATTTTTGTAACATTTGTATTTCTTGCTGATGTTTTTGGCATTAAAAATCACTCAAGCTGTGCTGAAATATAATGGTATTCACTGAACCATACCATGGAAGGATAATTCAGTTCAGTGAGGTTATTCTAGCTCATCATGTACACAAAGGATTGAAAGAAATTGTAGAAGATTCTCAGTTCTCTACATGGGCAGCACTGAGTGGTTTTTTTTTTTCCTCTAATAACTTGACATAGAAAAACCTTCACTTGAATATAAAAATATCTAGTTTTAAGTCTTTAGAGCAAACCAAAGGAACAATACAATGGCCTAAGGTATAGGGAAGCAAAGTACTGGTGAACAGTTGCACCAGATCACTAATTTTCTTTACCTGTTACTCGGACAAAAATCAAATCTCAACAAGCAGCTTTTCATGCCCAGTTTCAACACTTCCCTATCAGGCCCCCTAAATGATTAGTTTCAAGCTCTATTAGAGTAGTGGAATATGCAATTATAGGTCTAAACCAGGGATAATTTAATCTCCATATATTTAAGTTGTTCCTAACTATAGATATTCATAATACCTCAGACTGACTACTATGCTTGTACCATTTGTAACTATTTTGCAATTTCTATCCAAAGAATAGATAAATGCTCTGTGTCTCTTGTCACTTGACTTTAGATGTCAATTACATAGCACCCAATATTATTTTACCTTTTGTATATTTCACTTTTGATTAACTGATCATTCAAGTTTGGCTTAATTAATACAACATAAACTCCTGAGGGATAAAGTACAAAAGCTGATTGGTCAAAACACTAACATTGCAGGTCTAAAGAGAAAGACCGATAATCTCCAATAGACAGTTCTTTTTATTCAATTACACAGGACAAATTCATTTTGAACTACAAACGATTGAATGAGACCTTAAATTGAGTGTACTCTCGGATAGAAACCATAAATTCCTACTGAAGATGGAAACAGATTTTCTAAGTCTTACTCTCTATAGATAAGTAAAAGTAAATATTGTTGCAATACTCAGTTGCAGAAACCTGCTTAAACATAGGGGCTCTGGAATCTTACAAACCTAAATTCAAATGAGGTCCTGCTATTTGTCTGCTGGGTGACTATGGGCAAGTTCTTCAGTCCCTTTAAAGCTCAATTTTGTCATCTGCAAAATGGGCATAGTAATAGCTTGGTTTCTGATTCAGTTGCTACAGCACAGACTATAAAATAATACTGACTCAAACAAAACAGAAGTTTATTTCTCTCTCAAATGACAAGCAAAGCATTCCATTCTTATATAGCAGCTTTATGGTGGCAGGGTCAGGGCTCATTCTATCATCCAGATAGGCCTGGATGAAAAAAGACATGTAGCCTCAGCTGATGGTCATTGCCTCAGGTGATGGTTAGCCCCAAAGCAATCTGATAGCTAATCACAAATGTAAACTCAGGTAATTCCAGAAAACTCCATTAGCGGATCCCAGCCCAAACTGCCAACCTGCAGAATTATGAGTTAAGTTGCTGTTACTTAAACTCAATAAATTTTGGGGTGGTTTATTAGGCAACAAGTGATAAAAGAAAAAATAAAACTTTCCTTTTAATGCTATGACCCAGAATCTGCACATATCATTTCTGTTCCTATTAGTCATGTGGCCATAGTAGCTGCAAGGGAAGCTGGGAAATGTAGTCTTTCAATGGATGGTCATGTGTCCAGCTATAGCTAGGTTACTATTCCTAAAGGAAGAGAAGGGAAATCTAGAGAATTTATACCGGCAGACAACTAGTTAGTGAGCTGCCATCTCTACCTCGTTAGCTGGTTGAGAAGATTAAATGTGAAATTAAGTGTTAACAGCCTTGTCTCAATAATAAGAACCTATAAAGGGTCCAATAAATGTTTGCTGCCATTCATAGTCAGAATCATACATAGAGGACATTTGCTTAAAGTGTCACAAAGAATAGTCAGGAGTATCAAATTCTCTGCACCTATATCTGGTTTGTCCACTACCCTCCAGCAACCCCTTCCTTGTCCCAAACTAAAGTCAGGAACCACAACGGAAGAAGATCCACAGAGAGAACATAAAGAGTGACACTGAAACACTGCATCTACTGATATGATGTGGACAAAGCTGAGATGTCTGTTAGAAAAGATAAAATAGAACTTATGGCATAAAGCAGGGGACAGGACTAAAGGAAGTCCCTTCACTTTTATCATCTGTCACTGTACAATAAATAATGTCACCAAGAAAATGCCAGAAAGCAGAGTGAGAAGGGTTTTTCTGTTTTCCTTTTTTTTCCCTGTTGCTGGGAGTTTTGTTAAATAAAATTTCTAAAAAGGTGGTGGGTGTGGTAGTAAACTATCTCAGCTTTGAAGAGAAAAATAAAACAGATGTCCGTTTCCTGCAACCAATTCATGGGTCTCTTTTCAATTTTAATGGAAAAAAAAAATGAAAGACAAGAACAGAATGGGAGATGGGCAGTGGGAAAATGACAGAAAAGAAATCTAAAAGAAAAGCTTTTGACAGAGTTTGATGGATGTGCAAAAAGCCCACCCCCATAAAAGATGATCACCATTCATCAACCAGCTACCTGATTACCTAATGGTAACCATAAGCAACCATTACACAAACTTTAGTTAAGAACACATGTTCCACTGTATTTTGAAATCTGATGTTTTGAGTTATCCCCCAGACTACTGGGTAGCCTCAAATTTGGTAAACAGTTATTACCATTGAAATCTGTGTGAATCATCTCTATCTCCCTTCAGAGTTTCTACCAATTCAGAATTGGCTATTACAAGTCAAATGCTGAAACAACCTGAAAAAAGTATAACTAAGGGACCCTGGATAGAGGAAAGATTAAATAATCAATAAGTAAAGTGACACATACACAAAAGAAAGAGACAGCAGTGAGAGGCAGGGCAGGTGTGGGCGATCTTGTGAGTGGCAGCATTTACAGACTATGTCCAATTGAGACGAAAGGAAGGGCTCAAGGTCAACAGCAACTAGAAAAACAGAAATCTGTAACAAGGAAGGTTTTGTCAGGAGCCATATATGGATAAGGCCTAAAAGCTGAGAATAGTGTGGGCTCAAAGGTGAGCCAGAGAATATAAAGGACATTCCAAAGGAGAGCAACTTCAGAAATGGGAGAAGGATCACAGACCAAGATAATGGCATAGAGAAAAGGAAGACAAATAGCTCCAAAGTAGCATCTTTAGAAATACCTGTTTTATTCAAAATGATTAAGAAGCAAATACCCATGTCACCTACAGTAGTTGATATTTTAAAATACAGACATTGTCGGGATAATTATGAAAGGAGTAGGAAACTGTAATATATGGCATAAGAGGAACCCAATCAAAGATCAAAGTGTGATACCCAAGAGATACCCAAGTCATCATTTCCAGAGTGTATTCAAAGGCACACAAGTCTCTCCTGAGGGCAATCAATATTATATAAAAACAATAAATACAAAAACCAGCAAGATTACATGTGGTTGTGCAAGTTTCTTTCCTACTGAGAATACTGAAGGCTAACCATACACTGTGATACTCCAAAAGAGAGGTGTGTGATAAATACCTGCTCTTTGTTCCCCATCCTCCCCTGGCTACTTTTCATTTGGGGAGCAAGATATCTGCTTACACTGGGATTTTCGATGTTGGAATGCTCAGGTTACATCCCTGTCCCAAACTTGTGGACATGTGATCAAGTCCAAGCCAATCAGCTTCTCTCTCCTGAAAATGTGCTGCTTTAACACATGGTCACAAGGGTAAAAAATTGGTGCCCTGAAGTAGCATTACTCTATTCCTACTAATAGACTTCCCCTGCCTTGCAAGATCTGCTGTTTCAGGTTTCCCTGGATGTTCTGAGCTTCCCAAATCCTTCCATGAATTTTCCTCAGGCCTGGGAGCCAGAGGTCCTTCGTTTGAAACCAACTCACTGTGGGGAGAGCAGTTTGCAACACTTCACAAATACATTAGATTACAGATTTTTTTTTTTTTTTTGCAAAATAGCACACTACCCAGGTCTTCTTCAGAACACACATTGCTGTAGATAATAATGGAGGGCCTGTGGAACATATTAAGGGAGCATAAACTGTACTCCATGCTTATATTTACTCATCATAAATCACCAAGCAAGGAGTAACAACACATCCCTCTCAACATGTTCTCGCCACAGAGAGCATTAAAATGGTAATGATTATGATGAAACCAACACACAAAAATACTATACTGGCACCAAGACCATCAAAGTTCAGATGACTTTTTTTTTTTTAAGATTTTATTTATTTATTTATTTATTTAATTGAGAGAGAGAGAGAGAGAGAACATAGTAAGGGGAAGGTTCAGAGTGAGAAGCAGACTCCCTGATGAGCAGCAAGCCCAATGACAGACTTGATCCTGGGACTCAATCCTGGGACTCCAGGATCATGACCTGAGCTGAAGGCAGTTGCTTAACCAACTGAGCCACCCAGGCACCCCCATATGACTCAGTCTAGGGAGAAAGGCAAATTCCTCAGCAATGCATAGGATTTACCAGGGCATCATATTTAAACAAGGTTATCTTGAGCCTACCACAACCAGGACCTTTCTGGAGAAAAAGCCCTAGTTAACTGACAATTTCCTTCACTCTAGAAGGGTGTGCAGGGGTGGAGGAAGCACCTCTCACAAGTCTCCTCCCAAAGCCTAGTAATGTGGTAGAATATGCATTTTTGAAGGGAAAAAAAAAATGCTTTTAAGGATATTCACTTATGAAAGGCAAAATTCCCTCCTCCCTAGAAAGAGAAAAAAATTTCCCTAATACAGGGCACAATAAAGAAATATTCCCAAATAGGAAAACAGAGGGAAGTTGGAAAGTCCAAAGAGAAAAAAGAGTAAGAAGGTGCTAAAAGTGTGACCCAAATCATATTAACTCTATCTTTGTATTTCTACAACAGGTCCAGAAAGAACCACAATATTCATAATATTCATGGCTATTACAGATAACATGATTATTATTCATGATATGATTTAGGTTTTATTCCAAATATATTACAAGTCATTATCCTCATCATACAGATAAGAAAATGATGTGCATTCTATTCTATTTATATTACAAGCCACTACACCATCACAGAGATGAGAAAACTGAGATAGGAAGATAGGCTAACTGTCCAAGAGACTGCCTCTTTAGCCAATTTAACTTTCTTCCAGTTTATTCTCTTGCCCTTATTGTTTTTCTCTCTACCCACAAAAAATGAAAATGTGATAAAATCCATAGTGGTAATGATGATGCAAGGAAATTGTATATGGATTTTTGGGCAAATAAATATATACACAAATACATACTCATACATAATCAAAAGGAAGCATGAGAAGAATAGAAGGAATTAGTAGTAAATGGAATGAGGCCCTGAAGGGGATAAGAAGAGGAAATGAAGACTAGTCTTCAAGAGGACTTAGGAACATACCTTTCTCTGTATGGGTAACAGTAAAATTAGAAATGTTTTGTGGAGGTATTGGAAATTTTGAAAAAATTCATGCTTGAAGCAGTTCTTCGAGAAGTATGCAGAGTCATGGGGGAAGGAAAAAACAATGTCTTCTATCTGCTTGTTGAGTATATTTTTCTGGACTAGTTTCCCCTTTTCTAGTAACCCATCATTTATCCATGTAAGATACAGAAATTTAGGGGGGTAGACAAGATGGCGGGGTAATAGGAGGAGGCGCTGTTTCAACCTGTACCCTAAAGTGAGCTGATTACCTAATAAAGAACTATGATCACCCATGAAATCAGCCTAAGATTAGAATTATACACGTCTGGATCTCTACAGGGACAGAAGACGCCAGCGGGCAGGTAAAGCAGAGTGGGAACATCGGACTGATATCGGAAGATAAACACAAGGGGGAGGAAGCCACTAGAAGGGACCCACTGGAAAGTAATACTCCAATACGAGAGTGCCCTGCGATTGGGGACCAGCATTAACTTGGAGTCTTGTTGAAAGCACTCAAAAAGAGCAAAGGATAGTGGGGGAAAATTGTGGGAACTGGTGCGGTTGGGGACAGGGGCTTAATTCCCTGGACCCAGAAGAGCCACCCCTGGCACTGAGCCAGAGAGAGTGCAGCGAAGAAACCAGGTCTTGGTCCCTGAGCCGCAAGCACTCCTGAGAGCACCTGGGTGGAAGCTCCCATTAGGGGCTGGGAACCACAGTCTTTTGCATTCTCCACGCGTGCGCTGTGCTGTGCTATCAGAGTCTGAGTCTTGCCCCACACCTCCCCCTGAGAGAGGTGCATGCAAGCGCCAGCCGGGTGCTCTCAGACCCAGAAAGTCTGAGCACTCCCAGCCTGGGCCAGTGGGAAAATCTGTGTGCTATCACTGGTTGGGACCTCTCTGGTGGTCTGGAGCTGCCCAGACAGCCGCTGCTGTCATGGTTTTGGGTACAAGCAGGAGTTCCTGTGTCCCCAGGGACTGTGACTGGGAATGAGCTCTGCCAGCGGCCAAGGGGAAATTTATGTGCTCTGGAGCACCCAGAGAGGAACAGATTGCGGCTTCTCTCTGAGAGGGAGGTCTGGGTGCAGTTTGCTTTCCTCTAAACCTCCAAAAACCATCAAAAGCTGCCAGGGGAGAGAAAACAAATGAACAAACAAACAAAAAAACTCCAGAGAACAAAAGCCTGAAAAACCAGTTTCCTCAGAGCCCACCCCTTTGATGGGGGCAGGAGGACTTAACTCAGGGAACACTGCCTGAAAACCCACGCAGCAGGCCCCTTCCCCAGAAAGCCAATGGGAAAAAGAAAAAAAAAAAAAAAGACAAGAGAACAACCACCACTACTTCATAGGTACAACTTTTATTTTTAATTTGTTCCCACTATTCTGGTTCATTTTTTTAATAGAGAATTTTTTAACCTATTTACCATCACAGTGTGATGTCCAGTACATCAAATTCCATAATAACCATTTAACCTGAACTTTTTTATACATATACCTATGTTTTCCTTTTGCTTTTCTACTTTTTAATTTTTTAAATTTTAGTTTAGTTTAGTTTATTCTTTTTTATTTTTATTTTTTAATATTCATATAGAGTTAAACTTCAAGGTAATCCCCTTTCCCCAATCAATGCTACCCCTATAGTTAAACCAACTTTTAATCCCCCTTTTATCTTAGGAAAGTTGAGTCCTTTAACAAAGATATCAAGATACATCCAGGAAGAATCAAAATAACCCTTCTCACTCACACTGAGAATTTATAACCACTCTCCCATCTTTTTCTTCCACCAGTGTTTCTGTCTATTTGTGTTTGTCCTGGTAGTATAGAAATCTTATACTTGGGGTTCTTTTTGATGAGGTTGTTTTTTTGTTCTGCTTTTATATATATTTTTTTCTCTTGTCATCTACTTTTATCGTCTTTTTGTTTGTCTGTTTTTGTTTGGATACTTCAGAAATCTTAGCTTGAGGCCCATTTGGGCTGGGCCTTCTCTCTTATCTTTCTTTTTTTTTCCTGTCTCTCTCTCTCTCTCTCTCTCTCTTTCTCTCTCTCTCTCTTTTTTTCTCTCTTTGTATTTTCTTTTTTTTTGGGTGGGGACTCTTGATTACTCAGAAGCGTTCCAGGGTGCACCTTGCCTGCACCACAGTCGATATATTCAGCTACCATCCATTCAGCCATCTCTCACCAAAATGACTAGGAGGAGGAATGCCCAACAGAAGAAAAATTCAGAGGCCAGGCCTTCTGCAACAGAGCTAATGGCTATCAACATAAACAATATGTCGGAAAGGGAATTCAGGCTAACAATTATCCAGGCAATAGCTAAGTTGGAGAAAGCCATGGATAACAAAATGGAATTGATTAGGGCAGAACTGAAAGCCACCAGGGATGGTGTTCACAATGTTCTCAATGAGTTCCAATCTAATCTAAATTCTCTAAAAGCTAGGGTAACTGAGACAGAAGATAAGAATTAGTGATCTGGAGGATCAGATAGAGAGAAAGGATCAGGAGGAAGTCTAGAACAAACAAACAGCTTAGAAGCCACAAAAACAGAATGAGGTAAATAAATGATTCCATGAAATGTTCCAAAGTCAGAATTATTGGAATCCCTGAGAGGGAGGAGAAAGAAAGAAGACTAGGAGATATAATGGAACAAATTCTCTATGAAAATTTTCCCAATCTTGTGAATGGAACCAGCGTTCAAGTACTAGAGGCAGAACGGTCTCCCCCCCAAGATTATAGAATCTAGAAAGACCTCAAGACACCTGATAATAAGAATGAGGAATCATAATTGTAGACAGGATCTCTTGAAAGCAGATAGGACAAAGAAGCTCCTTACATACAGAGGAAAGCCCATCAGAATAACGTCAGACCTGTCCACAGAAACCTGGCAAGCCAGAAAGGGCTGGCAAGATGTATTCAGGGCACTAAATGAGAAGAACATGCAGCCAAGAATACTTTATCCAGCAAGAGTGACATTCAAAATGGATGGAGAGATAAAGAGTTTCCAAGACTGGCAAGACTTAAAAGAGTACAAGACCACCAAGCCAACACTGCAGGAAATATTAAGGGGGGTTATATAAAAGAGGAAAAATCCTAAGAATATCATTGAACAGAAATATGTGGAGATAATCTACAGAAAGAACGACTTCAAAGGTAACACGATGTCAATAAAAACGTATCTATCAATAATCACTCTCAATGTAAATGGCCTAAATGCGCCCATAAAATGACACATGGTTGCAGAATGCATAAAACGACAGGACCTATTCATATGCTGTCTACAAGAGACCCATTTTGAACCTAAGGATACACCCAGACTGAAAGTAAAGGAATGGAGAACCATCTTTAATGCCAGTGGGCCTCAAAAGAAGGCCAGGGTAGCAATTCACATATCAGATAAATTAGATTTTAAACAAAAGACTGTAGTAAGATACAGAAGGACACTACATAATTTTTAAAGGGACTATCCACCAAGAAGATCTAATAATTGTAAATATTTATGCCTCCAATATGGGAGCAGCCAATTAATAAGAAAACTCTTAATCAAGATAAAGAGTCATATTGATATGAATACATTAATAGTAGGAGATCTTAACACACCTCTCTCAGTAATAGACAGATCATCCAAGCAGAAAATCCATAAAGAAACAGGAGCATTGAATGACACACTGGACCAGATGGACCTCATAGATATATACAAAACATTCCACCCTAAAACAACAGAATACTCATTCTTCTCAAGTGCACATGGAACCTTCTCCAGAATAGACCACATACTGGGTCACAAATCAGGGCTCAACTGATACCAAAAGAATGAGATTATTCCCTGCAAATTCTCAGATCATAATGCTTTGAAACTGGAGCTCAATCACAAGGAAAAGTTTGGAAGGAACTCAAACACCTGGAAGCTAAAGACCACCTTGCTTAAGAATGGTTGGATCAACCAGGAGATCAAAGAAGAACTTAAACAATTCATGGAAACCAATGAGAATGAAGACATTTCGGCCCAAACCTATAGGATACAGCAAAGGCGGTCCTAAGGGGGAAATACATAGCCATCCAAGCCTCCCTCAAAAAAACTGAAAAATCCAGAATACACCAGCTGTCTCTACACCTTAAAGAACTGGAGAATCAACAACAAATTAAGCCAACTCCACAAACAAGAAGGGAAATAATCAAGATTAGAGCAGAGATCAATGAGATAGAAACTAGAAATACAGTAGAACATATCAATGAAAGTAGAAGCCGGTTTTTTGAAACAATCAATAAGATCAATAAACCATAAGCCACACTAATCCAAAAGAAAAGAGAGAAAGCTCAAATTAATAAAATTATGAATAAAAAGGGAGAGATCACAACTAACACCAAGGAAATAAAAACAATCATCAGAAGTTATTATCAACAGTTATACGCGAATAAGTTAAGCAACCTAGATGAAACAGATACATTCCTGGAAAACTATAAAGTCCCAAAATTGAAACAGGAAGAAATTGACAACCTGAATAGACCAATATCTAGTAACGAGATTGAAGCAGTGATCAAAAACCTCCCAAAAAGCAAGAGCCCAGGACGTGACGGATTCCCTGGGGAATTCTACCAAACTTTCAAAGAAGAAATAACACCTATTTTCCTGAAGCTGTTTCAAAAAAAAGCAGAAGGAAAATTTCCAGACTCTTTTTATGAAGCCAGCATTACCCTGATCCCCAAACCAGGCAAAAACCACACTAAAAAGAATTTCAGACCAATATCACTGATGAATATGAATGTTAAGATTCTCAACAAGATCCTAGCAAATAGAATCCAACAGCACATTAAAAAGATTATCCACCATGACCAGGTGGGATTCATCCCTGGGTTACAAGGATGGTTCAACATTCGCAAATCAATCACTGTGATAGAACAAATCAATAAGAGAAGAGAGAAGAACCACATGGTCCTCTCAATTGATGCAGAAAAAGCATTTGACAAAATCCAGCATCCGTTCCTGATTAAAACGCTTCAAAGTATAGGGATAGAGGGAACATTCCTGAACTTCATAAAATCTATCTATGAAAAACCCACAGCAAATATCATCCTCAATGGGAAAAAGCTCACAGCCTTCCTGTTGAGATCAGGAACACGAAAAGGATCCCACTCTCACCACTCTTGTTCAACATAGTATTAGAAGTCCTAGAAACAGCAATCAGACAACAAAGAGAAATAAAAGGTATCCAAATTGGCAGTGAAGAAGTCAAACTCTCTCTCTTCACAGATGACATGATACTTTATATGGAAAACCCAAAAGACTCCACCCCCAAACTACTAGAACTCATACAGCAATTCAGTAATGTGACAGGATACAAAGTCAATGTACAGAAATCAGTAGCTTTCTTATACATTAACAATGAAAATACAGAAAGGGAAATTAGAGAATTGACTCCATTTACTATAGCACCAAGAACCATAAGAGACCTGGGAACAAATCTAACCAGAGAGGTAAAGGATCTGTACTTGAGGAACTACAAAACTCATGAAAGAAATTGAAGAAACACAAAAAGGTGGAAGACCATTCCACGCTCTTAGATCGGAAGAATAAACATGTTAAAATGTCTTTACTGCCTAGAGCAATCTATATTTTTAATGCCATTCTGATCAAAATTCCACTGATATTTTTCAAAGAGCTGGAGCAAATAATCCTAAAATTTGCATGGAATCAGAAGAGACCCCAAATTGCTAAGGAAATGTTGAAAAAGAAAAACAAAACTGGGGGCATCACCTTACCTGATTTCAAGCTTTACTACAAAGCTGTGATCACCAAGACAGCACGGTACTGGCATAAAAACAGACACATAGACCTGTGGAACAGAGTAGAGAGCCCAGATATGGACCGTCAACTCTATAGTCAAATAATCTTCGACAAAGCAGGAAAAAATATACAGTGGAAAAAAGAAAGTCTCTTCAATAAATGGTGCTGGGAAAGCTGTGCAGCTATATGTAGAAGAATGAAACTCAACCATTCTCTTACACCATACACAAAGATAATCTCAAAATGGATAAAAGACCTCAATGTGAGACAGGAATCCATCAGAATCCTAGAGGAGAACATAGGCAGTAATCTCTTCAATATCAGCCACAGCAACTTCTTTCAAGATATGTCTCCAAAGGCAAAGGAAACAAAGCGAAGATGAACTTTTGGGACTTCATCAAAATCAAAAGCTTCTGCACAGCAAATGAAACAGTCAACAAAACAAAGAGGCAACCCACGGAATGGGAGAAGATATTTGCAAATGACAGTACAGACAAAAGGTTGATATCCAGGATCTATAATGAACTCCTCAAACTCAACACACACAAAACAAACAATCATATCAAAAAATGGGCAGAAGATATGGACAGACACTTCTCCAATGAAGACATACAAATGGCTATCAGACACACGAAAAAATGTTCATCATCACTAGCCATCAGGGAGATTCAAATTAAAATCACATTGAGATACCACTTTACACCAGTTAGAATGGCCAAAATTAGCAAGACAGGAAACAACGTGTGTTGGAGAGGATGTGGAGAAAGGGGAACCCTCTTACACTGTTGGTGGGAATGCAAGTTGGTGCAGCCACTTTGGAAAACAGTGTGGCAATTCCTTAAGAAATTAAAAATAAAGCTTCCCTATGACCCTGCAATTGCACTACTGGGTATTTACCCCAAAGATACAGATTTAGTGAAAAGAAGGGCCATCTGTACCCCAATGTTTATAGCAGCAATGGCCACGGTCGCCAAACTGTGGAAAGAACCAAGATGCCCTTTAACGGATGAATGGGTAAGGAAGATGTGGTCCATATACACTATGGAGTATTATGCCTCCATCAGAAAGGATGAATACCCAACTTTTGTAGCAACATGGATGGGACTGGAAGAGATTATGCTGAGTGAAGTAAGTCAAGCAGAGAGAGTCAATTATCATATGGTTTCACTTATTTGTGGAGCATAACAAATAACATGGGGGACATAGGGAGATGGAGAGGAGAAGGGAGTTGGGGGAAATTGGAAGGGGAGGGGAACCATGAGAGACTATGGACTCTGAAAAACAATCTGAGGGTTTTGAAGGGGGCGGAGAGTGGGAGGTTGGGGAAGCCAGATGGTGGGTATTATGGAAGGCAGGTATTGCATGGAGCACTGGGTGTGGTGCATCAACAATGAATTCTGTTACACTGAAAAGAAATTAAAAAAAAAAAAAGATACAGAAACTTATCTGTGATGCAAATGAAATGAATGCTTATGGATTAAATCAATTAGAAATGGTTGCACTGTATTCACGTAAATTCTAATAGCTCTTCCCAGCTATCACAGGAATACTTTCTACAATTTTACAATTTTTTCACAACCTACAGTTTGGTGAGGCTTTGTTAGCAGTTCCAGTGTCTATAATAAAGAATGTTCCAAATTAGAAGTTGTCTAGATCAAACCTCAAACTCAGATGACCCTAGAATCTAGGCAAATAGCATAAGTGAATGAAGTGATATATGTGTGGAAAAAAAAATTGTATGGCCATTTTGGTCTGTCATTTTCCTATTTTTCATAATGGCCCAGAGGCAGAAAAGAATCTCCCTAAGAACTGTTACCATAAAAGTGCATGAAAATGACAAAGCAACATAGGGCTTGGTCTCAGAGAGATAATAAAGCATGAGTAGGCACTGTCACAAACTGCCAAATGCATGATCATCTAAAGCTGGCAGCTGTACCCAGCCTTACCTATTAGTGCCATGCCTGAAATGTAATTCCAATACTGTCAGATGTTCTGAATTTTAAGCAAAAATATTCCCCTTTCCTGTGTCTATGTCCTTTGGCTTATAACTATATATTGCCTTCATAACTATGAGATTGCCTATGTCCTTTTTTTGACCAACAGAATGAAGTACAAGTGACAGTAATAACAGAGCTTCTAAGCCTAGGGCTTAAGTGGTCTTACATGTTTCTGTGTACTCTTATTTTTTTTTTTTACCATCAGCATGAGAACACATATGTATGAGACCCAAGGATATAGAGAAAATACAAACTGCCCTAGCTGAAAGCCAGATGTGTAAGCCCACCAAGATCAATGAAGCCACACCACTAATCCTCAACTCACCCTAGACACAGGAGCAATAAACTTACTTTTGCATAACACCGAAGCTTTGTACTTGTTGCTATGAAGCATTACATGGTAGTAGACAACAGATACACAAATCCAGGTTCTTCCGTGCATCCTCTGACTTTTAAAATTTATGCCTGAAGGAAGTTCTTGAAAAACTATTATGCAGAGTAATCAAGAAAAAAAAAAAATGTCTCCAATCAATATACTGAGTCTGTTGGTCTCAACTAGCTTCCCCTTTTCTAACATCTGATCCCTTATCCATGTAGGATATATGGATATTTGTCTATGATAAAGTTTTTTTTTTTATGTTAGCAACTAATGTTAATGTTAAAAGCTAATGTTAGCTTTTTAAAAACACATGTCAAACAATATTCTGTGACTCTGATCCAGATTTGGCATTCTCTATTTGGCATTCTCTATCATAGTCTAATCCCTTCATTTTACAATTAAGAAAAGGTTTTCTGACGGACAAAATCTTTTCCAACGCCAAGTGGTTGGACCTCAGATGCGCTAATTCACCTAATTTGGTCACTTTTTAAAAAGCATCTTAGTGCCTTCCTTTGAGGTCATGGGTATTTTCAAAATCACTCAGGTCTTCCCTCCCCAACCTTTCTGCCATTTCGTTTTTGTCCAGAGGTTGGATCCACATCAAGGACCTACATTGCATTCATCTCCACAAATCTCATGGAGCACTGTCATCTACTACCTTCTGAGCAGAGGTTTGAACTCTTCTTTTCCCAGGAAAGGTAATACTTCTAAAAACATGCTTGGGGCCAGAAACTTAGTATATTCTTTCAGCATTAAACTCACACTGCCTTGCTCTGCAACACAAATGAATAAATGACACTTCTACTTTAAAACGGGGAAATTTTTACACAATGCTGACTAAGGCAAAATTCCCATGAAATCTGGATAACGCTGGTCTTGGGCAAGCAAAAACAATCTTGGGATAAGAGCAGACAGGCAAATTGTAAGAAGGCATGTGTCCATTCACTTAGAAAAAACACAATTTCTCTTTCACAGAACTACTCAAGGAGAACCCATATTGAAAGTTGTGATTATTGTTTTAGCCAGGATTCATAAAGAGACTGAACAGCTGCACACTTTATTAGACCTAATCTAAATACCTGCTCCTTGTATTTTGTGCTGGGAGATATTTATGTTATCAATTCAGCTTTATACTAACCATCAGGAAGAATACTCCCTGTAGCTCTGCTGACTCAAAATAATGACTTGTAAGGGAGCCCTAATGACAGAACAAGGGGCAATTATAGACCCAGCATGAGGCTTAGAATAACTGTGTGATGTATTTTGTGCACTTGATTGACCTCATGTTCAAGTTCGTTTGTGCCTCACTGTTGCAGATACGGCCTTTGCCTAAGGGTATATGCCTTGTTAATTTCAATATAAGAAGACAGAACAGATTAGATCAGATGGCTCAAACAAAAAACAAAGTGCACCAGTGCTTAGCAGGAAAGTGATGGCACATTGGGGTCTACCAGAAGGAATCATCAGAGATCTTTCAGGGAAGAATGAGAAGTTAGAATAATCAATACAGAGTGTTAATTCACTTCTACTCTTGGGAGAACTAAAATAATGTACATCTTCTTGTGTCTTTACATAATTGTGGTGGCTCCTGGGAGGACTTAGAATTTATTGTAAAATGAGAGAGGGATAGGAAAACAAAGAGAAGAAGAACTCAATGTAAAATAAGGTTACTGTGAGATGTTCATAGATTATATTGCTTTAGAGCAAAATCCTTTGGCAGTCTCTTCTGTACATGCTACTTTGAAATACACTACTGCTGTGCTGTAATTCACCAAATGAGAAAGGGGAGAAGGGAGTCTTTTCCGATGGGTTGTTTATAATCCCAATTCTAAACATGCTTACTTAAATAGGAGGGGGCATTAAAAGAAGGGGTGCAGGAGAAGAACTGCTGTTTGTTTGTTTGTTTGTTTGTTTTTTACCAATATTAGTGTTTACCACCCAAAAAAAAAAAAAAAAAAAAGAACAAGAACAAGAACAAATCCTCTTGATTTGTTGTGTGTAAAATTATAGAGGGAGTTCAAGCACATAACGATATTGCAGACTGACTTGAAAAGAACATAGAATAACTGGTACTTATGCAATTTTTCAGAAACATAGCTTTGATTCTAAATTGGTTGAAAAGAGGCGTTCCAAAATCGTCGTTTCATCAGTCTTGGTTGTTTGCTAATAGTACCATCTAGTGAACTCCGCCTACACTTCCAAAGTAGTTGTTAGAAAAACCTACAAAAGCCTTGGTGAAAACTTGAAATGAATGGTTTCTAAATGATACTGGGAACCACATCTTTTCTCTACTATTGTTAGCCATGTAATCTTTGAGAAAGTGTATAACTAATATTTAATATCGGATGAGGAAGCTCCTAACTCAGAATGTACAAACTGCCAACCTAGGAAGCAATAACAGATACACACTGCCAAGTGATTAGAAATTGGAATATGGGAATCTATTCCATATTTATCTCACTTGAAAAACTTAGACTGAAAATGGCTCATAACTGAAATCATAGGAAAGCAAGAGCTGTTATAGAAAGGGGCAATATGTTGATGTTTTCCACACCTATTTTTACCTCAAATGTTAGAGAAGGAGTAGAAAATGCAAGTTCAAACATGTAGCACTTTTTTAAAAATTGATTTTCAATAGGCTGCCAAGTTTTAAAAAATAAATATTAGTAAGTTACCTTCAAAACACTAGTCAGATAAAATATACTGAGTTTAAAAAGCATGTAGAAGAATTGATTTTCACATTTCTCTGAGAAAATAGATTTCTGACTGAAAACTCTTTTTTTTTTTTTAAAGATTTTATTTATTTATTTGACAGAGCAAGATCACAAGCAGGCAGAGAGGCAGGCAGAGAGAGAGAGGAGGAAGCAGGCTCCCTGCTGAGCAGAGAGCCCGATGCGGGCCTCGATCCCAGGACCCTGAGATCATGACCTGAGCCGAAGGCAGCGGCTTAACCCACTGAGCCACCTAGGCACCCCTGACTGAAAACTCTTGATTTAGGAAAGAAGTTTCTTCTCCACTGAAGCAGCTTCCTTTGCTAATTCAGAGTAACTAGTAAGATGCAAGCAATCCTAATAAAATAAGCATAGCACATGTGATTGATTCATTCATTTTAGATCACTACATTCTAATTTTTTAATTTTATTTATATATTTATTTGACAGAGAGAGAAAAAGAGTACAAGCAGGGGGAGTGGCAGGGAGAGGGAAAAGTAGGCTCCCACTGAGCACAGAGCCCATACAGGACTCAATACCACAACCCTGGGATCATGACCTGAGCGGAAGTTGCTTAACCAACTGAGCAACCCAGGCACCTCACTACCTTCCAATTTTATTTTAACAGCACTGACACCACTTTTCCCCAAAACTAAACCAAAGAGAAAACTCTCAGAAACAAGACAGATAATGGTATTATTTCATAGAACATTCTTTAAGAAGTATAAATGCACTGATTTTTTATTTTAAAGCTTTAATGAAGTTAGAAAAACAAAGCTATTTTCCTGATATCAACAATTCCAAGTTACAGATACAGACCTAAGTCTTTGTCATACAATACCCTTTGACTTATTTCAGCATTTCATTCAACTAAAGTTGAAGAATACTGGGTAAAGAAAAGGTCTATGACTTGGACATATTTTGGCCAAAAAGCATCTATTCATCATTTATCTAGTGAGGTGATTTTCCTCTGGAAGATGCCTACCCAACTTTCAGTTCGTGCATTTAGGGATGTTGATAGTTCCACCCATGGCACATAACTTAATTCTGTCCAACCAGACTTTCTAATTTTTCCTGGCAAGAATACTTGCTTCAAAACAGAGTATCTGATAAAGTTGAGATCCAACTGAGATGCAGTTCAGAGTCAAACTCTGTGTAATTTTTTACAGTTATTGGGAATGTCACTGGATTTGAGTCTGGAAGCATTTGGCCCAGAACTACCTGCAGCCATCCTAATATTATATAGAACCCTCAGAATGACTCCACCAAAACAGAAGACAGCTCTATAAATAAAGTGAAAATAAATTCTGATACATTCATTTATTAACTTATCCATTCAACAAATATTTATTGGACATTTCTTATGGACCAGGACAGTTATTGGTATGGTAGAAAATCAAATAACAAAAACTCTTGTCCTCACAATAGATGCTTGTTTTGCAGTGGTGATAACAGTATTTTTATTTATTTTTTTTTAAGATTTTATTTATTTATTTGACACAGAGAGAGAGAGAGAGAGAGAGATCACAAGTAGGCCGAGGGAGGCGGAGGAAGCAGACTCCCTGCTTAGCAGAGAGCCTGATGTGGGGCTTGATCCGAGGACCATAAGATCATGACCTGAGCCAAAGGCAAAGGCTTAAGTCACTGAGCCACCCAAGCACCCCAACGATAACAGTATTTTTAAACAAATAATTTCAGAGTGATATGGGACCTCGTAATAAATAAAGCAAAGTAGAGTAAGAAAGAATGATGAAGTAGATGCATTATATTGTCCAAAACATGGGTTGGCAAGCTACATGTCATAGATCAAATCTGGTTTTTACATTTTTAAAAGTGCTAAAGAGATAGAGAATATACAACATTAGCAATAAATGGCTATAAAAGCCTAAAATATTTACTATGGGGCCCTTTATAGAAAAAAGTTGCTAGTCTACCAAGGTAGTTTACAAGAATTCCTCTTGTCCTTCCATAAGCATCCCACCGATTCTATCAAAATCTTGATTTATTTAACTACTCCTTTTACTTTTGCTGAGCTTGTAAGTATTTTTATCCAAAAGAATTATGCAAAAGTAATACTCTCTGATTTCCAAGCCTACATCTTAAGAAGCCTTGTAGCTTTTCTTTTCACTCTTGAAATCAAGACCCCATGTAAAGAAGGCTAGACTACCCTGCTAAAGAGAGAGGCCAAAAGAAGAGAGAGTACCTGAATAACAAGAGATTACATGGAAGAAAAAAAACTACACAGAAGAGAACTGAAACATCACAGGCAGTACTAAGGCCATCAACCCATTAGTGAAGCTGTTCTTTGGTCCTCTGGCCCCTGTCAAAGTATTCTGGCCAAGAGCTACCATGTGAAACAGAGATAAACCATCCTCACAAAACCTTACTGGAATTCCGGATTCACAGAGTTGTGGACAATGAAATGATTAGTTTTAAGCCACTTAGTTTTGGGGTGCTGTGTTTTGCAGTTATAGTAAGTGAAACAGAAAATGGTACCAGAATTCAAGTGTGGCTTTGACAAAAACCTAAAACACACAGTATTAGTATTGTCTTTGGAACTGAGTAACAGATAGAGGCTTGAAGGGAGGTGAGAACCATTAATGGAGTTTGAAAGGCATTGAAAAAAAAATGCTATTAAAGACTGGGGAAAGGATAACCTGTGATACATAAAGGTGAAACATCTGGCAACACTTGTGAATCTAGCTAAGATTTTTAGAAATAAGTCTGAAAGTGCCTATCAGTTTCATGTTATGTTATGCATGATAAAATACAGATGAAAGAGAAAATAAAGAAGAATTGCTCCAGATAGAAGCATAATTCAGAGGAAATATAGAGGACTCATGATAGTTTTTCCAGTCAGAAAATGTTCTCAGTGTAAGAAATGGCCTCCAGACAAAAATAAAATCAAGCGTGTGGCCAAGTGATCCCTCGTTAAAACCTCAGAAGAATTAGTTATGTTTATTACACCCTTTGGTGAAATTAAGACAAGGATAAGAATCTCAAGGCACTGACCCACATCAACCTGATATGCCTAGAGTGGAGGGGAAAAAAGTTACCAATTGGACTTTGGCACACGGAATGAATCTCTATAAGATATATGAAAAGTCCACAAATACTTTAAGAAAGCTACAATGGTAGGAGCACTACTAGTTTGGATTGAATGATACTGAGATAGATGAAAATGAAAAGAGGCTTAAGGGCCTTCAACTTCATGTAGATAGGAAGCAGAAGGAGGTAAGAATAATCAAACTGGGGGCTCAGGTAAGCTTCGGATTCTTGGTTTCAGTGCAGGTCATGATCTTGCAGTCGTGAGATCCAACCCTGAGTCGGGCTCGGCCCTCAGCACGGCAGATTCTCCCTCCCTCTCTCACTCACTCTCTCTCAAGTAAATAAATAAATAAAATCTTTAAAAAGCAAACAAACAACAGAAATAGAGGTTTTCAGTGGACAAAGCCATGAGTCAAGGAAAACAAAGTGTTAAAAACCCCTGTCAGGAAGCAGAAGAACAAAGCCCTGCTAAAGAAACATTCTCTTTAACAGGGAAGCAGGTGACATGTGCCTAGCTGGTTTTAGAATGATTATGGATCAGTGACTGCTATGTGTCTTCCCTCCTCCCACTGTTGAATGGGAGTGTCTGCCGCAGTGAGTCGCTTCTGTTTCACCATGGTACTTTGTCTGGAAGAGGATTTTAGTTTACAAATCTTGAATCAAGAAGAACTACATTCAAAGAGCCTTATCCCTTCAGCGCAGATGTACATCACAAGACACTGTATTTTGGGCCTGCTGCTGTATTTGGATAGAAGCTGGAAGAGTATATTTTGTATGTGAAACAAATGAGAAAGGGTACAGTCAGAAGGCAGACTATAGTTGCTTTTCTACAAAAATCATCACCAACAATTATTTAATCCCTGTACACATGACACAATTCCCTATAATAGGAAGTCTATTTCCCTACCACTTGAATATATGGTGATCTTATGACTTGTTTTGATCAACAGAATGACGTTCTGGGACTCCTAAACACAGCCCTTAAAGGACAGACTGCTTCAGCTTTCACTCTTAGGAGGAAGCTATTAAACAGCCAAGTCCAGAAAGGCCACCATGTTAAAAGATGATTCAAAAGATTAAAGATTGTGTGAAGACAGAAGCCAAGTGGAGGGATCAGAGGTGCCCCATCTGACAGTCAACACCAAGACCCCAGACAAGTCAGTGAAGCAACATTGGTTCTCTAGCCCCAAACAATCCACCCAGCCAACACTACATAGAGGGAAGACATGCTACCCACAGTGTCTTACTTGATTCCTGCACAGAGAATCTTAAGTGATAAATAGTTGTTTTAAGCCACTAAAAAACTAAAAGTTTGTTTAAGGCAATTGATAAAGGACACATAGTCTATTTTAGATATGGTAGCCAAAGAAGTTCACTGAAGAAGTTCACTTCTGAATTGAGATCAAAACAATATGGAAGAGAAAACCGTAAGACTGAACATTCCAGGTAAACAATCTATTCTAGAAACTTCATTAAGTTTACTGAAGCTGGAGTGGTGTGGATACAATGAGGAGTGGAAAAAAAATGATGTGACTAAATAGAAAGAAACTAGAAAAAAATCAGATATTGTAAAGACCTTCTAGTTCAAAGAAATGAGTTTGAATTTTATTCCAAGCCTGTGATAGAATTCCTGAATCAAGCATACTACTCCAGAACTTTAAGTTTTATGAGCGCACAAATTATTTCTCTGTCTAAATTTGTTGTATTTACATCTCAAAGAGCCCAACCTAAACAATCTGATTCACTGAGATGACTGATTGCAACAGCAACAGCATTTTAACTTCTTACGTTCAAATCTCAAAATAGTATTACTTATCCATTAACTACAAAAGGTAAGGTATCCAATTTCTGCACAAAAAATGAGACCCCCTGAAAGTAACAACATACTAGTGATCTCTAGTGGGTTCACATTGGCTGATTACTTATGTAGGTATTTTCGGGTTATATTAATTAAATTCTAAGACATATTAGTTTCCTGTGACTATAATTAGCAAATTAGTCCAAACTAGGTTGCTTCAAACAACAAAAATTTATTCTCTCACAGTCTTGGCAGCCAGAAGCCCAAAATTGATTTTTTGGTGGGGACACCATGCAACCACTAAAATTTTTTTAAGTCAAAGGAAAAAAGTGAAACATTGTGGAATGCCTGAAACACCACTGCAAGGAACCAAGTTTGAAAATCATGACTTTAATTTCAAAAGCATGTTACTTCATTTTATTTTTAATGTTACAATTTCACAGGATGGTTAATTAAGTTTAAGAGGGATCAATAGTTGGAAGGAATCAGCTTATACTAGAGGTGTTGCATACCGACAGCACCAGCCTACTGAAAGCATTTGAAACTACTAAAAAAAAAATCATTTTAAGAGTCTTAATACTTTGGATGCCAACCTCCAACTCCACACACAAGAAATTTTTATTTCCATCTTGCTTTTCACTGGAACCATCCTTACTCCATTTACAATGTGAATTACAACTTACATTGTTACCCTCCATGCCTGAAAGAGACTCAGTAGGGAACAGAAGAGGGAATCACTATAATATAGACAAGCCTGGTGATCTCTGTGAAGCAAACAAAAAGAGCATCCTGTGAATACTTACTGCCTCCTTTTGTATGCTGCATCCAGTTCAACAGTTGAATCAAAAATTACTGTAGAGAAACTTTCAAAATAAGACAAAAGCTGTATGATATGATTATGCTAATTTAAAACTATTTAACAGCAATTTTCATTTCTGACTACAAATATAATGACTCCATACTTTCAAAATAAGGAATATTTGCATATCCTCTATTTTTGAAGATTTCTAATTCTCATGTCTAAGAATATTAAGAATGATTTCTGTTCCAAGTGACAGAAAATGCACTCAAATTGGATTTTATGGGGGAAAAAAAGCAAAACCAAAAACAAATAACAAAAAAAAAACGTAGTAACTTAATCAAAGAATCTAGAGTTTCAATTATACATGGAGACAGATCCTTAAATGACCTCTCTCTATATATCTTAAATTTACTTCCCTATATAATGGCTTTATTCCCAAAAAAGGCTCCTTCTGTGATATATTCCTGCAAATTTTGAGTTACAGTATTTCAGGTTCAAACCCAGTAGAATAGTAAATGTTTTTCTGCTGAACACTTCAGAAGACGACTTAGGTTTATTTTTGGTAGGAACATGTGTCCAGTCTTGAACCAATCACTGCAGGGGGAAAGGATAAAATGTTCTGATTGGTCAGGACTAATACACATGCCAGTAAAGTCAACTTCAGTAAAGTCAACTCATCATTGGTGGAAATTTCAGGTATTCCCTGTCATTTTCACTATAATGAAAATTTCCTTATCATCTTATTTTCATCATTATCATCATACTTCATTCCTCTTCAAGGAATATCCTTTCTTACATATAACTCTGTATTATTTTCTGAGTAACAGAATAAATTAGTAGTAGTAGTAATACTGTGTGTGTGTGTGTGTGTATACACATACATATATTTTGAAAGTTTTTTTAAAAATGTAAAAAATTGCTTCCCAGGAAAGTAATATCAATTTCTATTTCAAATGAGTAATGTCTGAATTTGCTCTCACATGATCTCATTGTATGGACATTATCATTTTTGGCTCAGGTCATGATCCTAGGGTCTTTCCCCCTCTGCCTGCTCCTTTCCCTGCTTGTGCACTCTCTCCTGCTCTGTGACAAATCAATAAATAATCTTTTTTAAAAATCATTTTTGCTAATCTTTCCCACAATGGAAAATAAAATTAATTAATTCATGTTTATACAACATGAGCACTCATATGACTTTACTAAAACTTGTGAAAGCTTCAGATGTTAAAACTTTACCTCTATATATTTCAGCAAATATCTCTTCTATAACCATAGTACCATAATCATAACCAAGAATTTTAAATTAAAATTTAATTTTAATATTACTTAGTAAAGGGACACCTGGGTGGCTCAGTGGGTTAAAGCCTCTGCCTTCCCCTCAGGTCATGGTCCCAGGGTCCTGGAATCGAGCCCCACATCAGGCTCTCTGCTCAGCAGGGAACCTGCTTCCCCTCCGCCCCCTGCCCGCCTTTCTGCCTACTTGTGATCTCTACAAGTAAATAAATAAAATCTTTTAAATATATATATATTACTTAATAAAGAGTCCATATTCAAAATTTTCCAACTGTCCCCCAAATACTCTTCATGGTTTTTTTAAATCAAGGTTTTAGTAAGAATCACACCACTTAGGGGTGCCTGAATGGCTCAGTCCTTAGGTGTCTGCCTTTGGCTCAGGTCATGATCCCAGGGTCCTGGGATTGAGCCCTGCATCGAGCTCCCTGCTCTGCCAGAAGCCTGATTCTCCCTCTCCCCTCCCTCTGCTTGTGTTCCCTCTCTCGTTGTCTCTCTCACTCTTTACCAAATAAATAAAATCTTAAAAAAAAAAAATCATACCACTTAGATACCATGACTCTTTATTTCTTCCTCTCCAAACCATGTAATTTTTTTTCTTGTATTGCATTAGCTAGGACTTCCAGTATGTGACTGTAAAGAACTATTAAGAGGAAAGATCTTTAGTTTCTGATATTCAAGAGAAAGCTTTTAGTTTCTCACTGTTAAGTATGATGTTAGCTGTAGGTTTTCGTAGATGTTCTTTATCAAGTTCAGGAAGGTACTTCCTATAACTAGTTAACAGAGATTTTTTATCATGAATGGATGGTGGATTTTGTCAAATGCTTTCTCTGTATCTATTCATATGATCATGTGATTTTTCTTCTTCAGCATGTTGAAGGGATGGAATACATAAATTAACTTCTGAATGTTGAACCAGCCTTGTATATCTAAGACAAATTTCACTTCGTCCTGGTGTTTATAATTCTTTTTATATATTGCTGAATTTCGTTTTACAGATATTGTTCAATTCCTAGTATTTTGTTAAGGATTCTTTGCATCAATGTTCATGAGAAATATTGGTCTGTAGTCTCTTTTTCCTGTAATTTCTTTATCTGGTTTTGGTAATAGACTCATCAAATGAGTTAGGAACTAAATTCTCTGCTTCTATCTTCTAAAAGAGATTGTAGAGAATTGGTATAATTTCCACCTTAAATGTTAGTAGAACAGTAACCCAATCTGTGCCTAGGGATTTCTATTTTGGAAAATTATTCACTATTGATTCAATTTCATACATAAAGGACGCTTCACATTGTCTATTTCATCTTGCATGAGTTTTGACAGATTGTGTCTTCCAAGAAATAGGTCTATATCACCTAGGTTATCAAATTTGCAGGCAAAGGATTGTTCATTATATTCCTTTAGTATCCTTTCAATGATCTAAGATATTTAGTAATGTCCCCTGTTCAATTTCTATTATTAGTAATTTATGCTATTTCTTCTTTTCTTAACTAACCTGGCTAGAAGCTTTTAAATTTTATTGATCTTTTTGAAGAAACGGACTTTGGTTTTGTTAACTTTCTCAACAACTGTTTGCTTTCAATTTCATTGGCCTATGCTCTAATTTTTAATATGTATTTTCTTCTGCTTTCTGTAGATTTAATTTGATCTTCTTTTTCTAGTTTCCAAAGGTGGAAGCTTAAGGTTAATGATTATTGATCTTTCATCTCTTCAATACATGCATTCAATGTTCTAAACTTTTCAAGTGTTGCTTTTACTGCATCCCACAAATTTTGTTAGGTTGTATTTTCACTCTTTCAAAGTATCTTTTTTAATACTCACTTGATATTTCTCTTCAACCCATATCTTATTTAAAAGTGTTTTGTTTCATCTCCAAGTTTTTTGGTATTTTCCAATTATCTTTCTGTTATTGGTATCTACTTTAATTCCACTGCGGTCTGAGAGGAAGCATGTATTTTCTACTGTTCTAAATTTAAGGTGTGTCTTACGACCCAGAATGTGGTACTTCTTGGTGAATGCTCCATATGAGCTTGAGAAGAATGTGTATTCTGCTGCTGATGGGTGAAGCGGTCAATCCATGCCGATTATGTTTATTGAGTTCAACTATGTTTTTACTGATTTTTCTGCCCGCTGGATCTGTCCACTTTTGATAGGGGGATGTTAAAGTCCCCAACTATAAAAGTGGTTCCGTCTAATTCTCCTTACTTTCCTGTCAGTCCATGCCTCACTTATTTTGACACAGTATTGTCAGGCATACATACATTAAAGATTGTTACATCTTCTTGGAGAATTACTCCATCAACATTTCATAATGCCTCTCTTTATCCCTGATAACTTCCCCTGTTCTGAAGTCAGCTCTGAAATTAATATAGCTACTCCCTCTTTCTCTTAGTTTGATATATATCTTTCTCCATCCATTTACTTTTAATCTATATGTGTATTTATTTTTTAAATTGGTTTATTTTATAAAACACATATTTGGGTCTTGCATACAAAAAAAAAATCTTGGGTTTTTGGATTCACTCTGACAATGTCTTTGTTTTTTTATTTTTTTGAAATACAATTAACATACAGTGTTATATTTGTTTCAGTTGTAAAATATAATGATTCAGCATTTCTGTACATTACTCAGTGCTCATCATGATAAATGTACTCTTAATCCTCTTTATTTTACCCATTCTCCCACCTCCCCCCTGGCAACCACAAGTTTGCTCTCTGTACTTAGAAGTCTGTGAGGCTTTTTTTCTTTTTCACTTTGTCTTGTTTTTTAAATTTCACATATGAGTGAAATCATATGGTATTTGTCTTTCTCTGACTTATTTCACTTAACATTATATACCCTCTAGTTTCGTCCATGTTGTTACAAATGGCAAGAGATCATTCTTTTTTATGGATGAGTAGTATTATAGTGTGTGTCTATTAATGGACGCTTGGGTTGCTTCCATGTCTCAGCTATTATTATAAATAATGCTGCAGTAATCATAGAATTGCACACATCTTTTTTAATTAGCAAAGGCCCAAGAGTGGAATTACTTGATCATTTGATAATTCCATTTTTAATGTTTAAAGGAACACCCCATACTCTTTTCCACAGTGGCTATACCAATTTGCATTCCCACCAAGTGTGCACAAGGGTTCCTCCCCCCACCCAACATCCTTGCCAACACATTATTTTTGCCTTTTTGAGTCTAGCCATTCTACAGGTATACAATGATACTCTGAGAATCTCTTTTAATGCATGCATTGAGACTACTGATGTTCAAAGTGATTACTGATACAGTTTGATTAACATATAACATATCTGTTACTGTTTTCTGCTTATTGTCCTTGTTGCCTGTTCCTATTTTTGTCTTCCACTCTTTTCTACCTTCTGTGATTTTAACTGTACATATTATATGATTCCATTTTCTCTCCTTGCTAGTGTATCAGTTACACTCCTTTTTCCTTTTTTTTAAAGAGGTTCGTCTAGAGGTTGCAATATACATTTAGACTTTATCCAAATCCACTTTCAAATAACACTATACCTTTTCACAGGTTGGTATAAGTACTTCATAATAATAAATGATCCTAATTCTTCCCTCCCACTATCCCTTGTATGATCGTTGTCATTCATTTTGCTTATATATAAGCACACACAAGTAGATAATCAAATACATTGTTGCTGCTTTTATTTTGACAAATTACCTGGTAGATCAATTAAGAATAATAATAATGAAAGTTTTATTTTACCTTCATTTATTTCTTCTCTGATGCCTCTTCCTTTATTTTCATAGATCAGAGTTATTTTACTTGCCTCCTCTCTAAGAAATATTTCTTGCAAAGCAAGGCTACTAACAACAAATTCCCTCAACTTTTATTTGCCTGAGAATCTTTAGGTCACTTGTGCTTCTGAGTGATAATTCTGCAGGGCACAAAATTCTAGAATAACAGGTTGGAGTTTTTTTCTCCATACTATATATTTCACACCACTCTCTCCTTGCTTACATAGTTTCTAAGGAGAAGCTGGATATAATTCTTACCTTTGCTTCTTTATAGATACAATGTTTCCCCCTCTCCACTGGATTTTTCAAGGTTTTTTTTTTTCTTTACCTGGGATTTTGGGCAGTTTGAAAACAATAATGTTTCTTAACAATTGTCCTGCTTGTGCCTTGAACTTCCTGAGTAACTGGTTTGGTGTATACATTAATTTGGAGGAAATTCTATCATTACTACTTGAAATATTGCTTTTGTTCCTTTCTCTTTTCTTCTTCTGATATTCTAATTATGTGTGTGCTATATATTTTATAGTTGTACTGCAATTCTCAAATATTGTTCTTTTTAAAAAAATGTTTTTCTTTTTGCTTTCAGTTTTGGAGGTTTCTATTGTCACATCCTCTCACTCAGATTCTTTCCTTAATCATGTCCAGTCTACTACTGAGATCCTTTTAAAAGTCTTATTTCTACAGCAGCGTTTTATGTTAACTATTTCTTTTTTATTCTTCCATAGAATTTCTATCCATCTAAATAAAAATTAGGAAAAAAAAAAGAATTTCTATCTCTCTGTTTACATTGCCCATCTGTTCTTTTGTGGCATCTACTTTACCTGTTATAGATCATAGTATATTATCCATAGCTAGTTTTAATTCCCAATCTGATAATTCCAACATCCCCGCCATATCTGAGGCTGGTTCTGATGCTTGCTTCATTTCTACAAACTGTTGTTGTTTTCTGCCTTTTAGTATATCATAAATTTAGTATATCTTGGTAGCTGGACATTATGTACTGGCTAAAAGGAAGTGCACCTAATAGGCCCTTAGTAATGTGGTAAAGCATGGAGGAGGGGGAGTAGAAGCCTTCTATATGCCTAAGATTAGGCGTATTTAGCTTTTATTTAGCTTGTGTTCTCTGGACTGGGAACTTGAGTGCTTCTCCATTTTTCTTCTTCCTTAGGTGCATAGGATAACTAGAACAAACTGTAGTTGAGTATTCATTCCCCCCTCCCCCCGCCACCCCGCCACAGGTTGGTTAGACTGAAGAAAACCCAATAGTTTAAGCTCTGGTAAAACAGTTTCTCTTGAGGGCAAGCCTTGTTAAGAAAGGACTACTCTGGTATATTTCAAAATGGTTACTTTTCCCTTCCTAGGCTGAAACCATGAAAAGATATTTTCTCTGACATTCACTAAGAGAATTGGCCAAATTCCTGGAGGTAAAACTCATGTACCCCTTATGACTGCCCTCTCTGCCTGAATTCATAGCTCTCACACTGAACCTCCAGCAATTCAATAGGTCAGGTTTTTCAACCTGGCCACTGGTTCCATGATTTCCACTCATGGGTTTCTGCTCTAGTAAACTGTGATTCTCTGTATTCGTCTGCCTGTCTCTCCAGTGTTGGGGGCAGAAGTCTGCCCTGTGACCACACTTCTCTAGCAAATCTAAGAGGAGTTACCGATTTTTCAGTTTATTCACCTTTTTACTAATTAGGACAAGGTGGTGACTTCAAAACTCCTTACATGCCAGACTAGAAATCAGAAGTCCTCATTTTTTTCTCTAGTTTACCAGTTCTTTCATTTCTCATATCCACCCTTAGTTTCAAAGAAGACTCAAAATATGATCAGACACTTCCATAATATGTTCCTCCTTGGCACACAGCCCCTAAAATAATCCATGAGTTTGCTTAGACTCATCAAACTTCCTTATGCTAAAAGTTCTCTTTTTGTTCTCTTATAATAAAGTTCCTACCACAACTTTTAGCATTTTGGTGAAGTCTCTTCCCATTCAAGACCAACACAACTGATTAAATAATAGAAAATCAAAAAACCAATTGTATTATGTAGTCTACCTAGACTCAAATCAATAATGCTTTTAGCTAAATTTGTGCTCAAGGCAATGTGGAGAATAAAGCTAAATTTGTGCTCAAGGCAATGTGGAGAATAAAGGCAGTGTGTGGCCCGCTACATCCTTTATAGCAGATGTGCCTTTACATATGACAGAAATTTCTCATTTCTTCAATAATGTCTGCATTGTTGCAGGTCCAGGATTTGCTGGTATGCTGAAAGCTATTACCAATCTCTGAAGAGAATCCAGTCTCTTAGTTACAATGAGAAACTTTAAGAATTGTCATCCCCTATATCCTTTCTTCATATTGCCAGAGGATACTGGATCTCAGTCGTAGATGACAGAAAGTCCAAATCAAGTGATTTTATGCCAAAAGGGAATTTATTGGCTTTTGTGAATAAAAAGCACAAAGTGGTAGCACTCACTTCAGATATATCCTGATGTTACAAAGACACTCTTCTGATCCAGCTCTGCTCTCTTCTTCTGTCTCTTGCTTTGTTCTCAGACAGCTCCTCTTTTGTGTTTCTATGATGACTACTATATCAAATCCAGACCTTCTCTTCTCAACTACAAGTCCAGGAGGAAAGAATGAGATACCCCCTTCCAAGATTTCCAGAAAGGCTTCATTGCATTGTTGGTTCTGAATTGTTCTGAATAGGCTGAGGCAAGCTCCTGATCCAATTACAGTTGCCCAGGGAATGCGAGATGCTGGTTAGTTATCGCCCAGGCCATGCAATCAATCCACTCACGAACAAAGAGTGGAGCTTACCCCTTAGAAGCCCATGGAAATAAAGCTGGGGATGGTGGGAGTTCAGTGGAGAAATGCAATACAGTCAGTAGAAGATAGATGAATGGATACCAAGAAGCCAAATCAACATCTGTTTTGTCTATTCTGGAAAATCAGATTTCACCTGTGGCTATTCACATCAGCAAGCCTTCAATGAACAACAAAACTAAATTTTATAATGTGTGGTAATTTAAATTTGTTCTCTTTTTCTCCAGATCATATTTAGATGATTATAGTATTAGAATTTGGTATTTATTACTGGTACTTAACCTAATTTGGATTATTATTTCCCACCTCTAATACCAATGTTTTACTCAAAGTTTCACAATTAAGTTAGGTGCTTTGGAGGAAATTTCACAATTAAGTTAGGTACTTTGGTGTAAATAAAACTGAAGTTTATTTACAGGTTAAAAATAAATAAATAAACAGCCCGAACTAAAAGGAGAGAAAATAAAGGTCCTGGCTTAATGGAAATGCTCTTTTCACTCCCTGTAATAAGACTAAAAAATAAATTTTAAATGTAATTTGTGATTTGTTGGTATAATTTTTTAAATATATATTTTTTTAAGATTTTATTTATTTATTTGACAGACAGAGATCACAAGCAGCAGAGAAGCAGATGGGGGGGGGTGGAGCAGGCTCCCTGCTGAGCAGAGAGCCTGATGCAGGCCTCCATCACAGGACCCTGAGATCATGACCTGAGCCAAAAGCAGAGGCTTAACCCACTGAGCCACCCAGGTGCGCTGGTATAATTATTTTTAAACACACTCACACATACACACACACACTTTTCTTCATTTCCCCCCTAGGATATGCATATGGCTGTCATAATAGTTCATGATAATTCATCAATGTTGAACTGTTGCGAATTTCATTTGAACTATTATTATTCTGAATGCAAAATAGTAAGTACAAAGTTACTTTATATATATACAGTTGTTTGTACAAAACAAATTACAGTTGATGAAATCAAGAGTAAATTTGATAAGTCATGTAGTCTATTAGAAGTAACTGTATAATAGGTGGATGCACAGGTGAAGACTACAGAGTATCAATCAGAATTCTGATAAAGACGGTGAGGAGCTATAAACTACATTAAAAGGCTCCTTATATTCAGTATCACTGACATGGTTGTAGGTTACAGAAATGATAGAGTACAATAAAAACTATATCTGACAAAGGAAGTCCTGAGTAGGGAATCATTAGTGTTAAATAAATATTCAACGTTCACTTTCCACAATATTGAAATGCTGGCAGGCTGAATCCCAAAGGCCCCCACAGACCTAACTCTCATAGAGTGTGGTTTTGAATTAACAAAATATTGGAGCTCAGTAAAAGTACTTTAGTCCTCAGGCCCTGGGGCTATATGAGGAAAAGGGGGAAATAGGCTGAGATGAAAAGTATTTTTTTGTTCGCATACCACCCAATAAAGAAAAATGTAAAAATCACACTGCATCCTCTATGAGCCAATGAGCTATGTGCGCTTCACAAATATTTACTGAGCTCCTAATTAATAGCAGGTGAGATTTCTAAATGTGGTTTAAAGATTGAGTATTAAAGGAGGGTACGTGTTGTGATGAGCACTGGGTGTTATATGTAACTAATGAATTATTGAATACTACATCAAAAACTAAACATAAGAAAACCTAGAAAATAAAAATAGTGGAGGAAGAAGAAAAGACATTAAAAAAAGAATTTATTAGACAATTTTAAAAAAGAAGAAAAAAAGACTGAGTTTTCAGAACACTGTAATCTCCACCAAGATCTTTGAATGATTCTCTGGATAACTCTTATTCCAAGACATTAGGATGACCACAGAGCAAGAAAGAAAAGGAAAAGGCAGCTTTAGCTTTTGAGGGAAGTCTTCTCTAAATACCTCAAATTCCAGAGTATATTGGAATAGAAAGACTCTGACATCTGAAATCAAGCAAACCTGAATACTTCTGGCACCCACCAATGGCAGACTGTGGACTTTCATCAATTTGCTGAGTTTCTCTGAGTTTGAATATAATCTTCCATAAATGGATAACCACTACAACTTCACAGGTTTGCTTAGAGCAAAACTCTTAATCTAAACTGGGGATATTTCTTCACTGATTTCTTCATTATGTGGAAAAAATATATCTGCATATGTATTATTTTGTGTGGTTAGCTGTACCATTAGTCTTCCTGATAGACCACTGCCAAGCAGTGCAATAAACTAGTGTATTTCATCTTGTATATTTTTAGAGTTCATTTTAAAGTGATTTCAAATACATATATATATAAAATATATACATATACATAAAACATACATATATACGTAGTAATTCACCATCTATTCCTCTATTTTCAGAAAAGAAAAAGACCATAATTTTACTCTCACTATGCTTTCAAAAAATTCCACATATCTCTAAGTTTCTGACTACAGTTAAGGATTTGGAGCACAAGATTTCCAAGAAGCATCTTGCTTTACCTCAGCACCCAAGAGATTATTTTCACTAGGTCTAAAATACTTTATCCAGTAAGGACGAGACAGAAAAGAAACTTTTCCATTTAATTGCTTCTTTGATTTGTATCAGCTGCTTTAGCTTTGTTGCTGATGCCAAGCATAGTTAGAAGAGTTGGAAGGTGAGAGATAACAGAAGAGTAGCTTCTGTGTGGCTTACAAATGCAAAGCAAAGCATCTTTATTGATATTCTGTTTAAAGAGTTCACTGAGGTGCAGCTCACAGTTGTCCAATGGAATGGAAAACAGAAATCCCTTTGAAAATAAGAGATAGAATTCAAGGTCAGTCTCCCACAAGCTAGTATTCCCTCTACCCTCACATTTTTGGAAACGGTAAATCATTTATCTGGGTTTGTTCACTGCATGCTGATGGTATCACATCTTATCACTGTCTAAAAGAACACTTCACTAGCATATTTTTAAAACAACAATTTATCTTCTCTTGTCCCCTAAGCTAATTTGAGCCCCAAAAGTCTCACTGGCAAAAAATTCATAAGTTGCCATTCTTCCGATAAAAGTTAAAACTTTCTTAGATCTGTCATTCAAAGTTAATGAATAGTAGATACATTTAGAAATCTTCTCTTAGATGGGCCCAATGTGTCTACTCCAGCAACAAATTTCAGAAAATATTCACAGCATTTAAGACAAAACAAAAATTATTATATCATTCCTATGTGGATGGTAGTATTTCTGGTCATCTTTTCTGCATTTTTTTATGCTGGATCTTTCTTTTTTTTTTAATAATTTTTTATAAACATATAATGTATTATTAGCCCCAGGGGTACAGGTCTGTGAATCGCCAGGTTTACACACTTCACATATGCTGGGTCTTTCAAGAGAGAAAATATTGGCAATGAGTCACTGAGAACATCATATTATCACAGTACAATATACCTAAGCCAGAAATACTCAAACTTTAGCTCCACATAAATTCAGGTCTGGGCTGGGGCCCAAAAATGTGTATTTCTAATTTTGCCAAGTGACACTTATGCTGTTGGTCTGGGGACCACACTATGACAATCACTGGCTTATGCCATAAAAAGGTAAATTTATTATTACCAGCATTAGAATTTTAAAGTATTACTTCATTGCAGGTTAAGGGATTCCTAAAAACATATGCTATAAAAATGCTAAATAAAAACAGCAAAATCTGTTATTATTATCTATGACAAAATCAGTTCTGTGTGGACATGGTATGTTAGGACTATTAAAATACAGGTATGCTACAAAATGTAAAATGTATTTTTTGCCAGTGGGCACCTAAGATGCAAACTGTGTCCAGTCGTGCAAAAATAAATTATGTTTTCCTGCACACCTATGTTATGTGGCATAAAACACTGTTAAAAGGTAAACTGGCGCACATTAAAATTTTCAAGAGTTAGTTGAGCACACATAGATTCAAATAGGGAAGGACCAAAGGCAGTTAAGAGCATTCCACTGACAGCACCCAGAGGAAGAGTCTTTATAGAGAAGATATGAAAGCAAGGTAAGAAAAATACCTTTGTGCCAAATTTAATTAGTGTGTAAATTATATATTTGCCTTGTCAAATCTTGATCCAGGTATAAATGTTGCATTTTCTACAATTTGAATATTTATATTATTAGATTATTTTGAAAGTTCTTCCGACAAGAGAGACCAGAGTACATTTTTCTTCAAAGGATAGATAAGAAGCAAAATGTAACTTCAAGCCAGGGCCAAAGGATCAACAACAAAACAAGAAAAAGAGCTCATGTTTACTGAACACAGAAGGGCTCTGTATCATTGGTATGCATGAGCAAGCCAGGGGTTGTAAACAGTTCTCCTCGAAAAGGAACTGACTCAAAGAACAACCAAAAAAAAAAAAAAAAAGAATGATTCTTCCAGATGTTTAAATTAAAATAGACAAAAAGAAGTGATTGTTACAATTTAGTATTTTGAGTCTTCTAAAGCTTGCTCCTCCCCCAAATCTAGTGTTACTCAAAAGTGCCCTAAGTGGGGCGCCTGGGTGGCTCAGTGGGTTGGGCCGCTGCCCTCGGCTCGGGTCGTGGTCTCAGGGTCCTGGGATCGAGTCCCGCATCAGGCTCTCTGCTCAGAGGGGAGCCTGCTTCCTCCTCTCTCTCTGCCTCTCTCTCTGCCTACTTGTGATCTCTCTCTGTCAAATAAATAAATAAAATCTTTAAAAAAAAAAAAAAGTGCCCTAAGAATGCACAAGCCTTCTAGGCCTTGTTTCTTAACTCGGCTGCAATCACTTTCCCACCAACTGATTACCCTTAAGAACTCACTGATGGTCATTAGACTATATTTAGCTAGGTTATTAAAACCAAATGCTATATTTTACATATACTCCTGTATACATTTTGTAGACATTCTACCAATGGAAATGACTAAATATCAACTTCTTATTGAATACTCCCTTTAAAAATAAGACATTTAAAGACATAAGCAGGGGGCGCCTGGGTGGCTCAGTGGGTTAAAGCCTCTGCCTTCAGCTCAGGTCATGATCCCTGGGTCCTGGGATCGAGCCCCACATCGGGCTCTCTGCTCAGCGGGGAGCCTGCTTCCTCCTCTCTCTCTCTCTGCCTGCCTCTCTGCCTACTTGTGATCTCTGTCTGTCAAATAAATAAATAAAATCTTTAAAAAAAAAAAAAGACATAAGCAGTTCAAGATGTCCCTTTCTCTGAAAACCTTAGTATTATGCCAAAGCTTGCCTAAGCCCTTCCTAGTTTAAACACTGAAAACCCTGTGACCCAGGAATCCCTTTAACCTGGGCAAACAAGGACAGTTGGTAACCCCACTAATCATTCTGTGACTGAATGTTCATGTTTCATTTCCAGATGCCTACACAGTAGTTAAAGCAATGAAAACACACACACAATCCCTTCACTCTAGAGGTTTTTCTTATTTTTCAAGTGCACTCTTGCTCCTGTTCTGTTGATACTCTTTATATATTTTTTTCAGAACAAGAAACAAAACATCAAATAGCCATCATAACCATGAATGACTTGGCGGCAAATATAGCATCACATTCAATTTTTTATCCCCATTGTCTAACCTAGTGCCAGACACTGTGAAAGGTATTCAATAAAGTTTTGGTGAATGAAAGAGGTCGGATTTTAAAATATTGTTTCCTATATATAAAAAAAAAAAAAGCCATTTCCTCTGTGAATATGCTCAAAGCCAGGAATCCTCACCCCCAAGTACCAACAAATGTATTTTGCCATTTGCAAACTAGGTATATGCTCCATTTCCAAACTAGGCTTGCTCCTCCAAATGGTCTTCAGAAATTAGTAGCTCTCAAATTTATCTGACAGAGGAACTGCTGACGTGCCAGAGAAGAGATCTGTTATCTGTTGTGAAGTTTGCTTTAGAGAAATAAAGAAATGCACATATTTACACAACTAAAGATTAGGACATTCATCCCAGGCCTTTTAAAGTATATCAATAAGGATAACAGGAAAGTCAGATTAAATTCAGATTCATTTCTCTTGATTCCCAGTGACAGCTGGGAGGCATGTGACAGCCATCTGATAGTAGGAAAGTTTCTTCTTATGAAGGAGAAAATTATAGGACCACATACCAAACTAGGACACCAAAATGAACACTCCAAAGCTTTCCAGAGATTTTTCAATCAAGAGGCTTAGGAAGAAGTTCTGCCTTTTATTTGAAACACGTAGCACAGAAACATCCGTAAAAATTTAAAATTCAGGAATCAATATATCCATTATTGTCACTTCACATCAACTAAAGTTACAGAGACTCCCAAATATTCTGGAGAGAGAGAAGTAGGGGAAGGGGGAGTGTGTGTGTGTTCACATATCTGAACAAGTGGGTTTAGCCCTGGGTAGAAAATATAACAGGACTATGAAGAAGATACAGATCTCACACAAAGAACGAGTACTTCAGTAGCTGGCAATTCACATTCTTCTAGCTAATTTGAAAGCTCTGCATGTAAGTGACTCTTCTATCCAAATCTTAATCTTTACCCTGTACCAACCACACAAACTACTTTACACATTTCAGTGACCCATTAATAATGAAAAGCCCTTGAAAAACAACCTTAGAGTCATAGCCTTTCAACATGGTCTTTCAACACCCGCTTGTCCCTGACCACACAACTCCTACTTTCCCATTATGCCTGCCTGAAACATCTGGGTCAAAGCTCTTGCTCCTCTTACCACCTATGCTTCATTACTCTGAAGCCTTTCTTTGAGCATCCCTCGTTCCTCTTACCCTGACAAACAGACTAATGAAGGACAAGAGCACATGGCTTTTACAAAGTCTTTTCTCTTAGGCAGTATAGGATGATGTAGCCCAGTCAAATTCTTCAAAAGAATTGAACAGGCACTGAAAATTTATTTCTTCCATTTCACACCCTTCTCTCTAGGGTTTCTGTGCTGACAGCTGACTTTGTAGCATATTCTACTCTGATATCACCTCAGGCATAAATTAGTTAGGTCAAAGGTTTTTAATAAGAGTAATTCGATCCAGACAAAGAGGAAAAACAGAGGTAATAAAATTTGGGGTGTGTTTATCCCAGTCTATGAAAATGGAGCCACTAATTTTAAACCCTGAAACAATTACTTTAATAATGCATTCTACCAAATGAAGTTTCCATTTTTGTTTTATTTTTGCTTTTGGGTGGGAGGTGGTTAATTTTGTTTTGCTTTCCTTTGCTTTTGGCCTTAGCACTTGACAGAAAGTTTTGTGATTTCCTTGGAGAAGGAACCAGAACTGCTCCATAGATTATTTTTAGTTTCCCTTGCAAAATATGCCATTTGACCTCTTTTGGGTATTACACCAAAGTGAACAGTTTTGGTTAAATAAATAAATAAAATTTATATATGCTCTCCAAAAGACATGATACTTGGACATATTAGATATTTAAGGGTAAGTTAATAATTTTTTATTGTTAGAACTATAAAATCGTCATAGAATAAGAAACAATCTTAGTTGTAACACATCTTATATAGGTTATAGGCTTGTGTGAGTCATGAATTTTTATAGATTCAAGCATGAAACATTTTACAGCTTCACAGAGACTGGTTTAGGAAAACAGAAAATGTTAGGTCACATAAAGAAATGACTGCCATGGATGAAAGGAGATACAGAATTTTGGGAATCTGTGGTTTACTGCACACCATTCCTCCTCTAAATCTTGCTCAAATTCAAGTTTATACAGTCCTGAGTCAAGATGAAAAGTAACAAAGACTCAATTCTTGACCAAACTCTATTCTGGTTCCTCTGAGCTCTTTTTGAATGGTCCTGTCTTGGGGCCTATTCTTAAGAGCCCAATTTTAGCAAGAATCCTGTCATGTCAGATTAGCCAGAATTGTCCAACCTTGATACACGATCACTCTTCTCATCCCCTACGCTCCCTCAGGTGATATCTGTCAACCCTCGATTGCCGTTAGCAAGAATCTGATTAGGTTGGTTCAGCCAGAATCCCTCCTTAATCCTGATGGTTCCTCTTAGCACTATTTTCCACTCTGCTTCTTGGTATAAATTCCCATTGTTCCTCGTTATATTCAGAGTGGAACTCAATCTCTATCCCCTACTGCAAAACCCCACTGCAAGTAGTCCCTGTATCTATTGCACCAGAATAAAGTCTGCCCTACTGTTCTTTAACAAGTTCCACAAATAATTATTTCTCTAACATAAGACTCTCAACAGATATTTTAGGAGGCAATGATTCTTTTCTTAACTTAGTGCTATATCAAACTGTGGAGTTCATTCAACATGAAGAAAATATGTGGATCTCACTGGGTTTACCTTTGCTGTCCCAGGAGAAAATGTGGTCCTATCAAGAAAAACATACCTGGAGAAAGAGAGCACCTTACCCCTGCAATGTGTCTACCAAGAAAATGCTAAAGAACAAAAGGTAGACCAGCAAACCTTTCCAAAGGCAGAAAGGATGGAAGGTTATGATCTCAAGGATACAGAAGTCTCTCTTACCATGCAGATATTTGGGATGATCATTACAACTTGTGTTATTACATGTAAATGATGTTGCTTTGGAAAGCAAGGACTATTAGTAAAGTTCAAGTGACATCTCTATTATCATCTTATCTACGTTTATCAAGTGATTTAAATGGTCCTTTCGCTGATTTATCAAAACTCTAGTTTTCAAAAGCTGTTTTAATTGTTTTATTCTATTTCACAAATAATCCATGAGTTACATGGGTTACTTAAGGAGGGACAGAGATTTACAGGTCTGGGGAATGAGAGTTAAGGATTTGGGGAGGTTTTTTTAAGTCCCATAAAAAAGTAGTGGACCACATCACTACTGAGTTCATAGCTATCTTTCACATTGTACTCAAATTAAATTGGGTGAGAATGGATAGGGAGGAATTCTTTATTTAATTTTAAATAATATCTGGATTTTGAAAATGGATTTGGGTTGCAAAAGTCAGAGTATCCTCTTGTGGATGGGTGAGACTAAAGCTGAGATCACTGAAGATAATAGTGTTCAGTCCTTGGCTTTTCCACTATCACTCTTCTGAGCTGACAGATACATTAAAAGATTATTTATCCTACACATGTTGTGGAGGTCTATTTTTCCCTCTATCTCCCTCTTAAGAAGAAGAAGCTCTGATTAAGTTCATTACTGATTCTTACCAAAACCAATATTCAGAGACAAGATTTTTGCTGATTTATCATAGCCTAAGTGTCCTCTAACATCTTCCCATTTCAGCTCTTACAATATGTAATGCTAATTTCACTGGATTTTCTGGGTCATTTTAGGAAGGGAGAAAGAAAAAAAAATGTACGGAAATATTCACATGTGCTATAAAAGTTCATTAAAGAGTGACAATTTTCGGGGTGCCTGGGTGGCTCAGTGGGTTAAGCCGCTGCCTTCGGCTCAGGTCATGATCTCAGGGTCCTGGGATTGAGCCCCGCATCGGGCTCTCTGCTCAGCGGGGAGCCTGCTTCCTCCTCTCTCTCTGCCTGCCTCTCCCTGCTTGTGATCTCTCTCTGTCAAATAAATAAATAAAATCTTTGAAAAAAAAGAGTGACAATTTTCATATACATGAAATACATATGTATATGTATATAAATATATATATATATATATGAAATAGGCACATTTGTGTGTATCCCATTCAAAAAAGTCATGAAACATGGGGAATCGAAATGTATTATAATCTTTTATATCAAAAAAGATTTAGGCATTATAACTTTTAAATGGTCCTTTTGCTGATTTTTTTCCTAAAGGCTTTCATTTTATAAGTCCCCTGTAATCTCTTTCATTAGGAAAATAAAACAAGAGTCATGGTCCTTGATCTACAGTTGAGTAGAAAAATATACACATATAAAACAATTAAAGAACAATAAAACAAGTTCAAGTTTCTATTATACAAAATTCAAAAGTGTGCATAATTTTATTTCATTGTCCACTGTCCAGAGGCCAGTCCAAGTAAGAGATACCATGTATACAAATGCATGCAAAAGGGTAGAAGTATGTGTGCATATTTCAATAAACCCATTGTATAAAAAAAAAGAAACCTATTGTATAATACAGGAGCAGTACAGTAAAAGGAGCAGAGGCCTGGTGAAGAAATAGTAAGAAAGCTCAGAAGGGAGGAGAAATGGTATCTAAATCTATATATTAAACATATTAAAACCAAAAATTAAGTTGAAATCTTTTCATAAATTTCTACCCAATTTAGAAGCCTGGATATCAGTTTGTCATTTGTAGAATATACCATTTCCAATTGTGATTTTGTATTTCTATGTCTTCATTTAACTAAATCTATGCTGGACACCACCAAAGCAGAGTGTGGTATATTGGTTTTTGTTTTAATTGTTTAACTGACAGCCAACATAATGCTCTCATTTCTAAGGAAATGAAAGAGCAAAGTTGTCCGTTCTTGCTCTGATTCCACAGTCAAAAGCAGCTGGAGTTTATACAAAGGTTCAGACAGTTCAGACCAAACTGGAGCAGGTTATTTTCCTTTCCACTTCTGACTGTGAAAGACCTGGTGCCAGGTTATCATTTCCAGAAAACATCTATGCCAGAAAAACCTGCAGATAGAGACTTTTTTTCTTTCTGAATTGTTAGCTGGTCTCGCAGCACATTTTGAATGTAACCTTTTTAATCCCTGCATTTGCAATTAGAGATTAAAATTCCATTCCAAGAGCCATTCGGCAGATGGCAAAGCATGAAAAAACTGAAGGTAGTTTAAAATTGTATTTATACAGAACACCAGATGAATTTGCCAGGCTGTTTCTTCCTGAGTTTATATATTCACTTGTGAAAATTGATTGTTTAAGATGTAGATTTCATTTGCAGGGATTTAGCATTTTTATAGGATTTTAAAGCATCAATTAATCCATCTCTTTTGTTCAGCACACTTGCTTTAAATATGGAAGTAAAATCTATATTTAAAGCAACTGCTTCTTAAGAAGATTAAGTCACCTGTGCAAGGGTCACCAAGGTTCAGAAAGGCCACACAATAATAAAATGGACAGGACACTGAACCAATGCATCGCATCGTAGGCCATGTAGGCAGTCTGATTCTCAATTAAGATTTTTCCTTTAGGTTCCTCCAAAAGCTTTTGTGAAAATCCTTATGGCTTTTCAATGTTTATTGACATATAACAGATTCAGAGAAATGCACAAATCATATATAGCTTAAGAAATTTTTTAAAAGTGAGCATACCCACATAAACACCTCCCAGAACAAGAAATAAAAAATTGCTCCTACCCCAGAAGACTTCCTTGTTGTGTTCCTTCCCAAATTATTTCCTTCCCAACATAACCACCATCCTAATTTTAGCAGCAAAAATTACATTATATCTTACTAAAATTCATGTAAGTAGACTCAGTATTGAGTAATTTGTGTTTGGCTTTATTCACACATCTTGTTTAAGATTCATCCACTCTACTGCATGCAGTGATATATTTGTTCATTGTCACTGCTGTATGTAAGTTTATTTCATAACTATTTCATAATTTATCCATTTACTATTGATGAGGTTTTGGGATTTTTTCTAGTTTAGAGGGATTATAAATGGTGTTTTTTCTTTTTTAAGATTTTATTTATTTATTTGACAGAGAGAGATCACAAGTAGGCAGAGAGGCAGAGAGAGAGGGAGAAGCAGGCTCCCCATCAAGCAGAGAGCCAGATGTGGGGCTCCATCCCAGGACCCTGAGATCATGACCTGAGCCAAAGGCAGAGGCTTAACCCACTGAGCCACCCAGATGCCCCAAAAATGGTGTTTCTATGATTATTTTTAATACATGTTTTTGGTGAACATATGTATGCATTTCTGATAGAATTAGACCTACTTATGGAACTGGTCACAGTTTTCCTTGACAGCACTGGACATTGTTGGTCTGTGTTTGCTTTGGCAATCAGGTGAATATATAATGGTTTTCTATTGTATAATTGGTTTCTATTGCTTTAGCAATCAGGTGAATATATAATGGTTTTCTATTGTAATTTTGATTTGTACTCCCTGATAACTAATTGAGCACACTTCATAGTCATTTGTAAAGTGTTTGTTGAAGTCATTTGGCCATTACTAATTCATCTTTTTAAAAAATTTTCACTGGATGCAAATCTCTCTTGAGATAAATGTATTACAAATAATTTCTAACATGTGGTTTGCTTTTCCACTCTCTTGGGCTAACAAGTTCTTAATTTTTAAAAAATTTCAATTCATCAATAATTTTTTTCTATATGCATAGTACTTTTTATATTTTGTTTTGTTTTATAAATCATTGTCTCTAGTTCACAAAGTGAACCATGCTGTATTCTAGATTATTATTTTAAATTTATTTAAATTGAGTTAACAATCCAAATTTATTTTTGTATATTGTGTCAACAGGAATTAAAATCATTATTTTCCATTTAGATATCCATTTATCTTTTATTGGAAAAATCACCCTTACCCCTTACCTTCAATGCATGGCAGTGACATCTTTTCATTTTTTAACATCTTAATCTTATTTTATTTTTTTCAGCATTCCAAGATTCATTGTTTTTGCTCCACACTCAGTGCTCCATGCAATATGTGCCCTCCTTAATACCCACAACCAGGCTCACCCATCCCCCCACCTTCCCTCCATAACCCTCAGATTGTTTCTCAGAATCCAGTCTCTCATCTTGCGTCTTCCCCTCCGATTTCCCCCAATTCACTTTTCCCTTCCTTCTCCCAATGTCCTCCATTTATTCCTTATGCTCCACAAGTAAGAAACCATATGATAAAGGACTTTCTCTGCTTGATTTATATCGCTCAGCAAAATCTCCTCCAGTCCCATCCATGTTGATACATTCTTCACAAATCAATTGATCTTGTACATGTGGGTATATTTCTGGACTCTGTCTATCCTACATCAAAGTATACCATTTAATTGTGTAGCTTTGTAAGTCTCAATATCTGGTGGAACAAGTCTTCCAATTTTGTTCTCATTCAGTAATTCCTTGACTGTTTTGGTCCTCTACCTTTCCATATAAAGAATCACTTATAAACTTATAAACTTCTACAAAAAAGTATAACCTGCAGGGATTTTGATTGAAATTATATTGCAAATAGATTATTTTGGTGAAAATGAACAATTTTGCAATATTTTCATTCCATTAATATGGTATGTCCATCTATTTATTGACAACTTTAATTTCTCTCAATAACATTTTGTCATTTTCTATGTAAATATACATCATTTAATGGGCTTGGTCCTAGTTATTTGCTCTACTTTGCTATTATGTATGCCAAAGCTTCAAAATTTTATTTTCTGATTATTTACTGCTGATATTTAAAAGAGAGTGTGTGTGTGTGTGTGTGTGTGTGTTGACTTTGATTTTGAAGAATTTACTACACCTACTTATTAATTCTAATGGTTTGCCTGTAGACTTTTTTGCATATTCTCAGTATAGAATCCTCTTTGTAAATAATACTTTTTTTCTTTATTTCATATATTTATACCTTTCTTTTCCTTTTCTTTCATAATTGCTACTGGCTAGAATTTCCAATAAAATATTTAAAAGAAGTGGTCATGGTTATTTTTTTTTTAAGATTTTATTTATTTAACAGACAAGATCACAAGTAGGCAGAGAGGCAGGCAGAGAGAGGAGGAAGCAGGCTACCCACTGAGCAGAGAGCCCAATTTGATCCCAAGCTGGATCTCAGTCCAGCCTGGGCTCTGCCAGGACCCTGGGATCATGACCTGAGCTGAAGGCAGAGGCTTTAACCCACTAAGCCATCCAGGCGCCCCAGGAGTATCTTTGTTTTATCCTGGATCTAAGGGGAAAATAGTTCACTAATTCATCCTAAATTAAAATGTCTATTAAAGATTTTTTATATTCTATAAAATTATGTGAGCTCCCTTTCTTTTTTTTTTTTTTTAAGATTTTATTTATTTGATAGCTAGAGAGAGACAGCACAGCCAGGAGAGGGGAGAGAGAAAGAGAGTGAAGCAGACTCTCCACTGAGCAAGGAGCCTGATGCGAGCAGGACTCCATCTCAGGACCCAGGGATCATGACCTGAGCCAAAGCTTAACCAAATGAGACATGCAGGTGCCCCAGCTCCCTTTTATTCTTTATTTGTGTTGAGATTTTTTTTTAATATTTTATTTATTTATTTGAAAGACAGATATCACAAGTAGGCAGAGAGTCAGGCAGAGAGAGGGGAGAAAGCAGGCTCCTCATGGAGCAGAGAGCCCAATGCAGGGCTAGATCCCAGGACCCTGGGATCATGACCCAAGCTGAAGGCAGAGGCTTGACCCAGCAAGCCATGCAGGCGCCCCTTTATTTATGTTGAGATTTTATCATATGTATGTGTTCACTTTTATCAAATACTATTTTTTAATTTATTGTGATAATCATGTGTGTTTTCTTTTTAACTCTATAAATGTGAAGATCAGTGATTATTCTTGAGATATTATACCTTGTATTCTTGAATTAAATACTTTTTCATTATATTAAGGTAATATTTTACACATTGCTTATTTTGGTTTCCTAATATTTTTGTAGCATTTTTCAGTTATGTCACATAAAAAGGTTTGGTCCACAATTTTGCTATCTTGTAATGCCCCTGACAAGCTTTGATACCATGACTATGCTAGTTATATAAAATGAGTTGATAAAAATTCTCCCTTTTTCTATCCTATAGATTAAAACTAGTGCTATTTCTTTCTTAAATTTTTGGAAGAATTTACTTCTGAAGATCTATGTGTCTAATACTCTCTTTTATAAAATTTTAGCATTAGTTTATGTATATATTTATTTTTTAAGGGTTCATGTTTTTTTCCTTCATATACAAACAGTTAAAAATCTCTATTTCTTCTTGTATCACTTTTTTAAAAGATTTTATTTATTTAACAGAGATCGCAAGCAGGCAGAGAGGCAGGCAGAGACAGAGGGGGAAGCACTCACCGCCGAGCAGAGAGCCTGATGCAGGGGCTTGATCCCAGGACCCTGAAATCATGACCTGAGCCAAAAGCAAAGGCGTTAACCCACTGAGCCACCCAGGCGCCCCTCTTCTTGTATCATTTTTGATAACTTGTGTTTTTATAGGCTTTACCCATTTCACCTAAATTATAATATGCATTGTTAATGTTTTTCGCTTTGTTTTGTTCTTAGGTAAGCTCACACGGGACATAGGGCTTGAACTCACTAACCCAAGATGGAGAGTGACATGTACTACCGACTGACCCAGCCAGGATCCCCTAAAGTTATTTAATAATATATTTTTTATTTTTTAATGTCTGTAGGCTCTGAAGTGCTTTAATTTTCTTTATTGCTGATACCAGCAATTGTGCTTTCTGTTTTTGATTAAAAGTATTTTAATTACATTTGTGGATTTTTTTTTTTTCCAAAAAAGACGTTGGCATTACAGAATTTTCCCTCTACAAATAAACTGTTTTATTACCTTTCTTATCTATTATTTCCTTTCCTTCCTTTCAGTTTATCTCCTGTTTTCTTCTATGATTTTTAATTTGATAATTAAACTATTCTTTTCAATTTCTCTTTATCTTTTAAGAGAACATACACATTTAAGGCTACATTTTTCCTTTTAAGTATGGCCAGAGCTGTATCTCACATGTTTTTATAAGTGGTATTTTTTATCACTTAGTTTGAAATACTTTCTAAATTTTGTTTTAGTTTCTTCTTTAACCCAAGAATTACTTAGAAGGATAAATTACATTTTCAGTTTTTTTGTTGTTGTTATTGATCTCCCACTAATTTCAGGCTGGTTGGAGAACATAATCTGTATATGTAATTGCAATCTTTGGAATTTGTAAGGATTTGTTTTAGAAACCAACATACGGTCTATACATTTGAAATAAATGAACCCTACAGTTGTTAGTATAATGTTTTACAGATATTAATTATATCATGACATGCATTTATAATATTTTGTGTACTTGTACTAATTTTCTATTATAGGTATTGAGAGAGGTGTGTCAAAATCTTCAACTATCCAATGTGAAGTGCATTACTTTTTGATGCTTTTCTTTATGTTATTGTATACCCAAAAAGAGAACTGTTATGTTTTTCTACTCAACTGATCTTTCTGTAATTATGAAATGTCTGTAGATCCAGCAATTTTTTTATGGTCTACTTCTTCTGAAGTTTGTAGAACTATGATGGCATTCTATTATACATGGTTTGCTTCTTCTATTTCACTTAATCCCTTTATTTCAATATTTCTCTGTCTTAATATATATGACATATCCCTTATAAATTATATATAGTCAGGGCTTGCTTTTTATCCAGACTGACAATGTTTTTTACTTGGGTGATTTAGCCTGCCTTCATTTAATGTGACTTAATATATTTGGGTTTATTTACTCTCTTATTCTTTGTTTTCCAATGGTCTCACCTGTTTTTTGTCCTTTTTTCTTCCTTCCTGAATTCATACACATTAACCAACCATATTTTGTTCCATTGTCACCCACCATTAGCTTTTTAGTTGTACTTTATTATTTTTTTAATTACCTAAAGAAAACAAAATGAATGAGCAAAAGGAAAGAGAGAGAGAGAAAGAGAGGCAAACCAAGAAAGAGACTCTGAACTACAGAGAACAAACTGATGGTTACCAGAGTAAAGGTGCGAGGGGAGACAGGGGAAATAGGTGATGGCGATTAAGGAGTACAGTTGTGATGAGCATCAGGTGATGTACGGAAGTGCTGAATCACTATACTGTACACCTAAAACTAGTATTACACTGTATGTTAACAAACTGGAATTCAAGTATTTTTTTTAGTTACCTTAAAAATTATACTACCGTTCTACCCATAAATTCTACTATGAGTTAGTACTTTGCACTACTGGGACAATGCAAGAATACCAGAACTCTTTAAATCCATTTACTCCTCTCCACTCTTTTATGTAATTGTCATCTTTTGTTATTCTGATATTTATTGTTTAGTAAATCAATATAAATTTAGATTTAACCACATATTTACTTTTATTCTTCATTATTTAATGAATTTTCACTTTCATAAGAGATGATTTTCCTTCTCCTCAAATAACTCCTCTAAAATTTTCTTTTACTATGAGTCTGCTAACAATAATTTTCTTCTTTCCTGAAAATACCATTTTCTTCAAGTTTTTATTTAAATTCCAGTTAACTTATAGCATAATATTAATTTCAGGTGTAGAATTTAGTGATTCATCACTTAAAATACAACACCCAGTGCTCATCACAAGTGCCCTCCTTAAGCCCCATCAACCATTTAACCCACCCCCACCCATCTCCCCTCCAGTAACACTCAGTTTGTTCTCTACAGTTGAGTCTCTTTTCTGTTTGCCTCTCTCTCTCTCTCTTTTTTTTTTTTTGCCCACCTGTTCATCTGTTTTAAGTTTTCCTCACTTTTGATTTTTAAAAGTTAAAAGTTATTTCCTTTCATTAACTTAAGGAGATTATATTAATGTCTTCTGGATTCCATCACTTGTGCTATCTACTCATCCCTCACTTATTGTTGTACTTTTGGAATTTTTTCCTAGATACTTTAAGGTATTTTCTTAATCTTTGAATAGGTTTTAATGAGCCCAGATATGTGTATGTATATGTGTGTTTGCTTATTATTTTGAAAATTCATACTGCTGGATGTTTAGAGAAAATCTTCTCAAATCTGCACTGGTAGCAGATTTGGAATATTCCTGGCCATCATATCTTCAAAGACAGCTTATATCTTATTCAATTCTCTCCACTCCTTTTAGAACTTTTCACATTTGTTAGACCTTTTTGTACTATCCCATGTATCTCAAATGTTCTTTTATATTTTCCCTAATAGTTTCTATCTGAACATTTTCAATTCATCTGTCGGCAGTAAGTTTTATCTTCTGCCATTAAATCAAACTAATGAGTTTATAATTGCCATTTTATTTTTTTAATTCTAGAAATAAATAAAAAATAAATAAATAAAAATAAAATAAATAAATAAAAATACATTAAAATAAAAAATAAAATAAAAAATAAATAAAAAAATAATAAAATTGCCATTTTATTTCTTTAATTCCATTTGATTCATGATCATTGATTCTAATGTTTTATTCTCCACATTCTTATTTATTTTTTTGAACATAACAACGACCTATTTTAAAGTCCTGAACTCCAAACTTTTGTACTGCTAAAATCAGGATTTTTTTTTTAAGATTTTTATTTTTTTATTTATTTGACAGACAGAGATCACAAATAGGAGGAGAGGTAGACAGAGAGAGAGGAGGAAGCAAACTCCCCCTTGCTGAGCAGAGAGCTGGATATGGGGCTCGATCCCAAAACCCTGGAATCATGACCTGAGCCGAAGGCAGAGGCTTTAACCCCCTGAGCCACATAGGCACCCCCAAAATCAGGATTCTGATAAAAACTCTGCTTAGACTTTTAGCCTCCCTTCCTTTTTTTTTTTTAAAGATTTTATTTATTTATTTGACAGAGAGAGATCACAAGTAGGCAGAGAGAGAAAGGTTAGCAGGCTCTCCGCAGAGCAGAGAGCCCGATGCGGGGCTTGATCCCAGGACCCTGGGATCATGACCTGAGCCGAAGGCAGAGGCTTTAACCCACTGAGCCACCCAGGCACCCCTAGCCTCCCTTCCTTAATGTTTGCCCTTCTAGCCTTCCTTAATGTTTGCCAGAATATACCTCCATTGGGAAAGAATCACAGAATGCCAGGTCCATTGGATTGTTGTTCTCTTCTCTCTAGAAATGTGGACTCTTAAGTCCTGACTTCCTTAAAGCCCTGAATTCTATCTTTTATCTACTCAACCTCAGAAGACATACAAAAAGTCTGAGCCACTGCTCTCTACCAATACCAATACCACTTAGGAAAGAGAGAACACATTTAAGGAAAAGTAGAAAAGAGCCTTCACCACCTCTGTAAGCCTCAAGTCCTGAATATTTTGGTTGCTTTAAAATGACTTTTGTATTTTTTACTCAGCTCTTATAACTGTTTTCCATAAAAGACTGGTCACATACAAGCTATTCTAATAGCCAAAGGAGGAATCACCTAGCTTATAGTTTTGCAAAACTTCAAAGTTTGAACCTGTAAGATAGACCAAGAAAAATCAGTTTATCTCTGGTCACTTCTCATAACTCATTAAAAAAAAAAAAGATATTACACATTCAAAAGTATAAACTGGTAATCAGTTTGGGCAGAAGGGAGGGATTTTACTATGTGGAATTAAAGACCTATTTTTAAATCCCAGTAATTAGATTCAACAGCTCTAGGTCCATGGCTAGTCACATAAACTATCTAACTATTGGTTTTCATCTATCTATAAGAATAAAAATTAATGAGATTGAATGGTGTTTAGGATGCAATGCAAGATACCAAAGAAATTCAGAAAGTTTCAGACATATTTTTATGAATTTGACATACACTAATCTGCTCCACATGTAAGAACAAGCCTTTGGGGGTTCTGGGAAGTTATTTTTCAATGGGTTTATTATTTACTCAAAACATACATAACTAAAATATGAAGTATGTAAAAAGAAAATAGAAAAATGAATAGACTATGGCAAATAAAGAGATTAAGCTAGTAATTAAAAAGAAATACCCACATAAGGGGCACCTGGGTGGTTCAGTGGGTTAAAGTCTCTGCCTTCAGCTCAGGTCATGATCCCAAGGTCCTGGGATCAAGCCCGCATCGGGCTCTCTGTTCAGCAGGGATCCTGCTTCCTCCTCTCTCTCTGCCTGCTTCTCTGCCTACTTGTGATCTCCATCTGTCAAATAAATAAATAAAATCTTTAGAAAGAAAGAAAGAAAGACCCATATACATTAAAAAATCCCAGTTACAGATGATTTCACTGGTGGATTCTGCACTTAAAGAATCAAAAAGACATCATAAGATAAGAAAACCATGGACCATTATCTCTTAAGAATATAGACACAAAAATCTTCAACAGAAATACTAGCATTCCAAATTAAACAACATATGAAAAAAGATTACACACCATGACCAATTGGAATTTATCCCAGGACTGCAAAGTTGGTTTAATACAGAAAAATCTATTACTGTAACAGACCATATCACAGATAAAATTAAAAGCCAAAGCCATATATTCAACACTAAATTGCAGGAAAAGTATTTGACAAAATCTAACACTATTTCACAATTAAAAAAAAAAATCTAGGCATATAGAAGGAAACTTGCTCAACATGATAAATATCCATGAAAAACCTACAACTAACATCTATTTAATTATGAAAGAGTGGATGCTTTTGTCTAAAAATAAGCAACAAGATAAGGATGTCTGCTCTCTTTACTTTTATCAAACACTATACTGGGAGTTGTAGCCAGGACATTAGGACAAGTAAATGAAAGGTATCTAAATTAGAAAAGAAGAAATAAAATTATCCCTAGTCAGAGATGACATGATCTTGCATACAGAAAGTTCTACATAATCTACTATTAGAACTGATAAATCAGTTCAGCAAAGTTACAGGATACAAAATCAATATAAAAATTAATCATATTCCTATTATCTAGCAATAAACAATACAAAAATAAAATTAAGAAAATCACATTTATAATAGCATCAAAATTAATAAAGTGCTGCTTAGAAATAAATTTAACAAAAGAAGTATAATATTCATATCCTGAAAACTACAAAACACTGTTCAAAGAAACTAAAGATACTCTAATATGAATGGAAAGACATCCCACAGTCATGGGTCAAAAGTTGTAATACTTTTAAGATGGCAATATTTTCCAAATTGATTTACAGATTCCATGCAAATTCTAAGGAATCCCAGATAGCTTCTTTGCAAAAATGAACAAGTTGATCCTAAAATTATATAGAAACTCTAGGAACTCAGAATAGCCAAAACAGTCTTAAAAAGGGAAATCAGAGTAAGAGGATTCATACCTGATTGTAAAAGTTACTACAAAACAACTGTAATCAAGGCAGGATTGTAGTGGCATAGGATGGACATATAGATGAAAGGAATACAACTGAGAAATAAGCTTTGGATTTGGCAGAGGTTTCACAGACATGACCATAAATGCAAGCAACAAAAGAAAGAACAGATAAATAAAACCATGAAAACTAAAAACATCTGTACTTCAAAGGACGTAGTAGGAAAGTTAAAAAAAAAAAAAAAAAGAAAAAACACACACACACACACCTTACATAATGGGAGACAATATTTGCAAATCCTACATTTAACAAGGTACTTGTATCTAGAATATATAAAGAACTCTTACCACCCAAAAATAAAAATGTAAGTAACCCAATGACAAAACAGATGAAAGATTAAATGAACATTTCTCCAAAAAAGTTTTTAATGATCAAAAGCCCATTAAAAAAGATACTGTATCAACATGGGGGCTTAAGTGGGTAGGAGAAGAATCCATGAAACAAGATGGGATAGGGAGGGAGACAAACCATAAGTGACTCTTAATCTCACGAAACAAACTGTGGGTTGCTCGGGGGAGGGGGGTTGGGAGAAGGGGGGTAGGGTTATGGACATTGGGGAGGGTATGTGCTTTTGGGTAAATTGGAAGGGGAGGTGAACCATGAGAGACTATGGACTCTGAAAAACAATCTGAGGGGTTTGAAGTGGTGGGGGGGTGGGAGGTTGGGGTACCAGGTGGTGGGTATTATAGAGGGCACGGCTTGCATGGAGCACTGGGTGTGGTGAAAAAATAATGAATACTGTTTTTCTGAAAATAAATAAATTAGAAAAAAAAAGATACTGTATCACTAGTTATTAGGGAAATGCAAATCAAAACCACAATGACATACCACTTCAACCCAGTAAACCTGGCTAAAGTAAAAAAGTCAGATAACGGGAATTTATAAGGACAGAGAAACATTGAAACCTCCATACATTGCTTGTGGGAACTTGCAGTGGTGTGGCTGCTTTGAAAAACAGTTTGGCAATTCCTTAAAAAATTAAACATAAAATTATTATTTTACCAACAAATTTTACTCCTAGGTTTATACCAAAGAGAAATAAACACGTGATTCCACCAAAAAGTTATTCCCAAATGCAGCATTATTCATAATATCCAAAATGTGAAAACCAACTAAACTTCCATTAATATATGGTATAGTATGCAGTATATGTGAATAAACAAAATGCGATATAGCCATGATATAAAATATTATTCAGCATTAAAAAGGAACAGAATACTGATACATGCCTCAACATGGATTAACCTTGAAAACATTATGCTAAATAAAAGAATATGGTCACAAAAGATCACACATTATTTGATCTATTTTTATGAAATGTCCAGAATAGGCAAATCTATAAAGACAGAAATTAGTGATTGTCTAGGGATGAAGGGAGGTGTGAGGATTGAAGGGTGATAGCTAAAGAGTATCCTTTCAGGGCAATTTCAGTGTCCTAAAATTGTGGTGATTCTTTGTACAATTCTGGAATATACTAGAAACCACTGAATTGTATAGTTTACATGGGTAACTGCTATGGTATGGTAAGTTATGTCTTACTAAGCTGTTACCTGCCTCCACCTCAAGAAAGCGTATGTATATTTAGCACTGGCACTAGGTACTACAAGAATTTAAAATATATTAATTACTGGTTTTCATAATTATAATAAGACCTATGGAAAGAAGACACAGATACATTTTTTTTATATTAAACACCACACCCAGAACACATCTACCTTATTTTTAGACCCTAAATGTCAGTGGTTTTTAAACTACTGACATGTATAAAAGTAGGATATATCTTAAAATCAAGGTTTTAATTTAATGTAGGTTACTAGTCATCCCACGAACTATTAGTTATTTTTCTTCAGTAACTTAGAATCAAACAAAACGTAATGGAAAACAATTTGTGTTACAGAGGTCAAAGCACATTGCAAATTCATGCAAGAAGTCTTATACTAGATCTGAAATGGTCAGAGAGAAGCCTTTGTCAAGATTTGGGCTCAAAGAAATCTTTGAAGAATAGGCAATGTGCAGACCATGAGAAAAAGCAAGAAAAAACTTTCAAGCATTTTTTTATGGAATTTCTGCAAACACCTATACTTTTAAAATTCCGTTTTGCTTCTACTTCTGTGTCCTTGCTTCTAAACATACTGGACACACACATCTGCTGCATATAATTATCCAAATAAAGAATGAGATCCATGTCTTTCTCTTTATAAGTCACACATACTATCAATATAAATACTTCATACCATTCAAGAAAAAAACAAAAAAAAAAGCATTTTTGAAATAAAAGATGAGGGATTTATAATTCCCTGATCATCTATTGTCCTACTCATACATAAGCAACAATTGTATTTATAGGAAGTCTAAGTTCATATGATGAGTTTACATTTTACATAATTTATTTTATCTTCCTCAAATACTATATGACCAGCTACACAACTAACTAATCCCACAAAACAACACAGGATAAGCCCATGCATTATTTCCTTTAAAAACTGGACAAATAGTGTAATTGTTAAGAGCCTGGGCTGGTGTCAAAGTCAAAATCCTGTCATTAATACCTATAAGAGCTTGTGCATGTCTCAATTTCCTCATCCTAAAGTGAGAATAATAATTATCATCTAGCTGTGGAAAAATGGATTTGTTTTCATGGTCCTCATATGAACTGGGTATGAGAACCACCATCCAAATAAAAGAGCACTAAACCAGAGCTGACGTAGACTTTAAGTAAATGGATTTATGTAGTTGAAGAAAACCAGATAAAGCTATAAATATACTTTCCGCTTCCAGATAGGGATATAGGTTTGTGATAATATTATTAAGTTTGATTTCAGAATCATAAGTGTTCCATTACTGTAAAAATTCCCTTAAAAGGCAAAACAAATATTGTTTGTAAAACTTTCTGAACAGTGACGCAAAAATGACTGTGGCACAGCGAAGGTGATATTCTCTGGTCTAGCAAAATCCTTCTTGTCAGTGCATCTGGATGATCTCTCATTAGAGACTCTGGAACACAGTGAGATCTATGCTAAGATGTGCTGAAACTGGTCCTGCTGTCTCTCAGCATCCACCTCACTTATACAAAGATTCTGTATCCTTGACTAATTAACTCAGGATCACAATCTAACCTATAAAGGATGTTTGTGTAAGTGCCAGATCTTCCCAGGATCCATAACCTCATAGCTGTTGTGCACACATAACCACATAATGCATTTAAAATGCTTGTCAGGATGCCTGTTACCGAGTAAGCCCTAAATAAACAATAGTTAAGACGATGATGAAGGTGATGACGTTAATTATGAACAGACACACAGATGACATCACATTCTACTTTAGTGGATGATCAGTAAGACAGAGTGGGGGGAGATGCTTCTTTTACTCTTCTAAAAGCTACTGGCATGAAAGAATAGGGATTTTAATTAATCTAATCTTGCCTCTCATTTTAAAGAATTTTTAAATAATATAATTAAAGGCAAAGTGGTGGTCCAAAGATTACATCAAGGAACACTTCTTTTTTTCCTTTGTCTTTTAACTAAAAGCTGAATGACAGATATTAAGCTGGAATCCAACATTCCAAAAGTGGTAATTTTTGTGACTCAGAGCCAGTCTGTGTTCAATGTTTAATACAACAATGGTTCAATGACTTAGGAGACAATCCTGCAAGATCATCTGGAAGACATAGATACAAAATCTAAAGGACCCTCAGAATGAAAGTAATACATAGGAATGAATTACTGCAAGCTTCTGCTGCTATCTCATCATATACTAAAGTTCGACCATTACCAGCTCTGTGGCCTCAAGCAAAATACTTAATCTCTCTGTCTCATTATACTCATAAAAGGAGGCAAGTAGAAGCTACCTCATAAGCTGTATGGGCATTATTATTATCATTTTGCCATTATAACCATTATCAAAATGTCTTAATTTAAAAAGATGGAAGAAAAGGAAGCCAATTTTATTCAGAAGCCATGACATTGTGTTTATCTTCTTTTCCAGCTTCAAAAAACCCTCAACTCTTCCTATATCTCAGATAAATCAAAATATTAATTTCTCCTTAATTACATTCTAATTCATTCATTCTCAAACATTAGTTAAGTACCTACTATCTTTCAGAGCTCTGAAATATAACAATGAAACAAAATTTCTGTTCTCAAGGAATTTACAATCTGGTAAAAAGCTATTATTACACCACTACTGACATTGTTCCCTTAATCTAAACAAAATTCTCTACTATTATCCTAAATATTGAGGAAACATCTTCCAACACAGTGGAAAAATCAGAATCTATCCACCCTCCTTCTCTTGTTACAATTTTTAAAATCTTGAATATAGTACTTAAAACACTGGGTCACAGAGAACTGTCAGTTATATAAATGGTAAATTTCATTATGGAAAGGACAATGTGTTTCATTTTTATATAGGGTCTTATGTCTATTTATCCCACAGCACTACTAAGCTGTATCTATCACCAGACATTACATATAAGTAAATACACATGCACCACATGCACATAATAATAATACCTCTACTCTTTTGGCATTTTATATTTTCAAAACACTTTCCACACATCTCTTCTTTTAACCTCACAGTAACTTCTAAAATTTATAAATGTGAAAGAAAAGAATAGTGCTTTAATGAGTTGCCAAAAGACAGAACTAGGGAGTCTAAAACAAAAGACTTCCCACTTCAGTTCCAGTGATTTTTCTACCATGATCCCATGACCTCTTCTAAGAGATATCCTACAATCTTGTTAATTTTCAGATGGGCTTTGAAGAAACATTTAAGCAGACTGTTAGTTAGAAATGAGAAAGATCAGGAGAAGGAAAGATTCACTACCTTTTTAGAAAGGATAAAAAACTATGTTAGTAAATGACAAACCTAAACTCAAATACTCAATTCCAAACCAATAACTTCTGGCACTATTTACCTGCTAAAATAAAACTTGGGTCAAAACTTTCCCACCTGTAAGAGCTGCCAAAACCTTTGACTGTATTCGTAGCACTAAGGGTCAGGGCTATGTTCATCTCCCAAAAATAAACCTTATGATATTAGTTACTGTACTCATAAAAGGTATGGTTTATTTTCCTATATACACATATACATTTGTGTGTGTGTGTGTGTGTGTGTGTGTGTGTGTCTGTCATGGTACAGAAAAAGTACTAGACAACCTCATAGTTCACAGAGCTGTCTCACAAATATTCTCTACTTTCAATACTGTGATTCTCACTGAAGAAAGGGGCAACTGGACAGGACCCAGTGACTTTAGACTGGGATTCATAAACTACCATCTTAGATCTAGACAATTCTTTCCGTTATCTAATCTCTTCTTTTTTTGGAAAATCAATTGTGATTTAAATAGTTATTTTTCTTTTTTTTTTTTAATAGTTATTTTTCAACATGTATGTTTGACCATTCTGGTCGATGTTGGTCTAGAAATAAATGTATGCTTAAAAAAGCACTTGGGTCAATCAAGGGGAATATAACTGCCTAAAACAGTAGGTTGAAATAATCGTGTTCTACATTTTCAACGACTAAGAGATAGAAGACTTTCCTGATTTCCATGGACCTCTGTTCTTTTACCTGGCCACTACTTCCACAGTCATTTGGATAAGCTCACACCATGAAGAAAGAATTCTTTCCACTGCTACCTAACTTATCACTTGCTCCTAAACTCAGGGTTGATGACAGTGAATGGTATATTATTATATGTTTAAAAAAAAAAGAGAGAGGGGGGTGGGAGGCTTTGTAGCTGAGTTGGGGGATGAGGGGTGGAGGGAGAGACAAGAGTGGAGGGAATGACAAGATGACAAATTCTAAAGACGAGATCCTCATCTGCTGGAAATTTGCTAGGTCCAAAATATAGCCCACATACACACTAAATGTTGCCCTCTTGTCTACCTCTACAACTTTGCACGACTACTTTCTAAAATGACCTTACTCTCCACGCATTTTTTCCAAGCTTTCTCAAGTTTTAATTATCAATTCACATAATAAGTCTAAAACTAAGTGTGGAACCAGATTTACTGCAGTGTGGGCAAGGGTCTGTGCATAAAATATCAGCCCTGTTGGCCAACTGGCAGTTCTCTTTGTTTGTATATTCTTGCAATTACTTCCAGGTCATTAGGCCCATCTTGAGTATATATTCTACTGTCATTAAGAAAAGTGGTTTAATGATATTCAGTGATTATGAAATTATAGCAATAAAAGAGGGGAGGTCAGCAAGGAAAAGTTATAGGCATTGCATTTGAGCTAAATTTTATAAGACAGTAATATTAAGAAGAAAACCATCTCTTTCATACTTTGATTATCAGTAGATGTGTCTTATTAAACAAAAGTATATTGAGGGCCTATACTGAGCCAGACATTGTTCTAGGTGCTAAAAGATAGGGCCCTGGATAAGACAGACAAGGCTCAGTCCATAGAATTTATTTCTAAGTGAGCTGAAATAGGCAGATGAACACATGTACCAGAAGCTATTCACTAGTCATTTAAGTGCTATGAAGAAAAAAAACTAGGTAATATAACAGACCTAATATAGAAATCTTTCCTGAGGTCTCACACTAAAACTTAGACCTAAATGACAAAAAGTACCCAGTCGTTTGGAAATAAAGTAAAAGCTGGGACAGCTGGAACAAAGGCTTTGGAAACAGTCATAAATTTAGCATGTTTTAGGAATAACAACAACAACAAAAACGGTCAATATGACTAGAGCATACTGACCTACAGGAAGGGGTTGGAGCAGTCAGGGACTAGATTGTGTAAGACCTAATAGATTCACGTACTGTATTAAATATTTATTGAAAACCTAGTATGTGCCAGGCACTATTCTAAACTCTAGGGATTGTATCATAGACAAAAAAGACAAATTCCATGACTGCAGGGAGCTTACTTTCTAGTTGTTACAGACAGATAATAATCAGTTTTTTAAATGGAGAAAAAAAAAGAATGGGATAAAGAAAATAACTGGTACATGGCAGAAGTGGGGGGAGTCATTCTGTATTATATAGAGTAGTATGGTAGATGGATAACTGAAAATTCTTTGCCACTCTTTATACGGAGATGTTGAATCTGATTCCATTACCCTTGAACCTGAGCTAGCTTTGATCACTTACTTGACCAGCAGAATACAGTAAAAGTGATCTTCTGAAACTTATAAGGCTAGAACACAAGAATCTTTGCAGCTACTCACTCTTGAAACATTCTCTCTGGGAACCCTGAGAGCACCATCCCGGATAAGTCATGTGTTCACTCTCTCGTTACGGTAGGCAGCATCTCAAATGGCTCCCCATGATCACAACTTCCTAATATTCGTATCCTTGTGTATTCCCCTTCCCTTGAGTATAAAATGGACCTACTGACTCACCTCTTACAAACAGAATACCACAAACAGGTTTGATGTCACTCCCAACATTAGGTTATAAAAACTGTTTTCCATCTGGCTTGCTCTCCCTTTCCCAGATGCCTCACCACAGGGAACCCAAACCACTATGTTCTGGTCAGTCAATGAAGAGGCCCCCGTACCAAAGACCTAATGTCTGTGACCAACAACCAAAAAGACTTAAGACCTGCCAACAACTTCCTGAGTTGGAAGGTCTTCCTCCCTAGCTGAGTCTTGAGACAAAACCCCAGAAAACACTGTGATTGCAACTTTGTGAGAAACCCTGAGCCAGAGAACTTAACTAAGTTCCACATGAATTTCTGACCCATATAAACTGTGATTTAATAATGTTTGTTATTTTAAGCAACTATGTTTTGGGATAGTCTGTTAAACAGCAACAAACAACTAATACACTAGAAAACAATCCTAGCTGATGCCAGCCTTCTGTTCACTCCTGCCAAAGTTCCAGGCATGTGAGTGAAGCCTTCTTAAGAGTGAATCCCCTAACAAAACACTACTCAATGACCTCTGTCAAAGCCAACTGCAATAGAAAATTCCTCCAGCCAGGCTATGCCCAAATTTCTGACGCACAAAATTATAAGCTATAATAAAAATGGTAGTTGTTTTTTATGATGTACTATATGCTGGCTAACTGAACATAATAAAAAATAAATTTTAAAAAAAAGAGTTAACACTAAAAAATGGTGGTTATTTTAAGCCACTATGTTTTGGGGTGCCTAATATGCAACAAGAGACAACTGGAATAGGTGGTCAGGAATACCTCTTTGATGAGGTAACAGCTGAAGAAACATCTGAAAGAAATAAGGGAGTGAGACATGCCAGTATCAGGCAAAGAGAATAACTAGCAAAGGACCTACATGAAAGCATACTTGGCACGTTCAAGGAACATCAAGTGGACCTCTGGCTAATGTGGAGTAAGTAAAAAATAGAGAAGATGAAGTGGTAGGAGATGAGCTCAGAGAGGAAGCAGCATGGCAGATCATGAAGGCCATTAAAGGACTGGCATTTGCTGTGAGTGAATTGCAGAATTTTGAACAGTACTCGAGTTTTGAGTAGAATATTCTATCATGGGGCGCCTGGGTGGCTCAGTGGGTTAAAGCCTCTGCCTTCGGCTCAGGTCATGATCCCAGGGTCCTGGGATTGAGCCCCACATCGGGCTCTCCGCTCTGTGGAAAGCCTGCTTCCTCCTCTCTCTCTGCCTTCTTCTCTGCCTACTTGTGATCTTTGTCTGTCAGATAAATAAATAAAATCTTTTAAAAAAAATTGTTAAAAAAAAAAATTCTATCATGAAATTCTGTCTTTTCTGTCTTTTAGTCCTTCTCCCTTTACTCATAACAGCCATGACCAAATAGTGAAAGCCACACACCTATGTGAGAAACCCTTCATAGTATCAAGCACTCAACAACAACCAGTCATTTTCAAACTTGTCCTCAGAGAATGGCTCATGGACTCTGGAGTCTGTATGTGGCCTGTGCCTTCACTTCTTCCCATCCTTCTTCTTTGCCTGGTCATATACAGCACCAGTGCTTTCATTTTTGGAGGGTTTACATTAACTTGAAGTTGTTAACCTAGTTGTGTTGCAGAATGTTTCAGACAGTGCCAGCGGCTATAAATAAATAACAGTTATTTCAGGTCTGCCTGGCAAACAAGCGCATGGATTCTGTTGTGGCCCCAGAGACTATGACTGCTGCAGTGCTGAATACCTCAAACAGGACTAAAAGCAGGCTTCTCAAGGAATACTAAGCAGACACACTCCAGTTATGTCTCCCATCAACATATATCTCCTGATTGCCACCAAGACCAATAAACAGATCTCTCTGTCATATGCACTTAGAATAAACTGGAGATAACCAGAGCCCAATTATTTCACATTACCAACAAGATTTCTTACTTCTCCTCAAACTTTAGCAACTGACAAATAACCAAAACGAAGTTTCCCATGGATTTTTTTTTAATTTATGCTGTCATCCAGAGCAGTGGGCCCCAAAATTTTCAATAAGGAAGACCTTTTTTTAACATCTCATTAAGTACCAGTAACTAGCTATATACACTTGAACCAGGTATTTCATCTCTCTGTGCCTTGGATCCACACTTGTAAAAATGGAAATGAAACTACCTATGACAGAGTTAATGAGCATTTAATGCTTAGGAAAGTACTTGACCAATAGTTAACAGTCAACAAATATTAGTTCATCATCATTTACAAATAGCACTAACTACTCTCTCCACTCAATAGTAGTTACAAATGGTTTCTTCCAAGAAAAAGTCTTGACCATGTTACAATAAATTCATGAGCACTTATAAATGAATTTATAATTCATTATTCATTAAAGAATTACATATCCTTGAAACACAGTACATATTTAACAAAGAAACAGTGATGATTGAGTTAGTTTAGCCTCAAGAATATCTGATCAGCATAGAGTTTGTGAATCTCTGACCCAGGGAAGAGAGCACTTTTACTTCTATCCACTCTACCATTTACATTGCTAGTATTATATAATGAAAATTGTTCAGAACCATGACACCCTGCCCCAGGAAGTGTCTCACTTAGCAAATAACATAATTTAAAAAGACATTAGTTTGTTTTAAGAGAAAGGTGCAGGGCGCCTGGGTGGCTCAGTGGGTTATGCCGCTGCCTTCGGCTCAGGTCATGATCTCAGGGTCCTGGGATTGAGTCTCGCATCAGGCTCTCTGCTCAGCAGGGAGCCTGCTTCCCTCTCTCTCTCTCTGCCTGCCTCTCCATCTACTTGTGATTTCTCTCTGTCAAATAAATAAATAAAATCTTAAAAAAATTTATAAATAAAAAAAAAAAGAGAAAGGTGCAGATAATTCGAATTTGGGACTCTTGAGCAACAAAACTGAAACAAAACAAAAATGTCCTTCAGCTTCACTTTCAATTATGTAGTAAATTCAACTAATCAGAATTCCACTTTCTTTGGCACCATAGCTGGTTAAATTTCATAACAATGCTACCTCACTAAAGTACCTCAGTATGCAAACTGGGAACCCACTGCTTGGTCTATATACTTTTTATCATAGGCAACTCCATCGTCTGACAAAATGTCACCTTATATACAGACTACAAGCCATGGAACATGGCTAAGTTGGTCAATTTTCTCCTATGGCAGATTTCTGATCTCCTTATAACAAGTAAACTAATTTATAGAAAAATAACTTCTCTCTCATCGGATATATGTGAGTTTATATAATAATTTCAAATAAAAGTGGAGGTACAACTTTCTGATTTACTGAACATCTACAATGTTCTCATATGGGAAGAAAAAGTAGAGGAGACAACTGAAAATGTCATCCAATCATATTCACAAGTTAAGTGGTAAAACTATATAATATACTAAATCTGAATTACAACAAAGTTTTAGTTACTAGATAACAACTGCCTTTATCTAGTTTAACTTCATTAACTTTTTGGACTTTACATAGTAGAAGAGAGAAATATTCTCCAATGAACTCTAACAGAACAAATTTGTAAAGAAGCAAAATATATTTTAGGAAAAAGGAAAAAAAGAATAAATGAATATGGCTTTGGTGTGGGAACTATTCATAGTATCATTAAAGAATCTACTCATTTTTATTAATTTTTCCTTCATAACCATTTTCGCATTTGCCTTTCTCAGGAATAAGATATTCTCTATAGACAAGCCAAAGTGTAAATTCAAATGCTATTGTGACATCTAATTACTAAGAATAATTCTGTCTTATGAACAAGAGAACATATTACTGCTAATCTTTAGCATTGAACCTGGATCAAAATGTTGACTATTTTTTCTTCCCCAAATCAGCTGCTCATACCCATTTAAAATCCCTGACTGTTATCATGCTTGTCTTGGAATTCCATGTCTATCTGTAGGTTGCTATTTGAAGACAGAAATGAACTAGGGATGCCATATTGGTATTCTTGGTATTTATTCCAAGAAACTCCTTTAAAATATATATATATTGCATTTATTTATTTGACAGAGAGAGAGAGAGATCACAAGTAGGCAGAGAGGCAGGCAGAGAGAGAGGGGGAAGCAGGCTCCCTGCTAAACAGAGAGCCCCACGCGGGGCTTGATACCAGGACTCTGAGATCATGACCTGAGCCGAAGGCAGAGGTTTAGCCCACTGAGCCACCCAGGTGCCCCTACTCTAAAAAACTCTTGACAGTATGGGTTAATTATCTCTCATCTCACTTCCCATTACCACTTACTCAATTAAATACAAATTTGAATGGAATAAGCAGTTTTCTCTCCACACAAATGTTTGTTTTTAGCCTAATGCTCTTTTCAAGCAACTGGCTGCCATGGTGGCAAGTACTTTGTATAGAGTGTATCAGAGTGAGCAAAAAATCATTAAAAATGACTAACTAACCAACAGACAGGAAGCTAAATTTTTCATGCCCAAGTGAGAGCCAGAAATCTCCTTGCAGATTTCATATACAGCACATAAAATGGGAGGGAGGTGAAGGTTGAAGAAAACAATGTTTCCTTTTAACCTTCTTTCTCCCTGATCAAAACTCTATTTCAAAAGCATGGCATAGGCTACAAAACTCCCTTGATCCTTTTGGTACCTGAGTACCAATTACTGCTGCCTTTCTAGAATATCCATTCAGTATCTGTCCTTTCATGGGTCAATTGTTTGTGATGTATATGAAGACTGTAGTCTTGGTACGTTAGCCATAATTAGATTCTGCTACTTCCCTCACCAAATCAAAACTCGTGATTGTATTTCCAGAGAAATGTTTCTAAGCACAAGGTCATAAAGACACTACCAATTTCAGTTTAACCTGTCTCTTCAACTGACTACTTAAGCTGACAACTCTAATTGTCCAACAGTGAACACATTTATGCATTAAAATGTCTGGTTACATTGTTCTAAACCAAAGGATAATCTGACTTCAATAATCAGGTCTGAATTTAGAGGCTAATTGCACATCATCCTTTAACCTTTAAAATGAGTTGTCCTTATAATTTAGCAGAATCCTCTGAACATCTGTCTAAAACTAAGGATTCCAAAGAGATGAAAATGAAAAAAATATTCTCTGTGACTGAAAAGTGACAAAGAAATGACATCCCAAGTCTTCAATTTCAAAGGGTTATGAAATCTATGTTCATATTGCATACTTACTGGATTTATAATTTGTTCACTGCCCACTGCTTTCATTTGCATGAAAAAAGGAGGGGAAGGTCAATATATTCCTTTTAAAGTGTCTAAACTTCAATTGCAGAAAGCACTATTTAATGGATGATATCTCTCTTTCACTCTTTCATTCTCTCCCTCTATCTCTGTCCCAAAGACATAATTTCATAATTTAGATTCGTGTTTGGTTTCAGAAAAACCTGAGTCTTGATCTTAACTCTACCCCCAAGAAGCCTAGTAACATAGGAAAAAAAAAATCTTTTTTTCACTACCATTTGTTCTTAGGGTGTAAAGATTATTTTACAATCTACTCAGTTACTAGCAGGATCTTGCATATATTTAACAGATAGTTATTAGATGTCTTCTTGTTTGCATATCACTATATATATTTATAAAAGGCCAAATAGAAATGAAGTAAATTATGTATGTTTATTAGGGACCACAGTCATACCCTCTAAGAGATTATAACTATACACCTGCCTAGTTTAAGGAAACAATAAAAATGTGTCCTCACGGAAAGACAATCCATAGGTACTTATCAGTTGCTATAGGTTGTTTAGATTTCTCTATCACTTGTCCATTCTGCTATACCAAAGAAAGAGCTCTTCTTCTGATTCCTGTGCTGACTCTAAATTGTAGATTCTATCATTCATTCTTATTCTTCCCACATGCAACACACTTTCAATCAGGTAATATTGGTGAAAGAATAATTATAAGGAAAGTAAAGTTTATATATGTCTATTTATGCCTATTTGAATGCAATGAAAGGAATCTCCTACTCTCCAATCAGAACTGCTCTGTCCAAAGTCTAGGAAAATCTAGGGGGAGGAACGCTACTATTTAATACATATAAAGTTTCAGCCATGCAAAATGAAAAATAAATATATACTGCACAACACTATGCTTACAGCTAACAATAGTATACCGGAGAGTCAAAATTTAAAGAGGGTAGATCTCGTATTATGTTTTTTACTACAATGAACAAATTAGAAATCTAGAAAAATCTTTACTTCATGGATGATAAAGAAACCACTGGGATTTGAAAAAAGCATTTGAAAATCAGCTATTTAACCACTTATAAGTTAAGTAATAATCTGCTGATCTCTATAAGGAAAAATGCTTATTATTTTTGGTCTCCTACAGTGAGCAGACTGATGAGGTTTGCTTGTTTGACATGCAGTTTCTAGGACTTACAGAGATTCGAATTCAGTAATTCAGTTTATGATTCCCAAATCCACATTTTTAACAGTACTTTTAAGTATTCATAGACATAGGTCTACAGGGAGAACTTTAAGAAGTTTGGGGTGATCAGAAAAAAAAGTCTGGGGTGGCATCCCCCTTTTTTCCAAGTGCTGAAGATTACTTTGATCATTCATTTATAATACCTTACCTGGTTTCTATTGAAAAATGCACTTTGAAAACACTGGCAAAAATCTAAAATAGTGTAATATTAAGGGTTCAATTCTGGGAATAAAATCCATGACTCTGGCACTATTAATACCAACAAATGGTTGCCATGGTGACAGAAATTATAGTCAAAGTACCTCATATAGAAGTAAATTTCATTAAAAATGACTAATACACCATCAATTGGAAATTTACTAAAATAGGTATAATTTATGGGCTTAATAAAGGAAAGAAACTACCCTTGAATCTGTCAAATCTCAGAGTCTGTAGTTTTTTTTAAAATTCCTTGAAAATACCATGGGACACGTGAATGGTGATGCCACAACTTTAACATTCGTTTTGCTCCTTTTAGTTTAGCACCACTAACCCTGATTAGAATATTAAAATTCCAGAAGTTACTGCAATTTTTAAAAAACATATTAAGAAATGCTTATGAAACAAAGACATAGATAAAATATACCAACAGGCCATAAGATATTTCAAGGTTACAATTTTCTTCCTTTTTCTTTTATTAGAATGAAAACCTTTTTCCACTCAAAAATCTTCAAATTGCATTCATGACATCTTGCATTCTTGGAATATCCTTCTTTTCTATGTAAGGTCCAATGATTATAAATCAAAACCATCAAATAGGATCATACTCCCAGACAATAATTTCCTGGATAACTAACCTTGTATATTTTAAGATGTCTTAGAATATGTAAAAATCCTCTTCCCCTAATCAGACCTGCTTCAGCAGAAGTCAAGGAAAGTCTTTCATACCATGGGTGATTAAGAAACCATTGGAATGTGAAGGGAGGATTTAAATAACACAATCTCTATAATGCTGGAAAGTTGTCAAATCATTCACAGATCGCTTGCATTTGTATTCTTCTTTCTTTGCATATGTAAGCTTCAACAACACTCACAAGACTAGGTTATCAATTAAAAAAATCAGTCTAAAGCAAAATTTATATCTAGACAATGATGGGCACACTACACTGATTAATTCATATCTCTCAGCCATTAAAAAAGTTTGTTGTTTGTTATAGTTTTTTTTACTTGTCAAAAATACAAAATGCCATCAAAGAGAAGTTGCATATCATAAATACTGTAAATGGAGTCCAAATCCCCTGTTCCAACTTTGCAGTCCAAAGAAACAATTTCACACTAACAATAACAACTTGAATAACTTAAAGATTTTGTTTCCATTAATGTAGCAGACACTGAGGAGGTGAATATGGGTCTTAGAACACATGTTAGGCAACAGAGACACAAAGATAAACCACTGCACCCTGACGGAGTCTGCATTCTAGCACGCTTGACCATCCCAGGGGCAGTTTCAGCCAAAGTGATAAAAATCACAATCTAGGTATCCAAAAATTGTGTGGGAACATAGCTAAACTTGAGAGCAGCTCTATGTTTAAGGCAGCCACTATTTAATGAAACAATTATTTCGCAAATACCACTCTGCCCCATGAGCAAGAGTGGATCTTGGGCAAGCAAGATAGAATCAACTGTAGAAGAGCATTTTCACTTGTCAAGTGCATGAACTGCTTCACGTGGTTGAAGGGTAACATAAATGGTGGGCACTGGCAGGAAATAAGAATGGAGCGCCTGGGTGGCTCAGTGGGTTAAGCCGCTGCCTTCGGCTCAGGTCATGATCTCAGGATCCTGGGATCGAGTCCCGCATCGGGCTCTCTGCTCCCTGCTTCCCTCTCTCTCTGCCTGCCTCTCCATCTACTTGTGATTTCTCTCTGTCAAATAAATACATAAATCTTTAAAAAAAAAAAAAGAATGGAAAAGTCCTTCCAATTAAAAATGTTTAAAACAGGGCTGCTTGGGTGACTCAGCTGGTTAACCATCTGTCTCTTGATTTTGGCTCAGGTCATGATCGCAAGGTTGTGAGATCAAGCCCTCCATGTTAGGATTCTCTCTTCCCCTCCCTTAGCCCCTCCCTCTCTCAGTTTCCCTCTCTCTCTAATAAAATAATTAAATAGATAAAATAAACCTTTAAAAAATGTTTTAATGTTTAAAACAAGTTTGTCCTTTCCTTCAATACACCAGCATTTTCTGAAGGCCATCCATTTTTCTTTGCAACTATTTCATGTTGTAACACACACATACACACACACAAACACAGAGAGAGAGAGAGAGAAATGAAAATACTTGTATGGCCCAGTGAAGCAGAAGTTCCTTCCGGACGAAAGGAAGCAAAACTTGAGGATACCTAAAACATTCCCAGCACACTGATGAGCAGCTCAAAATCAGAGAAGTGCATGCCACGGTTAAGAATCGAACTTCTCGGGGAGCCTGGGTGGCTCAGTGCTTTAAGCGTCTGCCTTCGGCTCAGGTCATGGTCTCAAGGTCCTGGGATCGAGCCCCACATCGGGCTCTCTGCTCAGCGGGGAGCCTGCTTACCCCTCTCCCTCTGCCTGCCTCTCTGCCTCTCTGCCTATTTGCGATCTCTCTTTCTCTTCCTCTCTGTCAAATAAATAAATAAAATTAAAAAAAAAAAAAAAAGAATCAGACTTCTCAGAGCTAAACTCTCTAGATTCAAATCATGTTGCACTATTAGATGCATGAGCTTGGAGAAGTTTCTTAACCTAGCTAAGCTCCTGTCTCTGTAAAATGGAGTTGATAGTATTTACTTAACCATGTGCCAGAACTGAACAGATTATGGAAACAAGTAACAAAATACATCTATCAGCTCACCAAATGATAGCTACTAATATTATCATTATTTCTTACTATAGGAGTACTGAAGAAATAATAGTAATAGTAATAGCAATTATACACTGAACTCCTACTATGAGCCAGGAGCTATTTAATCTTCTTGGCATTCTAATGAGGAAGACACTATTATTACTCTTTCTTCACAGATGAGGAAACTCCAGCAGAGAAATGAAATAACTTCAGAGGGCTGCACAACCAACAAGTGAAAGTCATCAGAAACATGTTAAGAAAACTGTTTTCCATGGAGCCCTCTAGCTCATAGAAGAAACTTGTCCTCTTCTTTAACAAACAAAAAATAATATTGTATTCCCAGCTTCTCTTAAAAGGTATCACGCCATTTCTAAATTTGTCTAAACTCTTTAAATGTTCATTTATGTTTTCTGCCTCAGCTATCTGCTAATGATTCTGTAGTGTTTTCCTTTCTTTTTTTCCTATAGTTACTTACCTCAAATTACACACAGTATTTCCTTAGGCTGGTATTTCCAGATTTAGACAGGAAGTCAATTTGCTGCTTACAGTAATGGTTCTAACTCTAGCTTCATGCAATAACCCCTTGTCCCCAGCCCTTTACTAGATTTTTTTTAAGTGCTATTATATCTTTTTGAGGTGTGATGGCTAGAGTTATAGAGTTATATCCAGTATTTCAGGATAATTTTGGAAGCTGTGCTAAGTCTGGTTTGAAGTACCCTTTTTGTTTTTAAACAAGCCTTGCTCTCAAGAAGCTTAGAATATAGTTGAGAAGAGAGATTAATACGTTGACATAATGTCTGTTGAATGATAAAAATATATTTGTGTGTTCCTAGAACCCACAGTTCATCTTTCCCTACTTACCTAAGTATCATACAATACTTCATTTTGTGGGATGAATAGGATTTTCAGAGAAAGCAGTGAAAAGTAGTTAGTGAATATTACAGATAAGAGAATAGCATGAAACCGTGCATCTACAACTGATCAATAGCTCATCATTGTTTTGTGGGCTGTTAATAAAGATGCTACAAATATGTTTAGTTCAAACAAGCTGGAGAAAGGCTAATTTCAACAGAGTAGAAGGCTGTTGTTGTTGCTGTTGCTGTTGTTTAACACCATAGGAATTTACCAAGGCTTCAGTATACTCCTGCACATTGTGAATCTCTAAGGAAGGGAAAGCTGTAGTATTTCCCAAACATGTATGACCACGGAATTCCAGTTAATACACTCTGGAACTAGTATACTATAGAACAATTATGAAAACCTATTAAAAAAAAACCATGGAGATAAAAACAAGCATTATTTAAGGAGACACAAGAAAACCAGAAAAATTTAATTAGAACATCTATCATGGGGATTCCTGGACTGTGAAAAGTGGAGGGCAGGGAGTAACACCAGGCAAAGGGATTCAGTCTTATGCTGGACAAAATTGGAGTTCATTTTCATGGAATATATTAGTTTAAGTATTCAGTCACATAAATATAAATTAGTTTAGCTACAGTTTAATATTCACATTCAAGACTGTTACTGCTTAGCAAAAGAGAGCTCCTGGCATATCACTATTGTTTTGCATAGTACAAACATAAAAGGTAAAACATTTGACCTTCTGCCATCATTAATCTCCTACTTTGCACAAAGTTCTATAAATTCAATTGACACCTAGAAAAAACTGGTTGTCTGTTCAATGGAAAATTACATTATGACTATTTAGAAAGATTGAGGTATAAATTAATTTTTCAAATCCCCAAATGAAAACTAGTTATTGTTTTCTGAAAATGGGCCAAAAAGACATGTATGACAGAAAACTTTCCAAACTGTCATCCTTGGTATAATTATATCATTCAAAAAAAGAAGTATACTGAATAATCTTATTATTTAAAGACTTGGGGGTTAAATCTCAGATGGAATAGCTAAAACAGAGAATGGAAAATTATGTAGGGGCAGGAGGTTGTTAGGGAAGGAGCAGGGGACAGCTATTTCTAGCTATGCCTTTTAGTATTGTTTAATGTCTGAACACTTGTAAAAATTACTTTATCAAAAAAATCAAATACTTTTTACAAAGAGTGCATACCATGCCATTTAATGCTCATTTGCTAAAATATACAAGTGCAGAAATAAATATTTAACCTAAGGATGGTATGGCTATAATATATGGCTACCACTGTGATATGGGACCTATTCAAAGTTTGATTAGTAATAAAATATCTACACTCTATTTCCAAGCAAAGGAGAGAGTTTAAAGTTGATGAGGGCAGCTTGTTTAATGAGAAAAATTTTAAATTTGAATCATTTCAAATGAGATTTTCTCCCTTCAATTTGAAAATATAATTTACTTTTTTCTTCCCTATGGCATTCATTATCTGTATTATTTATCAGACAATTAATCTTTTACAACTAGTCCATAAACTCTCTGATGAAAGGTCTATATTTTCTTCAATTTTTATCTCATAAAATCACTTCACACTGGGGATGCATGATGAAGGAAGAAAGAAAGGAGGGAGGGCAGGCAGTTAAAAGAAATAGGGAGGAAATTTTTATGCAAGGGTGTTACAAACAAAAGTGTTTTAAAACCATCTTGAACTCTAGCAGCATTGTTTTTCTGCTCTTTGGGTGTTTTTATTTAATTACACAAGAATGATCTTAGAAGCTCATGGTTTAAATTTATGGGATAGAGAAAGTTAGAGAATTACCCTTCATAATATTTAATTAAACATTTCTATCAATTACATTGAATAAATATAGAGTCACAACTACCACTGGTTCAGCTGGCTTTTAAAAAGATGGCATATATTAAAGCCCCAGTTTGGCTATGCAACACATTAGATTCGGTTAGCAAACAAAGCAATTGCTTTTCCTAAGAAAACTGTTCCTTTTAATTAAAGCATTTGCTCTTCTCTTAGCATTTTACAATATGTGATGCAAAATAAACATAAAATAGTTAACACAGATTTTTTTTTCTCAACTTTCTCAGTCCAGAATCAGAATAATTTGATTCAGAATAACTTCTTAGATATTTACTTACTTGGAGTAGGAGAAAAAAATATACTACTGGCAATTCTGGTAATTGGCAAAACCACTTTATCAATACTACTTTATCATACTACTTAGAAAACTCCTATAGAAAACATGAGGAGATAAACTAATTGGAATCCTACACTTCTTTTCACTAAGTAACTAACAAACGAAATCTTCAGTCTTGTATTAAGATGTATGTTGAAAAAAAGTTGAGTCACATGGGGAAATGACTGTTAACACCAAAGAGCAGGTAGAAATATAGAATATGGATCTTACTGTGATATATATATACAGCGGAATACTATGCAGCCATCAAAAGAAATGAAATCTTGCCATGTGCAACAACATGGATGGAACTAGAGGGTATTATCCTAGTGAAATGAATCAATCAGAGAAAGACAATTATCATATGATCATATGATCATATGTGCAATTTGAGAAACAAAACAGAGGAGCATAGAGGAAGGGAGAGAAACAAGATGTAATCAATTTGATTAGAGGGAGATAAGCCATAAGAGACTTAACCATAGAAAACAAACTAAGGGTTGCTTGAGGGGAGATGGATGGGTGATGGGGTAACTGGGTGATGGGTATTAAAGAGGGCACATGATGTAATGAGCACTGGGTATTAAAGACAACTGATGAATCACTCACCTCTACCTCTGAAACTAATAATACACTATGTTAATTATGAATTTAAATTAAAAAAAGAATATGAATCTTGAGCCTAAGGTAATTTATCAGAACTCAGTATTTTTTATTTCTTTTTTAATTACCGCAATTAGATAAAAAGAGTAAGCTACTTTTGTTTTCATTTTCCTTAACTAATCACTGATCATAACATACACTGACCTACTCTTCAATTATAATTTAGAGATGTTGCAATTCTTTTGTTTGTCTCTTTTTAAAAACAAGTGTTAGATGAAAAATTGTTCATCTAGTATGCCTGAATCATCAAAAAAAAGAAGAAGAAGAAGAAGTGTGATTTTGCTGGATTTTTCTCTTCCAGTGAATGTCAGGAGAGATGCTGAAGCTCTAGAATCAGTTTCCTACAGAATCACTTCCAATGGAAACTAAGTACAGAACTGTCAGCCTATACACACACCTGTGTGACTAAACTTTTTAAAGAAAAATGAAACCATTTTTTGTTTCATCTGGACCCCAAGTGATGCTAAATAAAATACAGGTTTCACTTTTGAATCAGGTGTTTAGGATTGAAAGGTTTTTTTTTTTTTAACTACAGCTAAAAGAAGCAAAAAAGCATCCCACTCCCCAGAAATGTGTGTGTGTGTGTGTGTGTGTGTGTGTGTGTATACATGAAAGTTAAAAAGGTATGTCACAAAACTAGAGACACAGTTCATCTTTTCTCATGAGAACACACGATTAGGAATTAAAACCAGAAACTATGCCTTCTACCCCTCCTTGAGTCTCTAAAATAAATACAAGCATGCCCACCACCTGCCTCATATCTTTGTCCCTTTTCCCCACATTCTTCTGATTCTCCTCTCTCCCCTTTCTACTCAATATAAAGAGAGTCTCTTTTTTATTCTGAACTAGGTCCCTACTCCCTCACTCAGAAAAAAACAAAATTAAAATGTTTAGAATTTGATTTATCAACTAATATGAAAATCTCCGTCAAAATTCCAAAGGAATTGACTAAGTTAGTATGCATTTTAGGACTCTGTTGACAGTCACTTGGAACAGACTGAGTGATATATTCTGGTCCTTTCAGGAATACATGTCCTGCAGATATGGGTATACAGAAAAGGTGACCAGCTCCTGTTATCTGCTGTTTCCCAAACACTAAACATACTCCCAAAATAAATAAGGGCATTTATGGATATAAAACACTAGAACAGAAATAAAACACCAGAAATCCAGTTTGAGGCAAGAGAATTAACTTTGAAACTAAAACACTTTGATTCGATTTCTGACTGAATTATTGTTAGATAAAGTAACCCTGAGAAAATAACTTATCCTCCATGAGTGTCTGTTCCCACATTTGTAAAATGGAGATAATATTATCTTCTTGGTAGGATTGGAGAGATAATGAGATAATGTATACAGGAAGTTTGTGACACAGTGACAGTCTTACAAATAGTGTATATGGCTCAGAGGGGAGGAAACGTAGATGATCAAATGTAATTCAAAAAATATAGAAGAATATCTGTTATTCCCGAATCTGGTCAGGATCTTCTGTACTGTCTTAATCCCTAAACTTTCTTCTCCCAAAGTGCAAAGTGCCAGAACAAAGGGCACTATGGCAACGGGCAGCTTAAAACCTGCATGGAACATGGAACATGTCTTCATCATAGCTACCCCTGGCTAGCCTCTATCCTTTCATTCTAAGCTTCAGTGCTCCAAGACGCTTTATCTTACTGACTGGTGTGCCTCCCAAATCCTTCTAGCTGGTCCTGAAGCTATGCCCTGTGCCATAATGTAAGTCATTAATTTGTTGCATCTTTTTTATCACACTAGGAGATTCTTCAGAGCAGGGAGAATTTCTTGTTCACTGCTGACTGAGTCTCTAGCAATGAAGACAGAGTCTGACAAATGTGTGGCCACAGTTAGCATTTGCCATTTGTGTTTTAGTATTCCAGCGTCCAAAAATCCTTCTGACTTCTGGGAAACCTCTAGTGCATGAGACAGGGATGATATGATACCAGGAAAAAATCTCGTTTTTCTGACACGTGGAAGTTAGTTAGACCTTAAGCATGAGACCCAGGCATGGCCAACTGGACAGCCCTACCTAGGACTCTGAATCCACAGAAAAGAAAACAAAACATATGAGACTGAGATGATTCCCAGTGGCATGTGTACTATCAGTAGTTCTGTACTAGCAATCATAGGCATAAAAAAACTGTGGGCAAGATTTGGCCCCTTCCTGATGATAGTCTATGTTGTCCTGTGTCTTGGGTCCAGGTCTCTGGTTTTATAAACTGCAGTTTTCTACAAATAAATTAACTTGTTTAAATTAGTCAATTAGTGGGGCGCCTGGGTGGCTCAGTGGGTTAAGCCGCTGCCTTCGGCTCAGGTCATGATCCCGGGGTCCTGGGATCGAGTCCCACATGGGGCTCTCTGCTCAGCGGGGGCCCTGCTTCCCTCTCTCTCTCTGCCTGCCTCTCTGTCTACTTGTGATCTCTGTCTGTCAAATAAACAAAATCTTTAAAAAAAAAAAATTAGTCAATTAGTGATTTAATGATTTAAATAAGTGATTTATATAAGGAAGGAACTCAAAATTTTAGTAACTCGATGGTCAGATGGATAAAATAAAAATAATAATAATAATTAAGCCAACGAATGAGTAAAACAAAAATCAAAGGAAGACTAGATTTAATTTCCATGATTATTTGCCATTCTTTCTCTCCCTCTTCCCATGATTAGGCCTCCCAAACTTTTCCTTAAGAACAACTAATTTTTAAAATGAATAAACTTTCCAGTTTCCTAGAAACTTCTATGGTTCTCATATAACTAATATTAATGATTCCTAAGATACTGTTTAATTACATTCAATGAGACTGTGAATTGATTGAAGTAAGAGCTCTGTATTCTCTCCTTTAAGTTCATTTAGTATTTTTAAACTAAGAGATTAAAACAAAGGAAACAAGAGTCTTTTCGTTTAAAGAAATGAGCTGAGCTTAGTACTGTATTAAAGCTTGAGTTTCAATAAATAATTCTACTCATGAGTCTAAATAGCAATTAGAGATCTTCCTGTGAATATCCCTCAGTTACCCTACATTTAATAAGTCTTTAAAAATTAATTTACATTTTTAATTCCAAACAGGGTTTAAAACTTTTTTGTTCCTCATGTTCTAGATGAAAACAAAGTTCTATAGACCTCCACAACTTTTTACTTTCACATTTCCTTAAAATTAATATGCAACCAGTAGAACAAATCTGTATTACTACTGGGAAAAAAATTTTTTAACTGTCCCACCAAAAGATAGATATTTTGAGGAAATTTCATAACAACAGAAGGAAGAAATAGGAAGTGGAATTTCTACTATGCAAAGGAAATGCCAAGATGGGAAGTAGTCCCCAACAGAACTATCATTAGATGTAAAGAGAACTGATCCTATTAGAGCAAGTTTGTAACATGGCAGCAAGTTCATTAACACTTCTCATTAAGATGTGGCAATCTATGAAATGTCCATTTGAATCAAAGCAGGATTTTGAATGCCTTGACCATAAACATAGCAGACAGGACTCTATGACTTGTAAGACTTTTAAAGAGCTAAAACATGATGAATTTGTGCTCTGTTCCATGTACACTCACTAATGGAACACTGGACCTCCATGTAAAAAGTCTTACTGTACTGAGAAGCCCATGCTGGGAAAGTCAGATGTAAGCACTCTGGTTGACACTCCCAGCTGAGGCCCGTCTCCAGCCACCCATGCCAAGCTACCAAACATGCCAATATTCCTAACCAGCCTTTTTGCCAGCAGAATGTCAGCAAGTGACCTCCATCAACGCCCCCTTAATCAGAAGAAAAATCAAGTAAAACCCTGAATGAATGCCTAACCCAGAAATTTGAGAGATACAATAAAATGGTTGGTGGTTTAAACCCCTGGGTTTTGCAGCAGTTTTGTATGCAGCAACAGAATTTGATAAAAGAAGTGGTAAAACTAAAGGTATGCAGGTGGCATGGAATTAGAGAATAGGCAATGAATGAAAGTATTATGGGCTTAAAGTTGGCTGTCAAAGGGTTTAAATGGAAAGCAACAACAATTTTTTGGAAGCTGGAAGAAAAGAAACACTTGGTATGCAGTAGCAGGAAGTCTACAGACCCTATCACCTGGGGTACTATGCAAAATAGGAAGTACACATCATGGTTTCAATGACCTAGCTAAAGAGAATACTGGACAGTGCTGGAAATACCATCTGACCTATTCTCAATGCCTATAATAAAGTGAAGAAAAGAGCAATGAATCAAAGAATGAACTCAGTTTTTGAACAGAATTTGGAGCAAATGTAAAGAGTCTGGGATATGCATTCCAAGCAACCTAGTGTTCTCAAAGACATACAGCTTTAGGGAAAAGATCAAATTCAGAGTACTGCAAATAAAATACAGCCTCAAGGTATCCAAGTTTTGGCTATAAGATCCTTTCATAAGATGTGAGAGATTCAAGTCAGTACCTCAAACACTCTTTCATTTATACAGAGAGGCTTCTAAGAACATTAAGAGCATGACTCATAGTCCCTCTCAACTAGACAACAGTGCTTCTAAGACTCCTAAGAACCCCCAAATCTACAGACAGAATAGACTAAGAAAGTTACTTAGCTGTGATATTGGCTATGCTTTAGGGAAGTACAACTGAGAAGGCAGAACCAAGGGTTGCAGAGAATCATTCACAGGGAGCAGGACTTAGCCCCAGTAATGAAAGTGACAATATGTACACAGCTGAATTTCAGAATTGCTCTCACTAGTAACTGCCCCATAGCTGCCATTTCCCCGCTTTGTATGGGGGTATCTAGTCTGCCTCGTTCTCTTCACTATATCTTGCCTGTATGTGTATGCTGGGGAAGGGAGGCAAGGCATTATTTAAGTTCACAAGACATCAGAACAAAAGGAATTGTGCCCAAGTAATTGAACTCTAACAACTTCATCTGCTGCTGGAGAGCATTTAAATGAGATCCCGGACTTCAAGGCAGATTGTGACAGTTTTAAATGTGGATGCAGAATCCGTGATACTTCTCTCAGAAAGAAGTGAGGCATACATACCTTTCTGCCAAACCAGGGTAAACCAGTGGATGCTTCAACTAATAGGATATAGTATCCTATTTCACATCCAGTGTACGCTAAATGACTTCTGAAAATGGCCCTTAACAAGCCATGCGGCTTCCACCTTGTGCAATGGGCATCTGACCACCGTGAGCTGCCATGCTAGAGAGACCATCTGTTAGCACTTGGGTTGATACATTCAGCTGAGACCAGCCTCACAGCCATTCTCATCAAGTTGTGGAAAGTTACTAAAACCACTCTGGATATGCTAGCTTGGCTCTCAAAACCAGCTGAATACCATGAGGTGACCTCTATCCATACCATATAAAAGAATTACTCAGCAGAATGGGTACAAATTAAAAACCAATTCAGCTGTGTACATATTGTCATTTTCATTACTGGGGCTAAGTCCTGCTCCCTGTGAATGATTCTCTGCAACCCTTGGTTTTGCCTTCTCAGTTGTACTTCCCTAAAGCATAGCCAATATCACAGCTGAGTAACTTTCTTAGTCTATTCTGTCTGTAGATTTGGGGGTTCTTAGGAGTCTTAGAAGCACTGTTGTCTAGTTGAGAGGGACTATGAGTCATGCTCTTAATGTTCTTAGAAGCCTCTCTGTATAAATGAGTGAAGTGCTGACTTGATATTACTTCAAGGATGATAGACTGCTAAAAGAGAGTGTTGGTGAGGATGTGAAACAACTAGCATTCTCATTATTTGTTTGGAATGTGAATGATACAACCACTCGCACAACTATGGACAGTTTTTGATAAATAAAACACAGATCTACCTCATAACTCAGCACAGCTACTATTGGGTATGAATTCAGGGGTCACCCTGCCTGAATTGTCAACTCTGAAAATCATAAGCTATATAATAAGATGTTTGGGCTTTTAAACTACAAATTCGGTGGTAATTTGTAAACACTCACTGAAGCTTCAGAGTATTTATCCGGCAATTCAGGCCACAGATCAGGAATCTACTGTGGGGGGAGTACAATTTGTACCTGTTACAAACAATAAACTAAGTAATGTGGGGATTGCTGCTGGTGTCACAAAAAGAAATTAGTTCCAGCTAATTATATATAGCAAGCCACAAAAGAAAAATTCCTTATTCCTTAAAGGATCACTCCCCCACAGATATTTCCAGCCAGTCACAATAACTCCCTAATTCCTCACTGAGCTTCATGCTGGGAAAACTAAGTTACAGTGACTTTTTCTCCCTAACCCCACCCCTTCTTTTGTCTTTCTCTAGAATGTGTGTATAGGCACTCAAAGAAACTAACTGAGCTTAAGTCCAAATTCTAGACAAATATAAATATAAGTAAATAGAGAATAGTCTCTGGGTATACAGAAAAATTTAGATATTGAAAACAAAGGGAATAACCTTCTCTGATCTTATTGGATTAGCCTGCTTTGGACAAAGCCTCCTCCTAAGAACAACTAGAAATCTGGATTAAAATTTTTTATCCAGAGTGAAACAAAGAGTATCACTTATTCAGTCACCTCAATCAAGAGGTTAAATAACTAAAAAGCTGAGCAGAAATTTTTGTAGTCGACTTCTCTAGCCCTCCATATAGAAAAATGTGATGAATCATAAAATCAAGATGTAAAAAAGAACATTCTAGAAAAAAATGTAGAAGAAAATTTCTATGACAGGCTTGGGATCTCATGGGATAGGTTTGAACAGGACACAAACGATACTGGGGGAGAAAATGATAAAATGGACTTCAAAAAAGTATCTGCCCACACCACGTAAGAAAATGAATAAGCAAGCCACAGACTTGGAAAAATATTCTCAGCATATCTATTTGACAATGGATTTGTATTCAGAATAAAGAACTCCCACAAATTACCAATTTAAAAATATCCCAAATTCCCGGGGCACCTGGGTGGCTCAGTGGGTTGAGCCTCTGCCTTCCGCTCAGGTAATGATCTCAGTGTCCTGGGATCAAGCCCCGCATCAGGCTCTCTGCTCAGCGGGGAGCCTGCTTCCCCCTCTCTCTCTGCCTGCCTCTCTGTCTACTTGTGATCTCTGTCTTTCAAATAAATAAAATCTTAAATATGTGTGTGTATGTGAGTAAGTATATATATATATATATATATATATATATATATATATACCCCAAATTCCCAATTTAAAAAATGGATACAAGACTTAAGTACTTTACAAGAAAATGTACTCAGCGTTATTTGTCACCAAGGGAAAGCAAATTAAAAACCACAATGAGATATGACTTCAAGGATGTTAGACTGCTAAAACAGTGTTGGTAAGGATATGAAACAACGAGCACTCTCATTCTTTATTCGCTGGGAATGAGAATGATACAAACCATTTTGCACAACTATGGACAGTTTTTGATAAAAAATAAAACATAGATCTACCTCATCTACCTCATGACTCAGCACATCTACTCTTGGGTATCTATTCAAAAGAAATGAAAATATCTATGCAATGACTCGTACAAGAATGTTTATAGCAACCTTCTTCTTACTAACTAACCAAATGCCAAAACAAGCCAAATGTCCATGAACAAGACAATGGATAAAGTTTAGTCACACAAGGAATACTACTCAGCAATAAAACGTGAATTAAGTATTGATATATGGATACCCTTTGTTCTATATGCTCAATTTTTAGGAATGGCACAGGAAATGAATTAGAAGATGTGTAAAATTTAACTAAGATAATCATTATAGCCTGTGTACAATAGTAAATAATTTTTTTTAAGATTTTACTCATTCATTTGACAGACAAAAATTACAAGTAGGCAGAGAGGCAGGCAGAGACAGAAGGAAGAAGGCTCCCTGTGGAGCAGAGAGCCTGATGCAGGGCTCAATCCCAGGACCCTGGGATCATGACCCAAGCTGAAAGCAAAGGCTTAATCCACTGAGCCACCCAGGCGCCCCCAACAGTAAATAATTAAATCAATTAAAGTTCATCAATTGGAAATAGGTTAAATTATCTGTAGTTTATATGTAAAATGAGATAATATAAAAAATTAAAACTGGAATACAGTTTTATGGAAAACTAGTCACAATATGTTAACTGAACAAACCAGCTTAATAATATATATATTATAGACAACAGATGCCCACATAAGTTTATATAATATTTATGTATTTGTATATATGTGTACCCTTGTGTATGATGAGCATGTATCCTAAACACATTGCATAAGTGTGTGTACATCTGTGGAGAAACTAATGTGGTAGAGGTAAGAAAGAGTCATGTAGAAATAACGTTCTGGAAAGTCGTTCTTCAATGACATTGCTGAATCTTATTTTGTTGTTAACAGATGTTAGTTGCTAATATAATAAAAACAAACTGAGTGTTTTTGAAATCGAGTGTTCACATCAAATAATAAAATATGCTTATTGGTATGCTTTTTATATAACTTATTTATTAAAATGAATCACAACTTTTCATCAGATGCTTTTCATAACAATATGTATACAATTGCTATTTCCCCTAAATCTGTGAAGCCAGCCCATATTTCTATTGAGAAACACCCAGAGGAAAGAGCTGTGGATATGCTTTTTTTTTTTTTTAAAGATTTTATTTATTTATTTGACAGAGAGAGAGAGAGATCACAAGTAGGCAGAGCAGCAGCCAGAGACAGAGGGGAAGCAGGCTCCCTGCTGAGCAGAGAGCCCGATGCGGGGCTCGATCCCAGGACCCTGAGATCATGACCTGAGCCGAAGGCAGAGGCTTTAACCCACTGAGCCACCCAGGTGCCCCGATAGGCTTTTTAATGGTTTGTGAAACTATGTAACTAAACTCCATGATACCATGCCCAAGACCCACCTCACCAAACCCTTTTAGGTGTAACAGGAAAAGGTAATGTTTCCATTGACTAAACTCTCCTTAGAGCACTTTAAAATATATATATATATATTATTTATTTATTTGAGAGAAACAGTGAGCAAGAGAGAAAGAAAACAGGAGCAGGGGCAGAGGGAGCGGGAGTAGGAAAAGCAGGCTCCTCCCCTAGGCAAGGAGCCCAATGCAGGGCTCAATCCCAGGACCCTGGGATCATGACCAGAGCCAAAGGCAAATGCTTAACCAACTGAGCCCCCAGGTGCCCCTACTTAGAGCACTTTTTAAATCACTTTTCAGCTTTATAAGAATAAGCAAACTTTTTCCATAAAGATCAAGACAGTAAATATTTTTGCCCTGCAGGCTACTGGTATCTATCACAACATAAAATCTATTGTTGTAGTATAAAAGCACCCACAAATACAAAAAAAAAAAAAAAAAAAAAAGATTGTGGCTGTGTTTCAGTAAAACTTCATTCATAAAAACAGGCAGTGGACCAATTTAGCATACAGATCACAGCTTACTGATGCCTTCCCTATAAGACATAAGTAATCATCATAGTGATATAAAGAGTAATGAAAATCTGGAATTAGTAGAATAGAAATGGCATGGACAAGTTAAGACAAAAACTGATAAACAGATTTTATACATTGAATACTAATTTTGCTGATGTAAACTATTTTGCCAAAATGTTAGTAATGTGTTTTTTTCTTATATGAATATACAGCTTCTAGCAAGTATTTAAAATATTTATCAAAGAGGAATCTTGTAGTAAAAGGAAGAATTACATTTGAAGAACTTTCTTTTTTAAAGATACGTATTTTCGGAAAAATACATACAAATTTACTAATGGCAATTATTTCTGAATATTAAACTGATGAGTTGAGTGACTAGATAATTGGAAAAATTGGGGAAACAAAACAAAGCTAAAATAATTAAAATATATGCTGAAATACATATTTATTGACCAATAATTTTGTTTCACTATTAGATTTATAAAACAGTTCTATTCAAAACTTATTGCCAAAAATAAAGAAAATTATTTCTAAAAATAAAAATATGTACACATGTTCACTCAAGCAAAATTTTTTCTACTAATTAACTCTACTTTTAAAAGCAGCATAAGGGGCATCTGGGTGGCTCAGTTGGTTAGATGCCTTCGACTCAGGTCATGATCCCAGCATCCTGGGATTAAGTCCCACGTCAGGCTCTCTGCTTAGCAGGGAGCCTGCTTCTCCCCTTCCCTCTGCCTGATGCTGCCCCCGCTTGTGTTCTCTCTCCGTCTTCCAAATAAGTAAATAAAATATTTTTTAAAATAAAATAAAAATAAAAGCAGCAAAAGGGGATGGCTGGGTGGCTCAATCAGTTAGGCATCCATCTCTTGATTTCAGCTCAGGTCATAATCTCAGGGTTCTGAGACTGAGCCCTGCAATCAGGCTCCATGCTGAGTGTAGAGCCTGCTTAAGATTCTCTCCCTCTGGGGGCACCTGGGTGGCTCAGTGGGATAAGCCTCTGTCTTTGGCTCAGGTCATGATCCCAGGATCCTGGGATCAAGCCCCACATTGGGCTCTCAGCTCAGCAGGAAGCCTGCTTCCCCCACCCCCCTCTCTCTACCTGCCTCTCTGCCTACTTGTGATCTCTGTCTGTCAAATAAATAAATTAATTTAAAAAAAAAATTTTCTCTCTCAGGGTGCCGGGGTACCTGGTGTCTCAGTGGGTTAAAGCCTCTGCCTTCAGCTCGGGTCATGATCCCAGGGTCGTGGGATCAAGCCCTGCATCGGGCTCTCTGCTCGGTGGGGAGCCTGCTTCCTCCTCTGTCTCTGCCAGCCTCTCTGCCTACTTGTGATCTCGGTCTGTCAAATAAATGAATAAATAAATCTTTATTAAAATAAAAAGATTCTTAAAATCTAATTGATCTGATATAAGGATTGCCACTCCTGCTTTTTTCTGATGTCCATTAGCATGGTAAATTCTTTTCCACCCCCTCACTTTAAGTCTGGAGGTGTCTTCGGGTTTAAAATGAGTTTCTTGGAGGCAACATATAGATGGGTTTTGTTTTTTTATCCATTCTGATACCCTGTGTCTTTTGATTGGGGCATTTAGCCCATTAACATTCAGGGTAACTATTGAGAGATATGATTTTAGTGCCATTGTATTGCCTGTAAGGTGACTGTTACTGTATATTGTCTCTGTTCCTTTCTGATCTACCACTTGTAGGCTCTCTCTTTGCTTAGAGGACCCCTTTCAGTATTTCCTGTAGAGCTGGTTTGGTGTTTGCAAATTCTTTCAGGACTTTAACACTCCCCTCACTGAAATGGACAGATCATCCAAGCAAAAGATCAACAGGGAAATAAAGGCCTTAAATGATACACTGGATGAGATGGACATCACAGATATATTCAGAACATTTAATCCCAAAGCAACAGAATACACATTCTTCTCTAGTGCGCATGGAACATTCTCCAGAATAGATCACATCCTTGGTCCTAAATCAGGACTCAACCGGTATCAAAAGATTGGGATCATTCCCTGCATATTTTCAGACCACAATGCTCTGAAGCTAGAACTCAACCACAAGAGGAAGTTTGGAAAGAACACAAATACATGGAGACTAAACAGCATCCTTCTAAAGAATGAATGGGTCAACCGGGAAATTAAAGAAGAATTGAAAAAAATCATGGAAACAAATGATAATGAAAATACAACGGTTCAAAATCTGTGGGACACAACAAAGGCAGTCCTGAGAGGAAAATATATAGCGGTACAAGCTTTTCTCAAGAAACAAGAAAGGTCTCAGGTACACAACCTAACCCTACACCTAAAGCAGCTGGAGAAAGAACAAGAAAGAAACCCTAAGCCCAGCAGGAGAAGAGAAATCATAAAGATCAGAGCAGAAATCAATGAAATAGAAACCAAAAAAACAATAGAACAAATCAACCAAACTAGGAGCTGGTTCTTTGAAAGAATTAATAAAATTGATAAACCCCTGGCCAGACTTATCAAAAAGAAAAGAGAAAGGACCCAAATAAATAAAATCATGAATGAAAGAGGAGAGATCACAACTAACACCAAAGAAATACAAACAATTATAAGAACACACTATGAGCAACTCTACGCCAACAAATTTGACAATCTGGAAGAAATGGATGCATTCCTAGAAAAATATAAACTACCAAAATTGAACCAGGAAGAAATAGAAAGCCTGAACAGACCCATAACCAGTAAGGAGATTGAAACAGTCATTGAAAATCTCCAAACAAACAAAAGCCCAGGGCCAGATGGCTTCCCGGGGGAATTCTACCAAACATTTAAAGAAGAACTAATTCCTATTCTCCTGAAACTGTTCCAAAAAATAGAAATGGAAGGAAAACTCCCAAACTCATTTTATGAGGCCAGCATCACCTGGATCCCAAAACCAGACAAGGATCCCATCAAAAAAGAGAGCTATAGACCAATATCCTTGATGAACACAGATGCAAAAATTCTCACCAAAATACTAGCCAATAGGATTCAACAGTACATTAAAAGGATTATTCACCACGACCAAGTGGGATTTATCCCAGGGCTGCAAGGTTGGTTCAACATCCGCAAATCAGTCAATGTGATACAACACATCAATAAAAGAAAGAACAAGAACCATATGATACTCTCAATAGATGCTGAAAAAGCATTTGACAAAGTACAGCATCCCTTCCTGATCAAAACCCTTCAAAGTGTAGGGATAGAGGGCACATACCTCAATATCATCAAAGCCATCTATGAAAAACCCACTGCAAATATCATTCTCAATGGAGAAAAACTGAAAGCTTTTCCACTAAGGTCAGGAACACGGCAGGGATGTCCATTATCACCACTGCTATTCAACATAGTACGAGAAGTCCTAGCCTCAGCAATCAGACAACAAAAGGAAATTAAAGGCATCCAAATCGGCAAAGAAGAAGTCAAATTATCACTCTTCGCAGATGATATGATACTCTATGTGGAAAACCCAAAAGACTCCACTCCAAAACTGCTAGAACTTATACAGGAATTCAGTAAAGTGTCAGGATATAAGATCAATGCACAGAAATCAGTTGCATTTCTCTACACCAACAACAAGACAGAAGAAAGAGAAATTAAGGAGTCAATCCCATTTACAATTGCACCCCAAACCATAAGATACCTAGGAATAAACCTAACCAAAGAGGCTAAGAATCTATACTCAGAAAACTATTAAGTACTCATGAAAGAAATTGAGGAAGACACAAAGAAATGGAAAAATGTTCCATGCTCCTGGATTGGAAGAATAAATATTGTGAAAATGTCTATGCTACCTAAAGCAATCTACACATTTAATGCAATTCCTATCAAAGTACCATCCATCTTTTTCAAAGAAATGGAACAAATAATTTTAAAATTTATATGGAACCAGAAAAGACCTCGAATAGCCAAAGGGATATTGAAAAACAAAGCCAAAGTTGGTGGCATCACAATTCCGGACTTCAAGCTTTATTACAAAGCTGTCATCATCAAGACAGCATGGTACTGGCACAAAAACAGACACATAGACCAATGGAACAGAATAGAGAGCCCAGAAATAGACCCTCAACTCTATGGTCAACTAATCTTCGACAAAGCAGGAAAGAATGTCCAATGGAAAAAAGACAGCCTCTTCAATAAATGGTGTTGGGAAAATTGGACAGCCACGTGCAGAAAAATGAAATTGGACCATTTCCTTACACCACACACAAAAATAGATTCAAAATGGATTAAGGACCTCAATGTGAGAAAGGAATCCATCAAAATCCTTGAGGAGAACACAGGCAGCAACCTCTTCGACCTCAGCCGCAGCAACATCTTCCTAGGAACATCGCCAAAGGCAAGAGAAGCAAGGGCAAAAATGAACTTTTGGGATTTCATCAAAATCAAAAGCTTTTGCACAGCAAAGGAAATAGTTAACAAAACCAAAAGACAACTGACAGAATGGGAGAAGATATTTGCAAACGACATATCAGATAAAGGACTAGTGTCCAAAATCTATAAAGAACTTAACAAACTCAACACCCAAAGAACAAATAATCCAATCAAGAAATGGGCAGAGGACATGAACAGACGTTTCTGCAAAGAAGACATCCAGATGGCCAATAGACACATGAAAAAGTGCTCCATATCACTCGGCATCAGGGAAATACAAATCAAAACCACAATGAGATATCACCTCACACCAGTCAGAATGGCTAAAATCAACAAGTCAGGAAATGACAGATGCTGGCGAGGATGCGGAGAAAGGGGAACCCTCCTACACTGTTGGTGGGAATGCAGCTGGTGCAACCACTCTGGAAAACAGCATGGAGGTTCCTCAAAATGTTGAAAATAGAACTGCCCTATGACCCAGCAATTGCACTACTGGGAATTTACCCTAAAGATACAAACGTAGTGATCCAAAGGGGCACGTGCACCCGAATGTTTATAGCAGCCATGTCCACAATAGCCAAACTATGGAAAGAACCTAGATGTCCATCAACAGATGAATGGATCAAGAAGATGTGGTATATATACACAATGGAATACTATGCAGCCATCAGAAGAAACGAAATCTTGCCATTTGCGACAACATGGATGGAACTAGAGCGTATCATGCTTAGCGAAATAAGTCAAGCGGAGAAAGACAACTATCATATGATCTCCCTGATATGAGGGAGTGGTGATGCAACATGGGGGCTTAAGTGGGTAGGAGAAGAATCCATGAAACAAGATGGGATAGGGAGGGAGACAAGCCATAAGTGACTCTTAATCTCACGAAACAAACTGTGGGTTGCTGGGGGGAGGGGGGTTGGGAGAAGGGGGGTAGGGTTATGGACATTGGGGAGGGTATGTGCTTTTGGGTAAATTGGAAGGGGAGATGAACCATGAGAGACTATGGACTCTGAAAAACAATCTGAGGGGTTTGAAGTGGCGGGGGGGTGGGAGGTTGGGGTACCAGGTGGTGGGTATTATAGAGGGCACAGCTTGCATGGAGCACTGGGTGTGGTGAAAAAATAATGAAAACTGTTTTTCTGAAAATAAATAAATTGGAAAAAAAATTAAAAAATAAAAAAAATAAAAATAAAAAGATTCACTCCCTCCTTCTCCCTCTGCCCCTCCCCCCACTCTCTCCCTTGGTAAGGGAAGGGAAGGCAGGAAAGAGAAGGGAAGGAAGGTGGCTTAAGAATAGTTATTCTTACCATTTATTTTACAATATCTTATCACAGGCACTGTTCTAAACTATGTGTCTTTTATATAATCTTATTAGTATTTTATTTAAAAGTTGCTTACAACCTTCAAATTTGCATTTTCAGTTCATAAATTTTACATTGTTGACACTTTTAATTGGCTCTTCACTATATACTATTTTTAACTGAGAAATTATTCTCTATTTAGGTTCTGAGGTAAGCAGAACAAACTGCTAAATGGAGAATATTCTCATTTATAATATTTTCATGTAAAGTTGGTAAATATTTTAGACCATTATATTTATAGGTACTGACTTTTTTTATATAGATATGGATTACATTATGAGAATCTTTCTTCACAACCATTTTTACAAAATAAAACTTTTCAGGGGTACTTGGGTAGCTTAGTCCATTGAGCATCTAACTCCTGATTTCAGGTTGTGTCATGATCTCAGGGTGGTGGGAGCCTCACATCAGGCTTTGCACCGGGTGTGGAGCCTGCTTGGGATTCTCTCTCTCCCTCACTCTTTGCCCCTTCACTCCTCTTTCTCTCTCAAAAAAATTTAAAAATTTTTTAAACATTAAAAAACAAAATAAAACTCTTCAAATAAGCTTTCTCTATGTTTGATACATTCATGTCTTTCACCAAATATAAATGCTGAAAACTCATAAAATTATTCAAACTCAATCCTTCCCATTACAAAATATAAATTTAGTTACAAAAATATAATTTAAAAAAATATAATTTAGTTAAAAACAGGAGCCTCACTTGAAGTAATGTACAATGGGTGTTATACGTAAGAAGTAACGTACAATGGGTGTTATACGTAACTGATAAATAACTAAATTCTACCTCTGAAACTAAAAAAAAGAGAGAGAAAGAGATACCTATATATAGTTTTGGTTAAGCTGATCTTAGGTGCTCTCGCCACATACATACAGACACACAAAGAATGGTACTTTTGTGGGCGCCTGGGTGGCTCAGTGGGTTAGGCCGCTGCCTTCGGCTCAGGTCCTGATCTGAGGGTCCTGGGATCGAGTTCCGCATTGGGCTCTCTGCTCAGCAGGGAGCCTGCTTCCCTCTCTCTCTCTGCCTACCTCTCCATCTACTTGTGATTTCTCTCTGTCAAATAAATAAAATCTTAAAAAAAAAAAAGAATGGTACTTTTGTGAGGCCATTGATATGTTAACTAGCTTGATTGTAATAATCATTTTATAATATATTTATTTGTCAAAATATCACATTATAAAAATTAAATATATACATTTTTATTTGACAATAATAGTTCAAGAAAATGGAGACAAAGTATCATTTCAATAAGAAAAAAAAAAACAAAAAACAAACAGAAGCCCTATCAAAAAAAATTTCTCCACAGTTTGAAATATTCCAAAGTGCAATTACAGAATTTCAAACTTAAGAAGAAGAATATTTTATTTATTGTCATCTTCCCTTGCTTTTATAGGGATACACTGCAATAGTTTTCTGTTCATAAATTTTGTTTTAAACAATTGTCATTTGCTGAAAAGCATTAAGAGCTGGTATTTCTTGGGGCACGTGGGTGGCTCAGCTGGTTAACCATCCAACTTTTGATTTCAGCTTAGGTCACGATCTCAGGGTTTTGAGATTGAGCCCTGCATAAGTCTCAGTATTAGGCATGGAGCCTGCTTAAGATTGTCTCTCTCCCTCTCCCTCCGGCCCTCCCTACTCACTGTCTCAAAAAAAAAAAAAACAAAAAACAAACAAAAAATAAAAACAAGAGAGAGGGCTGACATTTCTTGGTTCTCCATTCATAAATACATTGATTAAATATTTCTGCCTTATTCTGCATAAAATGTAACAAAAGTTTTAGATGATTCATTATTTTTAAAAAAACAGTATCATCATTGAGCACTTAGGTTTATTTCCAAAGTTTTCAGAGCCTCAAACATTTCTATCTGATGGTGGGCAACAAAGATGCAAAGCACATCTGCCAGCTAAAATTCTTTTTTTGTCCTTATTTTTTGTTTTATTCTCATATAAAAACTGTGTAGTTCAGTTACTATAAAGTGTGTGTAAATCTGACATCTCCAGCTTTTGTTACCACTGATAGAAAAGGAACAATGATAAATTGTGTGTTTACCATGATGAATACCAAGCACATTGCTCAAGTTTTCTTAATTTATTAACAATACTATTTCCAGTGATTCTATGCTCCACTATTTTTAGTAACACAACAAACCAAGTAATTTTACTTTGAATGGTGAATGAAACTTTAAACCGAATTTTACAAAGGCATCCACCATAATATCAGATATTTCACATTTGACAGAATGAACATCCAAAGCCTTTACTTTGACTCCACAGATTGGAAAGAAGAAAAAAATGATCCATTATTAGAATTAACAAGTTTTCTTTTTGAAGGATATGAGCATTCTGATATAAAGCTGCCATTATTTAGTAACTGGAGATATTCTTCTGCTAATAAAGTCAAAACATTCACAGCTCCTGCTCAAGTTTTCATACATTCACAAGAAAATCTGGATAACAACTGAATACAAGCTATTTTAAATAGTCATTTTATCTAAATGATAAATGATATTTCACAGAGTGATAATGTAAATATACCATCTGCAGCTGCATATTAAATTAGTCCTCAGGCACATTCTTCTTAATATAATTATTAACTTTTGAAGTAAATTCTGATGCTTCCTCAGCATATTTGTCTTCTGTTTTCTATATAGTCATTGATATCACTATGGTCTCCATGGCAGGTGGTAATTGTCAACAAATATTTTGCACAGACTAAATTTCTCCTTCAACTTTATTGAAAAAGAGCAATTTAGTACTTAATTTTAAGTATCCACTTTCAGTTTTTTAGCTCATTATACCCAAAAGGATTTATCCCAAAATTAAATGTATCACCAAATAATTAACTATATATGTATATTTGTCTACATAGTAAATATCGATACCACTGTAGCAATAATGTTCAGAACACTTTCAATATTCTCAGTATCTCTTTCCTGCTATTTCATGTACATTTAACTAATAAATGTCCATGTTACCCACTGATTCCTTCCCCTGGTTATCTGTAACTTCATGTACCTCACTGGCCACAACAGTGTCTGTCTGGCACACCAAGTAAGGAAAACAATGAATATTTCTTCCTCTAACACCGAATAATGAATTAGCAATCCCTAGCCATTTCATAGCCATTACCAGGTAAATGAACAGGATAAAAAATATAAACAGATCATAACTGAGTATTTTGTCTTATTTCGCTTTGTTTCCCAGATTTTATCCTGTGATAAAGTGAAACCTCTGATCATTGCGTGGCAGAAGATGGACAGTCAGAATGGAGCTCTATAAAACCTTAACAAGAGCATTCTTCCAACAAACATTTGGAAATTGGAATTAGAGAAATAATACTATAAGCAATAGCATCTAAACATGAATTACTTAGGGATAAGTTAAAAAGGAGTGTATAAAAAATCTACAAAGTATTGCTGAGAAAAATTTTAAAAGAACTAAAGACATAAAAAAAACTATAATCATGGTATGGAAAGCTCATTACTATTCAGATGTCAATGCTTCTATAGTTAGTTTATAGATTCACTGCAATCACAATCAAAATATCAGTAGATTCTTAATAGAAATGGGAGAAACAGATTCTAAAATTAATTTGGAAAGACAAAGGAAATTAAAAACACTCAACAATTGTGAAAATGAACAGAGCTGGAGAACTTATATGACTGGATTCCAAGACATCCTAGAAAGCAGTAGTAAGACAGTGTGGTACCAGACAGTCACATAAATCAAGAATAAAGGGGAGGGGCACCTGGGTGGCTCAGTGGGTTAAAGCCTCTGCCTTCGGCTCAGGTCATGATCCCAGGGTCTTGGGATCAAGCCCCGCATCGGGCTCTCTGCTCAGTGGGGAGCCTGCTTCCTCCTCTCTCTGCCTGCTTGTGATCTCTGTCTGTCAAGTAAATAAATAAAGTCTTTAAAAAAAAAAAAAGAAGAAGAAAGGGGAAAAAATACACAATACACATATGTATGAATTAATTCATGTGACATTCTGAAAAAAGCAAAACTACTGGACCAGAAAAGAGGTCAGTGATTTCCAGGGACTAGGAGTAAGAGTAGAAGTGTGACTGCAGAAAGCCACAAGAGACCATGTTGTGGTGACAGAAATGTTATCTACTGATTATGGTAGTGGTTATGCAATTGTGTATGTTTATAAAAAATCAGGGAACTTTAACTTTACTTCAGTAAACCTTACTTTTAAAATAATAAGAAAGGGTGCCTGGGTGGCTCAGTGGGTTAAGCCGCTGCCTTCGGCTCAGGTCATGATCTCAGGGTCCTGGGATCGAGTCCCGCATCAGGCTCTCTGCTCAGCAGGGAGCCTGCTTCCTCCTCTCTCTCTCTCTGCCTGCCTCTCTGCCTACTTGTGATCTCTCTCTGTCAAATAAATAAATAAAATCTTTTTAAAAAAATAAAATAAAATAAGAAAAAGGAAGCCTCTGTTGTGCTATTACTTCTTCCTGGAAATATTTCTTCCTTTTATTATTTTCCACCTGGCATCTCACTCCAGCAGTTAAATGGCCACTCTCTCTGATGTGCCTCTATCCTCATGGTTACTATTCTAGGTTAAACTCATGGATGTTCTTGTCTGTTCTCCCAACAGAGAACAGGGCTCCTTGAGGGCTTTTCCCCCAAAGCTGAATCTTCATGTTTGAAGTCACATCCAACATGAAGATTAAAAAAAAAAAAAAAAAAAAAAAAAAATTGTTGGGAGAGGCAAAGAAAGAAAGAATGAAAGGGGAAAGACACTCTTTTCATTACTGTTTTCTTCTGCCCTTCTGTAAACACCAAAGCTAACCTTAATTACAAAAAAAATCTTGGATTTATGTTTTCAAATGAACTTGGGATTTTGTTTTCATTCTAGTATGGTGAGGTTAACAGATCAAGAGATGACTGCCATTGAAAAGCCCATTTGTCACTCACAGTTCCCAAGGGGAGAGAGCATGCCATGCTTCACAAGATCACACAGAAAAGGAGTAGCATCAGTCAGGAAGCAAAAGGAGTAAGGGGAATGGGCAGGCAAAAGACTTCATTGTGGTTTTCATGAGAAGGAAAGGGTAAGGCAGACTAAACAGCTGAGCAGATTTAGTACTGGATAGTTAGAATAACTTCAGTGGGCTCTGGGGTATAGGTAACTTCTAATCTAGCATTTGATCTTGGGGTAATTTATGGCAAGGGAATTATGTCCCAGACTTTAGGAGCCTCATTAAAGATGACAGAAGGGGGTAGAGACTCAGGATTGGTCAGTTTGCATACTAAATTCATGCTCACAGAATCCCCCATGCCCATCCACTCCTCACCCTCCACTCCCCACTCTTAACATGCCATATGTTAGGAATACAGAAAATAAGAAAATATAGTTAATACAATTTATATAGTATCTTTCCTGTATATATTATAGCTTATTCTATAACCTTATAATAAAAGTGAGTGTGCATCGCTGGTTATCTAGGTGTTACCACTATTTTTAGTCTGTAAAATCAGTCTAACCTTTTGCTAAATATCAAGTGAAAAATTGCTTAGATGATGTGCATATTCCTCTATATTCTGCAATAAGCACTATGTAAACATTGAGAGAGATATTTAATTTGTGTTTGGAAAGATAGATTACACAGTCAACTTCTTTAACTTTTATTTCTTACTATGAATCAACAGAAGCCACGTTTTAGTGCCTCCCAGGATAAGTAATAGAAAATGCCACAGACGAAAACTACTGAGTTATCTTCCCCTTGCTCTTCTATTTAGTATTATGTCCATGTTATTTCATTTAATAAAAGATACAAGGGTTGAGAAAACACAATAGTGTGTCTGTTCATGTAAAGATACAGGAGAAATCAATTACAACATAATAGAAAGCATATTTTCTTACATACATTTTGTTTAAAGTATTAGGAAAGGGTCACACTATATCAGACTCTAAAATATATTTACCTTAACACAAACTCCACTCTAACAAAAGAATAAAGCATTTATTATTGTTCTAATATCACTATTAGGTTTTCATTTCTAATGTTTCTTCTGCATATCTGACTTGAGCATTATACAGGGTTAAAGTTGGGAACAACAATAATTAGAAGACCAGGAATTCTTGCATCATATTGTTCTCAACAGCTGAGTAAATGTACAAAACAACATATTCATTTAGGAAATTGTGTTTTGTGTCTCAAATGGCCTTTCTCAATTGCCCTCTCACTTCCAAGAATACAAACACTGGTTAGCTCTAAAAAGGGTTTTTAAATATAACCTGTAATAACAATAGTAATATTAAACAGCTAATATTTGGAATCTTACTATGTGCTTATTAAGTGTTAGACAGACATTATTCCATTTATTCCTCCAAACAACATAAGGGATGTATTTATGCCACTCATTTGCAAATGGAAAAATGGAAGGACAGACAGATTAAGAAACTCACTCAGCTAGTAAGTACTGGACCCTAAATTTAAATGCAGGGCTCTCTGACTCTGAATCTATACTCTGAACCACTCTATCATGTTGGATCTCAAACATAAGCAGCTTGATTGGAGCACTTTCCCCTAGAAACCATGTTACAGTGTTTATAGTCCTAGGACTACCCCCAAAAGCATATTGCATTCATATAAAAGTATGAATTCTTTTATGCAGAATCTGATCATAATATGCAAAGTTGCCTCTGTGAGACAATGCATTCTAAGATTTCCATTCTTGGCATATCAAGAATAGATTTTTTTGTATTTATGTAGCTAGATTATGGAATGGCTCCTCTTTCCTGCGTCCTCTCAAACCTAAATACAGCTGATTATGTAGGGTTTTGTGATATAATGAGTGAAATAAATATAATTTTCACTACTGGGGGGACACATGGAGGTAATTCTACAAAGATTAAAATAATTATAATGGGTATAGTAGATGAGAATTTGTTCCACACTTGTTTTTATGAGAATACATTCTTATATTATATATCTACATTTTCTAATATCTTGCTAGATATTTTAAAGTATTACTTCTAACTCTCACAGTAGCTTTCTGAGGTACATATATTCTTACTTTATAGTTTAGTGTCAGCTGAAACTAAAAGTGGTTTACAGTCAGGGAACCAGGAGAACCACCACTGAATTTCTGGTATGTCCAGATCCCAAGTCTCCACTACAGTGTGTGTGGTCATTGTTGATAAAAGATGTCTGAGAGGGGCAGTAAACTACCAGCCTAAAGGTTTAGGTTGTTCCACAGCAGTATTTTATTTGGGGCACAAACTGTTTTAAGTAATTTTTAACTGAATCCCTTGTCTCACCAATCTGTAACAGCCCCCCCCCCCATATACAGTCTCTTATACTTAAGCTTCCAACTCAGTTACATTAATTTAATGGCTCCTGAAAGAATTTAAGAAGCTGGGTAGAAGAAGATGAGGAGGATATCGAGATATACAGAAGCACTAAATGCTTTTCATGCATTATCCCAAATTTATTCATTACCACCTAATGTGTTAGATATGGGTATTCCCATTTTACAGACAAAGATGTTTATTAATTTGCCCAAGACCATGTACTCTCTAGTGGTAGAGCTCAGACGTGAACTCAAGTATATGCTACTTAAATTGTGTGCTCCTTTTTTTTTCTTTTTTTTTTTAAAGATTTTATTCATTTATTTGACAGACAGAAATCACAAGTAGGCAGAGAGGCAGGCAGAGAGAGAGAGGAGGAAGCAGGCTCCCCGCTGAGCAGAGAGCCCGATGCGGGGCTTGATCCCAGAACCCTGGGATCATGACCTGAGCCGAAGGCAGAGGCTTTAACCCACTGAGCCACCCAGGCACCCCAAATTGTGTGTTCCTATCTACTAAGTGTATTGCTTCTACTAAAGGACTATGTTGCTATTAAGAACAGCTCCTGAACAACAGCTTAAAACATCACAATATACTCTAAGAACCAGCAAAGGAAGCTGATTAACTTGCTCATCAGTGGACTTTCCCTTTAAAAAAAGAATCAGCCAACTCAACTACAAATACCCTCTACTGAGAAAACCTTCAGCCTAGGAGGCTAAATTAACTGTCTAGAGGTTTTGAGGCCAAATAGTGTGTCCTTTGATTTCACTCTTGAATCAATGGCCCTTATGTCCTTCTGTCAATGTGAAGACTACAGCTTCTCATCTCAAGACAGCAGAAGAGCAAATGTACTAGAAGGGAGGTTCGCTGATGTATTAAAGAGAACTGCAACCTGGGCAGAGGATTGATGGTGGCTTCAAGAGAATGTGCTCTCCCATCCACTCACAAGTGTAATTTAAAGAGGATTTTTCAAGGCATGGATAGGCACCATTACTCACATCAGTTCCCACTGCCTTCATGCTCTATAACTCTTTACCAATTCTGGTCCACAGCTACTCTGCCCTGTTTAATCAACAGCATGCATTTCAGAAGTATTCTCCAGCATCCCCAAATGAATTTCTTATAACACAAATTGAATGAAGTGGTGAAAATGATAAATATGTCTGCAGTGTAACATATTTGTTTCAAGCTGTATGATCCACCTGAGGGTAAAAGGGACTCCCCAAAGAAACTATGCCAACTTCAGATTTAAAATGATCTATTTGACCGTGATCTTACTCTCACAGTTTGTATCCCATGATTTTTTTTTTCTGTGAAAGTTTTCATCTACAATGTTTTATGATATTGAGATCAATTCTCTGCTTTGAAAGCAAATATATAAAGTTCAAGGACATGAGTTTATACACGACAAAGATTTCATAAATTAATGTATATTTGCTTCATGATATTTTTAATTGGAGTAGATAGAAAAATATATCCCCATAGATGTCCATGTTCTAGTCCCTAGAACCAGGGAATATGTTATGTTGGATGTTAAGGTTACAGATGGAATTAAGGTTCCAATCAGGTGACCTTGAGATGGAGAGATTATGGTGGATTATCTGAGTGGGCTCAATGTAATCACAAGGGTCCTTATAAGTGAAAGAGAGAAGCAGGAGGGGAGGCTCCAAGACGGTGGAGGAGTAGGAGACCTAAACTTCATCTGTCCCAGGAATTGAGCTACATAGTTACCAAACCACTCTGAACACCTGCAAACTTAACAGGAGATCGAAGAAAAGAATAGCAGCAACTCTATGAACAGAAAAACAACTTTCTGGAAGGTAGGACATACAGAGAAGTGAATTTGGGAAGACCGACTGCAGGGGCAGGTGGGATGGGGAAAGCCTCCGTCAGTCAGCTACCAGCAAGTGACAGAGCTGCAGAGCACAAAATCTGAATTTTCAGAAGTCTATTCTGATGAGGGATGTTGCTCCAGTGGCTAAATGGGGGTGGAACCTTTGCTGGGACAGTGTGGTCTCAAGACTCTCAGGGTCACAGAAAGAGCAGGGGTGCCTAAGTGTGGCAGAGCTCCCAGGTATTGGAGCAGTGAAGCTGACTGCAAATACGGAGCCAAGGAGTGGGCTCTCAACTCAGGGATGCCATAAATGGAGATCAGCAGCTCAGTCAGGCCACTGCTCTTCAAGCAGGGGCCCAAAAAGAAGCAGAAGCAGGGAGACCCCCTTTCCTCCCCTAGGAGGAATGGCATGGGAACGCACTTCAGGAATCTGCTGGTTTTGGAGACTCCAAACAAAATCATGTGCCAGAGATAGAAACACTCAATCACAGGCCGGTGAGCATGGAGGGTAGACAGAGACCAGGGAGACAAGAGTGATTGACTGCTTTAGTCTGAATGCTCACTGAGGAGTGGGGGCCTGAGCTCTGGCTTCCTCTGGGACTGGAGAGTAGGAGGCCACCATTTTCATTCTTGTCCTCTAAAGCTGCACAGAAAGCCTTCAGGGAACAAAGGCTACCAAGAGCAAACCGGAGCAGATTACTGAGCCTGGCCCCTGGCAAGGGTGGTGCAATTCCACCTCAGGCAAAGACATTTGAGAATCACTGCAACAGGCCCCTCCCCCAGAAGATCAGCAAGAACATCCAGCCAAGACCAAGATTACCAATCAATGAGAACTGTAAAACTCCAGTGTTTGGGGACTACAGCACATGGCATTCATGGCTTCTTCCCCATCAGTCTTCAGTCTTTCAAAGTTAATTTTTTTTATTTTTCTGTTTCTTTTCTTTTTAAATTTTTCTTCTTTCCTTTTTCAACTAACTTCTTACAATGACTTTTTTACTTCTTTACTTATCAATTACTTTTTTTAGTTTTCATTTTAACAGTCATATTCTATCCCTTAATTGTATTTAACCTTATTTTTGTACATATGTTTTCCTTTATTCAAAATTTTGGGATACAGATTCTTCTAAAAGACTAAAATATACCCTAAATCTATGGTATGACTTTCTTCTAGTCACCTGCTTGATCATATTCTCTCTCTCTCTTTTTAATTTTTCTTCTTTCCTTTTTCAACCTATTTCTTATCAATTACTTTTTTAAAATCCTTTTTAATTTTCATTTTTACAGTCATATTCCATCCCTTCATTACATTTACCTATATATGTATGTACGTACTTTTTTTTTTCTTTCCTTAAAATTTTAGAGGCAGTTTCTTCTAATCAAAACACACCCAAAATCTAGTGTATGGCTCTATTCTATTCACCAGTCTGATCATATTCTTCTTTTTTCTTTTTTTTCTGTTCCCCCAGTTTCAGTCTCTTCTGATTTATTTAGGGTATATTTTTCTGGGGTCATTGGTACCCTTTTAGCATTTTGTTCTCTCCTTCATCTATTCTTCTCTGAATAAAATGACAAAAGGAAAAAGTCACCTCAAAAATTGGAACAACAGGCAGTACCGACCGTCAGGAACCTAATCAACAAAGACATGAGTAAGCTGTCGGAACTAGTGTTAAAAATAAAAATTACAAAGAGGCCAGCTAGGCTTGAAAAAAGCAAAGATACTAGAGAATCCCTTTCTGGAGAAATAAAATCTAACCAAGTTGAAATTTAAAAGGCTATTAATGAAGTGCAATAAAAAATGAAGGGTCTAGGGGCACCTGGGTGGCTCACTGGGTTAAAGCCTCTGCCTTCGGCATAGGTCATGATCTCAGGGTCCTGGGATCAAGCCTGGTATTGGGCTCTCTGCTGAGCAGGGAGCCTGCGTCCCCCTCTCTCTGACTGCCTCTCTGCCTACTTGTGATCTCTTTCTGTCAAATAAATAAATGAAATCTTAAAAAAAAAAATTAAGGGTCTAACTGCTAGGATAAATGAAGCAGAAGAGAGAATTAGTGACACAGAAGATTAAATGATGGAGAATAAGGAAGCTGAGAAAAAGAGAGATAAACAACTATTGGATCATGAGGGGAAATTCAAGATAAGTGATACCATAACGTGAAACAATATTAGAATAAATGGAATCCCAGAAGAAGAAGAAAAAGAGAAAGGGGCAGAAGGTATACTGGAGAAAATTATAGCAGAGAATATCCCTAATCTGAAGAACAGAAAAACATCAAAATCCTCCTGTTCCAGGAGGAACAGAGAACCTCCCTCAAAATCAATAAAAATAGATCAATACCCCAACATATAATAGTAAAACTTACAAATCTCAAAAACAAAGAGAAAATCCTAAAAGCAGTTCTGGACAAGAAGTCTGTAACCTACAATGGTAGAAATATTAGATTGGCAACAGACCTATCCACAGAGACCTGACAGGTCAGAAAGGACTGGCATAGTATATTCAGGGTACTGAAAGAGAAAAATATGACTCACAAGAAGACTATATCGAGCTAGGATATCACTGAAAACAGGAGAGAAAAAAGCTTCCAGGACAAACAGAAACCAAAAGAATTTGAGATCACCAAACCAGACCTATAAGAATTATTGAAAGGGGTCCTCTGAGCAAAAAGAGAGCATAAATTTACATAGGCCAGGAGGGAAAAGAGATAATATACAGTAACAGTCACGTTACAGGCAATAAAATGACACTAAATTCATATCTTTCTTTAGTTATCCTAAATGTAAATGGGCTAAATGCCTCAATCAAAAGACACAGGATACCAAATTGGATTAAAAAAATAAGAACCTTCAATATACTGACTCCAAGAGACTCATTTTAGACCCAAAGACACCTCCAGATTTAAAGTGGGGGGGTGGAAAACCATTTACCATACTAATGGACATCAAAAGAAAGCTGAGGTGGCAATCCTTATATCAGATAAATTAGATTTTAAGCCAAAGACTGTAATAATAGATGAGAAAGAACACTCTATCATACTTAAAGGGTCTTTCCAAAAAGAAGATATAACAATTTTAAATCTCTAAGCCCCTAACATGGGAATAGCCAATTATATAAACCAATAAATAACAAAACCAAAGAAACACATCAACAATAATACAATAATAGTAGGGGACTTTAACACCCCCCCTCACTGAAATGGACAGATCATCTAAGCAAAAGATTAACAAGGAAATAAAGGCTTAAGGATCAACAAGGAAATAAATGGACCAGATGTACATCACAGATATATTCAGAACATTCCATCCCAAAGCAACAGAACACACATTCTTCTCCAGTGCACATGGAACACTCTCCAGAACAGATCCCATCCTGAGTCATAAATCAGGTCTCAACTGGTACCAAAAAACTGGGATCATTCCCTGCATATTTTCAGACCATAATGCTTTGAAACTAGAATTCAACCACAAGAGGAAAGTTGGAAATAACACAAATACCTGGAGGCTAAAGAGCTTCATACTAAAGGATGAAAGGGTCCACCAGGAAATTAAAGAAGAATTTTAAAAATTCATGGAAACAAATGAAAATGAAAACACAACTGTTCAAAATCTTTGGGATGCAGCAAAGGTAGTCCTAAGAGAACATATATAGCAATACATGCCTTTCTCAAGAAACAAGAAAGGTCTCAAATACATTATCTAACCCTACACCTAGAGGAGCTGGAGAAAGAACAGCAAAGAAAGCCTGAACCCAGCAGGAGAAAAGAAATAATAAAAATCAGAGCAAAAATCAATGAAATAGAAACTAAAAGAACAGTAGAACAGATCGACAAAACTAGGAGTTGGTTCTTTAAAAGAATTAATAAAGTTGATAAACCCTTGGTCAGACTAATAAAAAAGAAAGAAAGAAAGAAAAGAGAAAGAACCCAAATAAACAAAGTCATGAATGAAAGAGGAGAGATCACAACCAACACCAAAGAAATACAAACAATTATAAGAACACATTATGAGCACTATATGTCAACAAACTAGACAATCTAGAAGAAATGGATGCATTTCTAGAGACATATAAACTACCAAAACTGAACCAGGAAGAAATAGGAAACCTGAACAGACCCGTATCCAGCAAGGAAATACAAACAGAAATAAAAAATCTCCCAACAAACAAGAGCCCAGGGCCAGACAGCTTCCCAGAGGAATTCTACCAAACACTTAAAGAAGAAATAATATCTATCCTTCTGAAACTGCTCCAAAAAATAGAAATGGAGGGAAAACTTCCAAACTCATTTTATGAGGCCAGCATTACCTTGATCCCAAAACCAGACAAAGACCCCATCAAAAAGAAGAATTGCGGATCAATATCCTTGATGAACACAGATGCAAAAATTCTCACCAAAATACTAGCCAATAGGATTCAACAGTACATTAAAAGGATTATTCACCATGACCAAGTGGGATTTATTCCTGGGCTGCAAGGTTGGCTCAACATCCAGAAATCAATCAATGTGATACATTACATTAATAAAAGAAAGGAAAAGAACCACATGATACTCTCAACAGATGTAGGAAAAGCATTTGGCAAAGTACAGCATCCTTTCTTGATCAAAACTCTTCACAGTATAGGCATAGAGAGTACATACCTCAATATCATCAAAGCCATCTATGAAAAACCCACAACGAGTATCATTCTCAATGGGGAAAAACTGAAAGCTTTTCCCCTAAGGTCAGGAATATGGCAGGGATGTCCACTATCACCACTGCTATTCAACACAGTACTAGAAGTCTTAGCTTCAGTAATCAGACAACAAAGAGAAACAAACGGCATCTGAATTGGCAAAGAAGAAGTCAAACTCACTCTTTACAGATGATTTGATCATTTGACACCACCCTAAAACTGCTAGAACTCATATAGGAATTCAGTAAAGTATCAGGATATAAAATCAATGCACAGAAATCAGTTGCATGTCCGTACACCAACAGCAAGACAGAAGAAAGACAAATTAAGGAGTTGATCCCATTTAGAATTTGCATCCAAAACCATAAGATACCTAGGAATAAATCTAACCAAAGAGGCAAAGAATCTGTACTCAGAAACTGTAGAATACTCATGAAGAAACCTGAGGAAGACACAAAGAAATGGAAAAATGTTCCATGCTCATGGACTGGAAGAACAAATATGTGAAAAGGGCTATGCTAGCTAAAGCAATCTGCACATTTAATGTAATCCCTATCAAAATACCATCAACTTTTTTTTAACATAAATGGAACAAATAATCCTAAAATTTGTATGGAACCAGAAAAGACCCTGCATAGCCAGAGAAATGTTGAAAAAGAAAAGTAAAGCTGGTGGCATCACAATTCCAGACTTCAAGCTCTATTACAAAGCTGTCATCATCAGGATAGTATGGTACTGGCACAAAAATAGACACACAGACTAACGGAACAGAATAGAGAGCCCAGAAATGGACCCTCAATTCTATGGTCAACTAACCTTCAACAAAGCAGGAAAGAATGTCCAGTGGAAAAAAGACAGTCTCTTCAAAAATGGTATTGGCAAAATTGGACAGCCACATGCAGAGAAATGAAACTGAACCATTTCCTTACACCACACACAAAAACAGACTCAAAATGGATGAAAGACCTCAATGTGAGACAGGAAACCATCAAAATCCTTGAGGAGAACACAGGCAGCAACCTCTTCAACCTCAGCTGCAGCAACTTCCTCCTAGAAACATCACCGAAGGCAAGGGAAGCAAGGGCAAAAATGAACTATGGGGACTTCACCAAGATCAAAAGCTTTTGCAGAGCAAAGGAAATAGTCAACAAAACCAAAGGACAACTGACAAAATGGGAGAAGATATTTGCAAATGCCATATCAGATAAAGGGCTAGTATTCAAAATCTATAAGGAACTTATACACCCAAAGAATAAATAATCCAATCAAGAAATGGGCAGAAGACATGAACAGACATTTCTGCAAAGAAGACATCCAAATGACTAACACACATGAACAAGTGCTCAAACTCACCCGGCATCAGGGAAATCAAAACCACAGTGAGATACCACCTCACATAAGTCAGAATAACTAAAATTAACAAGTGTGGAAGTAACAGATATTGGCAAGGATGCAGAGAAAGGGAATCCTCTTACCCTCTTGGTGGGAATGTAAGCTGGTGCAGCCACCCTGGAAGACAGTATGGATGTTCCTCAAAAAGTTGAAAATAGAGTTACCCTAAGACCCAATAATAGCACTACTGGGTATTTACCCTAAAGATACAAATGTAGTGATCCAAAGGGGCATGTGCATTCCAATGTTTAAAACAGGAATGTCCACAATAGTCAAACTATGGAAATAGCCTAAATATCCATCAACAGATAAATGAATAAAGAGTATGTGGTGTGCATGTGTGTGTACGTCTGTGTGTATGAATGATATGATACAAAGACACACAAACACACACATACTCTCTTTCTCAAATGGAATATTATGCAGCCATCAAAAAATGAAATCTTGCCTTTTGCATGATGTGGATGGTACTAGAGGGTATTATGCTAAGTGAAATACATCAATCAGAGAAAGACAATTATCCTATGATCTTACTGATATGTGGAATTTGAGAAACATGGAAGAAGACCTTGGGGGAAGAGAGGAAAAAATGAAACGGGCTGAAACCAGAGAGGGAGCTAAACCATGAGAGACTCTTAATCTCACAAAACAAACTGAGGGTTTCTTGAATGGAAGAGGGTGAGAGGGAGAGGTGCTGGGTGATGGAATATTGGAGTGGGTATGTGCTATGGTGAGTGCTATGAATTGTGTAAGACTGATGAATCACAGACCTGTACCCCTGAAACAAATAATACATTTAAAATTTTTTAATTAAAAAATTTTTTTAAAAACAGTTCAATAAGAAAAGAGAGAGAGAGAGAGAGGCAGGAAACTGAATGTCAGGGGATGTAATGTGAAAAAGGAAGTGGCTATGAGTCAAAGAAGATGAATAGCCTACAAAAGCTGGAAAAGGCAAAAAACAGATTCTCCCTCAGAGTTTCCAAAACAATGCACTCTTGCCAACACCTTGATTTTACCAAGTGAGATCCTTATAGTGTTCTGACCCTCAAAACCGTAAGATAACAAATCTATGATTTTTTTTTAAACCACTAAGTTTATGGTAATCTGTTAAAGCAGCAAAAGAAAACTTAATACAGATACTGGTACCTGGAAGTAGGATGATGCTATAACAACCATCTAAAAAGGTGGAAATGGTTTTGTAATTGGGAAATGGAAAGAGAATGGAAGAAATTTGGTGATCACAGTAGAAAAAGCCTACACTGCCTCAACAGAGTATTAGAAACATGCTTAGACTTAGAAATTAGAAAAATGCTAAAGACTGCTACTGAGGAATCAGAAAGAAATGAAGAGAATGGTAGAGAAAATATATATTATGTCTCAAAGAATACCTCAATCATCATGAACAGACTGTTATCAAAGCTTTTTATTAGTTTGTTATATGCCCATCAAACCTGGTAGATAACTCAGATATAAAATATATATATAAAAGGAATATATATATATATATATATATATATATATCTCCCCATTAATTCTAAGAATTATGGAAAGGCCAATAGGAATATTGGTGAAATAAAAAAAAAAAGAGGTAAAACTAGTCACAGGATAAGTAATCACAGGTATAATTTTTAAAGTTTTTTAAAAAATAGGCTCCACTATGAACTCCAACTGCTCTTAAAGAGAACCCCCCTCACCCACCACAATCTCCAAATCCAAAGGGTGGGAACCTTTGGAACACACTGGGAGGAGCAGAAAGCTGGGGTGGGGGGGGTGTTGTTCAGGCATGCTGGTTGGTGATGATCATTTCCTTGATCTGAGGAATGATCACATAGGTACTCGTCTTTGTTTTGTGTAATTTTATGTACACAGATTATATTTCACAACAATAATGCAAAGAGCAAATTCAAAGGTGCAAGTAGGAAAACCACAGTGCTCAAGTTCCTCAAAATCATCACAAACAATCCTGTTTACATCCTACCTTTCTTTTTCTTTTTTTTAAATGAAAGTAGTTTTCTTTTTCATTTATTTTTTTTAAAAGATTTTATTTATTTATTTGCCAGAGAGAGAGAGAGAGAGAGAGAGAGAGTGTGAGCACAGGCAGGCAGAGTGGCAGCAGAGGCAGAGAGAGAAACAGGCTCCCTGCCAAGCAAGGAGCCCGATGTGGGACTCAATCCAGGACGCTGGGATCATGACCTGAGCCGAAGCTTAACCAACTGAGCCACCCAGGCGTCCCTCATTTATTTTTTTTAAGATTTTTATTTATTTATTTATTTGACAGATGGAGATCACAAGTAGGCAGAAAGGCAGGTGGGGGGGGCGGGGAGCAGGTTTCCTACTGAGCAGAGAGCACAATGTAGGGCTTGATCCCAGGACCCTGGGATCATGACCTGAGCTGAAGGCAGAGGCTTTTACCCACCGAGCCACCCAGGTATCAATTGCCTGCCTTTCTAAGACAAGATGGTTACAAGCTCAAATCATGATTTTTACCCCATGGATATAAATCATTACCATTGGACATGACCAGGCATTTGAAAATTATTTTCGGTAAATGTACACATATGTCTCTTTGTCTCTTTTTAAAATCTTTAATACAGAGAGCATTCCAAACTTACAAAAAACAGCAAAGAATAACAGAATTGTAAAAACACATCACTGTGTCCATTATCTCTGTGATACTGGAGTTGACCATAAACATGTACCTACATTAGAGAGGGAGAAAAAGAATATGTTTTTAAGTAATAGCTCTTCCACATATAGTGTGTGTGAATAAATAATTATTGACTAATAGTATCATACTTATTTGTCCTAAAAGCTACTACAACTAATCCTTTCAGCAAATGAATATTACATGATCATTATTATCTCTATTAGTAGTTTCAGGTGCCAAAAACCTAACCCTCTGATGAGAACCTTAGACATATTTCCTTGGTACAAGGGAAAGCAGTATCAGTATTCCATGTGTAAATAACTTCAATTAACAACGAGTTATAATTGTACAGGGAGATGAAAATTAGTTTAAACAAGTCAATTAAATCATAAACATTTCAGAAATAAGAGGATGTGTTTGTAATCCAATTAGTGTGTTAATATACTAATAAATTTACTGATTTGAATAGTATCTTAATTGTATAGTAAAGCACCAGAAGAAAAAAACCGTATATCTTAATTGTCATAAAGGGAGCTTTGGCTGCAGTCTGACTGCATAAGTTTGGAGAAAATTATCCATGTTAATGAGATCAAAATGCTTCTATCTAGAATAATAAATAAGGTTACTTGATGGTTTGGCTAATAAAAATGCATCCAAGGGACAGGGGAAATGACTGAACACAGTGTTGTCTGCCAGATGCTAATTACACTAAGTTCCTGATGCGAGAGAATGGGACATTTTATACTATGACCAAAAAACCACTTCCATAGTTTGAACACTCACATAATCATGGGAATAAAATATTCCAGAGATAATTCTTTATTGCTACCTCAATTACCACAAATTAAGCTGATATTAATATACTTTACTGCTGCTCAGCCTTAAGTGAAATCAGTAGCACTTCACAGATAACTCAAGGGAATGAGCTGATCTCCTATTTCTATGTAATTACCCATAATTTATGGAACAAAGATCCATGAGCAGTCTAGTCAAGGTCACCTAAGAAGGTTGAATTGCTTTGTTTTCAATCACCATCTGTGATCTGGGCTGAGGCTGCCACCTCCCCAATAGCCAGAAGAGAAAGGAATAGCTCCCAAGCACAAGGGTCATGGAATCAAATCCTCAGGCCAAGGGGGATAATAATCATGAGCTTTACACAGTGTTCATTTTAATGAGTACATGGCATTTGAATGAAAATACTAGCTTTATAAGTGATTAATCCATGACTTTTACTTTGTATTTACCTTTACCATTGGGATTTTTACTTTTATGTATTCTTATTACTAGTTAGTGCCTTTTCTTTTCAGCTTAAAAAAGTCCCTTTTAACATTTCTTGTAAGTCCAGTTTAGTGGTGATGAGTTCCTTTGGTTTTGCTTCATCTGAAAAACTCTTTATCTCTTCTTCAATTCTTAATGATAATCTTGCTGAATAGAGTTTTCTTAGTTTGAGGGTTTTTTTTCCTGTCAGTGCTTTGAACATATCATGCCACTCCCTTTTGGACTATAAAATTTCTACTGAAAAATCTGCTAATAGTCTTACAGGGTTCCTTTTTATGTAACAAGTTGTTTTTCTTTTTCTGCTCATAAGATTCTCTATCTTTAACTTTTGACATTTTCATAATAATGTGTCTTGGTGTGGCTCTCTTGGGTCCACCTTATTTGGAACTCTCTGGGCATCCTGGAACTGGATGTCTCTTTCCTTACCCAAGTTAAAGAAGTTTTCCACCATTACATCTTCAAGTAAGTTTTTTGCCTCTCTATCTCCACTCCTTCTGGAACCCCTATAACATCAACTTTGTTCCACCTGATGTACCACAGGACTCTTACACAAGGCGCACATTTTTTGGTTGTTATTTGAGTGAGTTTCATTGCCCTGTCCTCTAGATCACAAATCCATTCTCCTGATTCCTCCAATGTGCTGTCAAACCACTCTAGTCTGTTTTTCAGCTATTGTATTCTTCAGCTCTGTGACTTCTTTTCGGTACTTTCTAACATTTTCTGTCTCTGTTGAAGTTCTCACTCTATTCATCCACTCTTTTCCAGAGTTTAGTTAGCATCTTTACGACCATTACTTTGAATTCTTTATCAGGTAGATCACTTAATTCCATTTTTCTGAGGTTTTATCTTATTCTTTTGTTTGGAACATATTCCCTTTTTCCTCATGTTGCTTAGGCAAAGTTACCTCTCCCAGTCTTGAAGAAGTGGCCTTGCACAGGAGATGAATCTTATTATTCAACCTTGCTGTAGCTTTTGATGGTCCCTTGAATCTTTGTGGTTTTCTAGACAGCTTGATTTATTCTTTTTTTTTTAAGATTTTATTTATTTATTTGACAGAGAGAGAGAAAGATCACAAGTAGGCAGAAAGGCAGGCAGAGACAGAGGGGGAAGCAGGCTCCCTGCTGAGCAGAGCGTCCGATGTGGGGCTCAATCCCAGGACCCTGAGATCATGACCTGAGCCGAAGGCAGAGGCTTAACCCACTGAGCCACCTAGGTTCCCAGAGCTTGATTTATTCTTGATAGGTCCTCATTGTTGAGAAATTGCCAAGACCTGACAGTGTTCCAAAAGGAGGGGTCTCATGACTTGGTTTCAGGCTGATTAAAAACCAGATCCTCAGGCAGCAGCTTTTAAAATATGCAAATATATATAGGCCTGTGGGGCTACAATTATAAACTCTGTTGGCCTCCAGATCAGGAGATCATAAGGTGTCTCCTGGGTGACAGCTACAAATATTAGGGCTCCAGATGACATATAAGCTCCTTTCTGAGGAGTACTAGTCAACCATAGTGAGGCCAGGGGAAAGCGCAAAGACATTATCTCCCTAACTATATTCCTGAGAGTCTTCCATAATCTCTAGATATGGCAAACCTGAAACCCATCCCTCAAGCTAAAGCTCCAGGACAAATAAACAGGCCTTTTTTCACAGGAGGACTGGGGGTATATTTAGTCTACTACTGTTTGTGACATGCCCTGGGGAGGCAGTCTGCCAAGAACTGTCTTTCTGATTGATATAGTCCTGTGGAGCCCAGGAACTCAAGCCTCCTTGCTACAAGGGCCAGGCATCCCCTCTGTGGATTACACATTTCTAATGGCTTTAGCAGTGCAGCTGCAGAGCACAGAGGGTAGGAAATGCCCCCTAGCTTTAGCAAGGTTATGGGATAATGCCTTGGCTACACAAACCTGCCAGCTTTAGTGAGGCAGCTGGAGAGCATGAGGAGGGGAAGGGGGGCATTGCCCACCAGCTTTAGCACGGCAGCAAAGAAAATTCATTGGCTGCGTGCCACCAACTTCAGTAAGGCAGCAGGATGTGCCATGTCTGCACATGCCTGCAACTTCTGCAAGGCTGCAGGAATTCCATAACCACTTGTCCCCACTGGCCTTAGCAAGGCCACAGTAGAGTGCCACATCCTCACCTACCACCTGCACTAGCAGGGTAGAGGAAGAGTGCTGCAATAGCAAAAACAATAGCATTTTGTAAGCCAATATCAGGAAACCAACATAGAGGATAATCTCATATTAATTAATTTAACAAATATGTAATTAACACTTGGCTTTGTGCTGACTTCCAAAACACACAAGGCCCTAATGGTCCAGAGTTCACAACTCCAACTTTACTGCTTGGAAGACAAAGTTAAACAAACAAACAAGAGTAAATATAAAATATAAATGATAAATGAGGAGAGAACTAAGGCAAGATAAGGAAGGGAAAGAAGAGAGGGGGAGGGGAGTTTATTTGCAGTAATAAAAGAAGGTTTACCTAACAAGAAATATTTGACCAAAAGTAAGAAAGAGACAGTCAAGTAACTATTGGAGAAGGAATGTTTCAGGTAGAAATAAGAATATGTGAGATTGGGCCATTACAGGTAGGTGTGTGCTTGCTTCGCATGTTTGAAAAGAGGAAAAAGGCCAGTATGGCTGAAATTTAGAATGCATAGGAGAAAGTTGCAGGACATGATATTTGAGAAATCACAAAGAGCCAGATATCAAAAAGTGATCTCACATGTTTCAAAAGAACCATTTTGACAACTGGGTTGCTAATAGTACTTTAACATAAGAGAGAGAACAGTTGGAAGGCTATTCCATTAATCCAGGTTGGAAATTACGGTTGTTGAATCAGGAAGAAAGCCATATAGGTACTTCAAAATTATCAGAATATATATATATATATATATATATGAAAAGGACAAGAAAAACAGGATGGGATGGAGAGAAGAACTGACAATTAAACTGTGTGTATTTTAAGTGTGAGATGCTAATCTGTCATCCACATGAAACTATTCACAGAGCAGCCAGATGAGTTCACATTGGTCCAGGCTGGAGATACAAATGTAGACATCATCATTTTTTTTTAATAGTTTTAAAAGTAAGAGCCTGGATGAGACTCTGGAGTTAGAGTAAATAGAGAAGAAGAGATCCAAGGACTAAGATGGGGAGATGAGGAAATACTAGCAAAGGAGATGAAAAGGAAGTATCTAGCTTCCAGGAGGGAAACAGTAACCCAGATGCAAGTATCTGAGGCCAAGAAAGAAGACTGACATGTGACCGCTGGATTAGCCACATGGAAGTCATTGGTGATTTCTGACAAGTGTCTTCAGTGAAGAGGTGGTGGTAAAAACTGTTTGAGTAAGTTCAAGAGAATATGGGAGCAAGAAAACAGACACCTCTTTCAAGGCACTTTGCTGGAAAGAGAATCAAAGAAATAGTGTAGAAACTGCAGGAAAATGTTAAGTCATGAATTTTTTTTTTCAGATGTGAGAAATTACAGCCTACTTGCATGCTGTAAGAATAAATCAGTTAAAAATGAAGTGGGAAGAGATTCTGGGGAACAAATGCTAAGTTTGGCATTAGAGAGAAACAGATTTCATGGGTATGTTCTCAAGTAGAATGGAATTATGTCAAAATGGATCACACAGAAGTTTTCTTTTACATGCTTCTAGTTTCTCAGTGAAATAGGAAGGCAAGTTATCAAATGAGAATGAAGATTAGAAAGTATTTATTAAAAGTTTGGTAAAAATGAGAATAAAAGATAATAGTCATCTGGGAGAGTAAAAGAATAATTGAGGAAAATGAGATAGGGTGACTTAACAGCAGACAGGCCCACTTGAAGAAAGTGACCATGAATTTCAAGAAGACTGTCCAGTATAGCTTTGTTTTTTTCCAGTCATGTTCAATTATGCAAGTCCAGAAGCAAAGTAGAGAGCTGGATTCAACAAGGATTAAGTGTTATCAGGTAAAAACAGTGAAAGAACTAAGGAAGAAAGGGCAATGTAGTTGAGAGTATATGCACAGAAGTAGTTAAAATGGCAGACCTGTTAAAGACTAACCAAACACTAAAAATACCACAGATGAACTGATTGCCCTGACAGACAAGGGAAAGTAACTCTGGAGTAGACAGTGAGTTTCTCTGAGAATGAAGTCAGAAGATAGATACAGTGCAAGAAAAAGGAATTTCTATCCAAACAGGACAGGATTCTGAAAGGCACTTTTTGATTATAGAGGGTATTAAAAGCCTTTCCTAAGATTGGTCATTAACTTCAAGATTCGTCATTTATCTCAGTGTGACTGGTCATTTGTCCAGTTATAAAACAGGGTCTGACTCTCCACAAGATGAGATAAAGTAACAGCGTCAAACTGTCTTAGGGTAAAGAGCAATCCAGTCCTTATGAACAGATGCAAGAATGTATCAGACTTGGGGCACCTGGGGTGGCACAGTCAGTTGAGATTGGTTTCAACTCAGGTCATGATATCAGGGTCCTGAAATCGAGCCCTGAGTCAGGCTCCATGCTGAGCGTGGAGTCTGCATGAGAGTCTCTCTTTCCCTCTGTTCCTCCCATTCATACTCTCTTTCTCCCACTCGTACTCGCTAATAAAAATAATCTTAAAAAAATGATAATATATCAGACTTCAGGTCAAGCAATAATCAAATCCTTAAGTGCTAGTACAAGGTTTGAGCCAAGATATTTCATAATTAGACCACAGAACTCGAGCTAAGTAAAATATATTGGAGAGAAGAGCAGTGAAAATGTGGTATTAGCATACAACCAATGGAGTGAAAAAATTGTTTGCTAGTATATTTGGGAAGTAAGCTAGAAGGATAAGAGGTGGTGGTTGGAAAGTAAGATGCTTCAATAATGGAAGCAGTGTAATTTTAGAGAATCCCAAAGTCTGGGTTTCAACTAATGGAATATATGGCTGTTTAAAGGTAGAAGAAAAGATTCTTCAAAGAAAATGACTTATAAATCAGGGTAGCTGGAAGAATTACTAACACAGATACTAAAATCAGTCACAATGGTGATGAGAATTTGTTAGAGAAAGTGACAGTGAACTATGGACTAAAATCTTCATGAAATGAAGTGATGTGTCTATGAAGACTGTAACAAAGGAGGGGTAAGCAGTAGTCTGACTTCTTGGGTTTCAAGACTGGAGAATCTGGAGGGAGACAGAAAGACAATGATCTCTAATTGACAATGATAAAAATACCACATTTTTAGGAAGAGAACAAGACAAAGAAGGGGAAGATGGAATCAGATAGGGGAATGTGCAGAGCCAAATGAAGAGGAGAGTTCAGGTCATGAAACATATAGAACCTGGGAAATCTTAGGCCTCTTGAAGAAGCTGAAGCATACAGGAATGAAGGACATACAGGATTATTTCTGATGGATTCTAAGTCAAATTTCAGAGAAAAAACAGGAGTGTGGGCGACAGAGAGAAGTAGAGCTCTTGCTGGGAGCTCATTGAGCCCCATTATGATGACTTTTAGCTCTTCTCTTTTAGTTTTTTCTTTTTTTTTCTCTTTTAGCTTTCTACTTTAGCCCTGGAAAAATGATTATATGCATTGTTATGAGTTCCCCATAGTACTTGGCAACCATCCCCTGCTTTAAGAGAACCTTTGCATAAGAGACCTTTTCCTTCTGTAGCATCAGATACTATATATCCTTGGCAGAAACCTGAATTATGTACCACTTTTGTCCAGGGCCCCCAAATATGCAGTACTAAACAAGCTGCATCTTATTATAAACATTTATTTTGCAATGAAGCAAGCTGAAGAGTTTAGCTAAAATCTGAAGCTATAACTTCAAGTCTTCTGCCTTTGCCTTAATAAGTAATCAGTCAATTCTCAACCAAACTTTCCACTTCATTTCTGTCTCTTAAACCCTGTCCCCAGTTTATCACTTCCCTGAATTGGTTCATTCTTTCAACAAAAAGTTATCAAGTACCTGTTAAGTGTTGTTATGTGCAACAGGAGACACAAAGATAAATAAGATGCATCTCTGCCCTGGAGGAGCTTAAAGCCTCAGGTGAAAAGCCAAGTGCATGTTGTCGCAAATGGCAAGATTTCGTTTCTTTTGATGGCTGCATAGTATTCCATTGTGTATATATACCACATCTTCCTTATCCATTCATCTGTTGATGGACATCTAGGTTCTTTCCATAGTTTGGCTATTGTGGACATTGCTGCTATAAACATTCGGGTGCACGTGCCCCTTTGGATCACTACGTTTGTATCTTTAGGGTAGATTCCCAGTAGTGCAATTGCTGGGGTGGGAGGTTGGGGTACCAGGTGGTGGGTATTATAGAGGGCACAGCTTGCATGGAGCACTGGGTGTGGTGAAAAAATAATGAATACTGTTTTTCTGAAAATAAGTAAATTGGAAAAAAAATAAATAAAAGACAGTTTTACAAATTTAAAAAAAAATAAAAAGCCAAGTGCAAACAAGTAACAGACCACTTTCTAGAATCCGGCCTAAGAGAGGGATATACAAAACAGAGTGTTGTTCCCAGACTTCAGAATCCACTTTAGAATTTATAATGAGTTTTAATTTTGTCTTTTTAACATGCTGGTAATTTTCTAACTCAAAATGGAAGAGATGACCTTCCTTTTTTTTGTATTCAAAGTCTTGCTTAACTCAAGCAAGTATTCAGAGCTCCCACTCCCCCAACTTTCCTTCCAAGACTATTTGTTAGCAACTACCACCCACCCGCCTCCTTCATGTATATATGAATACTTGAATGAAAAAAGGAATGGAAATTGAAAATAGGTGACTTCAACCAACAATCAATCTTTATGTGGTAACTTATTTACTTCTTTATTCATTCATTCATTCACTCATTAATTTGTATAAATATTGATTAAACAAAACCTAAGTGGTGGGCACTTAGCAAAGTCCTGCTTAGTGCCAAATGAGAAGAAATCGAAGAGGCCATTCATATACCTTATCATAGCTTCTCGGAACAAATATCCCCAAGTAGAAAGCCAATGGGGGTAGGATGAAGGTTCATCTATCTGTAATTCATTGTATCAGGAAAACAATGTGCCAGTCTGGAAACAGACAATGAGAATAACCTTATTCCCAGGTCATCTGGAAGGAAGTACCCTTGTAAGAGAGGGTTCAGCCCCAGCCTAAGGTTCTACACAGGAAAAGAGCTTTTCCTTTATCTGTTGCTGGGGTTTGAGCCATATCAAGAATGATACTTGGTATCTTCATAATATGGGCAGTATAGGATTCCAGGTTTAAGATTGAAATGTAGTGGGAATTTCTACTGGGTGATTTCCATTTTCTCACTATAATCACTTATACCAAAATAATAAATGACCTTCTGCTCTTAAACCCAAGGGTCATTTTGCTGTTCTTCTCTCTAAGCTCTTCACAGTGTATGACATGTAGATTGTTCCCTGTTTCTCAAAATGCTCTTGTCTCTTGGCTTCCCTGACAATTCACTCTACTAGATATTCTGTTGTACTTTTTCATTTCTTTAAAATGGTGTGCCAGTTAAAACTAAAATGAGATACCAATGCACACACTAGGATAGCTAAAATTAAAAAAACAAAGTGCAGTATTGGTGAGGATGTGGAGTAGCAAGATACTACTTGGAGGGAATGTAAATAGTACAGCTACTTGAAAAAGTCTAGCAACTTCTTAGAAATAAAACATACATGTGACTTAGCAATTCTATTCATAGGTATTTACCCAAAAAGAAATAAAAACACTGTTCATAAAAAAGAAATGAAATCTTGCCATTTGCGACAACATGGATGGAACTAGAGCGTATCATGCTTAGTGAAATAAGTCAAGCAGAGAAAGACAACTACCATATGATCTCCCTGATATGAGGAAGTGGTGATGCAACATGGGGGCTTAAGTGGGTAGGAGAAGAATAAATGAAACGGGATGGGACTGGGAGGGAGACAAACCATAAGTGACTCTTAATCTCACAAAACAAACTGAGGGTTGCTGGGGGGAGGGGGGTTAGGAGAAGGGGGGTGGTGTTATGGACATTGGGGAGGGTATGTGCTTTGGTGAGTGCTGTGAAGTGTGTAAACCTGGCGATTCACAGACCTGTACCCCTGGGGATAAAAATATATGTTTATAAAAAATAAAAAATTAAAAACGAAACAAAACAAAAAAAAGAAATGTTTACTTAAAATGCATGCACTTTATAGTATATAAATCATACTTCAGCAGAGACAATTTAAAAAAAGATAATTGGTATCCCTTAGAGTTCTATGTTAGGCCTCCTTTTCACTCTACTTGTACTTGCTGGGCCAGTTTATCTCCTCCCCTTGTTTCAATATCCGTATCTTGATGACTTCTGATTGTGTATGTCCACATTTCTCTCTCCTGACTGCCATTTCATATAATCAACCTCCACCTGGATGTTACAAAGACTTTCCAAACTCAGTGCACCTAAAACTGTACTCAATATCAAACATTATCCATACTGTTCTTCCTCACAGCTCCTCACTTCAGATAACTGTACTTCTATCCACTGAAGTACACAGCCAAACATCAGTATGAAATTTCAACCTCTACCACTTCCTAACACCACACCTCTAATCAATTCATACCTGTCAAATCTACTGCTAAATATCTCTTATGTTCATCGATCTCCAGGTCCCCACTCTCATTGCTCCAGCTCAGACCACAATTTTCTCTCACCTGGATTACCCCCAAAGCCTCCTAATGACCTCTTGGCATTTATTCTTGGCCCCTCAAATCATTCTGCAAATTATGTACAGAGATGTTTTTATACATACAATTCTGACTTCATTATTTAGCTTACAAGTACCTGCATGATTGGGCCCTGATTTTTCTCCTAGACATTTCCTTGATATTTATCTTCCAACCTCATTGAATTTTACCTTCCAACCTCACTGAAATTTTTTTCACTTTCTCTATACAAAATAGTCTTTTCTCCTCCTTTTCTGTAGCTATTTCCTATGGATCCTTCAGATACCAGCTTATGCATTACCTCTTAGGGAAATCTTCCCTGACCCTTTACACTGGATGCCCCACCTGTATAAACCCATAGCTGGTTTCATACCAATATATTGCATACATAATTTTCTGCCTACCCTACTAGACCAAAAGCTCCTTTAGATCAGGGACCATTTTTATTATGATTGCTGCTGAAAGACTAGCTCCTAGCAAGGTGCCTAGAAAACAACAACTTATCACTGAATATTTATTGAATGAATCTTAGGAATACCACAGACCAAAAGGTTGTTATCAGGTACCACTAACCCTTCTTATCTCATACACATCAGATTTCAGGCCCTGTGCCTCAAATTATACTGCAAATTCCTTGAGAGGTTTAGGGTTCTGCTTTAAATTTATTAAGACCTACAGAGCCTTCATATAACACTAATTATAATTCACTAAAACCTGATCAATTATGTGGACTCCTATTTATTCCCCAAACCCCAATTCCTACCAAATTCTCAAGCTACCATTGAAGATCTATCTCTTAACAAGAAAATGTGTATCTGTTTTGACCCTCTTCCTAAAACATAGATGTTATGTTGTTCTTTAGCCTATTTTAAATACGTTCCGTCCAAACTGACCCCTAAGTTCACCTTCTTTTTTCCTTCCTCCCCTCTCCCCACCCCTGGCCTCTACTCTGTTGCCATTATCTTAAATATCTTCATCTCTTGCACTTAATATCTCACACTATCTTCAAAGGATCACTTCAATTCTTGGCTTTTTCCTGATTTCTGTTCTTTGTTTTAAAAACATTTTCAATTCTCTGTGTTCCAAGAATAGCAGTAGATGCTGAAAAAACATTAAGTGATAGACTAGGCCATGGAAGAGCTTGCATGATGGGAGATGGCGGTGGCTGGTGAATACATAGATTGAATATAATGTACTAAAGGTACTAGAAGGCACTGAGACAACTTTGAGAAAGGAATACCTTCTGACTGAGCATGGAATGGGGAAGAAGAGGGTAAGTCATCAAAAAATTGTTATAGCTCTTTTCGTTATATCCCAAAATAAAATACCATGTCACATTCATTCCAGCACTTTCTGTGGCTAACATCTGTTGAGCAAAATCATTATCTCATTTAATTCTCATTAAAACTCTACAAGTTATAATGACATAGATACTATTACAGTCAGCACTTTATAGCTGAAAAAAGAGGCTTAGAGATACCCAGACTCTTAACTACTACACAGCATATCCTCAATCTTCGATGGGTGAAATAAAACATAGTGGGGGCAAAGAGAGGGGTTACATGTGTCACATGAATCCCAGGAAAATAACAGACACACAGTAAACTGTTTGTAAGCTTTTTTTTGGTGGGGAGCATTATATATATTGGACCAACAACAATCTATACACCAAGTTCAGGAACAGAACTGAAATCCATAGCTACTAACCCTCCACTCCAATATGTTCACACATCAAAAACAGATTTTTCTCTCTCTTTTGTACATTTATTTGTTTAGTCTGAATTGGGGCTGGGCATGCTGTTCGTTTAATGAAGAAAACTCAGGAAGAATTAAAAAGAAATACAATACCTGCACCTACAGGAAATAAGCCCAGGTAAGAGAACTTGCCACCATTTCCCCCATTTTTATTAGAAAACAGGTCTCTTTCTTGCATCTCTCAGTGTAGACACTGAAGCAGTCAGGCCAGCCCACAGATTCCCTCATCCTCTATGCACACCACCAGGTAAGACCAGTGACCAACTGCCCTTCTGATACTTCTCTCACTGTTTGCATGAAAGAAAAGCTTGAAATAAAATTTACTCTTTGCTCCCAGCAAGAACTAATACTTATCAAATGCCCTGGTCAAACACAATAAAATCATACTGTGTAAGGAAATTGCTTTTGTAATTGATTTACTAGTTTTCATAGAGGAAAAACATTTCAGTAGCATTTTCATTAAATTGCTTGTCTACAACCACCAAAAAATATCTAGTTTTCAGTTTTTAAAGACCCCATATCTCTGTCATTTGGATTAAAAAAAAAAAGTAATAGAATGAGAAAAAATACTAAACCTAATGGTGCACTATATGGTAAATAAAAGATCCAGACATGTCCTTCATTGCAGAAAAGTATAGAATTACAGATTATATATAGGGAAGACAGTGCTTTTGTCTTTGATGTCTTGGGTTGTGAGACAGAAAAATAGAGGAAGAAAGGAGTAGTTTGGCTTTGTAAATATTCAAAAAAGCCTTAATCCACTCCCCTGAGCCTCAAAGAAGGGGCCAGTAGACAAAGAGCAAGTTCTACTGTTCAGATTCTGCTCCCAGGGATTCTGTATGTCATTCTAGGCCTCACAATGAGCCCGCAAGCACCAACAAAAAGCTTTTAGCACTTAAAATACACTTGGTTCAAAAGAGATCAAGGTAATAAACTGCACTAGTGAAATTTCTTGACGTATAACCAAAACACTAAGCCTTTGGCTAAAAATCTGTATTTTGTTATTGCCATATTAAATTGTAAGCACCATAAGGACAAGGTCTGTATGTGTTGCAGCTGTGTCCCCAGGGCCACATACAGAATGTAGCTCACAATTAATATATGCCTTTTGAATAAATAAATGAATTTTAATTTCCCATTGAATAAAAGTGTCTTTGAATGGATGACTAAACAGTATCTTTCACCATTAAATTTCAAAGCAGAAATCTTCCCAACCTCCTACTTGGTCTTCCATATTTAGAGTGCATCAAAAGAAGAGAAAGATTTGGGAGCAGGGCAGAAAAATAGGAGAAGGAGAAAGACAAGCTATAAGGAATGAAAAAATGTCACTTGGCATAATCATATCAAAAGCTGGAGCTCCAAATCCCAAATGGTAATCTTTGCTTCCCTATAGACATAAATACTGTTAAGCTGTGACTACATTTTGTTGGCACTATAAGAAACTAAGCAAAGTAAAAAAAAAAAATTCCCTTAGACAAGCTACCAGTATTCCAGGAAACTCACCTGACATGCTGAAATAAGCTAAGAGTGTTCATTTATCCAACAAACATTTATTGACCTGCTAACTGGTAAGCACTGTACAAGGTGCCACATATGGATTCAACAGTAAATCTGCTATGCATATCTGAGATTTTTTTTAACGTCCTGGATAAATTTAAGAATCTGATATATAGACCCTCTCCCAGAGGGATGGGTAGTGGGGAAAGCATATTCAAACCATGTACATGCACATGTTCTGCATACAATTTCGGGAAAGCTCTAGATCCTCCAAAGCCAATTCACATACCGAGAGTTTATATATGTAGCAATCCTACAGATTCCATTGCCCTCTGCCCAAGCAATAATCTAACATGCTGCTGTATTTTGGGTTTTTTATTTAAATTAAATTCAGGTAGGTTAGAGGCACCTGAGTGGCACAATCAGTTCAGCGTCTGACTTGGTTTCGGCTCAGGTCATGACCTCACGATCCTCTAATCAAGCCCCATGCTGGGCTCTGTGCTTAGTGCAGAGTCTGCTTACAACTCTCTCACTCTCTCCCTCTGCCACCTCTCCATTCTCTCTCTCTCTAAACTATATAAATCTTTTAAAAAATCAATTGATTAATTAAAGTCAGTTATGTTCTAGACAGAAGCCTCTTGATTAGAACTGGTTGCAAAATGAAGCTCCCAAAGGCAGGGCAAGATGGCAGGTGATCTCAGCCCCTTCCCAACCTTAGCGAGCTTCCTGAAGTAACTCACAGAAATTACATAAATAATTTTAATACAGTTTTTAGAAACCTTCCCTAACTTGATTAATCAACTTAGAACACTTTCTATTTCAGAGGTTTTACTCATTTAAGGCACTTCTGCATTTTCAACATACAGATAACAATCTAGATATGATGTAGAATCTTCAGGGAAAAATCAAACCAAGGTATCCAATTCCACACAGAAAGAGAATGCCAAATTGACATTTAAAATACCTGTTTTTACAAAGGACACTTTGGGGGTTTTTTCAATTAATTATCCTGCTCTCACTGCTTTATATATTACAGATTACTAGAATTCATAATTGAATAATATGTAGATGTCACCAGGAGGTGCTAAACCTCCTATTCGCCTACTTGGAATTGCCTGTCTCAATAAGAATGACACTAGCATTTTCTCTCTGATTAGAGACACTATAGATTTGCAGTCGCCTCCATGTAATATAAATCAATAAAGAATAATTTTCCAGGCAGTAAATCAATTGTCAGTTCACAGACCCAAATACCCCTGTGCAGGATTTATTGAAAAAATGAATGGCAGTCTTGTTAGGAGATGTACAGCATGCTTTATAGGGACATAATAGTGTAAACCCCAGACTATTACATTCACTACAGTGAGGAATCCAACAGAAATAACCCTTTCCTTCCCATGACACATACTCAACTGGGTTTTTCAATGACAAAATGAAAAAACTTAAAAAACAACAGAACAGTAACATATCTCTGTAGTAGGGTGGGTATACCAGTCTTAGGAACACTTGGGAACACTTTCTGCACTTTGGGTGTGGTGGACCTGAATAGGAAAAATAGGAGAAGGAGAAAGACAAGCTATAAGGAATGAAAAAATAGGAGAAGGAGAAAGACAAGCTATAAGGAATGAAAAAATGTCACTTGGCATAATCATATCAAAAGCTGGAGCTCCAAATCCCAAATGGTAATCTTTGCTTCCCTATAGACATAAATACTGTTAAGCTGTGACTACATTTTGTTGGCACTATAAGAAACTAAGCAAAGTAAAAAAATGAATAGTTAATTTTCTTAATCTTGCCATCCAATAGCATCCATTAGTCAAGAGCAGTTTTTGAATTCTTGTGATATGGCTAGTCTAAATTGACATGTGATATAAGTATAAATAAACACTAGATTCTGAGGTACCTGGGTGGCTCAGCCCATTATGCATCCAACTTGATTATGGCTCAGGTCATGATCTCAGGGTCATGGAATGGTGCCCAACTGCACTGAGAATGGAGACTGTTTAAGATTCTTTCCCTCTCCTCTACCCCTCCCATTCCTCCCATGCATGCACACTCTCTCTCTAAAAATAAAAAAATAAGTATTTAACAAAAACACTGGGTTTCAAAGACTTAGTACAAAAATTGATTTTAATTTTTTATCTGTTTTATGTGACTACTAGAAAATTTAAAAGCACTTATGTGGTTCACATAACTATTTCTATCATACAGCACTATTCTGCACAGTAAAGTGGCTCAGGTGACAGACTGAAAAATTTTATCATGGTCAGCCAACAATGCACCAGCAAATCCTCAGAGAACTAGATATTTAAGTAAGGGAATGACAAAATAAGACTCCACTTTTTTTTTTTTTTTTTAGATTTTTTTTTTAATTTATTTATTTGAGAGAGAAAGACAGTGAGAGAGAGCATGAGTGAGGAGAAGGTCAGAGAGCGAAGCAGACTCCCCATGGAGCTGGGAGCCTGATGTGGGACTCGATCCCAGGACTCCAGGATCACGCCCTGAGCCAGAGGCAGTCGTCCAACCAACTGCGCCACCCAGGCGTCCCAAGACTCCACTTTTTAAAAGAGAACAGTAGGTAGTTCCTCTAAAGAAGTGGGAGAAGACAATAATCGGATGTTCATGAGCAGGAAGACTGGTCCCCACTGGCCATACAGTAATATTTAAAGTGTTGTCAAACAAAACTAAAGAACCTGAAAGAAGAGAAGTAACAGACCTGCTAATGGTGACATAACCAGATTTCAACAAATGAGAGGTATAAGAAAGAATAAACCAAAAAAATTTTGATTAATGCCCTACGAAGATACAAAAGTTATCAAAAGTTATCTTTGGTTTGGGGCGCCTGTGTGGCTCAGCTGATTAAGTGTCTGACTCACTTAAGTCATGATCCCAGTGTCCTGGTATTGAGCCCTATGTTGGGCTCTGCACTCAGCATGAAGTCAGCTGCAGATTCTCTCTCCCTCTCCCTCTGCCCTCCTACTTGTGCTCCCTCTCTTTCTCAAATAAATAAATGTATCTTTTTTTAAAAAAATTTCTTGGGGTGCCTAGGTGGCTCAGTGGGTTAAGCCTCTGCCTTCAGCCCAGGTCATGATCTCAGGGACCTGGGATCGAGCCCCTCTTCAGGCTCTCTGTTCAGCAGGGAGCCTGCTTCCCCCCTCTCTCTCTCTGCCTGCTGCTCTGCCTACTTGTGATCTCTTTCCCTCTGTCAAATAAATAAATAAAATCTTTAAAAAAAAAATTTCTTCAGTTCAATAGCTACAAGTAGCCTCATTCATTACTAGATGCTCAGAATCTTACACAAGGCCTGACTCTGGAAAACACTCAATTAATACTTGCTAAACTAAAGAATGAATTAAATGATTAAATATGGAAAAAGAAAAGATCTAATGCACCTAAATTATGATGCAAATGCAAAAAAGAAAAAGAAATATATTAATTTTTCTACTGCACTAAACTAGAAATATCCATGAAGCAGAGTGGAGACACTGGAACTCTAAATAATGAAGAAGGAAATGCAGAAACAAAGTAGAAGACATTTTTAGACATGAAAGTAAAGAAAAATTAAAATGAAGTCCCACATCGGGCTCTCTGCTCGGCAGGGAGCCTGCTTCCTCCTCTCTCTCTCTGCCTGCCTCTCTGCCCACTTGTAATCTCTCTCTGTCAAATAAATAAATAAAATCTTTAAAAAAAAATGTATAATAGCATTAGTGAATCCTAAATTGGGGGAAAGTAATGAGAATTTTAAGATATTATAAGATATAGGGTGACAGAGTCTAGAAAAATTGCTACCATTCTGTGGCTGAATAAGGCAAGTCATAGCTTTTTGAATCTCAAATTTTGAATTTGTATAATGAAGCTTTGGAATTAACCTAAAATTCCAATAGTCTATAATATCAGTGATATGAGGCAAATCAAAGGATGCAACCAACTATTCCCAAATCCACAGAAAATCCTTTGAGAGATTTAACATCAAGGAGAAAATATATATACAAACTTAAGTGTTTCTCAATCAGGGGTGATATTACTCAGGGGACATTTGGCATTATCTGGAGAGGTTCCAGGTTGTCACTCTTAGGGAGTGCTACTGGCATCTAGTGGGTAAAACCAGAAATGCTGCTAAACATCCTACAATGCACAAGACAGTACCCCAAAACAAAGAATTACCTGGGGTAAAATGTTCATGATGCAATGGTAAGAAATCGTAATCTAGAGTAATATATAAATAATTTTCACAGAAACCAGTAAGGCAGAATAAGAAAATACAACAAATTTCAAAGTCCTGTACCAATAGTACAAATGAGCTATTAGTATAAATCTTGGGCTTAAAAAAAAAAAAGAAAGAAAGAACACCTAAATTCATCATTCATCCCTGGTCCTCCTCTCTCAATATCACTTCTGAAGTTTTGCTAGAATTTTTCTTAAGAAATCACCATCCCTAAGAAAATGAGAAAAATAATTCAAATTTATATGGGAGATATATGCACATTTTATGCAGAGGAAGTAAAAATTGTGCTTTATTCTATTATGAATAAAAAGATTTGTCATAAATTTAGACTGGGTTCATTTCTTTATGTTTAATAAAGCCTACACACAAGCACCCGAAGAGAAAGTAGATAGAAATTGTAGCCATTAAAATATTTACACTTCCAAGTAACCTAAAGTGGTAAGAAATATAGGCTTAATTATCTTCTCAGATTTTCAGTTAGCACATGAATTTGCAGTCCTACTATACTTGAAAAATAGAGAACACATTCAATACCAAATTTAAATCTATTGCTCTTAAAATACCTTCCTTTGGGCTGCAAACTATAATCAAGTATTCTGTATCACCATGAGTTTCAGTACATTAATATGATATAAAATATGCTTTAAAGATATATCCATGATTTATAATAATTGCAACTCTCAGAAACTAATAGCCAGAAGCATTTGACTTTTACCTTCAAATATCCTCTCTCAAATCCAGTTAAGATACTGAATCAGCATAAGAGCTTCTATACTAAGATTTTAAAAGTAATCATCATTTTTTAGAGAATTCTATTATGTTAATACTTGATATGTTACTTTTCCCAGGTAACATATTTTTATTTTGATAGGAATCTATTAAGAATATGCTTCAGTAGGAAAAAAAAAAAAAAGAATATGCTTCAGTAGAATTCTAGTGGAGTTATTTTCAGGAACCCAAAGCTATGAAGCATACACTATATGGGTGAGTGGAGGGGAAGGGAAGGGAAAGGCAGACGTTTTTAGAGTATCTCACCATTTAGTTTCTTGAGGCTGTTTACAAATACCACAAAACTGTGTGGCTTAAAACAACAGAAATCTACTCTTTCACATTTATGAACACTAGAAGTCTGAAATCAAGGAATCAGGCTTGAGGAACAATTTGTCCTTTACCTCTATCCTAGCTTCTGGTGGCTGTCACAATCCTTGGCACCATTTGCCATTACCTGTCTTATAGCTACATTTAACTCCAGTATCTACCTCCAGCTTTATATGGTCTTCTCTGTTATCTCTACCTCTTTTGTGCCTGTCCTCTGCCTCCGTGTCCACTGCTCTTTTAAGGGCAACAGTAATTGAATTTAGGGCCCACCCTAATTCTAGGATAATTTCATCCTTAGATGCATCATTCATTGTATCTATATTTTTAGATTCGTAACTAATTATAGCTGCAAAGTCCCTATTTCCAAATAAGGTCACATTCTGAGGTTCTGAGTGGATGTGAATTTTAAGGAGATACTGACCCACTACACACACTCACCATACTTTATTTGTGGTCAACTATTTTATTTAAATAAGCTTGTGTCTCCTTCTCTCTTTTCCTTGTGACACAAAACCTGTAATTATATATACTAACTCTCCCCAAGGAACCACTGTCTCATCTATACAATGGCACTGGCATCAACAGATGTCAATGAAAGAATCCAAATTGACCTGGAATAAATACAGTGGTCATTGTACCAGCTTGGGCTTTTCAAAAACTACCTGACCATCAGGTAAATGATGTAACTTCTTTTTTTTTTTTTTTTTTTAAAGATTTTATTTTATTTATTTGAGAGAGAGAGACAGTGAGAGAGAGAGAATGAGCGAGGAGAAGGTCAGAGAGCGAAGCAGACTCCCCATGGAGCTGGGAGCCTGATGTGGGACTCGATCCCGGGACTCCAGGATCACGCCCTGAGCCGGAGGCAGTCGTTTAACCAACTGCGCCACCCAGGCGTCCCAATGATGTAACTTCTTAATGTCTGTGTTACCAGGAAGATTAAACGAATTAACCATGATACAGTATACTTGGAGTTTGATCCTAAACTCTTCCGCTGAATGGCAGCTATCAAACAGATGAATTAAGCAAATTCCCTTAATCTCGGGTCCTTTATTTATAAAACAAGAATAATGCTGTATTGATTTTAATGATAAAATAAAAATCCAGCAAATGAATATGCCTACTACAATAGATCCAGTGGTTAGCCAAATGACAAGTTTTATTTGGCCAGCACAATGGACTTCATTTTTACTTGAATTTAAATAACTTTAAGCACAGAAGGCATTTTTACTTTGCCACTGGCACCACGACTCCACTGCCGTAAGCTGAGTTTATCTATACTGGCAAGCCTATGAGTTTGTTACTGTAAGGTAGATAAATATTAAATACTCAGTAAATGAAAATGGTATCAGAGGCTACCTGCCCCGATACTGACCATCCAATCTAGCAAAAAGCAATTCACTACCTAGAGGGAGAGCTAATTCCATGGTTGTTGCTTTTTTTCTTAAATAATTCCATTTCCTAGTAAATTCTTCCTTCCATTTCTGTAAGTTTTAGTCAATGACCTTAGTTTTTACTCCTAAAACAACATTAAATAAATCTAATCCACAAGGGCACCTGGGTAGCTCAGTCAACTAAGCCACAGGTTCTTGGTTTTGAAATCTCAGATCATGATCTCAGGGTCATGAAGAGTCCCATGTCCAACTCCGTGCTCAGCTCAGAGTCTGCTTGAGATTCTTCCCCCTTCCTCTCCCTCTCCCTCTGTTCCTTCTCCTGATGGACTCTCCCTCTCCCTAAAATAAATAAAATCTTGTAAAAAAAAAAATCTAATCCTGTATCAACTGTTTTTCATTTATATGAACACATCACTGTGACTTCCCAATACATGAAATAATTTCTATGACAGCATTCAAAGGCATAATTATAAATTACAATTAAGATACATCATTAAACCATTCATCTTACTGCTGTCAAAAAACAGCCCAAGGAAATTTTTATGCCATGAGATGATTATATTCTTAGCTTATAAACAATCAGCCCTCCTTTGGTTTTTTGACTTTGTGAGATATGATGTGAAAACCCCCAAAAATCCCTCCCAATGTTTACTAGAAAAAGGAGAATACTATACTCCTCTGCAAATTTAACAAGGGTTCTTTGTCCATTTCTTAGGCCCAAGGATCACAGAATCAGATGAATGAGCAATTTTGCTTATGAAAATATGAATATAAATATAAATATAAAATAATGAAAATATTTTTTTAATATTTTATTTTTTATAAACATATATTTTTATGCCCAGGGGTACAGGTCTGTGAATCGCCAGGTTTACACACTTCACAGCACTCACCAAAGCACATACCCTCCCCAATGTCCATAACCCCACCCCACTTCTCCCAATGAAAATACTTTTTTTTAATTTTTTTTCCTTTTACTTGACAGATAGAGATCACAAGCAGGCAGAAAGGCAGGCAGAGAGAGAGAGAGAGAGGAGGAGGAGGAAGCAGGCTCCCCAACGAGCAGAGAGCCCAATTTGGGGCTCAATCCCAGGACCCTGAGATCATGACCTGAGCGGAAGGCAGAGGCTTTAACCCACTGAGCCACCCAGGTGCCCTATGAAAATAATTTTTAAACCAATCCTAATTACTTTCAGATTTACTAATAGAAATTGTCACTTTCTCCCTACCATCTCACCTCCAGGCCACCTTTCCAGCTCTAGAAGCCCTTACCAAAAAACTGAAGTCTGGGTACACTGAAAATGCTAAGTTGAAACTACTAACCAATGGCTCATATGTCAGGAGTCTAGAGAATTTGACAGGAGCTCTGAATCAGCCTTGGTATTCCTAGTATTTAGAATGCATGAGAAAAAAATGCATGAGAAAGAACAGCAGCTTCTCATGCAAAGGCTGTAATTGCCAAATGACCAGATGTCAATAGAGTCAGCTCCCAAGAATGGCTATAGGAATTCTATGGAATGTCGAGATACTTATTTTGCTGACAGCAAAATAAACTACTGTCACCAAGTGCTTGAAATCAGGCCCTGTAGAAGTTAATACTCTTTAAAGATATGGCAATCCACAGTGCTATAGTTAATGTACATTAACTACTGGTGATAGGAAAGACAAGGATGGGGCCATTGCTAGTAATTAATAAAGTATGTAATATTTATATTTCTTTGCTATTTCTCCATTCAAACAATGATAAACTTACCCAACTAATCCTGATTGATGAAACGATTGTATTTAAAGTCTTCTAAAGCAAAAGTCTATAGTTAGTTGGACTCCATTAATATATCAATTACAAATTTAGAAAGATTCTGTAAGCCAAAGGTTTTTTAACTATTTTTTAAATAGTTAATTAAATGTTTAAATAATTTTTAACTATTTTTTTAAAAACCTACAGAAAAACTCCAATGTGCATTATACACAAATATAACAAATATAGTAAAGTGGTGCCAGGGTTGTGGGGGAGGACAAAAATAATTAGTAATCTTAGCCATCGAGGATAAGAGGTGGTGGAATTTGGATTTCATAAGGCACCTTTCAGATAACCAAAGATTTATAATATAGAAGGTAAGATGGTTATCAACTTCATATGGCATGATTACCACAGTTCTGCTCAAGACAGCATTTTCCAAAGTCATCCTATCCAACTGGACATTCTGGCATCAGGTCAGCCTTTCCTATATTGGCAAATTGAAGACATTCTCAAAACTTCCTGACCCTTGTTGCCATATAATTTCTCATATATTTATAATGGCTAGTCAAGTTAGTCCACATGATAACCAAATTTTATTATATGTAATAACTAAATCCATATAACTAAGCCTTAAAATCCCTCATGTTTAAGAAGTCCAGTTCAATAAAAGTGAGCTTCCTGCAACTTGCTGGTTGATACTTGATACATTTATATTTAGTTTTTAGAATTAAGAGAGCCTTATTAAGCAAATATAGCAAAGTAGGCAAATATAAGCAAATATATTTTAAGAGACTTTAAGACATTAAAGTAATAAATGTACAGTCATAGTATTATTTCTTAAGGACACAAAAAGAAAATTATAATTAAAATATATTTAACCAAAATTATTCCTCACTTCCATTATGCTGGTGAGCCGTGAGAGTCCCTAAGTCTGAAATAAAGGAATAAAACAAATGGCTATACTTGGTAATTATGGTTAAGAATTTATAGGCTTTTAGAAAATTATATACATTCCAGTTTAAAACTCTGAATCCATAATCCAAAGACAAGATGAATCAACCATAAAATCATATTAAACAGTATTTAATAAAAGTCAACACTGGATAAGAGATAGAATAATCAAGAGATTAGACCCCAGTAGCAAGAGGCTAGGAGTAGCAGGAGGCTAGGACTAGAAAAGGTGGACCAAAGGTGCAAGTTGGGGCATCTACTATCATGGCCATAGCCTCTGAATATGAAGAAAAATCATACTCAAGGTAAAATCTTGTGTCTACACAAAAACCTGCACATGTATATTTGTAACAGTTTTACTCAAAACTTGGAAGCAACAATAATGTCCCTCAGTAGAGATAAGTAGGATAAATAGGATAAATTAACTATGGTATTTATAAATATTTATAAATAAATAATGGAGTATTATTCAGTGCTAAAAAGAAATGAGCTGGGATGCCTGAGTGGTTTAGTTGGTTAAGCATCTGCCTTTAGCTCAGGTCATGATCCCAACGTGCTGGGATCGAGTCCCACATCAGGTTCCTTGCTCTACAGAGAGCCTGCCTCTGACTGCTGCTCCCCCTGCTTGTGCTCTTTTTCTCTCTCTGTCACTCTCTCTCTCAAATAAATAAATAAAATCTTGAAAGAAAGAGAAAGGATTTAAAAAGAAAGAAAAAGAAAAAAAAAAAGAAAGAAATGAGCTATCAACCAATAGAAGGCCTTAAATGCATCTTACCAAGTGAAAGAAGCCAATCTGAAAAGTCTACATACTGCAAGATTCCAACAACATGACATTTTGAAAAAGGCAGAACTATGGCAACAGTAAAAAGATCAGCGGTAGGCCGAGGTGGGGGAAGAGAGGGGTAAATTGGCAGAACACAGGCTTTCTAGGGAGTGAAACTAATCTGTATCATACTGCAAATGGTGGATACATGTCATTACACATTTGTCTAAACCCCCAGAATTTGCAACATCAAGAGTAAGCCCTAATGTAGACTAAGGATTCTGGGTGATAATGATGTTTCCGTATAGGTTCATTACTTGTTGGACATGTATACCTCTGGTGGGGAATGTTCTTAACAGGGGGAAGAAGTCTACACGTTTAGTGCAGGAAGTATATGAGAAATCTCGTACCTTCCTCTCAGTTTTAAAACTAAAGAGTAAAATCTATTTAATTTTTTAAAAAAGGAAATAAAGATGTTTTCAGACACACAAGAGTTGAAAGAATCTATCACCAACAAAACTGTACTATAAGAAATGTTACAGAAAATCTTTTCAGCAGATATACTGGTAAATGATACCAGACGGAAGGAGAACCTACTACATAAATGAATGGGAAATACCAGAAATGACAGCTACATGGATAAACAGGCCATCTCCTATTATTTATCTACATAGATAATAACTGACTGCCTAACAAAATAATATTTACCAATGTAGCATGAGATTTATAACATACTAAAAAAGTAAAAGATATGACCAAAAATATCACAAAGGCTGGGAGTCAAAAATGGAAATATACTATTGTAAGATTCCTATATTATATGTGAAGCAGTATAATATCATTTGAAGGTAGACTGTGATTAAACATGGATATCATAAATCCTAAAGTAACCATTAAAAGAACAAAGCAAAGAATCATAGCTAATACATCAACCAAGGAGACAAATGAGAATCATACATCCTATCTAACTAGAGAAAGAAAGAATAGGTGGGACAAGGGGAAGATGGTACATTTTGGGACACCTGGGTGGCTAAGTCAGTTAAGCATCTGCGTTCAGCTCAGGTCATGATCCTAGGGTCCTGGGATCAAGCCCCAGTTCGTGCAACTTAATCAGCAGGGAGTCCGCTTCTCCTACTCCTGCTGCTGCTCCCCCTGCTTGTGCCCTCTCTCTGTCAAGTAAATAAATAAAATCTTAAAAAAAAAAAAAATGTTGTACATTTAAACTTTATCAACAATAACATAAGGATATAAATACCTTAAATACTCCAATTAAAAGTCAAATTTCGTCAGACTGGAGACCAAAGCAAAACTCAATTATGTCCTTCTTATAGGAAATACACTTCAAATATAAAGACGCTAATAAGTTAGGGGCGCCTGGGTGGCTCAGTTGATTAAGCAACCAACTCTTGATTTTGACTGAGGTCTGGATCTCATGGTCATATGATCAAGCCCGCATCAGGCTCTATGATTAGAGCAGAGTCTGCTTGAGATTGTCTCTCTCCCTCTGCCTATCCCCCTGAGTGCACTCTTCCTCTCTCTCTCTCTCAAATAAATAAACATTTTTAAAAAGACATTAATAAGTTAAAAGCACCAGATATAAAATCAATATACAAAATCCACTGCATTTCCATATACTAATGAAGTGGCAAAAGGAGAAATTAAGAAAACAATCCCATTTACAATTATACCAAAAATAATAAAATATCTAGGAATAAACTTAACTAAAGAGGTGAAAGACCTATATTCTGGGAACTATAAAATGCTGATGAAAGAAACTAAAAACAACAGAAACAAATGGAATGATATTCCATGCTGATAGACTGAAGAAAAAATATTATTAAAATGTCCCTCTTAAATTGTTGGTGGGAAAGCAAGTTGGTGCAGCCACTTTGGAAAACAATGTGGAGATTCCTTTAGAAATTAAAAATAGAGCTATACTATGACCCTGCAATTGCACTACTGGGCATTTACCCCAAAGATATAGATATAGTGAAAAGAAGGGCCATCTGTACTCCAATGCTCATAGAAGCAATGGCAACAACTGCCACACTGCAGAAAGAGCCAAGATGCCCTTCAACAGACAAATGGATAAAGAAGATATGGTCCATATATACAATGGAATATTACACAGCCATCAGAAAGGATGAAAACCCAACTTTTGTATTAACATGGACAGGACTGGAGGAGATTATGCTGAGTAAAATAAGTGAAGCAGAGAAAGTCAATTATCATATGGTTTCACTTACTTGTGGAGCATAAGGAATAACACGGAAGACATTAAAGAGGGAAAGAAAAAGTGAATTGAGGTAAATCAGAGGGGGAGACAAAGCATGAGAGACTGTGGACTCTGAGAAACAAACCGAGGGTTTTGGCGGGAGGAGGTGGGAGGATGGGTGAGCCTGGTGGTCAGTACTAAGAAGGGCACATATTGCATGGAGCACTGAGTGTGGTGCATAAACAATGAATCTTGGAACACTGAAAAAATAAAATTTAAAAAATAAAACAAAATGTCCCTACTGCCCAAAGCAATCTACAGATTTAATGCAATCCCTATCAAAATACCAACAGCATTTTTCACAAAACTAGAATAAACAATTGCAGAATTTGTATGGAACCACAGAAGACCCTGGATAGCTAAAGTAATCTTGAAAAAGAAAAGCAAAGCTGAGGGCATCTCAATTCTGACCTTCGAGTTACATTACAAAGCTGTAATAATCAAAACAATAATGTACTCATGCAAAAATAGACACAAAGATCAAAAGAACAGAACAGAGAACCCAGAAATAAACCCACAATTATATGATCAATTAAACTCCAACAAGGAGATAAGAATATGCAATGGGAAGAAGAAAGTCTCTTCAACAAATAGTGCTGGGAAAACTGGACAGATACATGCAAAAGAATGAAACTGGACCACTTTCTTACACCATACACAAAAATAAGGCCAAAATAGATTAAGGACATAAATGTGAGACCTGAAATCACAAAAATCTGAGAAGAGAATACAGACAGTAATTTCTCTGACATCAGCCACAGCAACAATTTTCTAGATGGGTCTCCTGAGGCAAGGGAAACAAAAGCAAAAATAAACTACTGGGACTACACCAAAATAAGAAGCTTTTGCACAGCAAAGGAAACAATCAACAAAACTAAGACAACCTGCTTAATAGGAGGAAGTATTTGCAAATGACATATCCAATAAAGGGTTAGTCTCCAAAATAAAGAATTTATAAAACTCAACACCCAAAAACAAATAATCCAATTAAAAATGGGCAGAAAAGATGAACAGATATTTCTCCCAAAAAGACATGCAGATGGCCAAGAGGCACATGAAAAGATGCTCAACATTATTCATCACCAGGGAAATGCAAATCAAAAGCAAAATGAGCTATCACATCATACATGTCAGAATGGCTAAAATAAAAAACACAAGAAACAATGAGTGTGGCAAGGATGTGGAAAAAAAGGAACATCTGTATACTTTTGACAAGACAACCTGGTGCAGCCAGTCAGGAAGACAGGATGGGGGCGCCTGAAAAATTAAAAATAGAAATACCCTATGATCACATTACTGGGTGTTTAGCCAAAGAATACAAAAACTCTAATTCTAAAGGATATATGCACTCCTATGTCAGCATTACTGACAAAAGCCAAGTTATAGAAGCAGCCCAAGTTCCAGTACCACTGATAAATGAATGAACAAAGAAGATGTGAGATACACACATATATACTCACATACAAATATACATATACATACAATGGAATTCAGCCATAAGAAAGAATGAAATCTTGCCATTTGCAACAACATGGATGGACCTAGACAGTATAATGCTAAGTGAAATAAGTTAATCAGAGAAAGACAAATACCATATGATTTCACTCATTATGGAATTTAAGAGACAAAACAAATGAGCAAAGAAAAAAGGATAAACCACAAAACAGACTTGTAACTGTAGAGAACAAACTGATGGTTACCAAGAGAGGAGGTGGGTGGAGGGATGGATTAAATGCATGATGGGGATTAAGGAAGGCACCTGGGATGCGCACCCGGTATTGTGCATAAGTAATGAAAGCATCTAACAAAACTAACAAAACTCACTCAAGAAGAAATAGATGACTTCAATAATCTGTTAAAGAAATTTAATCTATAGCTAAAAATCTACCTAGAATGTAAACACTAGTCACAGATAGCTTCTTTGGTAAATTGTACCAATTAAGGAACAATAAAAATTCCACATAAAATCTTCAAAAAATTAAACAAGAAGGAATACTTTGCAGCTCAAATTATGAGGTCAGAACTCCCTGATACTAAAAACTGAAAGACATTATAAACCAATATCTCTCATGATAATAGATGCAAAAATCTTCAACACAGTATGATCATTAACGTTTCTCAGAATATATAAGAAGAGTAACAGAGATGACCAAATACCCTACTGTCTTAAGGTTCACAAATCAATCAACGTAACCTACCATATTAACATTATAAGGAACAACAACAAGAACACATGATCTTAACCACTGATGCGGAAAAATCGTTTGACAAAACCCAACACCCACTCCGAATAAAAACTCTCAGAACTAGAAAGAGACAACTTCCTCCACGTTTTTCAAGAGCAACTACAAATAACCTGAAGCTAACACTACACTTGATAGTGAAAGACCAAATGCCTACTCAGATGAGGAGAAGGATGTCCATTCTCATTATTTGTCTTCAACAGTGTATTAGGGGTTCTAGGCAGTGCAATCAAGGAAAGGAAAGAAATAAAAGCATCAAGATTAGGGGGAAATAAAACATAAAAACCCTTTATTCAGTCAACATTATCATGTATAAAAAATATCTAATGAAATCTACAGAAAGCTACTAGAATAAGTGAGTTTATTGAAATGCTGGTTAAAGATCAATATGTAAAAACCAACTACATTTTATTTACTATCAACTTGTTGAGAAATTGTATTTATTTACTATCAATAAATGATCAGAATCTGAAATTTTATGATATTAAAAATACCATTTATAATATCATGAAAAGTATGGAATATTTAAGGGTAAATCTGACCTAAGATGTAAAAAGGTCTATACACTGAAAACTAAGCAATGCAACATAGTACTTAAGTCCCAGCCAGAACAATTACACAAGAAAAAAAAAAAAAAGAATCCAAATTGGAAAGGAAGAAGTAAAACTGTCTCTATTTGCAAATATGAAATTATATACATCATAGGTACATATATATAACCCTAAAGATTCCATCAAAAGAACTGGTAGACCTAATTGACAAATTCTGTAAAGCTGGAGGATACACAACGGATATATAAAAATCAGATGTGCTGGAACACCTGGGTGGCTCAGCAGGGAGCCTGCTTCCCCGCTCCCCTCCCTCTGCCTGCCTCTCTGCCTACTTGTGATCGCTGTCAAATAAATAAATAAATAAATCTTTAAAAAAAAAATAAGATGTGTTTCTACTCAACAATAAAAAGTAGTACCTAGTGTTAAACACTGTAACCTGGATAAATCTTAAAACAAATATGAAACCATGGGCACCTGGGTGGCTCAGTGGGTAAAAGCCTCTGCCTTCAGCTCAGGTCATGATCCCAGGGTACTGGGATAGAGCCCCACATTGGGCTCTCTTCTCAGCAGGGAGCCTGCCTCCCCCCATCCTCACTCTCTCTGCCTGCCTCTCTGACTACTTGTGATCTCTGTCTGTCAAATAAATAAATAAAATCTTTTTTTTTAAATGTTTAAAAAAAAAAAAATGAAACCAGACAAGAAAGCGCACATAATACACGATTTCATTTGCACTGACTTCCAAAAAAGGCAAATGTATACTGACAGAAAACAGATTCATGTCTGCCTTTGGGGGTGTGGGGAGAAGGAGAGGGATTCAAGGAATTATAGGAATGAGGAAATTTTTAAGAGTGATGAATACTTTCATTATTTCTGTTGTGATGGCTTCACTGGCATATAAATATACCCCAATGTATCGAGTTTTATACTTTATTACGTGGCTTACATCAATTAAGCTTTAATGAAGTTACTTTTAAAATTAACCAAAAGCAAAGAGACAAAAGTTTCAATGAAAGTTAATTTACCAGAAAGTATTATAACCAACATCTGGAAATAAGCCAGAATTAGATTAAAATACAATTTTTTAAAAGATTTTATTTATTTATTTGACAGAGAGGGATCACAAGTAGGCAGAGAGGCAGGCAGGGGGGGACAGAGATGGGGAAGCAGGCTCTCAGCTGCACAGAGAGCCCAATGCGGGGCTCAATCCCAGGACCCTGAGATCATGACCTAAGCCAAAGGCAGGGTTTCAACCCACTGAGCCACCCAGGCGCCGCCAGAATTTTTTTTAATTGATGAAAATGTTAAAAGGCAATAGTTCACTTATATTTACTTTTAAAGATTATTCTATTAGAAAAATCTGCTCCATCCAAATAGGGCTTCAAAAATCCTACTACAATTATACAACACTAGTTATTTTCACAAAATCAAAATCTGGTTTTATAGCCTAACAATTACAATACTTTACTCTTGGCTTCTGAGTATTAACATACATTTCATAAATTTCATACTAGTTTGTAAATACAATTCCAACCCATATATTTCATTTTTAGTAAGTATTTTGTATCAGGGGAAATCTTAAGTATAAGCACCTAACATTTCATAATACAGATTATGGGGTTTTTTTTAAGATTTTATTTATTCATTTGACACCAGATTATGTTTTAAATAGTGTAAGAATTCAATTTCCAGGGTTAAAACCATCATTTAATATAAAGTGAGTACAAACAAACCTCACAGTCTCTCACCACATTTCTGTATTTTATAGAGACAGAAAAATGGTTATGCAGTGCAAAGATTCCCAAAGGTAAAATTCATCTCTCTTATAAATTTCCAGGTACTTAATATGTACTTTTTATATGAAATATTGTGGGCTAGGGGGTATAACGTATATTCAGTGGTATAATGTATTCTCTGCCCTCAAGGAGTTTATAATCTAACAGAGGAAATAAGATTAACACAAAATAGTAAAATCAACAGGTGACAGACAAAAATGAGTAATGTAATTAAGTGACCAAGGAGTAGTATTTATGAGTTTAGAGAAGCACATAATTTGGGATGATTTCTAGATGATGATGAGATGAAAGTTTATCATACTGTACCACAACTGTTTATTTACTTATCAGATTGATTCCCCGTTACAATGTTAAGCTCCTTGAAAGCAGAGATCCTCTTATTATATGAGTTAAGCACAAAGCTCATGCCTGCAAAGGTATGCACTCAATACATAGATGGTAAATAATATATATATAAAAAAAACAGAACAAACTTTAAAAACTTAGGCAAGGAGGATCTAAATACAAAAATAAGAAAATTCAATTTTTGGCAGAGCTAGTAGTATTAAGCAAAAGCATATGGGTGGAAAAGTAAGAATGATTCTACAACAGTAGGTTAAGCCAACATACATGAAGAAAAAGCAGATAAAATTGAAATGGGATAGTTAGTACAACCTCAACTGAGACTGAAAATTTAAGTCCAATTAGGAAACTGAAATAATGCACACATAACCCAAAGAAGACCTAAGCCAAGATATGGGTAGTGGAAAAGGAAACTACTTATAACCCAACATCCATTAGAAAAAAAAAATGTACTTGCTTCAGTAGTACACACTAAAATTAGAATGATACAGAGATTAGCACGGCTGCTCAGCAAGGATGACATGCAAATTCATGAAACATTACACAGTTTATTTAAAAAAAAAAAAAAGTGCCAGCATATGTTGACCTTGTTAGAGAGAGACTAAAAAAGTGTGGAAAGTAAGGGTGACCAAGCCTTCAACTTTGGGTAATAGGAAACATAGTGGTGCATTTTCAACACAGGATGGGGGGTTAATTTTGACTATTAATCAAATTATAAGTTGTTTTAATATTAAACTTGGATTTTTACCCATCTAACAATAAATTTCAAGGAGAAAGTATGAGATTTTCAGACAGACCATTGGAGAGATCCAGATTGGATATATTTCCTTTAAAAAAACACTTAATCAGAGCTTTTGGCTGAATCCAAGAGAGCAAATCTGAGCTGTAGGAGATACCAGTTAATTTTTTTTAAGATTGTATTTATTTATTTGACAGAGAGAGAGACACAGCAAGAAAGGGAACACAAGTCCAATGGAAGAACACAAGAATGGGAGAGGGAGAAGCAGGCCTCCCCCCAAGCAGGGAGCCCAAGGTGGGGCTCAAACCTAGGACCCTGGGATCATGCCCTAAGCTGAAGGCAGGCACTAAATGACTAAGTCACCCAGGCACCCAGATAACGGTTAATGTTGAAGGACACTGGAAAAACGAGGAAAAGACCAATGGAAAAAGACACTCAAGATAATGCAGCACCAAAGAGGCTAAAGAGCAATCTTAACTCAAGGGCTGATAATAATGGAGATACTACCAGAAGATTAAGGAGAAGGATTTGACCACCGTGGAAGACACCAATTACCTTTGAGAATCTAAATCAGGTTCTCAATTTTAAAGGAGAACAAATGCTGAAAACTTTGACATAATTTATATAATATGTACATAGTACTACCTCAAGAAGTGTGGATATAAAAAAATTTTAATGCTTAGCAATAAGGAAGTGCATGTGTGTGTGTGTGTGTGTGTGTGTGTGTGTAAAACCAGGAGGGGAAAGGAAGGGCTGGGGAGTGGGAACTGGTCACATTTAAACACAAGAAAATATACTAATAATCAGAATCCAAGAATAAAATAATCAAGCTGGCACACTGAATAACTAGTTGTTGACTTTTAAAAGCATTTCCTTGGGGTGCCTGGGTGGCTCAGTGGGTTAAAACTGCTGCCTTTGGCTCAGGTCGTGGTCTCGGGGTCCTGGGATCGAGTCCCACATCGGGCTCTGCTCAGCGGAGAGCCTGCTTCCTGCCCCCCACCCCTGCCTCTCTCTGCCTGTCTCTCTGCTTACTTGTGATCTCTCTCTCACTATCAAATAAATAAATAAAATCTTTAAAAATAACAATAAGGGGCGCCTGGGGGGCTCAATGGGTTAAGCCTCTGCCTTCGGCTCAGGTCATGATCTCAGGGTCCTAGGATCGAGCCCTGCATTGGGCTCTCTGCTCAGCAGGGAGTCTGCTTCTCCGTCTCTCCCTGCCTGCCTCTCTCTGCCTACTTGTGATCTCAGTCTGTCAAATAAATAAATAAATAATATTTTAAATAAATAAATAAAAATAACAATAAATCTAAAAAAAATAAAATAAAATAAAAGCATTTCCTCAATAGCTCTTTAGACCTGCTCTGTCTAAAATGGTAGGCACCAACTATATGTGGTCATTTAAATTAATTAAATTAAGTTAAAGATTCAGTTCCCACTTCACCCCAGCCGCATTTCAAGTGTTCCACAGCCACATGTCAATAATGGTTATTATATGGGACAATGCATATATTTCCATAATCCCTGAAACTTTTAGTGGACAGCAATGCTTCATGCCACAGCCTTTTGAAAGTATGTAAATTAACTCCAAACATTTCTGAAATGTGCTTGAATTTAATGGAACAATGTATTCATCCTCTTTGGTCCTTCTCGAGGGCAAGCACAAGCATCTAATGCATGCACACTTATAGCATTTTACTGAGAAAGTCATAAATCAAAAATAGAACTCAACTTGCACTGAACCATTAGTTGATTACGAATCCCCAGAAATACGACTGACTGGTGAATGTCTTCTTTTTTAGTTGTTTTTCCTGACACATCAATTCATCAAGCATTTTCAATAAATACAATTCACAGATGGGTTCCACAGATGGGCAGACTGAGGCTTATCATGAGGAACAGTTAATGGGGAACAGCTATGAGGCATGTCAGTTGCTCCAGTGTTTCTCTCTCTGAGGATTCTCTTTCAACAGCCAGAGCTTAGTCAGCTCCCTTTCCGTGTACTTCCAGAGACAGCACTTCCTTTAACCTTTCTGACAGGTATCAAAATCTCACCCATGGGCTCTGTCAAATGCTAGCTAAGAAATCAACCATGGACCAGATACCTCCTATTACATGTGTACTATGTAGGTAGGTAGATATTTCATCTGAGACAATTATCCACTGTACTATTATGGCATAATAAATACCCAGTTTCATACTGCTTTTCTGCCAAGAAATGAAATGAAAACTGCTCAAAAAAGCATCTTCTCCAGTTCCCCGTATTCACTATAAATGTCATTACTCATATTTATCTGTATATGTTTAATACAGTTATATTCCTAAATGCATCCAGAGTGGACTCCAGCAAGTCTTAAAAACAGATGTGAATAATAGAAGGACACACATTTTGAAGGGATAGGAAGAACTAAGAATAATTCCAACCTTCTCTACTTTCACAGTGGAATACTGGATTTTTCTGGCATACAATTCCCAGTGAAGTTCTGTATGGCATTTCAGGAACTTGCAAGGACACAGACTATCAATAGTATTCAACAAATCTGAATTACGCTTCCTGATGATTTTTTTTTTTTTACTTTCCCTTTGTGTCCATTGTGTTGGAGTCACTGCTGAGAGCCAGGGATATATGTGCAGTTACTAACAAAAGGGAATAGCTCCACAATTCACTGGAATCATCTGATTGATCAAGACTTCTCACAAACCCATGTCCAATGACTCATATGATTATCCTCCTAAAATTCTCAAGTATTTCCAAAGATTTCCCTTCCTTCATTCAACACACTCATGAAATTCAACATCCTCCAAGAAGTTTCTGTTTCAGTCAGTGGGTTTAGCAAATTGATATTCTTTGCCCCCTCCCCTACTTCCTGTTATTTCCATTCAGATCACAGCTCAAATACCATCTCCACAATGAGATCTTGCTTGGTTATCCTCTGCCATCAACTGTCACTAAGTCAGGTACATCATCATATTTAATTTTCATCACAGCTTTTGCCACTAGGGGAAATTATCTTTATATAGGTTTCTAATATGTCTGTTTAATATATGTCTTCCCTAAATAGAATTTGATCTTCATGACCAACACTTGTCTGTTTGGCTTAGTGAACTGTGACTGGTACATTAGACATTCAAACAACCATTGGATGAAATTCAATCAATCCTCTAGACCTAAATTTCGGTGCATAGTAAATTCAGGAAATAGAGGTAAACATTAAATAACACCAAGAGGAAACGGGCAAATCAAGAATCTGGGAGATATGGGGCGCCTGGGTGGCTCAGTGGTTTAAGCCTCTGCCTTCGGCTCGGGTCATGATCTCAGCGTCCTGGGATCGAGTCCCGCATCGGGCTCTCTGCTCAGCGGGAGCCTGCTTCCCCCTCTCTCTCTGCCTGCCTCTCTGCCTACTTGTGATCTCTCTCTATCAAATAAATAAATAGAAATCTAAAAAAAAAAAAGAATCTGGGAGATAACACATAGTAAATGTCTTAAACTCTTTAGTAAGTCAATGTTGTGGAGAAAACAAAAGGGGGATTTTGATTTATGGAACTGTTATTTTCTTAGGAATGATAATGAAATTGTGGTAACTTAGGCAAATGTTCTTATTCTTAAGAGATCCAGATTAAATTAAAATTTTTTAATATGTGCAACTTGAACTTTCAATGGAATGTGTGTGTGTGTGTGTGTGTGTGTGTGTGTAGGGAGAGCAAGAAAGAGGAAGTACAGATGGTAAATCTTGAAGGATCTTATATAGGTGCTTATTGTACTTGTCTTCTGACTTATTTGTAGGTTTTATTTTGAAAATTTTCGAAATTGGGAAAAAACATTTGATGAAAGGTAATAAATTTCTACTGATTCTAGTCTACCTAATACCAAATGCTCAGGACCCACTATTCCTCCAATTTATCATGATAAGAATACTTATTCATACTTATTTAATAATCTAAGGCATCTCTCTATTAACTACTATATGTCTGTTATATGTCCTTTATACAATTTGGTTCAAAGATAATCCTTTGAAAAGTAAAAGCCCAGATGTTGGAAATCATGCCAGTCAATTCATTTCCACTGCCCATACTAGAATGCCAAGCAGAGAGATGAATAGCAAATTATATGGGGGAACAAATATATGCAGATCAGTTACCCATTCAGGTTAAGTCATGGAATCTGAGAATCTAGACAGAGATTTTTAAACCAGTCCCAGTAGAGCTGGCCATGAAAAGGAAAGTACTTAACCTATCAAATGAAGTTCAGTTCAGTTCCCAAATGCTTACACTGCAAATTCTGCCAAACCTGCCTCAAATATCATGGTCACTAAAAGGGCATCCTGAGGGCCCAACATGACATACGCAAACTAATGAGTTCCTCGCTTCCTTTGACTTACCCAGATTGCTCACTAGAAAATAAGCTTCAAGAAAAGAAGAGTTTGACTATTTGTTCATGCTTCTGTACTGTCAGTGCCTAAAAAGAAAGTCTAGAATTTATTATATACCCAATAAATATTTGTTGAACGAATTAATGAATCAAATGCCAGCAGAACAACGGTTCTCCAACTTTTGCATATATCAAAATCATCTTGAGCACTTGCTGTAACACAGACTGCTAGGCTCCACTCCCAGAATTTCTGATTCAGTATTCCTAGAATGTGGCCCAGGAACATGCATTTCTAATGAGCTACCATGTAATGCTAATGCAACTGGCCTGGGGACCACATTTTAAGTTGCAGTGCTGTAAGAATTATCTCTTTCAACTTTCCCCCTTGCTTCAGATAGCTGCTACCTCAGAAGCAAACACAGTACTATGCAATCATTTTGTATAAGATACCTAATGCACCTCATTGTTTATTTGACAAATAATCTTCTTACAGTATTACAGAAACATTTAAGCTTGAACTTAAAATTCAGACACTCTCCCATCAATCAGGCCAAATATTTACCATAGGTATTTTACGCCCTGCTAGGGGAAGCTAGAATTCCACATTAGCAGCTCAGAATACTACTCCTCCAGCTCATTTTTGTGCATTTGGAAGAAGGCTGGGAAAATATACACTATCTCTTTGCAGCACAATTGCTCGGTGAAGCATGTCTGCCCCCAGAGAAATCAGGTGCCTCATGCACTGCAGAAATTTATGTTAAAGAAAGTCTGTTTATGAGAGGCGAATGTGTAACCCAAATTTATCTCCCAGTGACAACTTCAGAATCTGAAAATTTCCAACTTCTCCCCTTGTGAGTTACTTGAAATTGCTGTTTTTCAAGTCAAGAACACCTGTTTAGTGTTTTTCTCCTCGCCCTCCCTGGTAAATGGAGCCACTAGGAAAACAGCATCTGAAGGTTTTAATGAATAAGAAACACAAAGTATTGACAGATTTCAGCACATTACACAACCCTTACCCTGTCCCCCTAATGAGGTAGGATCAAAAAGGAAGAAAACAGTTGTGATATTGGGCTCTGGAGTTTGTTTTTAAACTGCTGCAAATGAGCTCAGGTAGAGTACCATTCTACTGGGTACAGTCATAAGCAATTTGCACATTGCTGTGAAATAACATATACAGACATGACTATGGTAAGTGAACAACTAAAGATTTGATGTTCAGCATCAGGCACACTTCCAAATAACTTTCCATCTCAACTATACAACACTCCAGCAATCAAAATTCCACTTGCGCTTTTACCACTGGGTCAGATCTAACTACAAAGAAAAAAAAAATCAAAAAGTCTGAGCCACTTACTGAATCTTATTCTAATTCAATCGTTACTGAGGTCTTACTGTATAGGAATACAGATTCTGAAAACAGAAAAGGAAAATATTAATTACAGCTAGATGGGACCATGAATCATCTGATAAATGGTTATAAAGCACTTATTTTATGCTCGTCATGGACCTAGGTACAAACATTTATTTAATGGCGGCAGTCCCCATTTGTGGGTCTTGATCTAGTCATAAATACAAACAAACAGGTCAATGAATAAATGGATATGTAATTACAAGTCAAGAAAGGTACACAAATGGGATGCCTGGGTGGCTCAGTTTATCTTTTAACAATGAATATAGTAAATAAATAAATAAATCATAAATTTTCTCTCTTGGATTCTTCCTTTTTAAAACCTAAATAATGGGGTACGTAGGCGGTTCAATCAGTTAAGCATCCAGCTCTTGATTTCACTCAGGTCATGATCTCAGGGTTGTGGGATTTGGCCCCAGGTAGGCTCCATGCTCAGCAGAGTCTGTTTGTCCCTCTCCCTCTGCTCCTCTCCCTGCTTTCTCTCTCTCCCTCTCTCTCTCCCAAATAAATAAATTCAAAAAATCTTTTTAAGAAAGCTATTTACACTTCTTATCTAATTTTTAAAATACAAAGATCAGTATGGCTTTCTTATTTGACCCATATGGACACAAATCATGAAAGAAACCTTGACAGAGAGGGTCAATCTTGCCCTCACTTGCAGTGCTTATATAAGCTGCCCTAAGATGCTATGGATATGGGTAATTTAAATTAGTAGAATTCTTATAATACTTTATAATAAGAAGAGGACTCAAGGAACATTTTATATATCACTCAGTTGTTCATTATCTCAAGGGTAAGTATTTAAACAAGTTACAGAGTTATCAAATTAAAGATAAATTATACTTTTTTTTTCAGAGAAATCTATTCCAAATTTCCAGGCCTCTTCTATGATGACAACAGATCTAAAATGTCATACATACATGCTTTATCTGTTCCTTCAAGGCAAATGTAAATATTTTTATAACTAAGAAAGAACCTTCAGGCACCTGGGTGGCACAGTTGTTTAAGCATTCAGCTCTTGTTTTGGCTCAGGTCGTGATCTCAGGGTTGTGAGATGGAGCCCTGCGATGGGGTCTGGGCTCAGCACGGACTCTCTTTCCGTCTCCTTCTTCCCCTTCCCCAATTCTCACCTCCTCTCTCTCAAACAAATAAATGAATAAATTATTTTTTTAATTTTAAAGAAAGTAACTTCTTTTAGGAGAGAAAAAAGATGTGGAGAGAACGTTTAGAATATCACTGTTTGGGAATATTCACATTTTTAAGTTTTCTGTTATCAAATACATAAGTATATCATTTATTTAAACAAATATATATCAACACATTTAAATTTGGAAATTGAATATTCTCATTTGTATATGAATCTTCTAAATGAGTTTCAGATGGTTTATAGACATTTGTTAATAATACAAAAATGCCTGAGATTAATTTACAAGATTAATTAATCTGCAAGAAAAACCGATTAATGTTAAAGAAGGTAAAAACATACCTGTCAAATTCCAGTAAAAAACACTTTCAGACAACTAACGGAGAAGACTGAAAAATAAATATCATGACAGTGCAGTAAACAATATAATCTCTCTTATACGTATATTATGAAGCAAACTTTTTTAGTTGTAACATCTATAACAAGTATCAAAATAATCTGAATGTAGTCTGAGATACTGAATATTAAATCAAACTGTTAAACCAGGGGCTCCTGGATGGCTCAGTCGGTTAAATGTCTACCTTTGGCTCAGGTCATGATCCCAGGGTCCCAGGAGTGAGCCCCATGCAGGGCTCCCTCTCAGGAGGGAGTCTGCTTCTCCCTCTCTCTCTGCCCCTTCCCCTGCTTGTGTTTTTTCTGTCTCTGTCTCCAATAAATAAATAAAATCTTTTTTTTAAGTGTTAAAAAAGTGTTAAACCAAAATGTTCATAAACTAATGATACATGATTTCACTACATTTCTATCATAGATAATACAACTTTCACTGAAAAATAGAAAATGTGTACCATAAACAGTATTTTACAATATCCTGAAATCTTGTTTATTTCATCTTTTGCACATAATTTTAAATGTTTTTATTTTCTTATAAGTATATAAAATATTAGTACAATAGCATATGTGTACACAAATTTGTACTGATAGGTTGCATAATTAAAACAACATGCCTTACTGAAAAGGCTGCCAATGAAACTTTTTGAAGAGAGATATAAATACTCTACACCAGACTCTACGGAGATTAGTATGCTAACAAAGATTAGAGATGAGAAACTAGTGGTAGAAAAAAAAAAAAAGTCAAAGACTATTGCAACAATCCTAATAAATGGGCCTGAAATAAAAGAGTTACATTGTGACCATAAAGGGAAAAATGGGTATTATAGCTATTGTGATAGTCAGAAAAATACCCACCAAACAAATATCTATAGCCTAATTTCCAGTACCTGTGAATATATTATATTAAATGACCAGAGCGAATTAACATGGCAGAGGAATTAAAGTTGCTAACCAAAAAAAAAAGTTGTTAGCCATATGACTTTAAAATAAAGAACTTAATATGGATTATCTTTGTGGCCCCAATATAATCATAGCAGTTCTTAAATGTGGAAGAGAGAGGAAGAAGAGTCTGTGGCAATATGATACGATGTGAGAAAAACATAACATGTACTGCTGGCTCTGAAGATGGAAGGGGCTGTGAATCAAGAAATGCAGGAAGCTTCTCTCTAGGAGATGGAAAAGCAAGACAATGAATTTACCTTTAGAGCCTCAAGAAGGAATGCAAAATGCAGCACTGCAAACATCGTGATTTTATCCCAGTGAGACCAATTTCAGACCACTGCCTCTAGAACCATAATAAATATGTGTTGTTTTAAGCCACCAAGTCCATAGTAATTTGTTACAGCAATAACAGGAAACTAATAAAAGTATTACAGAAGAAACATAATGCATAGTAATTAGAAGAAAAACCAAAAAGTTGAAGATGAGTCGGATGTTTAAAGTTCAGGAGACTCCAAGGGTGAAGTTTATAATTAAAAAATCAAAGATAAAAGGAGAAAAAAAAACAGAGATAGGGAATAACTTAAAAGTACTCTTATAAAGCCATCTAGGGTTCTAGTTTTATATTTCATCCTTAATACATACAAATGAGTTATAACAAGGAAACCATCCCCCAATTCAGTGAAATTTTCATTAACCAATGTCATATTAAGCTTTTATAATTAGACATTTAATTACTGAAATTGGGAAAGATGTAAAATGAAGAAAGCATCTGCTTGACCAGCGATTAAATGTTACCCTATATAGAAACCTATCCTAAATACAATCTCAGTATCAAGAAAAAGAAAAAAATACTAATATCTTGTCATTGTTCTTGTCTTTGGCTTCTTTTTTCTCCTGCCTTTAATGTGTTGTATTCCTATACATAACAAGGTACTTTTGCACCTAAATTTAATGCACTCACATCACAATATTGCTTTTGAATAGGAACAAGAAACTATTTAGAAGGTTGAAATGGGTTAATCTAATAAATATACAAACAGATGTCTCTTTTCTGCTTTTTATGTCATGCCTCCTGAGCTACTCATTGAACTGTTTGATTGACTGGAAGATGGGCCAAGAATGGATGCTACTAGAACCCAAAAAGCAAGTGCAATTTTGAATTAGACAACAGGGCAACACATAGAGTTTTTAGATGCTGACAGAGAACTTGCTGTTGAATGCATAAAGACTTAAGGAAAGAACTAAACAGAACAGTCACCTGCTATTGAACTCTCCATTTTATTTTTTGGCTGGAAAATTTGGGTAGTGTTCAACTCAAAAATTTTCTCCATATGCAAGTAGTTCAGCAAGATGCTACAAGAGCATTTCAAAGTATATACCCTCTGACCTTGTAATCCCATTTCTAGTACTTTATACTGAAGAACCCAGGGTGGGGGTGGGGCAGTGTGTCAGAATAATTTCTACAAATGTTTATTCAACTGGGTCTTTCTATATTCCCACCACCTTTCCCAAGTTTCAAGTAATGGCCAAGCTGTTGTTTTCTTCTTTACCTCATGTATTTTTCAGAGTAAAAAGCAAAAGAAGCCCAAGTCTGAAGTTCTTTCTATGGATGATAGATTCACAGAAGACATAATTTTTAGTTTTAAGAAGAGAAAGAGAATACAAAATTAAAGGACAAAGAAGTAAGAGAAGTCTTCTCATACCAAAGTAAGAAGTGAGTACTGTAAGTCTTTGTACACTACATATGCATCTCAGTTTTTATTTACCGAAGGAACTCAGACTGGATTTTTAACTCAGCTCTGCACTGACATGATGAGTCATCTTAGTTAAACCCTGTTCGAGGTGCTGGAAATAAAGGCTGTGATCAAGACAAACAAGCCCTATCCCCATGGAAGACAAAACAAAATAAGTAACTCATTCTACTCTGGCAATAAGGTTACCCAAAACCAGAAGAAAAATTAGTCAAAATAAAATTTTTCTTTAAATCCTCAACAATGACACAGATGATGTAACTATTAGACTAATACATTAAATCAGCTAATGTAACTATGTTCAAGTATTTATAGGAAAAAACAAACAAAATGAGAAACAGATGATATGAAATCTAAATGGAACTTCTAAACATGAAAAATACAGTATCTGAAATGAAAAATTCCCCGGGAAGTCTAATAGCAGACATCATTTTGCAAAAGAAAAGATCAGAGAACCTGAAAACATAGCAATAAAATGTGTCAAAACAAAGCACAAAAAGGGGGAAAAAAAAAAAAGCACACACAACCACCACCAAAAAACAAACAAACAAACAAACAAAAAAACCCGAGCCACAGTAAACTGCAGGAAAATAACAAGCGGAAGAACAGCAACAGAGATAGAAAAAGCATTTGAAGAATAATGGCCCAATTTTTCAAATATTGTGAAAACTTTCAACCCACAAATCCAAAAAGATCAACCAAACTCAAGCAGGATAAATACAAAGAATACCCCATCAATATATATAATAATTGAATTGTTGTTTTTTAAAAAAAATGATTAAAAAATCTTAAAAGCAGCCAGACACAGAAAAATAAGGAGATATATACACAGGAGAAAAAAATTAATAAATATAAAAGACTTCTCATCAGAAACTATGCAAGCAGAAAGACAATGGAATGACAACTTCAGAGAAAAATAATATCACCATTTGGCAAATCCTTAATAATAGATGTAGGCAATGATTATCTAAGTTGCTAACATCACAAAAGACAAACAACTTGTATTATCTGTCTCCTGACAAAAGTACACAAACCACCTAATATGTATTATTGCCAAAAAATAAAATAAGAACCTGAATCAGATCAAACCTCTAAATGCAAAATAAGTTTATAAGAAATACAAGGGACAGAGGAGCATATTAAATGAAACTTACAATCAGCAAAATCCAGAATGAAGAAAATCCTACAAAACATTTCATTATCTGAATAAACTTCAAGAAAATAGAGACTTAAAAGACATATCAACCAAATGTATGGATTTTATTTATATTCTGATTTTAACAGATTAACTATAATAAAAAAATTTGCACTAACTAAATATTTAATGATATTAAAGAATCAGAGATCAACACTAAAATATCCATGGTATATGCAATATACAAGATATATAAGTATAAATTAAACTACAGTGGCCATTAGTTGACATTTGCTGCACCTAGATGGAACAGTACATGAGAATTCATTGTTCTCTACTTTTACAAATTTGCAGAATAAAAAAATTAAGAAAATGAAATAAAAGAAATGCAATGTTTTTCATATATCTCAGCTTTTGGAATAAAACTGATATTCTCTATAGCTACAGAAATGATGTAGTGTCATAGAGCTGAAATGGGATAAGGATAAGGATATAAAAAATGTATGCAGTATGACTGAAATTTAATTTTTAATTATATAGGACTATTTACATATGCCTATAAATGAGAGGGAGGAAAGAGAGAGAGAGGAAAAAAGAATGTCAAAATGTTAGTTGTAATTATTTCCAAGCAGCAGAACTGATTTATTCCATTAAAATTTTGTTTTCCAATTTTTCTTTGTAACTTATTACCATAATTATAGATTTGAAAGAGATCAAAACAAATATATCCAAAATCAAAGTCATATTAAGAATTTGACTAAAAGTACTGTCTGCCCTTTAACTTTGGAGTTCATGAATAAAGGGATAATACAGAAATAGTCACAACTACCTGTGTATCTGCTATGTCTTCTCCATGCAGGTTTTAGTCCCTTCTGTCCTCTGAAAACACACTGCACACGTCTCTTTTTTTAGTGCTTCTCATTATAATTATTAAGTGCCCCTCTTTCTTCTCTTGTTTAAATGTGGGACCTTAGAGACCACAGACCGCATTTTACTCTTACTCATCTTTGTTATCTCAGCACAGACACACAGAAGATGTTCTGATATTCTGTGATGAATGAGTTGTTACTGTGCTTTTTTCAAAATAATAGCATGAAATTAACAGAAACATTGGAAAACAGCAAAAAAAACAGGGACCCCCGTTATACCACGAGATCCTTTGATGAGATCTACTAACCAATGTTTTTTTCAATTTATTTATTTTCAGAAAAACAGTATTCATTATTTTTTCACCACACCCAGTGCTCCATGCAAGCTGTGCCCTCTATAATACCCACCACCTGGTACCCCAACCTCCCACCCCCCCGCCACTTCAAACCCCTCAGATTGTTTTTCAGAGTCCATAGTCTCTCATGGTTCATCTCCCCTTCCAATTTACCCAAAAGCACATACCCTCCCCAATGTCCATAACCCTACCCCCCTTCTCCCAACCCCCCTCCCCCCAGCAACCCACAGTTTGTTTCGTGAGATTAAGAGTCACTTATGGCTTGTCTCCCTCCCTATCCCATCTTGTTTCATGGATTCTTCTCCTACCCACTTAAGCCCCCATGTTGCATCACCACTTCCTCATATCAGGGAGATCATATGATATTTGTCTTTCTCCGCTTGACTTATTTCGCTAAGCATGATACGCTCTAGTTCCATCCATGTTGTCGCAAATGGCAAGATTTCGTTTCTTTTGATGGCTGCATAGTATTCCATTGTGTATATATACCACATCTTCTTGAGAATGTTTATAGCAGCAATGTCCACAATAGCCAAACTATGGAAAGAACCTAGATGTCCATCAACAGATGAATGGATCAAGAAGATATGGTATATCTACTAACCAATTTTTATTCATTTAAATAAATAATATTAAGTTTCAATCTTGTGCTAAGTAGTCGGAGAAATAAAAAAAAATCCAATTATCTTCTCTCACAGATATTAAAATCACATAAGGGAAAAGAGAGAATCATAAGTAACTGCACTGACAAGAGAAGAGATGCATGAATGGTACCAAGAGTCCATCATAGAAAAGGAGAGAAAATTTACATCCTATAGGGAATACCACGGAAAGTTCTGTGGAGAAAATAGTACTGATACTGTCTATAAAAAGATAGTTGGGAAAAAAATATATATGGATAAAGAATAGCATGATTAAAAGAGAGAAATGTATGCATACTTCAACATTACCAGTAAAAATGAAAAAGGCAGAACTTGGATGAAACTGAGACGCTTCTGATTACTATATTTAGTAATTAAAAGCCAACAACTGGCCAGTTACTATCTCTTCCAGAAAATATTTATTAAAAGATCTTGGGCATCGGGCACCTTCCTGGGCATCAGTTCACCACCATTATGGTCCGACTTCTCCTCATCTTTCCACCTCAAATATTTCTTTCTCCAACCACACATGTCATGTCTTAGCCCTCTACCTTCTTCCTTCCTCACTATCACCCTTTCCTCATCTCCCTTTCATCCCTATCCAACTTACCTAATAAAACTCCACTTAGAAGTCACTTTTTTCAGGTAAATTAGTATCTCCTGCTACCTGAGATGCTCTGGGTGGGTGCCACCCCCCAACCACCACCCTCATCATAACCAGCACTAGTAGGACCACCAGCACCACCACTTTCAGTATGTATCACAATTAGATACTAATTAAGAACAGCATTCCCTTCTGATATCAATAATTAATGCTTGATGTATCCATAATATATCAACTAAAAGTCAATGATAAGTTGACAGTTGAGAGAACAATGTTATTAACAGCAAATGTGTTTGTTAAGGAAATTTGGTACATGGAGTCTCAAATGGTATTTTATCAGCTCAACTTGCTGTGATGACAACAAAAAATGTAGAGGTGAACACTGTACTATGTGAGGTTTCTTTATTCCCTCCCTTATTTCTTCTATTTGTAGAAATGTGTAGGGGAGGGAAGGCATCTGTAAACATCCTATCAAGACTAAAAGTTCTTCTTTCAGAACTCCCACCCATAACAAATCTCAACAGACTTGGAAACAATTTTCTCCAGGCCAATCAGGTCATTGGTACTCAGTTTCTCTTTACAGAGAAGTATCCTAAATGGCATTTTATGCTCTACTTCACAAAAGGAGCCAGCATATCTGCCTCATTTTCTCCAAACTACTTACATCTCAGCTAGTGTCAGATTATTTCCTGGTCTCATGCTTGGCTACCTCTATGTTGTTGACTTAATAAATCAAACGTACCTGCATGTCCCCAGATATGGCCATGAAAGAGAATCTGATTTTTTTTTTTTAATAAGCACACACTCACCAATCACTTAGACTCCTTTGCACTTCTAGAGCTAAGTAGACATTCCCATTACCTCCCAATGTCTCCTATTAGTTCTCTCTGGTTTTATTAAAACCCTTTCTCTTTCATTAAAATAAAAAGCCTCTGAAAAACTACAGTTACAGATTTTCTGCAACCCACAATTTATGGCTGCTACTTGCAACCTTCAAAAGCTTTTAAAAATAGTATTGGCTCTATTATTCTATATTATGGTAATTGTAGTAAAGATTTAAGAGGCACTTTAAGACTTTTTAGCTCTATAGTATATTTCTGTTCCAATTTCTTGCTTAGGCATTTGGGAAAGAAGGCTTATTTAAAAGCTTTACCCTCTGCCCTCTGATATACAGCTTCCCTCTTAACTACAGTAACTAGACCTCACCACACAATTAGGGAAGCAAGGTCTCCAATTAGAGCTCAGCATAACGTGGGGCAAAGCACATCTTTCCAGAAGCCCATTCCATTTATATGCACCTGACAATAATCAAAATTTTTCTCTTGTACTACATACCTTTGACCCCTTTGTTATGCTTCACATCCCCTTGTTAACTCCCTACCCCTCCTTTGCTCCCATAGGAAATCAGTGAAGATAATCACAAGATTAAATAACTCCAATGCCACTGCTAAAATGTTCAAAGCCATTAATATAACAAACGCCCAAGTGGCCACAGGGATTTATGTAGTATTGAAATTAAACTGACCTCACACTATCTTCGACATAGATCTGTTCTTTCTAGTTAACCTGTGTTTTTCTCTTGTTATCTAGTCTAGAATGGTTACAATTCAAAACAACCAAGGAAACAGCTAATGGAATTTCCACAACTGTGCGCATGCACAAAAATCTCAACCTGAAGGTTGCCCTGGCATCATTCTTTGTATTCAATGCACCAAAGGATATGAGCATTTTAAACATAATTCCCTCCATCCACCACATTACTAAAGCATTTTTCTTGGGCACACACCATATGGAAGAACCATACATTCCCTGCTCCTTCCCGTCCCTCCTTTAGGACTTCAGTAGCATCTGGACAGCACAAATCTCTAACAGTCCCCAACTCTGCAAAGGATAGAGCCAAGTCCCAGACTTTCCTTGTTCTGACAAGAACCCTCCTACTGCAGAGCCACAATCTTTTATTGTGTCAACAGTTATCAGCTGGGGAGCTTTTCATATGAACTTCCTCATGGAGTACATTTCCCCCACCTGCCAGTTTTCTTCCAAAGCAAAGGATAGCTCTATTCTATACCCACAGTAAATAATCTTAAGTGTTTCCGCTTTGTTTTGCCTTGTTCCAAGTTTCCATGTAAATTTCAGAATAGTGAAACACACAGTGATTTCTATACACTGGTATTTTATGATTTTAATTTGCTCAAAAGCTCTGAATTACATTATATTTTCCCATTTGGTGCATGGGATTTTTACAGTTAACAGATGTTCACTTAATAGAGCCTCCTAGTGAGCAAATCAGTTTTTTCCCTCCGGTATTCATGTAACTTTCTAGTCCTGTAGTAGCTGTTGCTGGTGCCTGCCAAGTTATCTGGCAGTAGAAGCTCAAATCGAAAAGTGCAGCAGCTCTTTAGAAATTTGTGTTCTCATTTCTTCAGTCCCACTCATTCTAACATAATTATTCCTCATTAACACCATGAGAGAAAGTCCTCAGGGCAAAACATGGGCATGACACTCGAAAGGTTTCACTTGCAGATGCAAAAATGTTCTGCACCCACATAAATAGATTTCTTAGCCTATGGCCACTGCAAATACCAAAATTTTTAATTCATCCAAGATAGTACAGGCAGAGTTTTCCAAACAACAATCCTAGGTCAGTCTCTCAACTTGTGAGTTGTTCAGAGTTTTTTACTCGAATACATCTCAGGACATTAAAATAAGTCAAAACACCAAAGTAAGATTTTCTTATCCCAGGAATCCAAACATGTCTGCTTTTCCAAGAATCTCCCCAATCCATGGAAGATATGTCCTAAGACCCCTATTGAATGTCCCAAATAGTACAGGCCACTATAAATATTTTCCTATACATATATACCTATCATAAAATTTAATTTATAAATTAAGGAACAATAAGAGATTAACAATAATAACACAGAACAATTATAATAATGTACTGTAATAAAAGTTATGTGAAGACAGCCCCTCACTTCAAGTATTCTACGTACTCACCCTTCTTGTGATATAAGATGACAAAATGCCCACATGATGAAATGAAGTGAGGTGAATGATGTGAGCATTGTGACATAGCATTAGACTACTACTGAACTTGTGACAATACATCAGAAAGAGGATCATCTACTTCCAGACCAGACTACAGCTAACCATGGATAACTGAAACCACAGAAAGAGAAACCACAGATGAGGAGGAACAACTACAGTATTTTACTTAACCAGAAATGTTCTGTGAGTATCTGCAAAGGCTATTATCATGGTTGCAAACACAACCTAAAGGTCTGAATATCCAATGATCCACCAAGACTCCCATTTGATTCAGGATACAAAGAATGATCTCTCTTGAGAATCCTTCTGAAATGTCAAATTATCCAATAAGTAGCAGAAGTACAGGACAAGTTTCTTCACAAAGAAATGAAAGAACTCAACTTGCTAGAAATCCTCATGGTCATTTCTTGCTAGCACTCTGAAGCTTAGGGCTTGCAACCAGCAAAGCATAAGGAAAGGGTATGAGAAGAACTGGGAATGTTATCACATCTTATTCCTTGTCTCCTGATTGATGATTTTTGAACATCTGCAATGGACTTGCTCCTCCTTGGCTCCTGTCAAGAGCCGTATGGCCTTCTAATGTGGTATTTTTCAATGCCCGTATCTAGAATGTTTATACCCCAACTAACTTTCAAGTTCAGCTGTGCCTCTGGTTTGGTCATCCTTCAGGACTCAGACAAACTGTCCCTCCTTCATGAAGTTCTCCCTGAGCTTTACCATTTATCCTCATCTGACTATCTTTTTGTTGCTGAGAAATCCTTTACTTTGCAGATGTCTTACTAAAGAGGTAAGTAAGCTAAGGCCTTAGGACTTAAGGTCACCTAATCTCTCACAGATGGCTAAACCCAAAGACAGAAATTAAAGCCGGTGTCCAGGCTCTCACCTAAAGCACTTTCTACTATCTCAGTTACAAATCTCCTTTGTCTTAATTCTTTTATTTTTTTACCTTCCTTACTATCCCTGTATCCCTAAGCATTTTGAGGCTTACTAAGCATCTCTTATATGCTAGGTGCTTTAAATTCATTCTTTACTTACTCCTAGAAATGTTAAAAAGTGGATGTATTAGGCACAGTCTAGTCAGAAAAACAGAAATCACTCTAGGTATTTCAAACCAAGTGTATTTGACATAGAAAATCAGTTGCAAAGGTGCTAAAGAGGTGCAAAGTCTAACAGGGAGGTTAAGGCTACCAAGAATTTAGCCAAAACAGGAAGAAGCTATTCCCTTAGGGCCAGAGGGACAAAGAAGAAGGCATGTCTCTAGAATCACAGGTCAACACCTGTGATGGAAGTGGAAGCCGTAAGTGACTTGTTGGGGTAAATGGAGCCCTGGAAGAAAAGCAGCAGCTGCCACAGGGACTCTAAGAAGCAGAGAGAGGTAGAAACACTCCCACTTCTCCCTTCCTCCAAACCTCTGCTCTCCCACCAGTGCTTCCCACGGGCAAACCCCAGACCAAGCCAACTAACAAGGGAGCTTGCAGAGTCAGTTCTCACTATGATTCTGGGCAGAGCGGTGGAAGGCTGAAGAATGCTTCTGAGAGCAAACAGGCAAATATCTGGCACAGTCAGATATTAAGTCAATGAAGTGACTTAACTTCAGGAGACTTAGGCTGGCAACTAAGGATACTTCTCCAACGTTAGATATCTAATTAAGCAATGGATTCTATATTCCAACTTTAACACTGTGCAACTGATGCTAATGCCCATAAACCTCTGAATGTTCTGCCTTCACCCTCTCACCACACCCACGGGTGTGAGTACTACGAATACTTCATAGTACATATACACCCACGTGTGCATACTATGAATTCACACATGAATTCATACTAGGTGCTTAATGTGCAACCAATGAGTTAAATGTAATGTTAAATAAGCAGTTTGGTTCTGTTCATATGTGAAGGTCTCCCTATGTGAATGTCCAGAGGTTACTGATTCTGTTTAGGTTTAGAAAAAGTCCTACTTATTTCCCATTTGTTGAAAAGAGAGATGCTATTACGAACTCAAATCATGAACTTTCACTGAAAATACTTTTAGAGCCAGTCATGAGTCACTCATGTTTTAAAAAATAAATAATACAGTTGTACGAGCAACTTTATAATTAGAATGAGCTGTATACAAGCCTCTGCTTTACCACCCACATGCTGAGTGACTGGGCAGGTGAATTTCCCTCTCTGAATATCAGCTTCTCAATAAGTAAAGGGAAAATAATAAAATCTACCATGCATGGTTGTTAAGAGAACCAAATCAGATCAGTTATATAAAAGAGATACTATCATGCCTACCCAGTTCAAACACTCAATAAAGATTAGGAAAGATAGTAATAATACATATACAGAAAAACATTCCCCAGGAAGGAATCCAGCTTCACACAAACAGACTAAAGAGAAAAGCCTCTCTTGAGTACTCCTGCAAAAACTCATGGTTCTATGGTGATTAAAGAGTAAACTGGCAATAAGCCAGTAACACTGGTCATCAGCAAATCCTGGGGTCTGTACTACTACTGTGGGAGCACTTAAATGGTATTTTTGACTCTTAATTGGCAACAAGTTAGTAACCCAAGAATTATAAAGAATTCATTTATCTGCATCCAGCTAATCAATATTCACTCAGCATGCTTCAGCTACTAGCATCTCAGAGGAATAAAATAAATTGTCAGTCAGCAGCAGCACAATTTTGTTGTGATGGTGGTGGTATTTTTTTTTCTTTTGCTAAATTATTCACCTTCTCGAAAAGCAATTTGATAAATGTTTATTTCTTCATAATACATTCTAACAACTGCTGATTTGTGACCCTCACTGTAGAATGAATTTAAATTGGGAAGGAGATGAGGACTCGGTGAATATGCCAAGACAGAACCACGGACAAGCCCAGGAGCTGTTTCTTTCTTGCTCTCAGAGAGCCTGCTGGCTGCCCTTGCCATGAGGGCACTGACTGAACTTAAGAGAGTAGAAAGTGAGAAGTAGTACACACAAACACAAACAAGCATATACTGGGGGCTTGGCAGAATATTCTATGGTACAGCCCAGGGGAGCAGCCCCACAGCCAGGCTGAACAGGGAGTCTGGGAATTGTGCAGTAGAGCAGTCTAGGTGACAAAGAGACAGGAGAAAGACAGGGAAAGCAGAATTCTGAGTATTTTCTGACCAGAAGATTATATCTAAATAACAATAGAACATATATAAGATTACTGTCTTCTTGCTGTCTCTGCTGAATAATCTCCACTGTCCTTCCACTACTTTTTAGATGCTCTCTCCGTTTAAGAAAAAGGAAATGTTTCTTGCAGGCAGCTGGGTAGAAAGGTGGTATACCCAAGGGGCTCTTCACCTAGTGCTTCCCTACCATTGTGATACTCTTGATGGCAAATGACTGAAGGTTTTCACAGTCTTTTCTCCAAACATTTAAGAGGATTTAAATCAAGAACTGAAGCTCAGTGTGCCAGGAGCAGCAGGGCAGGGCATTATTTTCCTTCACGCAGAAAAATACAGAAGTTAACACATGCTGCTTGGCACTTGTCCCTGCTATATAATCATGCGATAGAAATTCCCTCTCAGTGAAGGCCCACCACACACCTTGACTTTTGTCCTGCCAACAGCGTGAGGCAGATTGCTCAGATTTAGCTTGGTTGGGACTACAAATTTCTTTATCACTCACTCACATTTCCCATTTTCAAATTCTCCAACCAAAAATTCTGGGAAACAACCCACACCAAATACTATAACGCAGCTGCTTCTGAGCATTAGGACTGTTTTTTCCCCAACTACCATGTTTTACATGTATAACTTTTAAAATACCATAGAATTTATTTCTAAGTGAGGCAGGTTCCTAAGTTTTTGTATTCACGGTCACTATGTTTTAGTGTCAATCTCTGAGCATTTGGTGTGGTGGCCCACCCTTTAGATTAAGGATATCTACAGAGGTCAAAAAAATCAATAATGAGTGAAGCAAGCCAGGTCAGGGAGTATAAAGCAATGGTGAAGAGTGTAGAAAACTTAAGAGCTCAGCTCAGACACATAGGAGCATCCATAGGGGCAACTGTTACTTTGCTCCAGAAAATACCTTCATAGGAAAATGAAGTCTTAGCGTTGTCAGTTTTTCTAATTTTTTTCTTTTTTTTTTTTTAAAAGAGAAAGAGAGAGGAGGAAGCAGGCTCCCTGCCTAGCAGAGAGCCCGATGCGGGACTCGATCCTACGACCCTGAGATCATGACCTGAGCTGAAGGCAGAGGCTTAACCCACTGAACCACCCAGGCAGCCCCTAATTTTGACAAAGAAATGCCAAATTCTAATTCTTTAAGAAAAGCTAGAAATTTGCATTTTATATAAAATTAATTTGCAAGAAATTCAATAAAAATAAAACAAACACAGTGTATGCCAACACGTAAAGCCGTAGTGTATGATGTCAAACCAGTATTAACCCCTTCCAAAATTCAAACACTTTGTATTAGGCTGTATTGGGCTGCAGTAGGAAAGTAAACCAAATGCCTCGTGGCTTAACACAACAGAAGATTATTTCATGCTCATGTAACTGTCCATGGCAAATCCAAATCATGGGTGGGGACTGAGGATATGCGGAGAGTCAAGAGAGGTCACATATAATACAATCATTCAGAAAGCCAAGGTGCATGGCTCTGCATCTTCAGCACGTAACTTCCAAGGTCACCCTGACAGTAACTCCATCCTAGTCAAGTATTAGTTTCTTTTTTCTGTTCCTTATACATGAAGGCAAGGGGGAGCAGAGGTGAAAGATGGGAACAAAAGAGAAAACCTGACTTTCTTCTAACATAACCTATTCTATTAAGGACCTAGGGATTTTATTCTAGGAGAATTTACAGAAAAGTTGGCATCTTTTATCAGTGTTCTGTTTTGTGTTGTTTTTTTTTTAAGTGACAGATCAAAGACTGTATGATATTTTAAGTTTGCTAAACATATATACACTATTCTCCACTTTCAGGTGAAAAAAAAGAAAGTTAACAGTGACTGGCAAAAATGGGTATTATTTCATGAATATCATAGAACGTTAGAGCTGAAAGCATACTTAAAGATTTATCCCAGTCTCCTCAATTTCAAGACAAATGATTGTCAGTGATCATACAACTCATTTAAGGCAGATATACAATTTAGAAAAATCCCAAATCACTATTCCTTTACTACTTCATATATTATCCAAACTACAATGTAAATCACTTCACCACCTAGCTTAAAGGATTGATATTGTAAAATGGTCCATTTTTTCATAGACTTCAAAAGCCAAAAGTAAAATAAAAGGGCAGGGGGAATGTGATGGACATGTGTCACTTTTCTGCCTTCCCAAAATACCCTTTCTCTCTTCTGACAACAGCACTCGGATTTTCCTTTGAGAAACTACCTGTCCCCCATTCTGAATGTTGTATGACTCCATCCCCTCTCCCAGCTCCAGGAAAAAGCAGATGTCCCAGCAGACCTCGCCAATCAATGCATTCCTACTGTGGCCACAAAATCTGATTCAGGGATAAACACGTGTTCCAAGAAGGCAAAAAGACTTCAGTTCAGGAACTTCTGTTAGATTGCTTGGGAAGAAAAACAAGATTTCTACTGGATTTGAAGATTAACAAGAGAATGTGAGCCAGGAGCTAATGGGCCTATAGAGTAGAAAAAGCCCGCCTAATCATGAAGCCAATAAAGAGGAAAACAGAATCACCTGATGGTAAGAAAGTCCCTCTAACATCATTTGAAGCTTTGGCTTAGTTGTCCGTAACAGAAATCTACGCCACCACTCCCGGCTTTTTTTTTCCTTGCTTAAGTCAATTTGGGCTGAGTGATAAAAAGTCTTGCTTACAGAAAAAAATATTACAGGGAAATCAAATATCATACCCAATGGTGAAAAGTCAAAACTGACAACTTATTTACTGTTTGCGAATGAAGCTCTTTTTTGGGGAGGCAGACAGACAGATACAAAAGATAAATAACAGTCACAGTGGTAGTACACAGTAAATGTTAGTTCTGTCAGATGCTGCCCCCAAAATGTTATATCTATTAAATCATTTGAACTTCACAAGCCTGTGAGGTAGGCATTATCATCACCTCAATTTCACTGAGACAGAGGATTTCAGGTCTATAGAGGTAATCTGCCCAAAGTCATAAAATTAAGAAGTGGTTGAGCTAGAAATCAAATCTTCATTCTATAAAATTCAAAGATGTAGTACTCATTCTTGTTGTCCTACTACCTTGAAAAACATTTCGTCACTGAGGATGCTGGTCCAAGAAAGGGGCAAGAGAGTTCTCTAAGACGTTACTGGGAATACAACTCGTTGTTACCAAACTTAGTCTGAAAGGTAAGTGTTCCTCACTGAGCAGTTTACCTAGTCTGTTGGCCTGTATACAACTTTGGGCAAATGCAGCCTTGTTTCAGAACTGATAACCATAGTCATCCTCTCAGCCCAGTGCTTCTGTACGGTGCAACAACTATACAACCTGAAACAGCAGCCCTGAGGAAAGCCCAAGTTAGTTTAACAAACTGCTCAAAATCAAGAGATGTGTTAAGCAATAGAGATAGAACCACAATCACAGTCTCCAAATGTCCAAAACAGGAAAAGGGACAATTTAATCTTTTCCTGGGTCCTTTTCCTTACCAGAGGGTTGCTCACAAACTCACAGTATCATAAATACCTGCACCACGTTTTACCCATCAACTGTGTTAAAGAACAAAATTCGACTGAGTAAATTTCAAACATCTTACTGGCTTTATTCAGCAATTCATGAATCAGGCAGCATCAAATTTAGCAGACAGAAAAGAGCTCTGAAAAGCTGTACAAGGTGAGAGATTTTTATAGATGAAGGTGACATGGAACAAGGAATTTATAGTGGACATTTGTGCTGGGGTACTTTGCTTATATGGAGCAAAGGGAAGTCTTGGAACAGGGTCAGGTAACTTGAACTGACCAAGCAAGTGTTCACTGATTAACCTAGGCCTTCCTTTCCCAGGAGAGCAGAGCACAGAAATTTAGTAAAATTGTGGTTTGCTGGCATAGGACTTAGCATACCCAAATCTGTCTTGGGCCTAATCTGATTACTTTAACATCTGCACAGAATAAAGGCAGCAGCTAGTGACGGACAGACCTGGGTTTTAATCCTAGCTGTTTCTTTTGCTATTTGTCTGGCTTTGAGCAGGATGGATAAATTTCTAAGCATCAGTCTGCTCATCTATAAAGTAGAAATAGATATCTAGCCCAGCAGGTGGTTGACACATTGACTGCCACATAGCAAGTACCAAACAAATGAGAGGTCTTTCTTTCCTACTTCTGCCCACACCCCGGGATGTCTGCTTAGCTAGACTTCCAGAACAAGACATATATTTTGGAAGCAGCTATCAATGAATGTTTCAAGACTCCCTGTTCTGATTAATGAGGAGTGTGCAATGCTCAGTGGCGCTGTGGCTAGGGTGTTTTTATATACCAAAAGCATTCCTCCCTTTGGTCATTTATATTTTAGAAGGCCCAGATCAGACATTCTACACCTAGTCTGTTCCCACAAAACAGAGTTAACACAGAAGTGAAAAGTGAGAATATCAGTGCTAACTGCCAGAGATGATGGCAATGATTAGTGAGAGGGGAGAAAAAGCACTTTGTCAGCTGACAGTAGAGGGCAACTGGAGGACAAATGGGAATAACCAAAAATACTTTTAAAACATCCAGATAAAGTAATAAGAAATTCAATAATCTGGTTAAATGCTATTAGTTTGTACTTAAGTAGAAAAAAAATATCTTCCCAAAGCCCAGTGTGGCAAATAACACTTAATGCTTTCACTCCAACAAAAAAGATGAAAGCAAATGTAACACTTTCTTCAGAAAAAAATGTAAGTATTCACTATCTTTCTTTTTAGCATCTACTTTTTGTATTTTTTGTGATGCTACATATAACCCAAACTTGTCCCCTATGAAGCTTACACTTAGATGGTAAAAGAAGACAAAAAGAGAGATGAATAACTATGAGAAAAATATGTTTACTTATCAGACAGTAAATTCAGAGACTATTAACTTTACAAGATAAAAAATCCTCTCAGATCTCCACACGTCCTGCACTTCATATCTATATCTAAACACCAAATCCCATCTTCTCCCCCTTCTGTAGTTCTCTTCAACTCATTTCCATCACCACTGCCTTTCCCCTGGGTGGGGGCCCCAATATCTCTAGCTTTAACTATTTCAGGAGCCGTGAAGCTTCCTTCCTTGCCCCACTCCATATTTAACCTGGATTCATGTTTTTTAATACAAATCGATTCAGTGCTTAAACCACTTTGATGATACCCATAGACTTCAAGATACAAATCAAATGACTTTAAATAATATGACAGTCCTTTGTTCTCTGCCTGCCTCTTCAGTCCTAATCTCTTACAAATCCTCCCTGTATCCAAGGCCAAACTGAACACTTAGGTCTCCTGTCTAGTCTTTAATACATTCTCTTCTCTGTGCCCAGAATGACCTCACACTCATTCATTTTCTTATGCCTGGGTTATTCCTGTTCATCCTTCGCATTCAGCTTTAGAAGTCATCTCTTCCATGAAGCCTCTCTGACCCTTCACACAAACAGAAAGGAAGAGATGTATACCACAACCTAGTAGGGTTAGGGTTAGGAAAAAATCCATCTAATTACTCCTCTGAGTATTATATCTACCCTAATCAGAGTATCATATTGGAATTCTGTCTGCTTCTCTGTCTCTCCATTAGACTCAGGTATCACTGAGACTGGGAGCTTCCCCACTGTAGATTTTCAGGGCCCAACAGATTCTAACAGACATCAAGCACTCAGACAATAGTTATTAAATGAATGAGTGGGTAGATTTGATGAGAAAGATGTTAGGGAGGAGATGGAATTCTAAATCAGTTTCAGAGGAATTTAAACTGGTATAGTGGAATGGAGGGGACTTTTCAATAATTTTTATCTTAAATAGAGCTTATTAAAATGCAAATATCCTTAATGGTTCATACCAGAAGGTATTAATTGTTTATCACCAAGCATGTTCCAATTTAAAATCAGGCTTTATATAAATAAGATAGAATATTGGAGGGAATAAACTTTTAGAGACTACAAGAAAACACAACTCAGGGGTGCCTGGGTGGCTCAGTTGGTTAAGTGTCTGACGCTTAATTTGGGCTCAGGCCATAATATCAGGGGATTGAGCTCAAGGCTCTGGTAGGGCTCTGCATGTGGTGGGGAGTCTGCTTGAAAATTCTGGCTCTTGGTCTCCCTTTGCCCCTCCTCACCACTCTCTCCCTCTCTCAAATAAATTAATCAATCTTTTAAAAAATAAAAGGGCACCAAGGTGCCCCTGTGGTGGCTCAGTGGGTTAAGCCTCTGCCTTCAGCTCAGGTCATGATCTCAGGGGTCCTGAAATCGAGCCCCACATCGGGCTCTCTGCTCAGTGGGGAGCCTGCTTCCCCTCTCTCTCTGCCTGCCTCTCTGCCTACCTGTAATCTCTGTCAAATAAATAAATAAAATATTTTTAAAAAATTAAATTAAATTAAAAAATAAAAACAAAAAGCCCCATTTTCTCTACACTAGATCCCTCCATTTTAGTCTGTTCACTCTGCCAATAAGCAAAATTTTAAACACTTCAGTAGGAAAAAAATGCCCTAGATAATAAAAAAAAAATTTTTTTTCCCAAAATTTTAAGTGTTGTAACTGAAATAAAATGCATGCCCCACAGAAGAATGTTCAGTAGCTCTTCAATACAGCATGAGCTCAAACTGTCTTAACTTGACACTTTACATTTCTCAGTCTTCTTCTCCTTTGTTATCTCTTTCTGGATATTAATCTGTTCTGTACCCTTTAGAGTGCCATGACATGTTATATATTCCCAGTAAACCATAGTTTTATTTTTATATCTCCTCACATTTATTTTTATAACTCTTCCCATCTTGTAACTTTCTTTCAGAATACCCTTTCCCTTTACTGAGCTGGTGAACTCACTCATTAATTCCCAATTCAAATTCTTACCTCCTCTCTGAAGCCATTTCTATCCCCTCCAAAGGCGAATTAATTCTCCCATCTCCACTCTCCCATAGCTATCTCTATTCAAATACTTTCTGAGGAGTCCCAGTCACATGGAATATCAATAGGTCATTTAGGGACCAAGGGTTTTCATTTTCATTAAGTTGTGAAATATTTAGCTAAAGAGATATCATTTCTGTAATATTTCTGAGGTCTTATATGTACTGTGAAACTTAAAAAGAGATTACAGTGTAATATATTTTCCAAATTTGTATAGTCATGAAAGCCTTGAAGCCAGGAATCCCATTCTTTACAAAATAATTTGTAGGGCCAGTGATCTGCTGAATATTTTAGGTAATATGGCCTATTTTGTGATAATCTACATGTCAGTCTCCCTGAAGAGTCTGTGGGCTCATTAGGAGTAGAAATCTTTCCTTATAGTCTTCATAATCTCAATAAACAATACACAATCAGATGTTTAAAAAAAATCTTCTGCAAACAACCCTAAAATTTGTATGGAACCCCGAATTGCTAAGGAAATGATGATAAAGAAAAAACTGGGGACATCACATTCCCTGATTTCAAGCTTTACTACAAAGCTGTGATCACCAAGACAGCATGGTACTAGCACAAAGACAGACACATAGACCAGTGGAAGAGAGTAGAGAGCCCAGATATGGACCTTCAACTCTATGGACAAATAATCTTTGACAAAGCAGGAAAAAATACACAGTGGAAAAAAGACAGTCTCTTCAATAATTGGTGCTGGGAAAACTGGACAGCTATGTACAGAAGAATGAAACTCGACTACTTTCTTACACCACACACAGATAAACTCGAAATGGATGAAAGACCTCAACATGAAGCAGGAATCTATCAAAATCATAGAGGAGAACATAAGCAGTAACCTCTTCAACATTGGCCACAGCAACTTCTTTCAAGACATGTCTCCAAAGGCAAAGGAAACAAAAGCAAAAATGAACTTTTAGGACTTCATCAAGATCAAAAGCTTCTGCAGAGCAAAGAAAGAGTCAACAAAACAAAGAGGAAACCCATGGAATGGGAGAAGATATTCGCAAATGACACTACAGACAAAGGGCTTATATCCAAGATCTATAAAGAACTCCTCAAACTCAACACATACAAAACAGATAATCACATCAAAAAATGGGCAGAAGACATGAACAGACAATTCTCCAAAGAAGACATACAAATGGCTAACAGACACATGAAAAAATGTTCATCATCACTAGCCATCAGGGAGATTCAAATCAAAACCATACTGAGAGGGACACCTGGGTGACTCAGTTGGTTGGGCAGCTGCCTTCGGCTCAGGTCATGATCCCGGCATCCTGGGATCGAGTCCCACATCAGGCTCCTTGCTCAGCGGGAAGCCTGCTTCTCCCTCTGACTCTGCCTGCCACTCTGTCTGCCTGTGCTCACTCTCTCTCTCTCTGACAAATAAATAAAATCTTTAAAAAAAAAAAAAAAACCACACTGAGATACCACCTTATACCAGTTAGAATGGCCAAAATAAACAAGACAGTAAATAACATATGTTGGAGAGGATGTGGAGAAAGGGGAACCCTCTTACACTGTTGGTGGGAATGCAAGTTGGTACAGCCACTTTGGAGAACAGTGTGGAGATTCCTTAAGAAATTAAAAATAGAGCTACCCTATGACCCTGCAATTGCACTACTGGTTATTTACCCCAAAGATACAGATGTAGTGAAAAGAATGGCCATCTGTATCCCAATGTTCATAGCAGCAATGGCCACAGTCGCCAAACTGTGGAAAGAACCAAGGTGCCCTTCAATAGACGAGTGGATAAAGAAGATATGGTCCATATATACAAGGACGATACCCAACTTTTGTATCAGCATGGATGGGACTGGAAGAGATTATGCTGAGTGAAATAAGTTAAGCAGAGAGAGTCAATTATCACAAGGTTTCACTTACTTGTGGTGCATAAAGAATAACACAAAGGACGCTGGAAGATGGAGTGGATAAGTGAATTGGGGGAAATTGGAGGGGAAGACAACCCATGAGAGACTGTGGACTCTGAAAAACAAACAGGGTTTTGGAGGAAAGGGAGATGGGGGAGTTGGGTGCACCTGGTGGTGGGTATTAAGGAGGGCACATATTGCATGGAGCACTAGGTGTGGTACATAAATAATGAATTTTGAACACACACACACAAAAAAATTAAATTTAATTTTTTTTAAAAATCCTCCAAATTAATTTATAGAAAGAAGGTAAGAGTACTAAAAAATGGTAATAGGAATGGCCAGTCCCCATGTATCTCTCACGATAGAAGGTAATGCACATCTGCATACATCCCCCTTCCTGTGCAAGCCTATTTAAAAATGACTGAGTTGCAGGTCACAGAAACCCAACTCAGGCTAACCTTTGCACAAGAGAAACATGTTGGTAATGTAGCTGAATACTAGTGTTCATTGCAAAATTAATGGAAAAGCTGCAGAAATCTAGGACCTGGAGGGAAAAATGAGCAACTCCATGCTATTGAGAAACACATGTTCTCTCTGTGTCCATCTTCTATCATGGCAACACTGTTTCTCTTTGCATTTATGTGTCATTTCTTCTAAAATCAGGATGGCAGAAAACATGGGAACCACAACCAAAGTAAGTACCCTTGTCAGAAAATGTGAACCTCTTTGTCCCAGTGTCTCTGTACCAATATCATTTAAGAACTCTGCTGGTATTTGCATGGTTCCTGAGCCCATGCTTAGGGAGATAGATAATTTCTGTTGTAAGGGAAATAGATAAAAGAACCAAGGCCTGGCCATAATTCCAGCCACTCCTTTATTCAAGTGCCAAGCTGGTAAACTACCCAAAAAGGAAAGATGGAAAAGCTTAACGAACAGACCAGAAAAGAGCTAGCTGATTAAACATGGCTGAACTAAAAAGCTGTCCAGGTACTTTATCATTGTTAATACAGGAAAATAATATTTTGTTGTTGTTGTTGTTGTTGTTGTTGTTGTTGTCGTCATATAGAGAGGTAACTCAATTTCTGTTCTGGCTTCCAGCATTTTTGCCCACTGTGAAGAAAGAGCTTTTCGAAAAGCAAAACAAAGGGACATGGAGAATATATACTTAGCTTACCAAAGCACAAAGATGCTGAATTTGTCCTTAAAATGCAATATCTGAACACTTTCAAAACCCCTGGAAACTAGGTTACAAAAGAAGCACCTCTCTGATTAGCTAACCATATCAATTTAGGTCTTTATTTCATTTTTTCTGGTGGAGAATCACAATTTGACCTCCAGACTACCCCTAAAATCTGGGAAAAAAGAAGCTCAGTTATACACAAGACTTGGAATTGACACAAATTTAACATTATTTAATACTTATCTTCCCACTTCACCAGAAAAAAATCTGGAAGACCCACTTAGTTTCTACTTCCCCATACTGCTTACCTAGAGTTTTACAGTCACCAATAGAGAAGAGTTTAATTTTTTGAGAGATAGAAAAATGAAGAATTAAAATTGTAATTAGAAAAATTGCCTCAATCAGAATTGCACTTCAAGATGCTTGAATGGATGGGCTAAATAAGTTCAGGCATCCATTAGTTTCCAAATTGAATTAAAATATACTGAGTGCTAATTCAAAAATCTAAAGGCAGCCGACTGGAATAGAATGAGAATCATCTGGGTCTAAAAGGGTAGTGTAGATGACACAAAGCAAGGAAAGACGATGGCATTTTTGCTGACCTGAAAGAATGAAACAGAAATCTTAAAACCACTAGTAATTTATTACAGCCCATTATACTAATATCACTGTTTACTCCAAGCCTGCATCGCGGGGGGTCCCTTTTGATTTTGCAAGGCACAATAGCCCAATTCTAATCCTCCTCCTCTGCTCCTTCCCACAGGAAGCCCTTTTTCTCTGCCATTTGCTGTGTGCAGCACAGATGACCTGTGGTAATTGCTGAAGACATTTTCACCCATATTTTTTAGCAAATGTAATTTCCTTTTGATGCTGCCATGTCCTCTCCCTGCCCTGCTGTGACAACAAACTCCAATAATCATGCGACTAACATTCAGATAGAGATCAAGTAATGCAGCCAGCTGTATCACAACTTTTGACTTTCAACTTTGTACTTACTTGGGTGCACATATTACCATTTAAGAAAATGAAAAACATTTTATTCTCTAATGAAAATAGCTTTTGGCCTGGGATGAGGCTGGTGGTATTGTCCTGAGCTTTAAAAAAAAACAAAAACAAAAACTTTATATAATTCGGCTCTAACAAAAGTCTTTAAAAATAAAAAGTGAATCCTTTTTCATAACATACACTTTTAAAATACTCTATGATTAAAATACTCATTATTTATGATCTTGAAGTAACACTCCTTATTTTTTTTAAAGATTTAATTTATTTTAAAAAAAAAGATTTTATTTATTTGACAGAGATCACAAGTAGGCAGAGAGGCAGGTAGAGAGAGAGAGGAAGAGAAGCAGGCTCCCCGCTGAACGGAGAGCCTGATGCGGGGCTCGATCCCAGGACCCTAAGATCATGACCTGAACCAAAAGCAGAGGCTTTAATCCACTGAGCCGCCCAGGCGCCCCTAACACTCCTTATTTTTAAGACTATCTTTCAAATATTCTAAATCTTTGAAGAAATTTGCATTTTGAATAAAGAGGGAGGTAGAAGAAAGAGGGGTGGAAAAGGTTGCATAACTAGAATTACACAACAAATTATTCTAAAACTTAGTGGTCTAAAACAACCATTTGCTATGTTCAGGTATTCTGTGGCTCAGAAACTTAGGACACAACATGGTCAGCGTGACTCCTCTCGCTGGTGGCTAAAGTCTCTGCTTGGAAGACTTGAAAGATGAGGTCTAGAAAGCATCTGAAGACTCACTCAGATGTCTGCCTGGTGATGGTAGCTATCAACTAGAGAAGTCAGCAGTAGTTCATGTCACCGGGAACACATAACCATGGCCTCTTTGTCTGGCTTGGGATTCCTCACACCATGGCAGTTTAGGACCAATATGACGTCTGTCGCCCAAAAAACAAAACACACCATGCCGTAATATCACTTGCCCAGACACCTGGTGAATTGATGGACTAACATCTCATTGGAGACCAGCTAGGAAAATTGAGCCAAGGTCACTTCCCCCATGACATCAATCTCGGGAAAACAGAAAAAAGGCTGCTTAAGAAGAAAAAACAGGGGCACCTGGAAGGCTCAGTCAATTAAGTGTCTTCTTTCTGCTCTGGTCATAATCTCGGGGTCCTGGGGTAGAGCCCTGTGTCAGGTTCCAGGGAACCTCCCTCTCCCTTCGCCCCTCTCCCTTGCTCATGCTCTCGCGGTCTCTCTCAAAATGAATAAATAAAAAATCTTAAAAAAAAAAAGAAGAAGAAGAAGAAGAAATAGACTTGGTAAGTTCCTGAACTTTGAGCTACTTACCAAAAGACTGTTTTATACTAGAAGAGATTCATTTTAAACATTTAAATATTTTTTTAAAGATTTTATTTATTTATTTGACAGACGGAGATCACAAGTAGGCAGAAAGGCAGGCAGAGAGAGAGGAAGGGGAGCAGGCTCCCCGCTGAGCAGAGAGTCCGAAGCTGGGCTCGATCCCAGGACCCTGAGATCATGACCTGAGCTGAAGGCATTTAAACATTTTAAACTCAAAGAGATTCTTATAAACAAAAATAAGATGAGATCAATTATATATATCATAAAGAGAGCCACTTTATTTTTATGTGTGAGTTTTAGCACATATATGTGTGGCCCTACTAAACTAGGAATCTCTTTAAGTTTTTAATATGCTAAGAAGCAAGCTATTCTTCAGACCATAAGCTACATGAAGTCATGAACTGTGAGTCCTTTCACCCACTTAATCATTTTTTGTTGAGTACCTACCATGACCAAGGCATTCTAGTACAGGCACTAAAAATACAGAAATGAATGGTATAGTCCCTGCCCTCAGGGAGCTCAGAATCTGTAACACAGAAAGAAAGCAACCAATTATTTTAATAGGGGAACTCCACAGGTTCAGTCACCAAAAAAAAGAGATCCTGTACATGGTTTAAAAACCTCAAGAGGGAATGTAAGAATCATCAAAGTTAAACACAAATTCAGAAAATATGCCAAATCCACAGAGCATTTATTATTATCTGCTTAGCTCAGTTAGTGCAAACTAGCAACAAAGTCAGGATGGTGGATTCATTTATTTTGTGGCCCAGTTATCTCTGCATGTGACAAGGTCTATCCCAGAGCTATAAGTTACATTCCTATTTCCAGTCAATCATTGTGAAAATGCACAATAAGGAAGGCTGATTCTCAAGTGTATATGGTTAAAAGGCATCCATTCTGGATAAGGAAGATGTGGTCCATATACACTATGGAGTATTATGCCTCCATCAGAAAGGACGAATATCCAACTTTTGTAGCAACATGGACGGGACTGGAAGAGATTATGCTGAGTGAAATCAGTCAAGCAGAGAGAGTCAATTATCATATGGTTTCACTCATTTGTGGAGCATAACCAATAGCATGGAGGACAAGGGGCGTTAGAGAGTAGTAGGGAATTTGGGTAAATTGGAAGGGGAGGTGAACCATGAGAGACTATGGACTCTGAAAAACAGTCTGAGGGGTTTGAAGTGGCGGGGGGGTGGGAGGTTGGGGTACCAGGTGGTGGGTATTATAGAGGGCACAGCTTGCATGGAGCACTGGGTGTGGTGAAAAAATAATGAATACTGTTTTTCTGAAAATAAATAAATTGGGGAAAAAAAAATAAAAAAAATAAAAAAAGGCATCCATTCTCACTATAAGAAAATGCTTTAATATTTAAAAGCTTCTGACAGTAGCTCTATTCTATCAGATCACCATGAAGCTAGGGAGATGAAAGGGAGGTCAACTGTAAATCATTTTAGAAACCTAGACATAGCATATTTTGCCAAATCAAAGACATCACCAATTTTAAGATGTTCCATCATTTTATTTACCACCAGGAAAGAAAAATGATATCAAATAAATTATGACACTACACTAAGACATTCTCAATTGCTGGTCATATCCCAAGTTCAGAGATGTAAAAATATTCTTAAAATTTCATCTCTCTATGAATGCAATGTGGTATCTATGGAAGCGCTGATAGATCTCCAGGGAGAAGTGATAATGAGACAAGTTCTGATAATTTTGGGATAAGAGTTCTTAAATAGGAATGGTCCTAATTTGGTTTAATGGTTTAGGATTCATACCCTTTGCCCTGGTCTACAGTGTTCTATACAAGCTGGTATCTTCTGGGCCACCCTGCTCACTACTCACTCTTCACCAGTCTCCCTGGCCTTCGAGGCTTATTCCTGGCTTGATCCTGTACTTTGTGTCCTCCACTTGAAACTCTATTTCCTATTTCTCCCACTGATACAAGTACTTCATTAGTGCATAGAAAGTATATTTTCTCAATGTTAAAAGAATACATGGTGTAAACTAGACATGACATATATTTTAATAAGTTGTAAAGTTACCTAAAAGTAAAAAGAACTAAGGTGTTCAACCCATTCCTGAGTCTCTGATTAGCATAAAGAGGGAAAGAATTTTAAATATGAAATGGGGTGAATGCTAATTGAGTTATCCTCAACAGAGTCCCCAAAAAGATTTATTCTCAATTTTTTTGAAGGTTATTGAAGGGGCAATTAGAAGTTTAAAAAGCAAATGAAAAGTTGCAACTTCCAAAGAACCAAACTAAAAGGGTTAATTTTTATGAATACAGCATTCTTCTCCTCCCCTTTCAGGGACTCAGTATCATTGGCTTTGGGAATAAAGAGGTCACCAGAGATGAAGAAAGCGCTAACTTATAGTATAATAGAGTGACAGGGATTCCATTAAGAATCAAGAAAAGGATATGAATAAAGAAACAGGAAGCCTCTGAAAGGTGCCAGGACCACCCACCACAATGACACCCATCATTTTCTAAGTCTGCAGGTACAGGGTACTACTGGTGTTATAGAATGACTTGTATGGGTTCATTTCATTCATTTCCCACCTGTCTTAATTTTCCTTACCTACCCCACAAGGTTTGCAAATTATGAAGTTTTCAAAAGGGACACACACATACACATACTCATTTATTTTGTTATGTTAGAACAAAGAAAAAAAAGGTGGTAATATCACCAATTTCCAAGCCCCTTAACCTATTTGTCTATCCATGGTTTCAAGAATCATGTATGTCATGTTTTGGGATAGATGTGATTTACAGTGTGCTTGATGCGATGATTCCTCTAGGAACATCTTTCACATCCCTGGAGGAGTTACAGGACTTGAGTAGATGTAGGATCCAAATGATATCAAGATCCTACTTGGTCTTAGGACGTCACTGGTGAATTTCAACAGCTCTAGTCTGTATCTAGAGCTGAGAATTTAAAGATCCTCTCACAATTTATGTTCACTTGAGCAGGACCAGCTTCTCCCTGTGCCTTTCTTCCAAGGACTACACACCAGAATGAAGGGAAAGGAAAATTCCTCATGGGGTTAGTTCATAATAAGACCCAAGAGAAAAGAGAAGCTGATGTTACTGGCTCAGCTATTTTATCTTATTTAGAGATTCAGGAAAAACAACTTACAGCATCTATCTGGCAGTAGTCTACTGATTGACGCAAAATTATTTTTTTAATAGACTTTTTTTTCTTAAGATTTTATTTATTTGACAGAGAGAGAGATCACAAGAAGGCAGAGAGGCAGGCAGAGAGAGAGGGGGAAGCGGGCTTCCTGCTGAGTAGAGAGCCCAACACGGGGCTCGATCCCAGCACCCTGGGATCATGACCTGAGCTGAAGGCAGAGGCTTTAACCCACTGAGCCACCCAGGCGCCCCTACGCAAAATTATTTTTAATTCATTGGTATATCTGCAAAGTCACCATCAAAAGCCCTGGGCCTACAGTATGACTAATTCATTTTCTTATATCAGGAGAAAAAATAAATTATAAAAGAAATTTATCATAACTTGGGGCATGGTGGGGAGGCAAAGTGAACTTAAACAGTTTGGTTTCAGGGTGAAGCAGTTTAGAGGTACACCTAATCACCGCCCAGCTTATCTCTACCTCAAAGTTCTGTTTCTCACTGAAAGAGAAAGCGAACTAGTGCTTTGCAAATGGGTCTCTCATGAACTCTCAACTGTGACTATTCAGACACAATGAGAAATTCAAAATTTAACCACAATAACTAGCATTCTTCCCATTTAGTAGATCAAAACATGTTCTCAGGGCCACAGAGGCAGTAAATAGCAAAGTCCAAACTTAACAATCAGTTCCTTCTTAACCATGAATTATCATATCAAAGGGAGACACACCAGACATCATAAAGGCCAAGCCCAGAGAACAAAGAGGCTGACATCAGCAGCTGGTGACATCAGGGAACATGCATAACATTTCAGAGCTCTACTCAGTGATGGAAGGGACCTAGAAAGAGTGGTTTCAGTGACTCAACCAGATTTTAAGTATTTCAACCAATCATAAATCTTCAATTCAAACTAGACTCCAGGGTGTTTGCTTAAGGGCCTCTAGATAAGTCTTAGAGAAGAAGGAAGCATGGATTTTAACTGTCACTCCCCCAAACTTATTTTAATTTGTTGGAAATTGACAGTATTACCATTAAAAATCAACTATGTGTGTGTCTGTGTGTGGGGGGGGTGTGCGCGTGCGCACTTAGATCTAAAATAAAATATACATTTTATAATGTATAATATGTGTGTACACACACATAAATCAGGAGAATTAGACATCAAAAAATAAAGATTAAACTTTGGGGGAAGAAAAGAGGGTTATTATTATAGGTATCTTTCATTTTCCTTGTATTTCCATAATGTTTCAGTGTTCGAGATTGAGCACATATAATTTTTATATTTGGGAGAAACCAAGGTGGTTTTAATTTTTTGATCATTGCAAGAAAATGAAAGATCAGCAAAAATGATAACAGTATTAGAGTCATTAAAAAAAGGAAAAGATTTTAAAAGTTTAAAAACAGAAGTGAAGGAATTTGAGCTAAGGAAAAAGAACTAGTGTTCTAATTACCAATATTCTCATCTTTCATTTTCAGAAAAAAAGATAAGGTGCAATGTAAAGGACATAAGAGGAAAGAAGTCACTTTCTTATTACTTGGAGGAAAAGGTTTCAAAAAGATCAAAGATGCTCATTGACAGGTCTAACTGTAGACATATTATTAGAAGGGGGGGGTATTCACAGAATCATAGGCATTTGTTTCATCTGTCACACTTCCTTCTTCAGAGAGGCACAGTGAATTTGCAAGCCAGCTCCTAAAGAAGAGTGGCCAAGTAAAACAGAGAGAGGAAACCAGAACCAGCTATTCCCCCTAGGAACTCAGTCAATTAAATGCAGCCTGGAAGGGATCTAATCTAATATCAAAGACGTTGTCAGGGGATTCATTCCCCAGAGTTTAGGGTTAATGATGTAGAGCATGGCAGCCTGGCCAGGAGCAGAGTAAAAGAAACCTCACCAAGAAAAGACCAAAATAAAATAAAATAAGCATTTCCAGAGTAATGGAGGACATTGAACAAAACCTTTTGCAGACACGTCACAGTATCCTCTGCTTGTAGCAGTCTTCAAGGGGTTGGGTTCTCCATGATGTAGCACATTTTACTGTAAATCAAACTTTTTGTACGTAAAATCATAATCAGCATTGACAAGTGACCTCCCTCAGTAGCATTCAGAAGTCTAACTAAGTCCCTTTTCCACCCAGGGATCAGTAAGCATCATATCAATCCTGAAGTTGTCATACAAAAGAGCTCTAAGATGAAGATCATGGTAAAACTCTACCTAGAAATCTGAGCGTAAATTCATTAATTACCAGAAAATTGACCACTTGTTGAAAATCAGTGACCAACACAAATGGGGGCAAGGTGAACTACTAAGTGCTAGGCCTTTACTAGCTGTGGTCATCACATCCATCCTTTTTTTTTTTTTTTTTTGACCTATAATTTATTTTTTTTTTAAGATTTTATTTATTTATTTCTTTGACAGAGAGAGAGAGATCACAAGTAGGCAGAGAGGCGGGCAGAGAGAAAGGGGAAAGCAGGCTCCCTGCGGAGTAGAGAGCCCAATGTGGGGCTCGATCCCAGGACCCCAAGACCATGACCAGAGCTGAAGGCAGAAGCTTAACCCACTGAGCCACCCAAGTGCCCCACAGCCATTCTTTTAAAGAAATGTAAATTTGTGAAAAGTTTCCCCCATCATTTCACAGGTAAAGTAAGAAAGAAATATTACCCATTAAAATAAACAGGCAGACAGACTACAGCCCATGTTTAGAATTTAATCTTTGAAAGTTACTAAAATTCATAAGCAACATTCCTTTCTGTTTTCCTACATTTCATTGCCAGCAATATGGTAGAGTAGATATACTGACAGTTCATTCTACCTGAAGGATGAACTTTCCTTTCTCCCTTCCCCCTTTCTAAGCACAATTCAGGAATTACCCTGAAAACTGGTATTTCTTTTAGCTGGATACACTGGGGAAAACACACACACACACACACACAATCCAACATGCCCCCTAAGCCTCTGACAGATGCTATGCTTTTCATCTTACCTAATTCTTTTATTTAACTATTTTATTAAACACTTTTGTGATGTACCTTTTCCATAACCTGTAAATGTTGTGAGATAATAGAAAGGCAATATGAGAGACAGACAGAGGACTTTGTTAGCCTCACTGGAATTAGTCTCTTTGATGAAATCGAAGAACAAACAACACAGTGATAGAGCTGTAATAGGCACTTTGGAGGGAAAATAGAAAATATCTTGTATTCCTCAAAGCAGGCACGGAAGCCTTACCATTACTTCAAGTTTAATGGGTCTGAAAAATAGTAGTGAGAAAGAAATAAACCATTTTTTCCTTTTGAAAAAAAAGTGTTAACTCTTCTAGGATATCATTCAGAGAGCTAAGAGAGCCAGTTTACTCAATGATGCATCCATCGCCTCTAAAAATTAATAGACCTTTCAGGGGTTACTATTTATTACCTGATGCTGAGGTCTTGAGCTAAGCATTTTTGAGTGAAAAAAAAAAAAGTATAGAAACACAAATGCTCACATTGGCAAATTAAAATGACTATGACTTTTGCTATAGCCTATTATCCAATTCTGAGAGTACCAATGGCTTCTGTGGATGACATTTATCTAGCACTTACTAAATACCACACATCAGGCTCATTCCCTTAAGTACATTAGCATACTTAATCTTCACAACAACACTACATAGTAGGTACTGCTATTATCATTGCTTTACAGAAAGAAACTGAGCCTTAGATTAAGAAAGTGGCCCAATAAACCCCCACAAAGGAAAATTTATGGGCACAAGGGGGAAAAATTATATACTAAGCATTTCTGTTTCTGGACAGAAATTTCTGAACAGAAGTTTCTGTTTGCTCAGAGGCTAAAAAGCCAGTATGCCTCTCAATATGGTACAGAGCAACTCAAAAATCCACCTCAGTGCACAATCTCAGGAACACCATGAAATCTAACCACAGAATTCAGAATAAACCACAAACAGCAATGAAGAATTTAACACTAAGGGAAAAACAGAAGCAATTAATATTAATAATGTCATATGGACATTATAAAACCATATTTATGAGACTCAGAATCACAGACCCTCAGGAGTATGACCCCAGAAGTTTTTGTAATGGCAATAAAAGAGGATCTGATTAATGTGAAACTAAATTATCACATTCATACCCTTTTATTTCACAATCCAACATGTAAATGCGACAGAACCAAAACACAAATTTATCAATGTTTATGGTGTTTGGCTTGGACTTCCCTACAGACCAACACTTAAAAGAGCTGTCTGAAGTTTCTAACAGCTATCAAGCTCCCAAGTTCTTGGCCCAAGTAAAGTTCTGAACAAAAAGGGTAGTCATTACAGTTGATCCATTAGATTTTCACAATCACCAGCAAAGGTCCTTTGAATCCTCCTTGGTTTATCTTTACCAAAACTATCACAGTACCTGCACAAGGGAGATGAAATTACTTTTCAGCAAGTGACTTAAAAACAGGATGGGGGCATCTGGGTGGCTCAGTGGGTTAAAACCTCTGTCTTTGGCTCAAGTCATGAGCTCAGGGTCCTGGGATCAAGCCCCACATTGGGCTCTCTGCTCAGCAGGAAGCCTTCTTCCCCCTCTCTCTCTGCCTGCCTCTCTGCCTACTTGTGATCTCTGTCTGTCAAATAAATAAATAAAATCTTTAAAAAAAAATAAATAACAGGATGAAATACAAATACACACATACACATGCATATAAACACAGGTCTACTCACATGTGTGTTTTATATATACATGGTATTAAAGAAAATGACTAACCTCTACATGATAGTAATTTTGTCTACATAAGCAACAAGTCAAATCCTAGAAGTCATCCACTTCATGTGCCTGTCCTCAGCAGCAAACAATGATTATAACCATCTAGACAGAAGAAAGGATTACCATGAAAGCACTGCCTGCACAACCTGACCTGCTTTGGAATGCTCTAAAAAGACATTACCAAAACTTTTTAAATTGAAGGCATGTACAAGGTAACAGGTGCATTTAAATTTCAAAATGCTAACGCAAAAAAAAAAAACCCTAACATTAAAATATAAATGGTTTAAGTGCCTGCCAAATAAAAGCATTACTTCACACAGGATGTAATAATAGGAAAACCACTAACTCCTCCTCAACCGGGGGGCGGGGGAGGACATAAATCTCATTAAGAAAAACAGATCAAGAAATATATATTAAGGAAAATATGATGTCTGTTATTCAAGGTTGAGGGGTGCCTAATTGTTTAAGTGTCCAGCTCTTGGTTTTGGCTCAGGTCATAATCTCCAGGTTCTGGGATCAGCCCTGCAATGACAGGTTCTGTGCTCAGCAGGGGATCTGCTTGAGATTCTCTCTCTCCCTCCCTCTGCTCGTGTTCTCTCTCTCTCTTTCAAATAAATAAAAAAGATCTTAAAAACAAAAACAAAAAAGGTTCATATAAGTCAAGAACACTAAGTGGGTCCAATCATTCCTTGGGCTCTATTAGCAACACCACTCTAGCCTGTGAAGATTATAATCTGACACAGAACAGATTGGTGGTTGTGAAGTAGGGAACTGGGGTGGGAGAAATAGATAATGTGATCCACATGGTACAAAATTCCAGTTATAAAATAAATAAGTCATGAGGACATAAGGTACAGCATGACAACTATAGTTAATAACACTGGACTGCACATTTGAAAGTTGTAAGAGAGTAAATCTTAAAACTTCTCATCATAAGAAAAATATTCTTAACTCTGTATGACAAGAGATGTAACTAGACTTATTGGTGATCATGCACAATGTATTCAAATATTTAATCAACGTGCTATATACCTGAAATTAATTTATGTTAAGTATATCTTGATAAACCCATAAAAAAGGATTTTAGATCATTTACTTAATGTTATGAATAAAAATTACTGTTTTGTTAACTATACTACAGGGTGTTTTGAAGTCATTGAGACCTGGATTCAAAACCTGCCTCCCTTCCTCTACCCTTTTCCATACCCATTCTTCTTGCAAACATTAATAAGCACCAATCTCTGCTAAATATTGTGCTGAGCGCTGGAGATATAGCTATAAATTAAGACAACTGATAGTTTAGTTGTATGACTAGCCTACTAGCTTTGAGTCTCAGTTTCACCACTGGTGAGATAGGAATAACACCACAAGATGGTTGATAATTAAATCACAAAAAGTCAGATGAAGTAAAGGCTTATTATGTTAACTTATAAAACATACATTAATTGTGAGATTGAAATAAGATGCTTATTATAATTCCTGGTATGTGCTCAACAAATGCTAGTTCTTTTTAATTTCCCTACCTGAATGAAGTCTTAGGAAAGTAAGTTGCATTTCCCCTTCCAAATGTATAATACTTCTCTTAGATCCTTTGGTAGGTTAAGAAGAAACAAAAAATGAGAAAAGTTAAATGATTAATCAGAGTTCAGTCAGTAAATAATGACATCACTGAATAAAGAGACTAGTTTTTCTAAGGTCTACCCCCACCAATACTAACCTATTTTTCATTACATTTCAGACTATAGTATATGCATTATGAATGAGCTCAGAATAATTTGAAGAGTATTTATTTATAAGGGTTGATGCAGAAAGATATGGGTATACAGAAGGAGAAAAGTAGTAATCTGAATCTAATAGCAGTGGAGATATTACCACTCTGAGGTCAAAGAAGGACTGGAAGCAGTTACCAAAACCTGGAAGAAAAGAGGTGATGTAGCAGAATCCTCCTTGAGTGACCTGTATTTGGGGGACATATCTAGCTAAAAGTAACCTTGCAAGAAGAAAACCAGAACCATTCCTCAGCCTCACCTTCTCCAGCTCTCTAAGAAGACTATATTAGCTTAATCCAGCTGGAGGCCAGAGAGCAAGGGATCACTACTTCTCTATAGATTAGTCTCCCAGACACAGAGGAGAGAACTTGAAGAATAGATTTAAAGAAACAAATGCAAGATGTCCAGCACAAATTCCAAAGTACTAATTCAAATGTTCACCACTGTTGTTTACAACTCTGAATACAAATTTTTAGTGGTGACTGTTTTTTGTAACTAAGCCACAAAAGTCTATTAAATTCAAACATACCTCAGGAATAAAACTGTAGTGGTAACCCTCTCCTCCAAAGCAGTTGGGATAAATGGTTGATAAATAAATCACAAAAAGTCAGATAAAGTAAAGGATTATTATGTTAATTTATAAACATACATTAATTGTGAATCTTTGGTAAAGGGCCAAGGCCTTTTTTTTGGTGTGAATCTACGAACAACTGAAATTACACATGGTCTTTAATTCATATGGCTCTCATAGCACATCTCCTTCATTTCCTTGTATTTATTTCTTAAAAGTTCTATGAGAACTTAAAAACAATTGTTTAGCATTGCTGGCATAGAACACTTACAGATTTTTAATAAATTTTCCCAATATTCTGTAGTCATCTTGCACACCCCAATTTAATAAACATCTTTTTTTTTAAGATTTTATTTATTTATTTGACAGAGATCACAAGTAGGCAGAGAGGCAGGCAGAAAGAGAGGAAGGGAAGCAACCTCCTTGCTGAGCAGAGAGCCCGATGTGGGGCTCGATCCCAGGACCCTGGGATCATGACCTGAGCTGAAGGCAGAGGCTTAACCCACTGAGCCATCCAGGCGCCCTTTAATAGACATCTTTTGATATTCTCTTGGGATTTTATAAAATAGCCAATGTAGTTTTTAACTTACTGTCTAATTTCATTAATTTGTATAATATTTACTTAAGTGATAATTATAGTTTTATTAATATAAGTTATAATTTAATTATAACTATAATATATAATTATATATAAATCATAACTTTGTAACAAAGTTATAATAAACATAAGTTATATTATTATTATATAATTATATATAATTATATTTTATATATAAAAATATATATGTGAAGTCTTAGGAAAGTAAGAGTTATTACTTAGTAGTTAGTTAAAAATATATATAATAAAAATTATATTTTTTATTATATAAAAAACATATAATTGTAATTATAATAAAACGAAAAATGTCAAAGAGATACAGAAATAAAAACAACTGCCTTTCTGATGATTCACAGACTTGTACTCCTGAAGCAAATAATACATTATGTTAATAAAATAAAAAACTAAAAACAAATTTTAAAAATTTAAAAACTGTCTTTTATTATACAAAACTCTAATGGTAGAAGTAAAGAGACATAAGTATAATTAAGAACTGCCAGCTTCCTGTGAGCCTTCAGGAAGCAAAAGAAACTTACAGTGAATTTTACAAGAATGGAAGTCAGATTAATCTGGCAAGTCAGCTAATAGAATCAGGTTAAGAAACAGTCTACTATAATAAATAGCACCAGTTTATCCAGATCTACCATTTGCAACACTGCCTCTTAGAGTCAATGTGCTTCACTTAGCTCTACAAATATATATTTACTGGATAAATGGGTAAATGAGTGGATGGTGGAATGGATGAAGAAAAGGAAGGAAAGCAGGGAGGCAGGCATTTAGAGATTCAACTCAAACCACCTTCAAATACATGTGCTCTGTGTCAAGAAAACAGGAGAGGGGGAAACAGCAGGGATGATTATTAAACCACCATGCATGTATACTAGAATTGAATAATTCAGTAAATAGATGGAACATAGTAGAAGCCAAGTCTGTCACTACACAAATGGGAGGTTACAAACAAAAAGAGACTAGAATGATCATGTAGTAATGGATTATAGTTGGAGACATCAGTAGTAACATGTTTATCTTGATATAATATTAATAGATATATATGTATAAATATTTACAGATATGTATGCATATATGGTCAGTATATACAATATTATCTTCTCACTCTATCAGCTAAGAAGGCCTAGAAGCAAGAATATCCCTGTAGCAATGAGTAAATCTAAGGCTCATGTCTTTCTTTCTAATGACATTCTTCAAAAAAAGGAACAAGCTATCCTTGAAGAAATGACAGCCTCAAGAGCTGAAGTAGGGAATATACAAGACAAGCCTGAAGAATTTTACAGTGCCAAAAGATAAAGTGCTAAAATCAAATGAACAAACAAAATAAAAAACAAAGAGAACATAATAATAAGGACAAGTCAAAGGACAGAAGCCAACTGAAGTGGGAAAGAAGACCCCAAACCTCAGGGGAGACCCCAGCCCACCACCTGGTGAGACCCTGAGCAGAGACCCCAGCAAAGTACACATGGACTTCTGACCTACAGAAACTGTGAAAGAATAAATTTGTCTTGTTTTTAAAAAAAAAAAAAAGCCAACTGAAAGGGCTCCAATGGTCAAAGCTGGAACAGTTTGAGCAATAAAATGAAGTCAAATAAATGGGGGAAAAGAACTAAATCTTCCATGCAGAATTCTAAATACCTTATGTATAATATTCTACCCTCAAGAAAGTAAAGTATAACTCCCAATTCTTAAGTGTAGCCTACTTATAAAGACTTCTTTCCAAAGAGGATGGTATGTAAAGGGGGATAACCACACAATGGAGAAACATGACAAACACTATTTCAGCCAGAAGATAAAAGGTAATAGCAGCAGTGAAAAGTTATATTCAAAGTATGTGCCTTTTCATAATGTGATGAGAATGGCACTGGACATTCTCTGCACTCTTCCTCCCCAGAACCCATAACTCTAGTACAATCATGAGGAAAAACACCAGACAAATTCCACTTGAGGGACAATCTACAAAGTACCTAATCAGTGCTCCTCAAAACTGTCACAATCATCAAAACAAAAAAAGTCTGAGAAACTGTCTAAACCAGAAGGAATTAAAGAAACATAACAATTAAATATAATATGGTATCCTTGACAGGATACTGGAACGAGAAAAAAAAAGTATTAAGTAAAAACTAAGAAAATCTGAATAAAGTATGGATTTAATAAATAATATATCAATATTGATTTATTAATTATGACAAATTCACCATACCAATGTATAATACAGTAAAAATAGGGAAAAGGGGGTATATGAGGCAGAACTCAGTATAATCTTTGCAAACTTCTACAAATCTAAAGCTACTCTAAAATTTAAAACTTTTCTGAAAATCTTATTAAAAGGGATATTTTTTGGCAACCATGAACCTATCATCTCTACACTTGTCTAAAGCAAGGAAAAATAAAGCTTATCTTACTTACTTCCCAAGCTCATCTCAAACAATTATTTCTCCCTTCTAACCATTTTGGACTACTTTTCAATCTTCAAGGATGACATTTCCTAAAATTCTGGACATGCTGTTCTACTGCCAGAAAAACTCCCCAATTTTCACTTATCTGATACTTTCTTTTCTGTCTGAAGCAATCCACATGACCTATCTCATACACAAAAGCTATCCAGAAAGAGCAGAGTGGCATACGTAATCTTTCTTTGAATTTGGTAGGAAACAGCAGAAAAATAGCCCCCATTCATAATGCAAACAGGTAGTGAGAAATTCAACAAGAGGTAAAGAAGAGGTACTAATGTTATGAAATGCTAACTCCCTATTCCCTCCGCAGTTTCACTTTTGATGCCAACAAGATTTTCCCCCTACCTAGAGCTCAGAAGTTCCTTTGCTCCAGTTTGCAGCTAGAGAAGCAATGGAAATAACAAATTAAGAGGCTAGGGGCCACTTGAGGTGGAAGATTTCAGTCTGCTGAAACTACTAAATTGACCCTAACAACTAACTACAAGTAAGGATTGTTACTGGCAGCATGCACGGCAAAATCTGTATGACCTTTTCTTGTTTAAGTGCCAGGTGGTAGACGGCAATACTTTTTTTGCCCACAAGTGCATAAAGAAAACATAATTCAAACTTGTCTAAAGGGATAAAATCAAGATAAAAAAAACTACTAAAATTATACCTAGCCACTTGGCAAACCAGGACTTACTGAAAAAAAAAAAAAAAAAAAAAAAAACAGGGATAGTAGTAGAAGAAAGGTAGGCATAATTTTACATGGCTTTTCTTCCTTTTAGGACCTGGAATAGGTAAGGGTCAAATTAAAAATTTTGTTGGGGCGCCTGCGTGGGGCAGTCATTTAGGCATCTCACTTTTGGTTTCAGCTCAGGTCTGATTGCAGAGTTCTGAGACTGAGCTCCATGTCTGGTTTTGCTTGGGTTTCTCTCCCCCTACCTCTACCCCTCCCCACTGCGCGCAAGCTCGCCTGCTCTCTCTCTCTCACTAAAATAAATAAATCTTTTCTTAAAAAATTTTGTCAATTTCCTTTTCTTCTTTGTAGCACTCATTACTCCTGTAATTATTTAATATCTGTTTCCTGCTATAATATTGCAAGGATCATTCCATTTTGTTAACTAAATCCCCACAATTGCAAGGATCATTCCATTTTGTTAACTAAATCCCCACAACCCCACAACAAAATACCTTAGTGTTGTTACACAGTAAATGCTCAGTTAACAAACCTCTTGAGTGATAAAATATTTATGCCTCTTAGCTAGTTTCTGAACTATTTAAATGCAACCAGATGTATTTTTTTTAACTCTACTTCTTGATCCTAATAAAGTACTTAAATCAATTTTCCTTCAGGGGATCAGCTATCTTACTAATGAAATTAAAAAACTGTTTTAATTATAATTTCTCAGTCTACATTATGCCCAATGACACAAGAGTTTAAGCAGAAATTTATTTATAATTAATTTGTCCTTTTTCAAAAAGGCATAGAAAATGTCTGTCACTCACCTTTGAAAGACCTGGCTAAATGGTTCCTTAAACCTTCTGGTTAATCTAGCCTTAGGGAATATTAAATATTTATGGGTGAAGTGGCATCTAGTTTGTCAGAACAGTTCCATTTAAATCATACTCCCTTGTAACCAATTGCAACTGATGATTTAATTAGGTGTATGGAGTGAGTTACAGTGATCATTAATAAGCTGTGTTAATGTCATCAAAATTCTTATCCTCCAGAGTTGAAGGAACAGGAAGAAAGAAGAAAAAAACCTACCTGTAAGGAAGATGGCCTATTTTACAAAATTCACTTTTTTTTTTGTCCATCCAATAATTAGCCTTGTTTTGTTTGGCATGTTCCATACTAATTACAGCAACAGCTTTATTTTACTTTGTATAAAAGACTGCTTCACTTTATAACATTTGTAGAAAAAGTATCCATTGTGTAGCTATTCAGCTAAGGTATTCATTCATAAAAGCTGTTCTTTTTATTAAACCTGGGTCAAATAAATAGAGTGTAAGAAAACTAATAGGCATATAAAATCATGTCCTTTTTTTTTTTTTAAGCTTTTATTTATTTATTTGAGAAAGCAAAGTGAAATAGATCACAGAGGGAGAGAGAGAAGCAGACTTGCAACTGAGAAGGAAGCTCGATGCAGGGCTAAATCCCAGGGCTCTGGGATCATGACCATGACCTGAGCCGAAGGCAGGAACTTGGAACCACCCAGGTGCCCCCAAAATTATGTCTTTAGAGACTATATACTTCAATACCTTTTAAGACACTTTTTTGGGGGGCCCATATGTACACTCCAAAAAAAAAATTTTTTTTTCATTCCATCTTCTAAACAAAAAAGACATGGAATAATGTCCGTGAAGAATATCCTGTAGGACCCTGGATTTACTTCAGAGGCTAACAAGATCAAGAAAACTTCCTTCAAAAACAAAGCAAAACAAGAACTTCCTTGAACTTTGTTCAGACAGCAGGCAGACAATGATACAGAGTGGGAAGATGGAAACCTATATCCAGTGTCGCAGGACCCATTATGATGTGCTGATCATACTAATTCCACATGACACCCACAAATAAAAGAGGCTTTCACTTCTCATTTGTTATGTTGAAAGGGATCTCAGCAATGAAGAAATTCTTTTTCAAATTCCCCAGTTATCTAAACGACAAACCCTATTCCATTTGCTCATAGGAACAAGAGGAAAAATGGAAGTAGGCTTAGTCCCATGAATAATAACAGCAGCCATGGTGGATCCTTTACTTAAAATAAAAAAAAAAATTTTAAAAAGTGCTTATATCCAAAGTAATTGCCTTTAAAACTGACAAGAAACCCCCACAAAGGATTCATTATTTATAGGACTCTCTGCACTGAAATGGGTTAAGACTTACTTGTCCTCAAAGAAAGAAACATAAGACAACTAATTCAATAGAAAGGATTAGTTTATCTCTTGAACCAATTAAAGCCACTATCACCTAAAAAAGTAAGGTAACCTGAAAAAAATGTACCACAAGGCTGCTAGATTTTATTTGAGAGGAGAAGGGGCAACATTAAGAAAATCCCAAAGAAAATAATTGCAGAACACATTGGTAAAGTCTACCATTGACACACACAATGGGCCTTCATTCACTCTTTCAACATCTTCTACAAAATATGCAATATATTCAAAGTCCTGCACGCATATGAAGTGGGAAGAAAACAGAATGTAGCAATGGATGAATACCACTTAAGTGCCAGCAGCTTTACCTGTGTTACCTTATTTCCCTCTCCTTATAGCCCTGTGAAGTAGGTTGTCATCTTCATTTTACAAGAGGGAAACAGACACTACACAGAGCATTAATCAGGTTGCTCAAGATCACATACCTACAAAGTGACAGAAGCAGCATCTAAAACTTCTGCTGATACAAATGGCCACACAAGTTCTTGCAGAAGAAATAAAGATTTCATCTACCCTCCAAAAATTGATCCCTGAATCAAAGAGAAAGAGTAAAGATAAAGACCATGGTAATAAATACATCAGCGACAGTGCTATAAGGAAGAGTACATGTAGCACACTAGGAGTTGAGAAATAAGGGAAGATTTGCAAGAAATTAAATTTAAGTTGGGCGCATGGTAGACTGTAACATGAGACTCATGAAGCATTGCAGAATAAATTTAGAGTGTAAACAAAAGAACAGAAACAAAATTGTATAATGTAGATTTGGGATACAAGAAAAGCTTGATTTGGGCTTCAGAGTAGGGCATAGGTAAGCAATACGCTTGATTTACAATGCAAAGTGGTGATCTGCAGTATCAGCTCTAGAGGGAGATTATCTGGATTCAAATTATTACAGCTTCACCTCTTGTTAGCTGTCTGAACTTGTGCAAATTATTTAAGCCCTCCAAACTTCAGTGTCCTCATCTATAAAATAAGGATAATGGTACATATCCCTAGATTTGTTTCAAAGATTACATGACAGGATATATGTCAAGCTCTTAAGATGACACCAAGCACATAAAAAGTGCATTAACTATTATTAGTAACTATTGTTATTATGTGGGGAAGTAGTGGGAGATAAGCCTGAAAATAAAGGTTGGGCCTATACTGAAGACTGGTGTGAATGCCACAGAGAAGAGTTTACATATGTATTAAAGGAAAGAGAGAAGTAATACTGAAAGTTTTTGAGTCAAGCAATTTTATAGTAAGCGCCTACTTCAGAAAGAATTCAGAAAGTGGTATTCAGGATGGACTAGAAAAAAGAGAATAGCATTAGTGAATAAATTAAGACAAATAAGCAAAGGTACAGGAAGATACCCACAATCCAACACTACCATGTAAAGTGGTAGAATGGAAATAAATATAAGTATAGACAACAAATATAAAATAGACCTGGCCCTCACATCCTACTATAGAGGCAGACTGGGGTTACTGAGGCAAATATATTGACCCTCTAAACTTATTGAGTCTGCATTAATAAGAGATGCAGTAATAAGATCTTATGGCAATAATTGACTATGTAATTCTACAAATATTAACTGAGTTTGTCCAGTTTTTTCTGCTCTGCAACAAATGTCTGTGATACAGTACTGAATATTAGCTTACATTATTCCCATCCTCAATGCATTCAGAATACAGTGTGCTATCTAATGAAACATAAATTAGTTGCCCAATAAATAGTGAATGGTAAAATGAAATTTGATAACATCAATGGCATTTCTGAGGTTAAACAGACCAGCATTAAAATCTCAGATTTGAATGAATTACTTAGTATTCCCGGTCCCAGTTTCCTTATCTAGAAATAAGAATACTGAGAGTTATAGCGTGACATAATCATGGGGAGGATTAAATGAAAGCATACATTTGAAGACTATCAAGACTAGAATTATATGATCTAAAATGTAAATTAAGAATATTTAGAGGCACTTGGGTTGAGCAACCAGTTGGTTGAGCATCAGACTCTTGATTTTGGTTGAGGTCATGATTCAGGGTCAATGGGATCAAGCCCACATCAGAATCCATACTCATCAGGGAGTCTGCTTGAGATTCTCTCTCTGCCCTTCCCCATCATGCTCACTCACACACTCTCTTTCTCGCTCTCCCAGATAAATAAATCTTCCAAAATAAAAGAACAATGTGTTTAAGGAAATTAAAAAAGGGAACTGGGAGCACAGAGGAAAAAAATACTATTAAAAATATCAAGAACAAAAAAAATAACAAGAACCCTTGAAAAACAATCAACGAGAAGTATCAGAAATAGAAAACATAAGTAAAATTTAAAATATATTGGATCAGCTCACCCCTATGAACTAAAAAAGACAGAACAGAAGAACTAACTCAGAATGAAGTACACAGAGTTGAAGAGAAACAAATAAAAAAGAAGTTAGAAGAGAAAAGATAAGGTGTAAATTCCAACACAAATTTGGTATTCCAGAAATAATGGGAAAAGCAAAGGAGAGAAAACATTTTGATAAGAACATTTAAGATTGCTTAATACAACAAAGAAAAGAAAAGTCCAAAATCCAAGAAGAAATGTTAAAAAGGGGGGATAATTATGGATAAAAATTTACTCTAACAGGCAGTGATGATGATGATGATGTCATCTACTTGTGCGGTTGGAAAAACAACACAGAAGTAAATTATTTGATAAATAATATATTAATTAAGAATGGGCAGGGGCACCTGGGTGGCTCAGTGGGTTAAGCCTCTGCCTTCGGCTCAGGTCATGATCTCAGGGTCCTGGGATCAAGTCCCACAGAGAGCCTGCATCCTCCTCTCTCTCTCTCTTGCCTGCCTCTCTGCCTACTTGTGATCTCTCTCTGTCAAATAAATGAATAAAATCTTTTCTAAATTTTTTTAAAAAAAGAATGGGCAGTACATGTTGAAGTATCTTTAAGTCTTTATAATGTTTGGGGCGCCTGGGTAGCTCGGTTAAAGCCTCTGTCTTCAGCTCCGGTCATGATCTCAGGGTCCTGGGATCGAGTCCCACATCAGGCTCTCTGCTTGTGAGAGAAGCGGTGAGCCTGCTTCCCTCTCTCTCTCTCTGCCTGCCTCTCTGCCTACTTGTGATCTCTCTCAGTCTGTCAAATAAATAAATAAATCTTAAAAAAAAAAAAGTATTTATAATGTTTGTAAAATGACAAACTTATTTAAGTTAAATGGCAGAAATAAATCCAGCCTCTTGTTATTCATAATAAGTGTAAATGAACTATGATAAAAAGAACAAAAGGAATAAAGTTGGATATGCCAAGTAACTAATTATAAACTAGCTATAAAACTTATAACTATAGGGGCGCCTGGGTGGCTCAGTGGGTTAGGCTGCTGCCTTTGGCTCGGGTCATGATCCCAGGGTCCTGGGATCTAGCTCCACATCCGGCTCTCTGCTCAGCAGGGAGCCTGCTTCCTCCTCTCTCTCTGCCTGCCTCTCTGCCTACTTGTGATCTCTCTCTGTCAAATAAGTAAATAAAATCTTTTAAAAAATAAAAATAAAACTTATAACTATATAAGTTATATAAACTAACTATATAAAACTAAATAAAATCAGGGAAACAAATTTATGTAAGATAACACACAGCCTGACCACATACCTTAAGCAGAAAAAATATTCTAAACAGACAAAAAAGGGATAGTATAAACAGGCTAAAGGAATAAAATAGAGAAACAAGAAAAAAGTCATAAAAGAAGGAAGAACAAAAGGGAGGAACAATAAAGATAAGGACAAAAATCAACAAAACAGAGGGGTGCCTGGCTGGCTCAGCTGGGAGAGCATGCAGCTCTTCATCTCAGGGTTGTGAGTTCAAGCCCTACATTGGGTATAGAGGTTACTTAAAAATAAGTCTTAAAAAAAATGTTTGAATCAATGTAACGGAGATGACTAGCAAAACCAAAAGCTAGTAAGTTAACAAACCTTCAGAAAGACAAATCAAGAAAAAGAATTAAAAATGTATGTATCAGAATTAAAGTGGGTAAATTATTACAAAATAACAGAATTTAAAAATTTTTAAATGCTATGGAAAACTATACGATAACAAACTGAAGCCTAGACAAAAATATATTTTGGAAATATATAAAATACCAAAATAGGAAAGCTGAGCAGTCCACAGCCATCATAAAACCTAAAAGTGGTAATTATGGCAGTTTATTTATTTATTTATTTGTTTTTTAAGTAGGAGTCACAACCATGAGATCAGGAGTTGCAACAGTCTACTGACTGAGCTAGGCAGGCACCCCTATGGCAGTTTATTTTAAGCTAAGCTAAAAACGATGTGTTAAGCTAGAAATAAGATTCCCAGAATCCTCTTCCCTGAATAGTTGAGTTAAAGCTGGCCAAAAGAGAAATGTGTAAAAGATTTGGAAGGCAGAAATGAAGCAGCTGCCATTACTCTCTGAAGGTTGTCATAGTCAGATGTGGTGACAGACTAGTGGTATGCTGGAAAGAGCCTGTGCCAGTTCACAGGAGCTGATTATGCATATTTCTTCACAACTTCAAATATGAAGACTTCACATTGGTAGCTTTAAATCAAACATGGTGGCAATATTTACACCAACGAAATTGGCAAATACTTAAATCAGTAAGCGCCCCCCTCCTTTGCTCCAGCCTGTTGTTAAATATTTTCAGCACAACACTGTAACAGATAGAAAAGTGTCAATGGGTTTCTTGCTCATCAAGGGTAACCCCTAGGCCCACTGTCTGATGCTTTGAAAGCAACGATGATCTTATTCAAGAAATTCTAGGAAGTAAATACCCTGCAGCATGATCATGGGATCATAAAGTAGTTCTATTTTTAACCTTCTAAAGAACCTCCATACAGTCTTCCACAGTGGCTGAAACTAATAGAACACTTACTATACTGGAATCAAAATAAAAAACTTATTTAAAAAAAAGAAATCCTAGAGAGTATAAAAAGAATGTAAACTCCCTGATTATACTGCAAAGCTAAGTATTTACTTTAAACCCAATCTGGATACAAGAAATGACATTATAGGATCATTTCAACATATAAACATAGATCCTAAAATCCTAAATAAGACAAAAACTAACTACTCTAAGTCTATATCATGACCAAAGAGGGTTTATCACAGGAATGTAGCAACTGTAACATCCGAAAATCTAATCACCATAATGTACCACATTAATGAACTAAGCGAGAAAAAAAGACCTGGTCATTTCAATAGATGCAGAAGAAGCATTACACAAATCTCAATAGTTTATAGATTATTACAAAGGAAAAAAAAAGTTAGAAAACCAGAAACAGAAGAGGACTTTCTTAATTTGATAATTATCTGCCCAAATTCCAAAGCAAATACATAATCAAATGGCTTAAGTTCAGACATATCCCCTATAATATCAGAAACACTGCCACTCTTAAACATGTATTAAAGGCCATAAGCCATTTAAAAAAAAAAAAGCAATAAGCCAATGTCATAAGCCAAAGAAAAGAAACAGAAGTATAAGGATTTTAAAGAAAACCAAAATCTTATTTTTACAAATAATATTATCTCTTGCACAGCCAACCCAAGAAAATCAACAAAATACTTTTTTAACTAAGAGTTGAGAAAGGGTTGCAAATAAAATATTACCATGAAAATACATAGATCTGTAATAATAACAAACTAAATAAATGTAAAGAAAACAAGATATTAACAAAACCCTTACAAAGTACCTATCAAGTATCTAGGAATTACCCTACAGTAAAAGGCCATTTGCAGGGGAAAGAACTCTATTAAAAATGTTTAGAACTGGGGCTCCTGGGTGGCTCAGTGGGTTAAGCCTCTGCCTTGGGCTCAGGTCATGATCTCAAGGTCCTGGGATTGAGCCCCTCAGCAGGGAGCCTGCTTCCCTACCATCACGCTCGCCTGCCTCTCTGCCTACTTGTGATCTCTGTCAAACAAATGAATAAAATCTTTTAAAAAAAAAAAAATGTTTAGAACTGAGTAAAAAGTCATATTATGTTCATGGGTGAAACAAATAGTTAAGATACCAATTGTCTCCCAGACTACTATTCAAATTTCATGTCATTCCAAGAAATAATTAATAAAACCGATTGCAATTTAATAGGCGCTCTCTGTAATTTATAATGAAAACAGAATTGTTAAGTAGGTAGACAATTTAGAAAAATAAGAAAAAAACAGAGGACTTGCTCTAGCAAATATTATAAAGCCAAAAAATAAAGATAAGTGGCAGAAAGATTAGACAGATAGATAAGCAGACAGACAGTAATTAATGAGTTCAAGAACAGACAATTAGGTCAGAGGAAAAGAACTGAGGAGGATTGTAAAAGATATCATAAATCAGTAGGTTTGGGATGCATTCTGGAGGTAATTGTACGGGACAGTGCCTCAACATAAAGAAAAAACAATAATGCAAAAACATAAAGCTAAAGAAAGAATATGTAGAAGGTACTTGAGACCTTGGGGGTAGAAAAGGATGAGATCGGGCGCGTTCAGGGTGGTATGGCCATAGACTTGGGGGTAGAAAAGGAAATCATTTCTTAAAATAATCAAAAGTATACACCATAGGGGCGCCTGGGTAGCTCAGTGGGTTAAGCCGCTGCCTTCGGCTCAGGTCATGATCTCAGGGTCCTGGGATCGAGTCCCGCATCGGGCTCTCTGCTCAGCAGGGAGCCTGCTTCCCTCTCTCTCTCTCTGCCTGCCTCTGTCTACTTGTGATTTCTCTCTGTTAAATAAATAAATAAAATATTAAAAAAAAAAGTATACACCATAAGAAAAAATTAATTTTCATGTAAATTTCATAAAATGTTCCTGTTCAATGAAGAATTTCACAAATTATGAATGACAGATTGAGGAAGGGATTCAAAGTAAAGAGAGTCAAGGATTAATTATAATAAGGTACATGGAATCCCTATACAAATCATTCCCCCCAAAACTGGAAATCTATAGGTAAAATGTGCAAGACTATGAATAGACAATCTATAAAAAGGAAAGCCTTTAATGGCTAATAAGCGTACGATGCTTGATCTCATTAATAATCAGAGAAATGCAAATTAAAAGGACGAGATGACATTTTACCTACATTAAAATAGCAAAATTTGAAAGATCAGATATTACCAATTGGTAAAAGCCTCATGAACTGTTGGTGGAAGAATATTTAGTATGAATACATCCTGACACCGAAAAGTTGTCGTCAAGGGGACACCTACAGAGATAATTATTGAAGCATTATCTTTCATACCAAGATGACAGAGGCCTCTAAGGTTCCCATCAGTAAAAGAATGGGTAAATGAAATATAGTAAATGTGTGTGATAGAAACAACAAAAAAAATCAAATAATATACTGTAGTAACAAAATATTTTTTAAATGTTGAAAGGGAAAATTAGCAGTGTGTTGTATAGCATAACACCATCTACATAAATTAGAAACACACATACACAAATAGCAGGTTTGTTAAGGAATGTGAACATAAGAAAGGCAAATATTAAATTCAAAAAATGGGTGCTTATAAACACAGTGAAATGACTGTAAGTAATGAAGACAAAGGGAAGGAATCAAAAAGAAAACAAAAGATATTAAGCAGTGAGGAGACTGCCATGAACTGATTAAAACTAACTCAATTCTTACACTTGAAGTTCACACTAAGAAAAACAAAATGGTCTATGGGCCTCATCCTCAATATCATCACATATTAGAAAAGAAAGACCATCTGTGTCCTGTAACTAAATGCCAACTGACAGATTACATTCCACCCAACTGATTTCTTAGGTCCAAATGATAAACTTTCACATCCAAACAGAAGGGGAGAATGTTTTTTCTCCCTTCTGCCCCACCCACCACATGCAAAGGAAGAACTGATAGTGGCTTAGAAAAAAGCTGCCATCTCTAAATAGTATGCAATTTTTCAAATCATGGTTTTATTATCTCTCTACTTCTGCAAACTCCCAAATCTCCAAAGAGGAATAACTCATAGATACCAAACTCATTCAGGGGATAAGCCTAAAACAGAAATAAAATAAGGCATAGCTTGTCTAGAGACTTCTTCCTAGAAAACATAAACTACTCTATGCAATTATATTGAGAATTAAAAACTGCTACAGATGGCTTACTAAGACTATTAATACCCTAAGACCATTATATGCAATTCTGTCATTAATTGCTAAAATCCCATTGATTTTAATTTACAAAAGTAATAAATCCAACATACCATAACTGCTTGTATTTTTAAACCCTAAGAGATTAGACATTTTAAATCTTATCTCTGCCCTTAACTAGGTAATTTAAATATCAGAAAATAAATTTGAAGCTTCTGCTTTCAGGATGAAAACATAAATTTTGTCAGGAAAAACATAAAAATAGATGAGTTCAGCGTGCACCACTTGCCTCACTATAGGGTTTCCACAAAAACAGAGAAAACAAAACATTAGCACAATTTAACATCCTTGACTCAGAGCAAGATCAAACATGGTTCTCAGGTCAAATAATATTGCAATCTTGTTATACTTTAGAACACATTTTCTTAATTGTGATTACAGTTATATATATCTTATTGTACTTCTGTTTTAAAATATTATTTTCATAAAATTATTCTCAAATATAGTCACAATAATGTAAATACCTTGTAGTAGGTTTTATCTTTATAATTTAACACTAGCCAAACAAAAGTCTTAAAAGGGTTCTAGAACACACTGTACACTTAATGTTAAAGAATATATGAAAGTGGGTATTGAGAACAAAGAGCTAAAAATGTTTAATCCTAAATTATCTTGAATTATGTTATTTCCGTATATTTATATGTACAATTTTGAAAATCAAACAGAGAAACGAAACTGCAGATTATAGTTGTATCTGGGAAGTAAGATTACACGAGATATTTTATTTTCTACTTCATACTTTTATATATTTTTCCAATTCTCTTCCATGGGAATATACTTCTTTTTTACTCAGAGGGAGAAAAAAAACCTTAAAAGCAAAACAAATAGGGGGCGCCTGGGTGGCTCAATGGGTTAAAGCCTCTGCCTTCAGCTCAGATCATGATCCCAGAGTCCTGGGACCGCCTGCACTGGGCTCTCTGTTCAGCGGGGAGCCTTCTTCCCCCATCCCCCTTCTGCCTGCCTCTCTGCCTACTTGTGATCTCTATCAAATAAATAAATAAAATCTTTAAAAAAAAAAAAAAGCCAAACAATAGGACTTTCACTACCAACAATATAGCCAACCAGATATATGGTATACAGACCACTTAAAATTCTATGTAAAATATTTTTAAATTTTATTTATTTATTTATTTATTTTTATAAACATATAATATATTTTTATCCCCAGGAGTATAGGTCTGTGAATCACCAGGTTTAACACTTCACAGCACTCACCATAGCAAATATCCTCCCCAATGTCCATAACCCCATCCACCTTCTCCCAACCCCCCTCCCCCCAGCAACCCTCAGTTTGTTTTGTGAAATTAAGAGTCACTTATGGTTTGTCTCCCTCCCAATCCCATCTTGTTTCATTTATTCTTCTCCTACCCCCTTAACCCCCCATGTTGCATCTCCACTTCCTCATATCAGGGAGATCATATGATAGTTGTCTTTCTCCAACTGACTTATTTTGCTAAGCATGATACCCTCTAGTTTCATCTACGTTGTCGCAAATGGCAAGATTTCATTTCTTTTGATGGCTGCATAGTATTCCATTGTGTATATATACCACTTCTTCATTATCCATTCATCTGTTGATGGACATCTAGGTTCTTTCCATAGTTTGGCTATTGTAGACATTGCTGCTATAAACATTCGGTTTCACGTGCCCCTTCGGATCACTATGTTTGTATCTTTAGGGTAAATACCCAGTAGTGTAATTGCTAGGTCACAGGGTAGTTCTATTTTCAACAGGTAAAATATTTTTTAAAGAAGATTGCTTTTTAAATCTTTCACCTTTTACTTTAAAAAAAAAAAGACTTTTTTTTTAATTTATGACTAAGAATTTTTTAAAAAGAAAATAGGGGCACCTGGGTGCTCAGTCAGTTAAACATCTGCCTTTGGCTCAAGTGATGCATGATCCCAGTGTCCTGGGATCAAGCCCTATGTCCAGCTCTGTCAAATAAATACATAAAATCTAAAAAAAAAAATTAACAAACACTTGTTCCCATCTAGTTTATCATCGTATCACCAATCTTACTGAAAGTCTTACGATCTCTGTACCTAACTTTGTCAGGCACATTAATTTCTATAAATCTGGTAGATATGAATGTCGCAGCCAGTGCCACAAATTGACCAGGAACGTGAGGGTAAGAGGATGAAGAAAAGAACTCGAGAAGCAGAGAGATGGGGGCAGGAGGAGCACTGAGGAGGATGTCCAGCAGTGCTAACTTTATTCAAAGCATTAAGGCCATATATATAGTGATAACAGGAGAAGCAATACATCTGTGTCTAGTTAAACAACCATGAGTTCCCATAATAAGTTTCACATTTAACTATAAGCAGACCTCATGGCACCAAATGGCTGATGCCAGTACAATTGTTCTGTATTGATACAGCAAACCTGAAAGTAATTTATGGGCTATACTAGGGCAGCAAGGACCAGCAACGAACTTATGAATGAAACCGAACTGTTTTCATTTGTTTAGCAAGTGTGTGGGAAGTCACGTAGGCGAGCACACAACACATAGCACAGACCCTTTCTCAGTGCTACTCAACTTTTCCCGTCCTAAACCTTTTGTTAGGTTATTCGGACTTTAAAGAATGCACAAGTCAGGACCTGGTTTGGTCCTCGTCTCAAGCCTTATTGCAGCCTCCCACATATGAAATGGTATCAAGTTTTTAATTTGAGTATCTCTAAAGAGACTTAACTTCATTTTACATATTTATTGACCAGTCATGTTTGCACTTAAGTAAATTGCTTATTTTTATCTTTGCCCATTGCTTGATTGGGTTGTCCTTTTTGATTCATAGGAGTTTTAAAATATTCTGGATATGCATACTTTGTCATTTTATATCTCAAATATCTTTCTGTTGGTTATAATTTTTCTTACCACTCTGATATATCTTAGAAGAAAGGGAGCTCATATTCATTCATCTTTTGATTTATAATTTTTATTTCTATGATTGGTTAAAAAAATTCTTTTCTACCCAGAAAACACAGAATTATTTTCTGGTATTTTTCCCCCAGAAGGGGTTTAATGTTTTGTCTTTAACATTTAAGTTTTTAGCAGTGCCTGGGTGGCTCAGTCAGTTAAGAATCTGCCATTGGTGCAGGTCATGATCCCGGGGTCCTGGGATAGAGCCCTGTAGGCATCGGACTCCCTGTGCAGTGGGGAGTCTGCTTTTCCTTCTGCCTCTCCCACCAGTTTGTACATTCTCTCCCTCCTTCTCACCCACTCTCTCTAATAAATAAATGAAATCTTTAAAAAAAATTGAGTTTTTCAGTCATATTAAAATTATATATATACAAACCTACATACATTTTACTGTGGTGTAATTCACACAAAAGGAAATATACCCAATTAAAGTATGCAGTTTGGGTTTTTTTTTTTTAAGATTTTATTTATTTATTTGACAGACAGAGATCACAAGCAGGCAGAGAGGGAGACAGAGAGAGGGGGAAAGCAGGCTCCCCTTGGAGCAGAGAGCCCGATGTGGGGCTCGATCCCAGGACCCTGAGATCATGACCAGAGCCGAAGGCAGAGGCTTAACCCACCAAGCTACCCAGGTGCCCCCACAGTTTGGGCTTTGACGAAAGTGTACACTCACTTCACCACCACCACAATCAAGATGTAGAACATTTTCATCACCTCACAAAATTCCCTTGCATCTCTTTGCTGTTAGTACCTCCAGCTCAACCACTGATCTGTTCTATAACTAGAAAGTAGTTTTATCTTCTCTAGAATCTCCTATAAATAGAACCATACAGTATGTATAATTTTGCATCTGGCTTCTTTCACACAGCAAAATGCACCTGAGATTTATCTGTGTTATTGTACGTAGTTGTAGCTGGTTTCTTTTATCTTTTCTGCTGAGTCCTATTCCTTCAATTATATGTATAGTCTACAATTTGGATATCTATTTACCTGTTGATGAACTCTTTCCAGTTTTTTCACCATTGTGAATAAAGCTGCCTTAAACATTTGTATTTAAGTCATTTTGTGGACATAGGTTTATCTTGGGAAAATATCTAGAAGAGGTAAATTTATGTTTAACTGTATAAAAACTGTCGAACTGTTTTCAAAGTAGTTGTATATTTTTGTGTTACCAGCAACCAATGTGAGAATTTCAGTTACTTCACATTCTCACCAACACTTGGTATTGCCAGTCTTATTAATTTTATGTATTGGAATATGTGCATAGTAACATCTCATTATGGTCTTAGTTTGCATGAAACTGATTTATGTGAAAGATTTCATTAAGATCTCTTTTTTCCATCTGACCAACAACAAATGGTCTTGGCACCATTTATTGAATAAGGTAAAAATTTCCTTTCTAAGGTAAAAAATTTCCTTAGTAAATGCAGTGATAATTCTGTCATGTTCTGAGATGATACCAAAATATTTAAAATCTGGTGTGAAAATGGGTACTCTGTTTTTTAGAGCTTTCATTAAAATATTAAAGTTTAGCATGTATATTTAACTTTATGCTTTGTTAATCAGTATTTTAATAAGCTTCCCTTCAAATTTGGAAGGCGATCAGTTATCCAGCCCCACTTTACTGTTCTCTTACCCAAGTCTTGTTTTCTTTTAAAAAAAAAAAAATTATTTGAGATAGAGAGTACAGGCAGGGGAAGGAGCAGAGAGAGAAGCAGGCTCCCCACTAAGCAGGGAACCCTGACATGGGGCTTGAGCCCAGGACCCCAGGATCATGACCTGAGCCAAAGGCAGATGCCAAACTGAGCCATCCAGGCACCCCAAAAAGTGTTTATAAAACTATTTAGCATACCTAGTAAAGTTGAGTATGTCCATACCCTGTGACTTAGCAATTCTACTCTCTGGAGTAAAATATTTTAAATTAATACAATCTAGGTAATTTGGCTACACTAAATTTACTTTAAAGCAGTAGTTCTTGATCTTAGCATGCATCAGAATCTCCTAGGGAACTTCTTAAAGTACAGAGATATCCCTGGGCTCATCCCACAATTTCTGATCCAGCAGGTCTGGGAAGAAGCCCTAGAATTCACATTTCGAACCAGACTGCAGGTGATGAAGATGTTACTGATCTGAGAACCACACTCTGAAACCACTGCTCTAAAGTAATGTGCTGTCCCAGATTTACACCTTGAACTGGCATACAGAAAAAAAAAATTCTTCTTTTGCTTGAAAGAGCTCTTGTGATATTTCATGAAGAAACATTATCTTTGAGAAATTAAAACAAAATTGAAGAAACACTAACACATGTTTACTCCAAAAAAGTAGTGTATCTGAAAGGAACGAGCAGCCTCTTTGATTTTAACACACAATAGATACTCCAGGTTAACTTACCTGCTTTAAAGTCTTAGGATCTGAAAATTAATGACACTAATACTGTATCAGCCTTAACAAACTAATCCATCACTTTCTAATTGGGAGTTTTTTCTGTCAACATTTCTAGTTTTTTACTAATCTGTATACTGTGTTTTACAGAATATTTAGTTAATTATGCAAGAAATCTAATTATACCTATTTTTCAAGAGACGAGAGGAGTAAACCATGAACTTAAATAGCAAGAGATGAACATCTGATTTTAATTTACTTGCTCTCAATAACAGGAATATGAAGAAAATTCCAATTACATATTACACTGACAAAATCTAGTACAGACTGACAACCAAACAATTTATTTCAAAACAATTGTTCTGCAATTCCCAAAGATATTTCCCCTGGATTTTCCACCTCAGCTTTAAAAATCATAAAATTATATAAAAATTATTCAAGACATATAATGTGAACCAGATTTGTCATTTTAAGTTGTGGCATCATCAAGCAATTTAATAGAACCTAATAACCTTCCATGACTAATAAAACAAGATACAAAATTATTCAAAGAGGTTTGAAATTTTTTTTGAAGAATTATTTTACCATACATATGAGCTTTTTATGTGTCTGAATATGAACAAACTCATTCATATAGGTTGCTAGTAACTAGTCAATTAAAAATTAATGTAATAATTATCATCTAAACCTAATTTCCACTAAAAAGATAAATATAATTATACTAGGTTCCATGAACAAACAGTAATTGTAATAATTAATAATATAACAACTGAGAAAATTATTATATGTGAATAAATCAATGAAAGAGATAAACCTGAATAAGTATACGAGAATGGGTAAACAGATAACAGGAAGGAAGCAAAACCTGATGAGGAAATACAAGGAATTGTTTAGTCAATGACGAAACCTACCAAAGTTGTTACTGAATAAAATCCTGTTGTCAAAAGCCAAGATATGCCCCCAGCTATATAACCATGAATAGGCCAATTCACTCCTCAAAGGTAATGTTTTCATATCATAAAATGGGAACAACTGATAAGGCTGCCTCATCCAGATGCAAGGTTGATGGACCCTGTATAGGGGTTCAGTTTAGAGGGGCTTTCTTTTTCTACTTCACACAAAGGCATAATATAGACTAGAAGCAGTCCTGCTGATACAGCCTATCCCATCCCGTTGTTTCACAAATTAAACTATGTATGTCAAATATATATGTAGGTTAAAAACAGTTAAATATGTCAAATAGTGTAGTAACTAGCACCTTTAATAAACATTAACTATTACTATAATGTCAGCTTTCATTAAGATCTCAGGATCAGGACTATGAACATGTCATCATGGACAGAAGGATTTTAATACTACTAGTTTTAAAACTACTCCACCTGGATCCATTAAAAAGAAACATCTCTACTTTTTTGGAATGATGTAAAGATTCTGTGTCATGATTATGGTGTTGATTACATGACTGTACCACTGTCAAAATTTAATTTGCACCCTTAAATTTGCTAAATTGTAAGTCAATAAAGCTGACTTTTAAAAATAAAATAAAATAAGGGGTGCCTCGGTGGCACAGTCAGTTAAGTGTCTGACTCTTGGTTTCAGCTCAGGTTGTGATCCACTACAAGGTGGTAAGATCAAACCTTGCATGGGGCTTCATACTCAGCATGGAGTCTACGTGAGACTCTCTCTCCCTCTCACTCTGTCCTTCCTGCTTGTGCTAATTGTTCGGTGCCTGACAAAAAGCCAGGAGAACATAAGGCGATCTGCCTCCCTTGCCATCCTGGCAGATCTTCTTCTTCCTACCTTGAACCTGGTCATGTCAGGACCAGGTTCTATATATTTGGCAGTCATTTCTATATATTTGGCAGCCATTTGTGACCAGGAGGTAATACACCCCAGAAAGGAACTAGGCAATTGTAGAAAAGATGCAGAAAAGACATAATGCCCCTTTAGTGACATCACTGAGCTATCAAAGCCTCCGTGTACTTCTGTTAATGCAATAGGCAGTGATGTTAAAATTTGAATATTCTGTGACTTGCAGAACAAAGCATTCTAAACTCAGAAAGAAAAATTATGTAGAGAATATCGGGTGTTGCAATGAACATAGTCTTCAAATACAGAGTAGTGGGTATTTACTGTTGTTTCTTTCTAGTACCTTTCCCTTCTTTCAGAAACAACGTGCTTTTGCAGACTTGGTCCTCTTCCACTGGACCAGTGCCCTCACCACTGTGTAAATTAACCATTCAACAAAGTTTTTGTATTGTTTTTACTGTACTGTAAGTAAGTTAATAGTTTATCTTAATCCCTCAAAGATAAATAGTATTTTTTTTACCTGGAGAAACAAAAGGAACTTCCTTGGGTCATTCCCTCCTAACTAGAGCTGAAGCAGGTCCCCCACCATACAAGTCTAACTAAAGCTGCCTCCCCTTGAACTTTTCAGCATTTTACTACCTATGAACTATGTGTGCAGAGATGTATATTGTGAGAAAGTCGGTCTGAATGCTGATACTGGCATGACAGCTAATGATTAAAGTCTGAGCCATAACTTGTTGTAAACAACATGTAATTTCAAGTTAAAATAAATAATACCACGGACAATTCCTAGTGCAAACTTCATATTTACATTTCCACTTAACTCAAATTCTTCCCATCATTCAGGCTTGAGCTTCCTTTTTAAGGGAATTGTCTCAAACTATGACAACCCATATGATTTTCCCTTATCTTAAACACTACATATATATCTGAGCTATGCATATCAGTATTTTGATCATTTCACAATTAATTTTATTTCCCAATCTCATTTCCAAATATAGCATGAAACGCTTGACATATAGTAGCTTCTTGGTAAATATTTTGAAACTATCAGTCTGTCATCTAACTAGATAATGGATAGCATGGTAAACACCAACTGTTAAATTTATACTTAGTACTTAAATAAATATAACAAATACTAAATTAACTCCTTTAAAATTTTTCTTTTTAAATTAAAATATCAAATCTTAGAAATAACACAGTTTAAAACTTGTAAAATATTGATCTTCCAAATAAACCAACGGTTTCTCCAAGGCCTATGAATAACATATTAAAAATAGACCTTTACGCATTTTAAGTATTCAAAGTATTTTTTTTTAATTCTGATTTCTCACATACACTTTGAGAGACACATTAGATAGAGATTATTAAGCCCTATGACATGAGAAGATACTGAAGCTATATGAATAATAACTGGGCTTTCCTAAATCTCAGCTCTCTACCTATCTCTCTAGAGACAGAGATATAGAAATAGGATTCTCTCATCATCCTAAAAAGGGTTATATTCTCAATAAAACACAAGGGATACAAAACTACTAGGTGCTAATAAGTTGTAATCAACCTAATGAGTTAGCATGTCCCTTAAAAGCTTCCAGTTTTTAAAACCCCATTTTTCAATGACAAAACATGATTAAAGTAATGTGTGAATAGAAATAGAAAACAAAAAATCAATTCTATATATTTACAGTAAAAACAATGATACATTCAGAAATAAAGCCGCAAATTTCTATACTGGAGGCCCTATTAACAATTAAACTGTTAAAACTTTAATGTTATAGGACATACATTCCCATCAGCATTACTGAAGAAAACTGAAAAGTAGGTGATGTGTCCTAGTACAAATATCTGCTATCCTCCTCATCTGGAATAATTACTGTTCAAAAATAAAAGTAACAGCCCCCAAAATGCCTATATCAAATCTTAATTTCTCCTTAAATCCTAAACATTTCATCCACCTCAGCATTTATCCAGATCTAATCTATATTCTTCCCACTAGCCTTAGAAGAACTACCATTATTTTCTAAAAAGAAACTTAAGCTTTTTTTCCCCCTCTCTTCCCACCTGCATATTCTCCTCCACCTAAAGTTGTTTCTTAATCTACCAAGCATCACTCAAGTCTACTTTTCTTTTGCCTCCCTTCCTCTCTTCACCAACCAAAAGCTTAAAGAACAGCTCATACTTGCCCCTACCACTTAATCCCAGCAATGGATGGCAACTGTCATCCCCAAAAGGTTTCTAACGACCAATTCATCACAAAGAATCCTAAATCTATTTCTCAATCCCCCTGCTCTTTGATCCCTATGCAGCCATTCATAGTCTTGATAACTCTCTTATCTCATGAGACCATTATTTTTCTGTGTGTCTAATTCAACGCAGGTCCTCCGGCAGCTCCTTCACTAAATGTGAGTTCCCACAGAAATACCCTGATGCTCTTCTCTGTTCTCTCCTCTTCTCCAACTACCCTTTATCCATTTCTTGATATTTTAATACAGTCTCATAGCTTTAAATACCATCACATGCAGAAAACTCTTTGATCCATATCTCATCTCTCTCTTTCCAGCCCAGACTCCTCTATCAAATTCTAGTCTCTTTCCTGATCTATTCAGGTTTTAAAAACTTCAGTCACTATATACTATAGTAAATAAAACTCTACTTTGTGAGAAATATATACAATCATGCTTCTGCTTTCAAAAATCTTTATTAACATAACTACTGAATATCTTATTTTGATAAATACTGAATATGTCAACTTGGTTAAGTCTAAAGATGAAACCATCTTCCTATTGCCCAGACCTGTCACCTTTCTCTTCTCCCTCCTTCTGGGCTCATCACTTTGGTTAATGACACTGCTCTTCTTGCTAGTTTAGACTATGTGAAACAATTTCCTCTCCTCTGCTTCCTAGTAATACTTAGTTTTGGAATCCACTCCTCCACTCTACTCCCACTAGAACCTGATTCAGGTGATCACTATTTCAGGGAGGAAGTGCAGGACAGACTTTAAAAGTCTAAGTACTGCAATCAAAATGCCCAAATTCCTCACCTTACAGTAGAACAAAGCTGGAAAGCAACAGTAATGAGGAACCCACAAAAAGAGAAGGAGCAACATACATGGCCAGTCTCCTGAAGCTTAGGACAAAGAGAAAAATGATAGGTGGAGATCATTCTTATCAGAAAAAGGGCTCTGATGGGCACTAGGAAGATGTTTGGGTTGTTTGTTTTTGTTTTTGTTTTTGTTTTTGTTTTTTTTAAGATTTTATTTATCTGACAGAAAGAGAGACAGTGAGAGAACGAACACAAACTGGGGCAGTGTGAGAGGGAGAAGCAGGCTTCCCACTGAATAGGGAGCACAACTTGGGCTAGATCCCAGAATCCTGGAATCACGTCCTGAGCCACAGGCAGATGCCTAAAGACTGAGCCACTCAGGCGCCCCGTAAGAGTGTTTCAGTCATCAGAGTACTCACCAGTGAAAAGGCAGGGAGTAGGAGAGAAGGAGATAGAAGGGAGGGCACCTACTCCAGTGACTGAGGCTCAGAGTAATACTATTTTCGTCAACTTTTTTTATTAGTATGCACAATATCTGCCTTCTACCATAATTTCTCTTCCCAGTACCTAGCCCAAATATAATAGGTATTCAAACATCAGTTGAGTGAAAATTAGCAAACAGCACACATTTATTAAGCACTATCAAATTTATTAAGCACTAGTTATCAAACACTAGTCAGAAAAAGTCAATTCACATATATTGGAAATTATGTCATGCTACTTAGATTATAAAAACGAGGTTCCAGTGACTAAAATATTTTGCCCAGCATCCCATATTTTGTAAATGACTGAGTGAGAATTAAAACCCAATTCTATTCAACATGAAAGTTGTTTTCTTTCCACTGTATCATACTTAATTCTTTGAAGTATTAAAAGTTGTTTTCTTTCCACTGTATCATACTTAATTCTTTGAAGTATTAAAAAGTATTCTGGGGCGCCTGGGTGGCTCAGTGGGTTGGGCCACTGCCTTCGGCTCGGGTCGTGATCTCGGGGTCCTGGGATCGAGTCCCGCATCCGGCTCTCTGCTCAGCAGGGAGCCTGCTTCCCTTCCTCTCTCTCTGCCTGCCTCTCCGTCTACTTGTGATCTCTCTCTGTCAAATAAATAAATAAAATCTTTAAAAAAAAAAAAAAAGTATTCTGAACATCCTCTAAGGGCTTTGACCATGATTTAATGTTTGCATGACACTTCATCATTAAAAATAGAATTCCTCTTGAAATACATAAAAGTGGGGCACATGGGTGGCTCGGTGGGTTAAAGCCTCTGCCTTCAGCTCAGGTCATGATCCCAGGGTCCTGGGATTGATCCCTACATCGGGCTCTCTGCTCAGCAGGGAGCCGGCCTGCCTCTCTGCCTGCTTGTGATCTCTGTCTGTCAAATAAATAAATAAAATCTTAAAAAATATAAAATAAAATAAAAAGATTGGGTGCCTGGGTGGCTCAGTGGGTTAAGTCTCTGTCTTCGCCTCAGGTCGTGATCTCAGGGTCCTGGGATGGAGTCCCACGTTGGGCTCTCTGCTTGGCAGGGAGCCTGCTTCCTCCTCTCTCTCTCTGCCTGCTTCTCTGCCTATTTGTGATCTCGCTCTGTCAAATAAATATATAAAATCTTAAAAAAAAAAAAGAAATACATAAAAGTAAAGTTATTGTGTGAAGGAAAGTGTTAAATTTAAGTCATTTTTATTCCTTTTATTTGTAGGGGGGAAAAAAACAGAGAAAGGGTTATATGAGTAAGTAAAAAGAAGGTGAGAAGATAGAGCAAGACCGAGAATATCTAAGATTCCTACCTCAACATACTTTACAATTTTGCCTAAGGCTGGCCCTCAATTATCATCTCACATATCCTAGAAATAAGACCTAACTCAAAGAACCAGCAGCCTTCATTAAAAATAGATGAACAGGAAAAGAGAGTATGTGAGAAAGGACTAACCCAAGTTCTACTTGCCCAAGGCAAAAACTTGGGAGAAAAACAATATGAGACCTTTTTTTTCTCTGACCTGTTAACATAATTCCAGATGCATGCACTTTAGCTCCAAAAAAATTAGGATCAATATCTTGAATCTTACCATTTTAAGTAGTTATGGTGAATTACTTATACCAGCTACCCCCTTAGTCTCCAATACTTCATGTAGAAAACAACACTAAAGCACAGTGGTTCTCTTTGGACTAAAAGCCCCACCATGTCTTAACTCTACATTCTAGCAAGTAACTTATTCTCTCTATATCTTAATTTTATTCTCTGTAAAATGTGGATAATTAGCCCTTTTACGAAGATGGCGCCGAAAGCTAAGAAGGAAGCCCCCGCCCCTCCCAAAGCCGAAGCCAAAGCAAAGGCTTTGAAAGCCAAGAAAGCGGTGCTGAAAGGCATCCACAGTCACAAAAAAAAGAAGATCCGCACCTACGTTCCGACGACCCAAGACTCTGCGTCTCCGAAGGCAACCCAAATATCCTCGAAAGAGTGCCCCCAGGAGAAACAAGCTTGACCACTATGCCATCATCAAGTTCCCCCTGACTACTGAGTCAGCCATGAAGAAAATAGAAGACAACAACACACTTGTGTTCATTGTGGATGTTAAGGCCAACAAGCACCAGATCAAACAGGCTGTGAAGAAGCTCTATGACATTGATGTAGCCAAGGTCAACACCTTAATCAGGCCTGATGGAGAGAAGGCATACGTTCGGCTGGCCCCTGACTATGATGCTTTGGATGTTGCCAACAAAATTGGGATCATCTAAACTGAGTCCAGCTGGCTAAATCTAAATACAGTTTTTTCATGATAAAAAAAAAAAAAATGTGGATAATTATAGGATTACTATTACTGAATGGTTTGTTAACTGTAGTAAAAGAAGAGGGTTTAACATATGGTAAGCATTCAATAAATATTATTTTCATTATTCCCACCCCGGCAAAGGTTAGTCTCCTTTTTTGTTTTGCTTTGTTTTGTTTTAGGGAAGAGGTGACACAGGGAGAGAGAGAATCTTAACCACGCTCAGTGGCCCATGTGGAGCCCAACATGGGGCTTGATCTCACAACCCTGAGATCATGACCTAAGACAAAAAACAAGAGTTAGACACTTAACCAACTGAGTCACCCAGGTACCCCATGTTAGTTTCTTTTATACACTGCTATGTGCCTTCAAGCCTGTAAAATGTCTGTCATAGGGGACATATCAATAAATTTGTCAGTGAGTGAACTTTAAAATAAAGAAAAAAGAAAAGTGAAAGTTGAATGAACAAGTCAGTCAAGTATCCTACTATTGCTCTACCAGATTACTGAGTACTGCTTTAAAGTCTTCTGGGTAACAGTCCTCTGTTTCATAATTAGAAGTGTTTTAGGCAACTTCAGTCCTCCTCCTCATTTATCCTTTTGGTACTTAATACCTCCCATCTGTTCATCAAGTTCATCATATCAGCTGTGATCTCTAGGGAAAGAAAATACCTCTTTCATTTGGGGCTCTGACTTTTATGAGGAGAATGCTGCAGGTACTAAGATAATAATAATTAATGGAGATAAGTCATCATCATTACTTGCATTATGAATCCCTTTATCCCTGACTGGCCAGGTGTTTGATGGGCAGTCACTTCACTGCTCAAAACCCCACTGCCTGGAAACTCCTACAATGAATGCAAATATGTCTCTACCCGCCTCCTGGGGCAATAGGGAAAGCAATTAACAAATGTTCACAAAGTACTTGGAAAGAGATAATAGCACGATATAAATGTTACAGATTATTACATCATGAAGCTTAAAATCATAATCAACTCTAAAATGGGTTAATTGGAAAGGTAACAAAAAAGTCTCTTGAGCCTCCTTTCAAAAGAATTTCAAAAAGGTATCACCTTCCTGTGGCTGAGAAATCACCTCTGACCCTTTGCCCTTCACCCACATCCTTTACAGAAGAATGGTAAGAAACTACTTGGTTATGACTGGGCTTGGTGGCGGGGGCGGGGCCGGGGGGGGTGATTAATAAAACCAAAACTAAACACAGAATCACTTCCAATTCAGAATTAAGCATGAGATAAAATTTGAGAGGCCTGGCTTTAACCTGGGTTACGATTTTAGGGTACTGCAAACACAATTTTTATTCAAGTCACAAACTGCACTTCACAGAAGACATGTGCACAAAAATGGACAGAACACGCAATTTGGCTCTGATTGCTCCTAAACTTGTGCCTCCAAACTGGGCCACCCATTCCCAGTATCTTGATTATCATCTCTATTGGATATTTAATGGGCAAGCACCCCAAACCCAATATATTCAAAACCAAGCTCCTGATTCTCCCCCAAAACCTACACCCTTGACAGACACCATCCTCCTACTCTCTGCAAATAACAACTTTATCATTCCAGTTGTTCCAGGAAAAACCTTGGACTCATCCACAAATCTTTATATTATCTTACATCTGTCATTCGCCCCAACAGTAAAACCTGTTGGCTCTAATTTCAAAATATCAAGATTCAGACAACTTCTCAGTGCCTTTACAGCTACTGCTCTAGTCCAAACTACTATCTCCTCTTGCCTGAATTACTGAACCAATCTCCTAATTGGTCTAAACTCTACTTCCTCCCTTGCTGTCCTTAGTGTGCTCTTATGAAGTCAAATCACAATATTCCTGCGGTCACAATTCTGAAATAACTCCTCCCTTGATTCCGACTAAAAGCCAAAGAGTCTTTATAATGGATTTTACCAATCTACGTAATCTGGATCTCTAATCTTCTCTCAGCATATGACCTATAACTCTTCCTTTCTCTCCCCTTAGTCTAGCTATGACAGTTTCCCTACCATTTCTCGACCATGCTAAGTATGCATGAGCCTCAGGGCCTTTGCACTTGCTGCTCCCAACTACTCAGATAGTCACATTGGCTTGCTACCTCACCTCCTTCCCTCTATATTAGAAAGTTAGTGAGATTTTTCCCAAGCCATTTTTTTTAATTTATAAAATTATAAGCCTCACCTCCCCCTGACGGTCTTTTTATCCCTTCTCTGCAATTCTTCTTAGTTATCTATCACCATCTGGCATTATTTGTTTATGGATTTTCTAACGTCTCTCCCCATCTGAATGTACTCTACATGATGCAGTAATTTCTGCCTATTTCTTTTCTCTTTTTATTTACTACTGTTTTCCATCCCCTAAAACAGTCTCTGACATATAATAATGCTGAATATGTATGTTAATTTTTCCCCTTTTACCTGTCCTTGAATCCAGATGTCATATTTACCACACTAATAATCTGTGCTAAAGAAATGGTACTATCGGGGCGCCTGGGTGGCTCAGTAGGTTAAAGCCTCTGCCTTCGGCTCAGGTCGCGATCCCAGGGTCCTGGGATAGAGCTCTCACATTGGGCTCTATGCTCCAGGAAGCCTGCTTCCTCCTCCTCCTCTGCCTGCCTCTCTGCCTACTTGTGATCTCTGTCAAATAAATAAATAAAATCTTAAAAAAAAAATTAGAAAAAGAAAAAATAAATGGTACTATCAAGTAAAGATCCCAGGAACATGGTCAACTTTCTCTCAAACTCCTAAAGAGTAATGGACATACTAAAGTATGGACATACTAAAGAGTAATGCTGGAATTTGATTCTTTCCATAGATATTAATATTGAACACTGGCCCTCTAATCATAAAACACAAGGCTGGTTTTTACTCATGCATCAGGCCGGAGGGGAAGAAATCCAACCAAGATGTGCATTTCATACTCTGGCACCATCCCTTGGATATAAGAGACAGTTTTGTTCAACAACTAAAACAATGTTTTGAATGTGTAAATTCTAAAAGAAAATTAAAACTGGCAGCTACTTGATATTTAGGACGGGAAAAAAAAAAAAAAATCTCCTGTTCAGTAATCATTAAGATCTGGAGCTGCAGTAATTCCCTCTAATAAAAAATAATTTATGATTTTCTTGGAGCTGGGAAAATGATGGCACACCTGAGCCTCTGATTTATAAAAATGCATTTCCAGCTCTTTTTTTAAACTGCATCTTTATTCCAGTTTTACAGTTCTTCAAAGCAAATCATAATAGTAAAGCTCTCTACAAGAAGGTAAAGGCCACAGAAAGAGGAAAGACAGATACTCCAAACTGCAAAAAAGGAGCAGACTTGCAGAATTATCCTGGAAGTCCCTCTCAAATGTGACAAAGAGGACTTTCCTGACCACTCAATCTGAAATGTGCCTCCCACCATCTCCCAATCACCAAATTTTAATTGTTGGCAGGGCACTCATCTCTCTCCTGCTATGTATTACCCTTCCCCCAGTTTTAGAAGCTCCCAAAGATAAGGACTTGTCTGCTTTACTAAAGTACTCAACAGTGGCAGAAGTGACACCTGCCAAAGATTAGGTGCATAATACAAATTTGCCATATGAATGATTACATTAAACATCTGAATCTTCTCCCTCGTGCTATATCCAAGTAGGAGGTATGATTCCAACTCTTGCCAGTTAATGAATTAATCTCAACAGCTAAGATTTGAGAGAAATACATTCTTTTATAAGGTCTAAGTCCTCCCCATAAAATTAGTGCCATATAAAAAAAGGCCCATAAGAAGAAGCCCATCCCTTCTCTCCTCCCCAATTCCCAATACAATAAATGAAATGTACATTTCCGTTAGCTGCTATTCGCTGGTGACATTTAGTTTTAATCTGAACTAGTCTTCATAAATTCTGGTACTGTGCACATCTTAAATGGCTCTATTCTTTATTCAAAATCATCCTTCTCATTCCCAGAATTGTAGTAAATAGATCTTCTAAAGGGGAAATAAAACTATTTCAACAACAGGCCTATTTCAGCAGTTTTTCAAAGGCATTTCTTTCATTCCCTTGGCTAGAGTTTTCTTTTTATGCTTGGAAAGTTGTGTTATATATACATGTAGTTTAGTCCAAATGGATGTGGCTTTTTGTTGTTGTTGTTATTGTTGTTGATTTCAGCTTTTCTATTTTCCACTTCAGTATTTTTACAAAAGCAAAACTTCATATTTCTCTTATTCCTCCATTTGTGAGTCTCCATTATTGAACCATGTTCTCTTTTAAAGAATACTCAAGATACTCTGTGATTCATATCTTCCCCAATGAAAAAAATCAAATTTATAGATCAGAATATTTATAGCGTATAATAATCTCAAATAACCTTTCATTTTTCTGCATTATTTTTAAGGAGTGACCTATATGCATAAGAATCTTTCTTAACTTTTTCGTCCCATATACCCAAAATATCAATTAGGTGTCCTCTGAACTGTAATCTAGCAGAAATGATTCCCTGCTATCCCCACACAGCTGGGAGAGATTATTAGAAGGGAAAAAAATACTGCAAGAGCCATGACTTCTGCCCCCCTCCAACCAACAGCTTCTATGTCCCCAATCCCAATCTCCAGCCCCATCCCCATGGTGACTTTAAAACTTCAGAGGAAGTTAACATACTCTTAACTCATCCTAAGGAAACAATCAGAGCTGTATAGAAAATGTATGTACAGAAGGGTTTATCACAGCATTATTCTATTATAGTAGTAAAAATAAACACACAAGTACCCATGATGGAAAGAAAAAAAAAAAAAAAGACTGGAATTAAATAAAACTATTTAACATTGACATATATTTTTTTTTAATTTTTTTATTTTTTATAAACATATATTTTTATCCCCAGGGGTACAGGTCTGTGAATCGCCAGGTTTACACACTTCACAGCACTCACCAAAGCACATAACCTCCCCAATGTCCATAACCCCACCCCCCTTCTCCCAACCCCCCTCCCCCCAGCAACCCTCAGTTTGTTTTGTGGGATTAAGAGTCACTTATGGTTTGTCTCCCTCTCAATCCCATCTTGTTTCATTTATTCTTCTCCTACCCACTTAAGCCCCCATGTTGCATCACCACTTCCTCATAGCAGGGAGATCATATGATAGTTATCTTTCTCCGCTTGACTTATTTCGCTAACATGATACGCTCTAGTTCCATCCATGTTGTCGCAAATGGCAAGATTTCATTTCTTTTGATGGCTGCATAGTATTCCATTGTGTATATATACCACATCTTCTTGATCCATTCATCTGTTGATGGACATCTAGGTTCTTTCCATAGTTTGGCTATTGTGGACATTGCTGCTATAAACATTTGGGTGCACGTGCCCCTTTGGATCACCACGTTTGTACAATTCCGGACTTCAAACATTGACATATCTCTTAATTGGGGAACTATTGATTACTCTTGCTTTTACTTTATTTGTATTTCTAATTTATTTTCAATCAACATGTACTGCATATAAAATTCAGAGTTTAGAAATCATTTTTTAAAAATTTCAAAAATAAGGAAACAGACTGCACAAACTACAAATAAAATTGAGATTGGGGGGGAGATGTTTAAGAAAAATGTTAAAGTCCTCTGACCAAAACTGTAGTGTGTTTTTGTATCTGCCTTAAAATGATCAGATTAAAAAGAACAGGGTGTTGGCCTAAGAGATAGTGAGAGATCCCATACCATATGAAAACGTACCCCCAAAGGCCAACTACCACAAACTTGTGGATACAAACAGAAGGAAGAGGAGGAAATCTAGAGAACAAAGCATTTTACAACCTTCACTCATTTTTTCTTTCCTTTTGTCTTAATAACCCTATGGAACAACCTGAGATTTCTGATTACATTTTAACAGTCAATATGATAAGTGATTACTTTGCAGCCAAATTTTTTGATAGATAAGCACCAACTCACAGCTTTTTGGAAGCATTCAAAAAAAGATCTTACCTAAAGCCCTCTTTTTCTCCATTATTATTTATTCTTTACTAGAAACGTGCATCAATTTTACCATCTAACAAATCAACTGCTTTCATTTTTGTTTTTTTCCTATCTTCATCAACCGACATTTCCAGCCCATGGGGTTGTAAATATATTAAGAGATTGTGCATTCTGTTCTCCTCATTTAAATTTATAGAGGAGATTCTTATTTTAATCTACTGTATTTTTTAATTCAAAGAGAAAATAATTCTGAGATTTTGACTAGAGATAGATTTGACTAGAGGTATCTTCCCACCAAAGTATAAACCCTAAAAGTAAATACAGCTATTAAAATTAATTACACCAAACTGCCTGAGCAAGGTAAACAGCAAACCCAGGGCCAAGTGCTAAAAACTTGAGAGAGTCAATTATCAAGCCATCTAGTAAAAGCCTCCAAAAATCGATAATCCTCCAGCCTTACTTTTATGAGGACATTAGAAATAACATTTAATTTTTTATATATAAGAAAAGATCTCATGGAAACCAGTCTATGCTAATCTTTTTAAACCTATTACCAACATTTTATGCATTATAATCCTCACTAAACCAGAGTATATGTATCTATTTAGGTTCTCTCAACAACACCACTTTCTAATAGGGTCCCTGCCAGGCAGTAACACCATTCATTTACTAACTATTGCCTGGGGACCTAGCCATGCGTGACTCTTATAATGCAGATGGGAGTTTCAGTCATATCCAAGGTCTGTGGAACAAATGGAGTAACCCATTATTGGTTCTTCTCCCCTCATATCTATTTAACATGGATAATAAAAAGAATTTGGTCTGCTATGCCTTACTCAAATACCAAATACCACTAAGTTCATATTTTTAGAGTCAGTTTTCTCTTTGAACCCACGTATCATTTATGAGTCCACAGGGAAAGGAAATCTACACCTAAAGCCATTATCTTAAGAATATTTCTTGATCAGCTTCCTGTTGTTTCTCAATTATCTTATCAGCATAATTACAAGTATAGGACATTTGATACAGGAATTATTTTATAGGATTACATCTGTAGCCTAATAACAGGAAATACTGTATATACTCACACAAAAGAGGATGACTGTTTTATAACAAAGAAGGATATCAATTTGATTTCCTAATGTTAATATTTACCTACCCAAGTAATAATGTTCATTTAGGGCATACAAACAATTAAATAATGAAACTTTTTAAGTTTCTAAGCCTTCAACAATACGATAAAATAAAGTACAGCCTACCTATCCACCAGGATACGTCAAAGCTATCAAATATGACATATAGATCTCTATTGTCCAGGACATATTACCAGTGAAAAAATAAGTAACAGGTCATTATGGTATGTGATCCAATCTTAATCTTTATGCATGTGTTAAAATGAATCACAGAAGAGTATACACTAAAATCTTATCAGTGGTTATTTCTGGGGGTCAGACTGTACATGAGATGTTTACTTCCTTTTACCTCTCAGTATTTTCTATAATGATAAATATAATTCTATATGCTAAAAGCCTTGGAAAAAGTGCTTTAAAGAGGAGAGGTGGGTGGGACCAAGAGACAATCAGTTTGCCCTTCAGTCTAATATCAGACATGTAAATAAATGCTACTTCATATAAATGATAACTTCAAAGATTTTGGTTATGAGTCCAGAATTGAACAATCAGTTTGCAACCACCAGGATACACACAGTTAAACCTCAGAATGCCAGAGTGTCTTTGCCATTCTTTGTCCTGTGCCGCAGACTAGTTCAATTTCCTTACCCACATGTCCTCCATTAATTGCCTTTTCAATGGATTACTAATAAGTTTTTGATGTTAAGCAAACATCAATGCTCCTATTAAAGTGAGACCAAACACTGTGACTATTTGTTTAATAACACAGTCTGAATGAAGGACGAAGTTCAATTAGCACTGGAGCTGATACAGGCTTCATTAGGAAGGAGAGGCAATTAAAAAGTGGAAGGCTGCAGGAGGCACTGATGTGCACATCATGCAGCAAGCAGAAAAGGACAAGCGGCACAGAGTTCCTTTGAAAAAACTGTAACCTGAAGACTTCAGACAGAAAGAAGGATCATTAGCTCAAAATTAAGCACCTTAATAGGGTGATCCTTACCCCACTAGCTCCAGAAGAAATATGAGGCCAAATCACGTAATCTAAATAAACTGCAGGGTGTCAGGACAATTGGAAGGAACAGGAATTATCTAGCGTGTAGAACTTGATTTAGCACAGAGCTTGGTTCAGAGGCACTGTCCAATGGATGCTACGGAGCACTATTTGGGGAGTCAGAAGACCCACCTGTACCATTAACTAGCTGTGTGACCTTGAGTAAATCACCTAATCTCTACAGACTTCTGTTTTCCTTTTTTGTAAAATTAGGGGATTAAACAAATGAGCTCTTCTAATTCAAAAATTCCCTAATTTTACAATTCCAATTACTCACGTTATCCTTGTTATCCTAGTGACACAGGAGACAATGCAAATCACAAATTATTTGACAATTAACAGTATTCATACTATTTTCTTAAAAGGAAAATAGTAAAGATATGCAAAAGTACTTTAATTTTTAAAGATACATGTGGACATGGATTTAATTTTATTTTACTATTAAAATCTTAGGGTATCTCTCTGATTATCCCAATTTCAATGTAATAGAAATTTTGAAGCCATACAATAAATTGATCTTTTTTTACAACTTTTCTTTGTGGTTTTGAGTATTTACAACTTAGTGCCAGACATTTGGGGAAAAATAAATGTGGCTGAAGGATGAAGAGGAAATTCTTTCATCTATTAAATTGTTTAATGACAACTCAGTCATACCCCAAGGTCACTCCTGAAATCACAGCCTTGTGAAGAGGCCCATGGGGATCAGACCAGCTGCCTAGTGCCTGCTTTTCCTCCAGAGCTCCCAGGAGGGAGAGAAAGCAGGCCAGCCTTCCACAGTAGAGATAGCAGCAACAGACCCACAGAACCACTTTGAAGAGAGGCATGAGAATACTAAAACAAATAGGCATGGGTGTGGAGCGGGGAGTCAAAGGATTTTTTAAAAAGAACAAATGTGCTCAGTGCAAAAGTAAGCAATCTCAGTTCTAGAAATTTATTATACACAAGCACTTATTCAAGTGGATAAAGATATGTTCGTATAACACTCATTTGGCAAATATGGTAAGAAAACATTTGAACAGACACCTAAAGGAGAAATGCAGATGTGAATTAGATAAATATGGGGGGGTGGGGAAAGGCCTGAAGGTTTCTTGGTAGTGAAAACAAATGCAAAACCATAAGGAGAAAATGTACTTATTACACTCAAGAGATAGCAAATATTTTAACATGGTTCGTGTGTAGAGAATAAGGAGAGTAGTAGAGGTCAGTGTCAGAAAAGTAGTAAGATGCTGGGTCATGGGGCAGCGAGTGGTCTTAAAGACCACAGCAAATACTCTGGATTAAGTGAGTTAGAAGGGGAGTCACTGAAGAACTTTGAACAGAGGGATTTTTACCTGCGTTTTAAAACATTACTCTTGGGACGCCTGGGTGGCGCAGTTGGTTGGACGACTGCCTTCAGCTCAGGGCGTGATCCTGGAGTCCCGGGATCGAGTCCCACATCAGGCTCCCAGCTCCATGCGGAGTCTGCTTCGCTCTCTGACCTTCTCCTCGCTCGTGCTCTCTCTCACTGTCTCTCTCTCTCAAATAAATAAAAAAAATAAAAAATAAAAAAAAAATAAAACATTACTCTTAACAAGTAGAGAGACTGCTAGATGATGATGACATTAATCCCCATAAAAGGCAATGATGGTTTGGACTGATTAGTGATGGTTGAGAGGTGCAGTGAAATGACTACTATCTGCATATACTTAAAAAATAAAATCAGTATGATTTGCAGGGCGCCTGGGTGGCTCAGTGGGTTGAGCCACTGCCTTCGGCTCAGGTCATGATCTCGGGGTCCTGGGATCGAGTCCTGCATCGGGCTCTCTGCTCAGCAGGGAGCCTGCTTCCTCCTCTCTCTCTCTGCCTGCCTCTCTGCCTACTTGTGATCTCTGTCTGTCAAATAAATAAAATAAAAATCTTAAAAAAAAAAAGTCAGTATGATTTGCTGATGAATTGAACGTGGGGTATTATAAAAAGACAGTATCAAGGACCACATCTAGGTTTGGTGCTCAACTGAAAAATGAAAAATGAGATGAGTAAGACTAGGATACTCAATTCCATATAGTTTCCTATTTTCCCACAATTACAAATAATTTAAATATCAATGATTTTAAATTATCAAGTAAATTATGGTATATTCATACTACATAGCCAGTAAAATAAATTAAGATAGACACATATCCTAGTATGAAAAGACATCCATAACACATAGTTAGGTTAATCACAAGTTACAAAATGTGGTTTTTACTGTGATATCACTATATATACATATGTTATCTGAAATAAAATACAACAAACTTTAATGGTAGTTGTCTCTATGGAAACTGGTAGATGAGGGGAGACTATCATGATCAATTTTATCAATCTTACCATTGTTCAAGGTTCTAACAACTTAATATATTTTTGTTGTCATTAATGACTAGCAGGTATTACTTTTTTATAATTAAAAAAAATTATTTTTTTTAGGTAAGCATAAAGAAGAGCACCTAGCCAGTGCAGGACTATATCAGTCATTATAATGGATTCTGAAGTCACACTCAGAGTTCAAATTCTGACTCTGCAGCTTATTAGCTATGTGACTTAGAGAAAACCGCTCAAACTCTCTGTGCCTTGTTTGTTCATCTTTAAAAAGGCATTACACTAATACCTATCTGAGAAAGCAGTCGTGAGGATTAAATGGGATAATGATTGTATTTTTTATATTGTTTTTTAAAAAGTACTTGGCATGTGCTAAACAGAATTATGAATAAGACTCTACCCTGAGATAAATCATCATGAATTTACTAAGGGTTTTTTTTTTTTTTTCTTTTTTTTTTTTTTTTAACACTATGAAGGGGGATGTGTGTGTATCATTATGTTTGTACTTAACATTGGTGGGTTAAGATGGGAAGAACAGGAACACTAAGAGTTTAATTTCAGTCACAGTCTGTGTTTTGAGGAAGATATCTTTGTAGACTCTAGTGCCCAAGGAAGATGTGATTTAATAACTTAAAAGGTCAAGAGAATGGGTAATTGTAAATTAAAAGGAAAAAAAAAGTCCTTGTAGGGACAAAAAAAAAAAAAAAACCTGCAAGAACTATTTCAAATTATCAAGTTGATTACTTTAAAAAGATCCGGTCTTTAAAAAAATATATTGTTAGTGATATTATTATGAATTATTTCTTAAAACTTATGACCATATCTATCAAAACAGATGGTGACACCGCATAGAATTTTCCCCATTTTCTCAGGAAAAAGATTCATAAAATGTTTTTAGCCAATTTGAGTATATAAAGTTTTACATTAAGAAAGAAGACTTAGGGGCGCCTGGGTGGCTCAGTGGGTTAAAGCCTCTGCCTTCGGCTCAGGTCATGATCCCAGGGTCCTGGGATCAAGCCCCACATCGGGCTCTCTGCTCCGCAGGGAGCCTGCTTCCTCCCCTCTCTCTCTCTGCCTGCCTCTCTGCCTACTTGTGATTTCTCTCTCTCTGTCAAATAAATAAAATCTTTAAAAAAAAAAAAAAAGACAGAAGACTTAAACATTTACTTCTAATAACTGATTTTCCAAATTTTTATACTCAGGCTTAAAAATCACATCCTATATGAAATATATTAATTCAGGATTACTCCACTTTACTACCTTGATGTTACTTGAAATAATTTTATTCAAGTTCTTCAAATGTATCTTTGTCATCACATCTTTATTAACCATGAATTCACTCTGAGATGCCTTAGTCTTCCCGAGCTCATCATGTTCACTTCTGCCTAAATTGTCTGAATTTGTATATATGCAATCAGTAACAATACTCTATGCCTGCAGTATTCATCAGAATTACACTAGGGCACTTACACTTCTCATCATCATCCTGTAGAAATATATTCCTAATGTCCACAAATCCAAATACAGAATTTTCCTTCCTTCAAGACTCTTCAAAAGTTTTGTTTACAGTGATATACAGTCAAGTTCTGAGACCAAACCTCTGAGAACAATTCCTATGGCTGTGTTAAATTTTTCTGCTTCTTTTTTAAAGTTATCATGGCAGATAATCTAAGTAACTAGCATTCACTGAGGTCGTGAGGACTTTTGTGTTTTCCACAAACTTTGACACCGCTTTAGAATGCATTCCTTATGAGAGGCTTCATAAGAACTTTTTATTAAATGCCATTCAATCTTCTAGAGAATAGTATTTTGGGGAAAAGAAAACCTTTCTTGTGTTTAAACATCAATCAGACAATATGCAAAGAATCTTATATGTAGTGTCTTTTTTGTAAAATCCTCAGAATAACCCTGTAGGGTAGATAACATTTTTGTTGCCATTTTCCAGGTAAGAAAATTGAGGCAATTATGTAACCTGCCCAAGGCAGTTACATAACTTGCCCAAGCTCACAGGGCTAAAAAGTGATGGGTATTTGAAATTCCAAATCTCGAGCTCTCAGCTACTTTCTGTGGCACTCCCAGTCAAGATTACTGGCATGACAAACATTTTGAAGAAAGGCTAAGAAACCTGAAAGGGAAAGAGCCAGAGAAAAGCATGAATCTTTTAATTATAAAAGACCAAGAATTCAACAGGAAAGGAAAATCTGGTCAAAGCTATGATTTTTAAAAATCAACTTAAAAATTAATCCTTCATAGACCAAAGAGAGAACAATTTTTCAGAGATAAAGACCCACAACTGTTTCAAGATATTTTTCTCCAGAGGACATTACAGAACCACAAGGGATTAAACTTGAGTGAAATTTTCCTAAAAGTGCAAATTGTTAGAACCTGGAAGCTTTATGTAAGTATGGGGACTTATTCTTTCTAGTTTCTTTTAAAATGATAAAGGGCAGGGCTAGGGAAGTGTGGTTTTTCCTATGACTAGAGCTGCTCCAAAACAACAGTCTTTGACATCAGTAAGCAGAAAACTTCATATTGGACAGTCAGCTGTGTAAGAGAAGAAAAGAGGAAGCTGAATTAAACAGGCAAGTCAAGAAAATATGATTCAACTCCTTTGTAAGTTTATTCAACAGTATTTTTGTGGAATGCACTTGACTATTCAATAAAGGTACCTTCAGTATTTATTACCTGACTAGCACTATAAGTTTATTAAAAAAATGGTCTCTGGCATCAGTCTATTTAAAATTTAAGAGTATATAATTATGGTTTCATGATAGGATTATGTTTTTATTTTTCCTTTTGGACTTTATTTTCCAGCTATATCAACATAGGCAAATTAATCTCTCTATGGCTCCATTTCCTCATCTATAAAGCATGAATAATAATAGTTGTATCCATCTCATAAAGTTCATATGAAAAACAGACAAAATAATGACACACAGTAAATGTTTTCAATAAATATTAGCTATTATTTCATTTTTATTATTATTTTAAATGCTTACTATTTTTTAACGGGACCTCTACAATCCAACTGTGGTTGAGGAACAATATAATACTTACCCAATTCTAAATAGGTCTTATTTAGGTAATTTATTGCTATCACAAAGCAACTGTAATTAAGTACCTAATAAGTGTCAAACAGAACCACGAACTGAGAGGAGAGATCACTTTTGCCTAGACTGGTCAGAAATAACTTGAAAGACAACTCAAGTTTCTATAAATGAAGAGAAAGCAGGAGAGAACACAGACAACCAATGTCAGAAGCCAGGAAAACACTGAAATTCAAATCATGGAAACTGGAATAGAAGCAAACAAATGTTAATAAGGAAACAACAAAGAGCATGGAGGCCATCTGTTCATCCAAATCTAAGATCACCAAAGCCTTTCCCCTCTAAGTTTTTTCCATCCTGAGACTGGAACATTCACTTCTTGGTTGAAGAGAAAACCTATCCTCCCTTCTCCAATGGCTCATGCTCTGGGAATTTCCTCTTCATTCTTTTACTAGCTGCAAGTCTTCTAAGAACCAGTAAGCTTACCCATATCACTAAGTGTATGAGCAATAGGTAATCACATCCAGCCAGAAACAAATGTAAAGAAGTTTCTCTGTACCAGGTGCTACAGTAGAAAGATCATAGGCTGAAAAATCAGCCTTAAGTTCTAGTCCTGGCTTTGCTTATGTTACTTAAACTGCAGTCCTCGGTCCTTCCATCTGCAAAATGGGGTGGTAACAACATGGTTGTTAAGAATATTAATTTGATAAAGTTGGTAAGGTGCTTAGTAGAGCTGGCATACAATTAGAAGTCAAATAAGAGATCGGATGGTTATAAAAATAAAAGACAAGAAGAAAAGAATTAAGTGAATGTAAGGGAGAAGTTCATTACAGATTTTTTTTTTTTTCTGGCAACCCTTGGTTTGAAGAAAGTCAAAAACAAATGGATCACTAGGAAACTAAAGGAGACAAAAAGTGTTTCAAAATTGACATATCCTGGCTTCTGGTCTATCTAAACATTATTGGCAGTAGATGCCTACATTATGTATCACAGCTTGAAATACAGAATCTGTTAACATCTATACTAATTTAATTGCCCTTATATTTTAGTGAGGCTCCTATTCTCCTTATACCTAATGATATGAAAAGTGCTTGTACAACCCTTAAATTTTTTTCCTGTACACAAACGTTCATACCACCTTTATTTGTAAAAGCAAAAACTAGAAACAACCTAAATATCCATGAACAGGTGGCATATTCATACAGTGGAATACTACTCACCAATAAAAAGGACAGAACAGTAATACAATACAGACAAATCTCTATAATGTAATGCTAAGTGAAAAAAGTTGAACAAAAGACTACATACAGTAGGTGTCCACTTAGTGCTCTCATTCTAAATAAAATTACAGGGATAAAAATCTGATCAGTGGTTACTTGGGGTTCCGGGTCAGGATCAACTGCAGAGTCCTAATTAAACTAAGGGTGATGAAATGTTCCTGTATCTTAATTGTGGTCGTAGTTACACCATAGTATACAGTTACCAAAATTCAAACTCTACACTAAAGTGGGTGAATTGCATTATATGAAAGTTTTTTTTTTAAAGATTTATTTATTCATTCAACAGAGAAAGCACAAACGGGCGGGGAGCGGCAGGCAGAGGGAGAGAGAAGCAGACTACCTGCTGAGCAGGGAGCCCAAGGCGGGGCTCCGTGGGGCTCATTCCCGGGGATCACGACCTGAGCCAAGACAGCCACTTAACCGACTGAGTTATCCAGGCGCCCCTATATTATATGAAATTATAACTCGATAGTCTGGGAACAAAAAAAAAAGTCTATAAGGTAAACTACTGCTTCCTAACAAGTAAAAAGAACCTTCTCATATACAGTTTTAATAAGCAATGATGCAATTCCAGTGAAACAAAATAAGGTCCTGATACTTTTTTTCAGCCATTCCAAAAGTTTACACTCTATTCAAAAAAAAAAAAAACTTGCATACCGCAAATGTGAGAAAAACACCCAATTCACCTGTGTCTGGTTTCAAGGGCTTTGAGAGTTTCCAGCATTTGTGTAAGCTCTGCTGCTTTCCATACATTGGTTTCTTCTTCTCCTAGTACCATTAACTTTGCTGCCTACGTGACCTCAATGAAACGACGAAAGCCCATATGACTAACACCCTCGAACTCTGCCAAAGTTTCCTGAGTAAACTCCTGAAAGAATTTTAGAACTTACTGCAAGCAGCCCAAACAGCCTGATGGGCCTTAAAAGGGTGTCCGTGGACAATCACAATGCTACGGTAAACGGGTCCTGCTCCCCTGCTGACGCAGCAAACCCAGGATCATCTTACGACCTCCAGAGAACTCCTGAAGAGACTCCACAGTCTCGTCGGCCTCCACAGCTGCGGAGACGCTGCAGACGCACTGCAACTGCACCAAGGCCACGTGAGGCGGCCCCTTACTGCGCGAGGACCAGGAAGCGGGCAGGCCACGCCCACATGCCCGCCCCTTCCTGGGGGGCTGGGCGGAGCTGACTCGGGGATTTGGTGTTCCAGAGAACTAAGCCCAGGGAGGAGGAGGAAGTTGGGCCCCGGAGCGGTTGTGCGCACGCAGAGCCTGGCTGTGCTGGGAGTAGGGATTCTAAATTACCCCCCTTACCTTCCTCCTACCTCCACTTGACTCCAGGTGTGAGTGCTTCTAATCCGGACCTGAGAGTTGACTCTTAATTTTCATATGAAGAGGTCTAACCTTTGTCTCAGAAAGTAAAGTTTTCCTCACGTGTATATTGTATCAGCCAACATATCAAATAAAACTGTCCTTATTCATCCGCTATTTCGCCTTGACCCATTCATATTTGTTTATACACCCAATATTTTTTAGTAAGTTCTGAGCCAGAATCTGGGCCAGTTGCTAGGACTGCAACAAGGACCCCTGGAGACGCAGGTCCTGCCCCTCCTGGCTTTAGAGTCTAGTGTAATGACACATGGTGCTCTGTCTCCTGGGAGGGCAGCAAAGGGATCATCACTGAACACCTACCATGCACCAGACTGCAGGAGGCACTTAACCTGCACCCTCATTTAACCCCACAACAACCAGATGAGATAGGATTCTCACCATTGCCCAAAGATATGAACAAAGACCGTGAAGCCAGGGGTTAAGCAATTTTTTTCAATGTATGCGTAGGGTGAGCCCTAGGCAAAAAAATAAAGGTGAGTGTGATATAGCTGATCCATGTAACTGCCTTGCTCTCACCTCACCACAAAGAGCCTCTGATTGGCCTTTTTCTATTTTCCTTAAATGACACTGTATGAAGGATTATCCACTCAGTCAGATTAGTGCTCATTAAAATTTTAAGCCAATGAGCAACATTTCCCTCAAGTCCAGTGACTCTCAAACTATTGCAGCACTAAAACTGTTTGAGTGGCTGATTGAAACACAGCTCACTGGGCTCCACCCCAGCATTTGATTTAGTAGGTCTAGGGTAAGGCCCAAGAATTGACATTTCTACCAGACTCCTCCAGGGATGCTGATACTGCTGGCTTAGGGACATTTTGAGAATCGCTACTCTAAACTAAAAGAACAAGTGGGGCTTCTAGCCCATATAATCTAAAGAGTTCAAGGTTAACAACAAGAATAATCGACAAAACTTATCTTGTTACCTACTTAAAACATGGAGACAGGAGAATCCAAGCACATGAGAGTAGTTTTCTCACTTAAACCATTTACAGGTGAAGCAAATGAGGTTCAAAAAAGTTAGGTGGGGGTGCCTGGGTGGCTGGCTCAGTCAGTGAAGCATCTGCCTTTGGTACAGGTTATGATCCCGGGTCCTGGGATCGAGCCCCTCATCAGGCTCCCTGCTCACCCCCGAGTCTGCTTCTCCCTCTCCCTTTGCCTCTCCCCCTGCCCATGCTCTCTCTTCTTTGTCTCTCAAACGAGTACATTTTTAAAAAATCTTTAAAAAAAGAGTCATGTGGATTCCAAGGTAAACTATGGACTTTCAGTGATAATTAAATGTCGGTACAGGTTCATCTATTGTAATAAATGTACTACTTTGGTGGTAGATGTTTGTAATGGGAGAGGCTGTGCATGTGTCCAGCAAGTCGTATGTGAGAAATCTCTGAACCTTCCCCTCAATTTTGCTGTGAACCTAAAACTGCTCTAACAACAACAACAACAAAAAGTTATGTGGTCCTTGATTATGCAAAAAGTGACAAGGATGAGGCCTAAAGTCGAAGGCTTCAAGATATATAGACCAAAGAATGTGCTTACTCCCATGCCAGAGTTTTGCACATGGAGAGCAGTAAATACATTACAGTTATCAGCTATGGCTCCCTTTAGTGCCCAGAATGGCAGAGAGGGGGAAACTTAGGATAGCCTAGATCTCATGAACAACTTCTTCCAGACAAAATTCAACTGAATCACCCGAGTTTCTCTTACACCCTGCCTCACACCTGCCATCTGCAATATGTAGATTTGATCTGGAGTTGGACCCAGAAATCTGCATTTTTCCTATTATACTTAATTTTGAGAAAAATTAGACAGTGTGAATGGCTCCGGGAAATATTAACTACGTTCGAAACATCCCTTCCATTGTCACTTCTTAAAACATTCTAAGTAGGCATTAAATACTGGGGTCAACAACAAACCCCAGCAGGCAGCAACTTGCTTTCCATCGCTCAATTTCCCACATGGTCAATAAGCTCTGCAAATCAGGCTCATACTGGATCAGTAGATCTTTAATCTCCTAGATGATCTGAACCAGAAAGATGGCCCAGCAGCAAGCCAATACTGAATTAATTTCCCTTAAAATCTATATTCCATATATCTGGTCACCCCTAAATTTCAGTTAATATGACCTAGTTTCTTCAGAGTATCAGCTCTCCCAAAATTATTCTATTACTCAAGGAAACTGAACTTGATTAAGCTTTAAGTATGTGTGTGAATTTGAACAAGAGAAAAAAGGGAGGTTAATTAGTATGTGTTAGGGGTTAAGAAACCATTTTCCTACTCATGTCCTCATTAACCAGATGCCTACCCCATGCATGTGCTCTATACTAGACCCTAAAGCCCCAAAGGAGCATGAAATCATGGTGTCTACCCTTGTAGAGCCTACAATCTAGTGAATAAGAGTCTGCTAGCTAGCAAAACAGAAGGGGAATAATCCCTGCCTCAATTGCACACATATGGATACCCAAAATAAAATCAAGCTGGGGGAAAAAGTGACAAATTACAGTAATAAAACAGATGGATTTAACAGCTTCCCTTTAGAACAAAGGCACTGTATACTCTTCCTCAGCAATCTCAGCATTTATCCTGAATAAATGGTCCACGTTTTCCATTCTGAATAAGAGTCAGGACAGCCCTAATCGAATCACACCCCATAGTGGCCCCAAAATCTCTCCCCAGCAAAACCCAGTGTCCTTCAGTTACTCATCCGCTCCTTTCGGTTATGTTATTTCCCTTGATACTTTCATAATGACAGTTACTCTTCAGAGATTTATTCCTTAAGCCACGAGTTCTCAGACTTTGGTGAGTGTAAGAGGCCTCTTAAAAGTACATATTCCTGGGCCTTTCCCTCAAGATTCTGAATCAGTTGTCTAGAATAATATTCAGAAAATTTCATTTTTAACAAACACCTTAAATGCTTGACTATTCCAATGCTGGAGCCAGAGCTTTATAAGTGGTATTTCATTTATTGCTCAAAATAGCCCTACTTACAGATGGGGACATGAAATGCAAGAAAGTTAAATAATTTGCCCAAATTTACACAACAAGGAAGTGGCAGAATCGAGATCCTAACAGAGCTCCCAGACCCCCAAACCAAAGGACAGCCCAAAGTTGGTAAGCCAAATGCCAGAGGCAATTTAATTAAAAACCAATAAAGTTTAAGGGGAAGTGGAAAGAAGTTTTAGGTTCAGAGATGGGAAAAATAAGCCATGAAATAAAAAAGGACTCAGAAACAGATTTTGCCCACCCCTCAATTTTGCCTAGTGCCAGCTCCACTCATGCTAAGGCCACAGTAGTACCCTGACATAAACAAGGCAAAGCACCTTCTATAAATGTGTCAGAAAAAAAAAAACTTGAGATTTTACATGCAATTAATTGCAAAGACATTTCTTAATGGCAGCCTTCTCTTGCCTTTCCAAACTAATGAGTCAGAAAAGCACTGCTCTCAATAGCATCTTTAGAAGTGGGCAAGCCCCCCTCCTGGGCTCCCATTAAAACAGAACACAGGACCTTCAGCTAAATGCTGCAATGTCCTCCAATTCAGAAAGTCATCTCAAAGCTGTAAATGCCTTCACACAGATTCTTCCTCGAATTCTTTTTGGTCCCAGAAAAAAAAAGAGGTGGGGAAATGGATGAAGATGCATAACTTGGATAACATGTCATTTGTGTCACATTTTGGACAACACTAGAGGTAGTTAACTTATGCTGAAAGATGGTTCTTTCTATGAAAGAAAATGTCCTTTTTATTGATAAATAAAAAGTTGGGCACATAAAAAGGGTGGAGATGGGGGGAAAAAAAAACACCTGAACTGTCATTATGTCAGGAAGCATAGTTAACAGCATTTTCAAGTCCTTTCTATTTTCACTATAGGGATGTGTGTTTGTGTGTGTGTGTGTGTGTGTGTGTGTTTAACATGTATCAGAAGGAACTAATATTAAACACATTTTCTTTTTATAACGTCCAATCTATGAATAAACCAGGTCTGATGGGTGCCAGCCTATTCCCAAATTAAACTCCAAGTTAAAGGCCTGGGTGGCTACCTGGTGGTTTGCATTCTGCAGAGCCTTGCCTTTTTAATGAACCAACAAGGGCCCACCTGTGTTTGCTACATGTCCCTTGGATAATTAATGCTGGTAATAACACCTAAGTGTTAGCACACAAAGCACCTGGAATGCGCCTCGCTGTACACATTCTAATCACATCAGCCATCGAACTCTCCAAATGACCTTCTTCAAAACAATGACTGTCTTTGAAACCACAGCAGCCAACCTAGGAGAAAGCAGTTTCCCAGGATTTGGCTGCGGCTGAGTAGTTCTTAAGGCTAGAGTGGCACCAAGTGGTCAGGAAGGGAATTGGGCTGCCAGTTTGTATTCACGTCCTCTGGCCAGGCTGCATGCATGCCAGTCCAACACTGTTTCCAGGCAGCCAGAGGTTGCAGTCCATCTTCTCAGAGAGGTGAACGAGGCTGGGGAGGAAAATGGAGCCCCACATACCCCTGACATTTCAAAGGTGATTCTGAAATTCACATAAGCCTTGAATTATCCTAATTTTAAGAAGGCTTGTGTTTTCATGAACACACAGCGGGGGATGGGTTTGGGGATAGGGAACAGCAATGAGAACCTATTCCTTATCATTGTTTATAATATTTACATAGCATTATATTTTTAGTGAAGTGTGTTTGTGTCATTGTGCCCCACAAAGATGCTGAGAAATACTGTCTCATATTACAGATTTAAAAGGAAGGTGACATAACAAGAACAATGGGACGATAATTATTCAGAGAACAAATAAGTGTTCCATGACTTTATAGTGGCTTATTTAACCACTAAGATAGTATCTCCTCCTGTAATTAGCTTCTTATGGCCAAAACCAATTTTTTTTTCCTTTCTCATACACAGTCTTCCCCTAAACCTTTATTGCTACTACATATTCTGATTTTTCTCTTCTTTTCTTATATTTGTCTTACATTTTTTAACTTTTTTTCCCCCCTAATGGCTTGAACTCAGATAACTTGGGTGGCTTCAAAGACCATTATCAGAAAGGGTTTCTCCCTCCTGTGGCTTCATATAATTATAGACATACCTTTTTCCCATAATGCTGCAGCATCGTTAATCACTTCAAATACAGAGAGAGTCAGGCAAGCTTTCCTGTGAACAGAGAGCTCAGGGTCCCATTTCAATTTGTGATTATATCAATAATCTTGAAACTGTTTTATTTGAACTAACCCATTATTTCTGGAGAAACTGGAAGGAAACTTGAAATCATGTAGGCATACCCTTGCAGAAACACAGAGTATTTGTGTATATGATCCTAAAATTCCAAATGACATTTGTCAGCTGTTTTGTCTTGCATTTCTAAGTGGCAAAAAGAATTCTGTCAGTACATTCATATAAAGAATTGTGAGAACCTTTATCGTTAAAAGCACAAGTTATCCATGGATCTCTACCACACATAGCAGAGGTTAGTGTGAATTTAAACTGCTTATAGATCAGAACAAAAACAACAACAAATTAATCCCGATGTACTTTTCTAAAATACTCTAGTGTAATTTTCATGCTGCAGTCCCTACACCCTGAGACCACAAGCAAATCTTGTAGCAATTTCACAGATAATCTTACAGCAGATTGGAAAGATTAGAGGAAGCAACATTTCTAAAGAAATTATTTCACAGGGGAAAAAAAAGAGCTTAACACAAATATTGTCATTTGTATTGATCATTTCTCATAAATACATCTTTAAACAGGAAATCTCCAAGTATAAAAATAAATATATAACACATCATCTCCAATCAGAACAACATTTTATTTGGGATAATAAATGGGGAATTACATATACTGCTATGGTCAAACAATAGAACCATGGGGCACCTGGGTGGTTCAGTGGGTTAAAGCCTCTGCCTTCGGCTCAGGTCATGATCTCAGGGTCCTGGGATCGAGCCCCGCATCGGGCTCTCTGCCAACAGGGAGCCTGCTTCCTCCTCTCTCTCTCTCTCTCTCTCTCTCTGCCTGCCTCTCTGCCTGCTTGTGATCTCTGTCAAATAAATAAATAAAAATCTTTAAAAAAAAAAAAAAAAGAACCACAAGACTGCAGGAGGGAATGTTGAGATATAATTTGCCTTTAAAGAAAATATATTCATTTGTCCAAAAAAATGTTTACTGAGCACCTGCTATGTGCCAGGTACAATCCTCAGGACAGGAAACAAGGCTCCTGCCCTCATGGACATTACATTCTAGTAGGGGAACTGTGAAAATTGTTCTGTGTAAAAACAAACAAATAATATAATGTCAGATAGGGATAAATGAAAATGAAACAAAGTATACCATTTGAGAACTACATCAGGAAAGCTGCCACTGTAGGGCGGTTGAGGAAGGCCTCTCTAGATACATAAATTTGAGGGCAATGAAGATCTACAAACAGATGTGCACTTTAGGATTTAACCTTAGTAGCAGTCAGTAGGAAGTACCAAAGAGAGAAAAGAGTGGAAACACCCAGTAGCTGGGGCATGCCTTTAATTCCTTTCAGGACTGGGGTAAAGAATAGTCAGCCATCAGGCATATTAAATGTATATTCCTAAACTTCTTAAAATCTAAGTGTTTATCCAATGTCTTCTACTTTGGCAAGGGAAAGGAACCAGGGTCACACTATAAACAAATCATCCTTGACATTTCACAGTGGTTGGAATTAATTGCCATGGGATAATAGCATCAAGACTTAAGCTTATAACAAATGTTACTTTCAAATCAGTTATGCAAATGCAGCTTTAAGAAGCCTAATATATGTAGATTTATGACTAGTTCCTTAAAGGTAATGATCTAAAAAAAATTTTTTTAAACGCCTCTAAATTCTAAAAGGAATTTATAATATAAAATAAAAAGAAAAGAAAAACGAACAATGGACCTCTCAAGTTTTTAATAAACAAAGAAATGTAGCCTCTTCTACTAGAAATAATAATATAAACCCACTGATTTCTTTTCTCACATTGCATATTTTACTGAGCTTTCGCATATATCAGAAGGCAAAGGCAGCCAGCAATCTGGAGCTCTGGCACATAGATTTCATCTCATTTTGCATATATAGGGCCTCATGCTGTGGAATTAACAACTTTTAGATTGTTATAGTGTAACCATTGAGCTGTTGCATTTGAATATGATGTATATTTTTTAATTTAAATAAAATACATTTAATATTGATTTTTTTCATCCATATTCAGTATGCTATCCACACTACAAAATATAAATATAAAAAGTCCCTTCCGGAGCTTAAGAAATCTTCTATGATTCTATGATTCTGTATGATGTTTCATTTATACAAATTTGCCACTCCAGAATTCCTCAACCTTCTCCAGTTCAATCAGTAACTGTTGATAGTTTATAATGTGAAAAGTTTTCCTTCACATACTAGCAAATTATAGTACGGAATACTATAGTGCTTTTAGAGATTCTATAAAGCTATAGAAGTAATTTATTAGATATAAGGCTATTGAATTAACAAAGCACTGATATACTACCAAAACAGCAATTTTGGGGTGCCTGGGTGACTCAGTGGGTTAACCCTCTGCCTTCAGCTCAGGTCATGATCTCAGGGTCATGGCATCGAGCCCCGCATGAGGCTCTCTGCTTGGCAGGGAGCCTGCTTCCCCCCTCTCTCTCTGCCTGCCTCTCTGCCTACTTGTGATCTCTCTCTGTCAAATAAATAAATAAAATATTTTTTTAAAAAAACAGCAATTTTTATGAGGAGACACAATAAACATCATGTTAGCCTATACACTAAGCTTAATTAAAGATGAATATGTTCAAGACAGCCTTCCTCTTCACATTAAAAACATGGAATGGCAATTCCCTAGAAATGCCTGAAGGACCTACTACTGTGGAAAGTTTTCATAACTCCCTCTGAATGATTTGGGAAAGCAACTTAAGAATCTATTAGGAATTAGCAAAATATATTCATTGTTGATGTTTATGGAATTTTACATAATCCCATCGAGATTACAGATTAGAAAACTTGCAGACAACTATATGAACAACACCCCTGTATCACATAGGTCATGGGTAGGTTTTGTTTGTTTGAGGTGGTGATATTCTATACAACAACCAAGAGAAGAAAGATAAATAATTTAACAGTTACAGTTCAGTTGAGACCATCGACCATCTCTATTTTTTTGCACCAGAGATTAAAATTTTTTTCAAGATTTTCAATTTAGTAAAAGTACAAGAAATAATGCACACGCTGTTATTTATAACTATAGCTTCTTTCTGAGTTTTATGTGAGCTCAAGTGAAAATTTTTATTAAAATGCAGAAAAGTCAGTTCATATAGTACAGAGAAGCAAAAAACATTTACTTTAAAATGAATCCCACAAAAAATTTATAATTTCCTGATAGATCTTCTCCCGTCATCTTCAAAGACTGTCAGTGAAAGTTTTATTTTCATCATTTTTAAGCAGAAAATCCTTAATCATTATCAAAAGAATTTAAATTTGAGGTACCCATCTGTTGCATTTTTTCGAGGCTCCAAACACCCTTCTCAGAGAGAAACCTTGGTTTTGAACTTCAGTGATTAAACAGTGGTCTCCTTTGTACAATCTGCTTATACTGCTGTTAGATAGCAAGTATTTTAATGCCAACCTTCAGTCAAGAGCCTCTTGTCCTACAAGACATTCATTATTCAAGGAAAAAACATCTTCTACATTTAAAAAGTGAAACGAGGGAATCTGTGTTCACACAAGTGTTTTATGTTTGGGTTTTTTTTTTTTTTCCCTTTAATCTCCAATTCCAAGGCTTTGCAATCACCAGAATTGTGACCTTTTTTTCCTCTCTGAAATAATAAAGATACCACTTAATTATCATCTCATGGTCATTTTGCCTGCCATGTGCAGATTGCAAAACTCAATAACAAGTCTAATGAAAAGCATGTCTTCATGGCCACAACCTCTTTATACCTGGACTGAAGCTTTCAGAAGATGATTATATGGTTGCTGCAAGAAAATCACCGCACAAGGCCAGAGGAACAATCCAGATGCCTGAACTCCTCCCAACGTTACTAACACACTGCTGACTGAACGGCTCCAACTGATGGAGTGGCTTATAAAAGAGACCATTTTAAAATATACTAATAAAAATGCTTTGAAAAGACAATTTTAAATAAACATAATAGTACAACAAGGCTAAGATAATGGGCTGGCTTTATTTAAAAAATAACCAGCTTGTTGTTTGAATTAAGAGTAAAAGGAGATAAAAACTGATATTTTACAGTAATTTTCATCAGATGAATGAAACAATGCTTGGATAGGAGAATCTAGGAAGAATGCAGAATTCTACCCATCAATTTGTTATAAACGACAGCATATGTTGTGTTTTATTTTGAATTCTCTGATAAATGAAGGTTTATCCTGGGATCAATGGCTCTGGGTGAATGGCAGATTGCAGCAGCAATTGCTTTCTTACCAAGAGAATTATCTTAAATCAGATCTCCTTTGTTTGATGAAACCTAAATTACAGGGGGAATATTTAAACATCTAAGGAGAAAATCCATAGATAAGCTAATACACGGCTCCAAGATGCATTCAGCAGAACTAATTGTCTCTTTTATTCCTGTATTTTAAATGCTACAGATAGAATGTACAAGTCAAATACAAAATACTGCATCATTATAGGTGCCCTGATAAGGGACCATAGGCCACCAAAATAGTATATTTACTGCAAGTGATATTGGAAGGTTGGAACAAATTAGACAATTATGTGATCGTAAGTCTAGCTTAATGAGTGGATTAAGAACATAAACTCCTTCCCTGTGTTGTCACATATTTTTGTGAGGCAAGTAAAACATGGCAGCTATCTCTTCTGAACAGCATCTGTGGCCACAAATGTGCTCAACATGCCCTGGGCCCAAGAAGACTCTCTATTCCAGGGTAACCACATACCCATGGCCCTAATGAAAGTGGTAGAAAAATTAACTGCAGTTAAGAGTTCAGTACTGCAGGGAAGACATTTATATGTTTGAACCCTGTGTCTGCCACTTATTACATGTATAGTCCCATTTAAAGTACTGAACCTTGGGGACCCTGTGTGGCTTGGTTAGTTAAACGTCTGCCTTCAGCTCAGGTCATGATCCCAGGGTCCTAGGATCCAGTCCCGCATTGGCTCCTTGTTCAGCAGGGAACCTGCTTCTCCCTCTCCCTCTCCCTCTGTCCCTACCTCTGCTTATGCTCTCTCTCTCTCTCTTAAAGTGCTGAGCTTTTCTGAAGCCCTTTTAACTCAGTTGGTTAGCTATGGGATAATAAGAATATGTAAAGCAGGGGTGCCTGGGTGGCTCAGTGGGTTAAAGCCTCTGCCTTCGGCTGGGGACATAATCTCAGGGTTCTGGGATTGAGCCCCGATCGGGCTCTCTACTCAGCCTGCTTCCTCCCTCTCTCTCTGCCTGCCTCTCTGCCTACTTGTGATCTCTGTCAAATAAATAAATAATCTTTTAAAAAAATAATAATATGTAAAGTATCAAACAGTCATCTCACCACCATATGCTTGCTCCTTGCACACTTTTCAACCCACTTCATCATGGCTTAGTGCCTCCCCATTCCACTGAAACAGCTCTCCTTAAGGTCACCAAGCCCAAAGGCCACTTACACATCCCTTGTCACTAAGCCCAAAGGCCATTTACACATTCCCGATTGTTGTACTACGATGCCTCAAAAGCATTCTCCATTCTTGAAACACTCCCTTCTCTCTGTAGGGAGAGAGAGACAGGCAGACACACAGAAGAGAAGCCACCATGATCAGAGAGACAGAAGCCACCTGTGCTTCTTTTGCTCTTGGAACCTGACCTTCCTAAGTTTGAGTTCTGTGACACTGCCATGAATTTCCACTGTGAATTTCCTTTTGGGGCACCTTAAAAGACCAAGGACACTATGCAAATGGAAGACAGGATCACCTTTAAATCTATTTTAAGCTATTCTCTTCAATATCCAGCACTGTGTGCCTTCCCCACCTTGATTTCTGGCAACGGATAAGCATACAACACACGCATTTGACAGGTACTGAGACGCAGTGAAAAGAAACATGAAGGTCCATGGTTCAATGTGATCCATTCTTAAGCCCCTTCACCAGTTAAGTGGTGTCCCTGGAGGGCTCTTCCAGGTCAGGTGTTGGAAAGGTTTCCTTGAATTTAGAAGAAGCTAAGGTAGGACAGCCCCAGGTCTGTGATTTTTCTTTACCCCTTAAGAGACTTATTTAAAATAAATAGCCAAGGCTTTGTCTCTTTGCCATACCTTTCCTTGTTATGAGCTGAGGTCAGGACAAATAGCTCATGTCCCTGACTCACAGCTGAGGATGAAATGGCTCCTTTGAGGAATCACTAAATCACACAATCCTCCTGGCAAAGGACAAATGAAGTTTGCCATTCGCCACCGGCTCAGACAGGTATCAACAGGACTCTGAACCAGGTCTCTTATGTTGCTGCTTTGCTTGAGGCCCTTCTAAATGCCCCTTGAATGGGTCAGTCCATCTCTCCTCCATCCCAGCAACACATGGGTACAGAGATTCAGGTAGAGACAGTCAGTGTTCTGTGACTGTCAGTGATGCGTTTGCTAAGACAAAGACTGACAAATTGCACTCCTCACATTAATTTTCAAGTACATTTTTAAAGCACATGCCTCTGATGAAGTATTTTGAATAGTTCTGTGGATGTCAAGGAGACATTTAAAATATCTCACTCATAATTTTTGAAAATCTTCCTCATTCAAAGTTGTCACAGCTTGACAGCTCAGCTCTGTTTTGAGTATATTCTTTTACAATGTACTACAAACTGATTGAAGAGCTGACAAATCTGACTTAACCCAAACAAGAATCTTTAATATATCTGATTGAAAAGAATGTTTAATGAAAATGCATATACAGACATTACATCTAGCATCCTATTTTTAAAAAGTCAAATTACACAATTAAAATCTTTACTGAAAATATGCCTCTACCTCCCCCACTAGAAAAAAGAAAATCACTCCACCATCTATTGAGACAAAATGCTGAAATTATTAGAAATCACCGTGATTGAATATTCATGTATTTTTTTTGTCTAAAGAAAATCTAAGATTTTATTTCCTGCATGCACATTTAAACAGTTTAATAAAGTTATTTTCCAATTATCCATTCCTTTGAATCCAAGGATTGATCCTGGTTTGTACACACAACCTATATGAAAGAGAGTAAAACACTGAAAGAGGGTTTTATATATATATATACACACACACACACATATATATATATTCTTCTCTATATATATATATGTAATGCATATATATGTATATGTATATGTATATGTGTATGTAATTCTCTAATTCAGACTGGAAAAATTACCTTATGATTATTAAATACAAAAAAGGAAGAGAAGAACAAAAGGGATCTGTTGCTAGATAAAGGGAGAAATTTGTTGTGTAATATAAGAGGCAACCATGAGTTAATATTCTTAGTGCATTGACGATTCTACACAAACATCCATAAGCAAGGCAAGTCCATAAAATGCCACTGGCAACAGTAGAATAAGAAACAGCCATAAGATTACCTCCCTAAATAATTTTTTGGTTTTGCTAAAATACACTTGGTTTCCTGCATCCTTTTCTTGCACTAAAATTATGTCACTAATAAGGAGTAGAAAAAGAATACACTACAACATAAGGCAAAAATTCCTGCCAGACAGAAGGATGAAGAAAGAACCTTTTCAGTGCTGAGAATAGAGGAAGAAATAAAGGAACAAAAGAGAAAGATGGGAGCATCCCAGCCACCTACAGTCTTCAGAGTGGAAAAGGCACAGAAACATCCGCCTAGTGTTGTTGGAGTTTAAGAACACTGGGACTGGGTGCCCCATTTCCACAGGTATCGCTGAGGAAGCCAGAAGCATCTCAAAGAAGCCCAAGTAAGTGCACATCACGGCACTACATTCCAGGTGGCATGAAAGTCACAGAGCAACATCACGCCCCCTGAGCCTGGCAGATACTTAAACAGGGTACTTCTGTGGGCATTTCAGAGCCTCCTTCCCTTCTGGGCAGTTCCAATGACATGGATGAGATTTCTCATTCAGTCTGGTTCTCCAGTGGCCACTCTATACATAGACTCACAGCTGTAAGCCCTTTGCCCTCCTCCTGGGTAGAAATGAAAGCAGTTCAGAGATAGGTCTGATCTGGATGTGGCCCACATTTCCTCCATGGGAAAGATGCATTATCTCTTTGGTTATTAGTGGACATGTAGTTTTCCCTAAACGCAGGCTTCTAGCTTTTACTTAGGCTTCTATAGCTCTTTCTGACATGAGTGAGTTCCCAAAGTCCACAGAGGTCCCCACCGTAGGCTCTCCTAGCAACCCTCCCAACTGCATGAGCCAATTTCTTAAAATAAATCTCTTCACACAAACACACACACACACACACACACACACACACACACACACATATCCTATTGGCTTTGTTTCCCTGGAGAAACCTGACTAAAACGGGGTTTAGCATTAACATTCTCTAAAGTAAATCTCCTCACCAAATCCTCTCTTGTCAGGATTTTGACCCCTTTCTACAATTTCTATTTGACTGAATGATTCCTGTCCTTTAAATAGCTGTTTTAATCTGGCACCTTACTTAGTTAAGGAGCATCTAGAACATCCTTGTGCCTTCGAAAAATCCTATTGCAGAGTTCTCTTATAGGTATTAATAGGTCTAGCAGAACAGAAGAGATGTGCTCAGGACAAAAAGACTTCACAGAGGAGGGACCTCACAACCAGAGACAAGGATAGGATCCATGGCGATCCAAGGCAGATGTTAGCATTTGGGGGACCAAAGCAACAATTCAACATCATGGGTATCAAGCCGGGACAAACAGCCCTGAGAGGTTAGTGCCAACCCTAAATTGACTGCTTTGTAGCTATAAGAGATGGTTTCAAACTAGAAGAGTCCCAGTTGAAGTGTGAGTGACAGTTTGTGAGGGTTTTTTTCTTCTACTAGAGGGAATAACTGAAAGAAAAACATGAGAGCAATATGAAATTGGTTTTGAAAAACAAAAAAACCTATATGTTTATTCTCATCTGAGTCATAATGAGAATTTTGGCTTTTCTGATTTTATTTCAGAGGGAAGGTTGAGTAACTGCAGGCTACTTGATAGTTTTGACTGTCATAAATCAACCACAATATAAGTTATGCATGAGCGTATCATGAATTCGCAAAGAATGTGGAAAAGCATGGAACACAAAGATAATCAGCACCCAAAGGTGAAGCAGCACAGAAAATAATAACTATAAAATGATGAGGATTCAGGCATTTCCATTAACTTATTCTTGGATTACCTGGAAATGCCCGAATCTTTGGAGAGGACAAATTGTAAGGAAATCCTGGAACAATAACATAGTTAGAACTGCATTTTTATTGTTGTGTGTGTGTGTGTGTGTGTGTGTGTGTGTGACATGCATAAATGCATACTTATAAAATATTCATTATATATTCCTGAGGTAAGAGAGATAGGTCATAAAATTCATTTATTTCCAGATATTAATAGCCCCAAACAGTGATGGGTCCTGGAAGTTGACATTTTGAACACTTCTGTCTTTCATGCAACCAAGACTGACAGCATAGTATAATAGTTGAAAGCATATAATCTGGGTGTTTCAAATCACAATTCTTTCATTTAATAGTATGGTGACCTTGGGAAAGTTATATAACTTCTATAAGTCTCATTCCCTGATGGGTAAAAGAGGAATAACAGTAACTACTTCATAGGGGTGTTACAAGGATTAATGAAGAGACATAATATCCATAGGTAGCCTTAAAGTAGTGCCTGGAATATAGTGAGCTCTACATAAAGATTTGTTAAATAAAACTAGGATGGTCACACATATAAAGATCATAATAATAAATTGTGTAAATTGTGTATTGTTTTATTTTGATATTTCACTTGCTTTTGCTCTTCTAAACCAATCATTTTTCTTTATCACATTCAAAAGGGTGGGGGGGATCTCCATTTTAAAGTTGCTTAAATAAAATGTCGCAACTATAATTAAAGTTGAGGGTCCAGTACACTTTTAGAAGTTTGGGAACAACACTAACATCAAGGTATTGTAAGATTGTGGAGATATTAAATTGATATTTAAAAAGAAAATAAGGGAACTGAGAAATGTCAGTCTTTCATAGAGAAAATACAAAAATATAGTGGAGTTTTGAAATTCAAACTACCAAACTTTCCACTCACTAGTGTTTTCCCATTTGACTGAAAGATTCCTCTCCTTTAAATAGGCTGTTTTATTTGGGCACCTTACTTGCTAAGGAACATTTATCACATGCTTTGAAAAATCCTATTTATAAAGGTGATTTTTTTTTTCTTAATTCTAGATACGGTTTGTGATCCAAGGTTTGGTCAGTCTTCTATCTACAATAATCAATGAAAATTGATAAATTGGAAGGGTTTACCTAGTACACTATTGGGTTTTTAATTAAAAGTGGGTATCATTAGGTTTAATATACTGTTTTTAATGACAGGGGAGTGAACTCAAACATTATTCAAGATTTCCAGAGTTGGGGGGGGAGAATTTGTCTAACTTTCAGCTAACCAAAACTTTAAAAAAATTTAATTATACAGGATACCCCAGCATTCAAGTTTATCCACGTTTTATTACTATGTCCTGATTTTTGCTTTTGCCATATTGCTTATCATGTCCTCCAATCTAATTTTTTATGCTGGCAAAATCAGTGAAAATGAGTGTAATTCAGTAATGTGCTTGTTAACAAAAACAGGACACATTTCAGCTACTGGTAACACAAAAAATAGCCACTCAGGGGCATACTCATAATAAAAGTTCACCAAGAAGTTCAGTAGCTTAGTTCTTTCTGTGAGGAGTGTGTCTGGTTTTCCATACAAACTAACCCAGAATTGAGAAATGGGAATATAAGGGCCCTCACCAAAAGCATTCAAAATGAGGTAGATCAGGACATGTGTGAAAAGATATCAGGACATCTGCATACCTGGCTTGCGGGACCTGGAGTCTGTGGTCATCACCACTTGTAAACTTTGGGATTTCCCACAGTTATTTATACAAACAGGGCCTCACATCATTATATCCTCATCAGTGCTGCCACTCTCTGCCTCTGGCCACCCAGAATGCTAAATAAGGAAATGATGTTTCAGCGCTTCATCTTCAGGAGACTGAGAAGTTATAATTTTCCTTCCTAGGGAACCCTTGCTAGAGGCTGAGAATCTCCTGGAAATTTGTTTTCATTTTCTCTTGTTTGTCCTTTGTCCGGAAAGGTCATCATCTGCTCCTCAGAAGCATCATGCTAAGCCTCTTCTTTGAGACATATACATATAAATTATCTTGTGAAACCCGCAAAAGAGGCAACCTTGAGTATAAATGCTTGGAGAATATTCCTGTCTTAGGTTGGTTTCTACAACAGAATACAATAAACCAGGTGGCTTCAACAACAAACAATACTGGAAGCTGTTCTGGAGGCTGGAAATTCCAAGATCATGGTACAGGCAGGTTTAGTTCCTGGTGAAAGCCCTCTTGCAGATTGCTGTCTTCTTGCTTTGTCTTCACACTGGAGAGAGAGAGAGAGAGAGAGAGAGAGAAATTACTCTCTCTGGTTTCTTCTTATAGGAGGTCTTAATCTCATGTAAGAATTCTACTCTCCTGGGGGTGCCTGGTGGCTCAGTGGGTTAAAGCCTCTGCTTTTGGCTCAGGTCATGATCTCAGGGTTCTGGGATGGAGCCCCGCATCAGGCTCTCTGCTCAGCAGGGAGCCTGCTTTCCTTCCTCTCTCTCTGCCTGCCTCTTGCCTACTTGTGATCTCTGTCAAATAAATTTAAAAAAAAAAAAAAAAAAGAATTCTACCCTCCTGATCTCATCTAAACCTAAGCACCTCCCAAAAGCCCTACCTCCTACTATTGTCTTATCAGGGTTTTTTTCAACATAGTTGAGATAAAATAGTTTGACAGGACACAAATATTTGGTCCATAACAATTTTTCTATCTGTTCCTACTTCAATATCACTAGATGCTATCCATACTATCACTCTTCTTTTGTATTACACTCTCTGGCCTGGCAAAGGGACAGTTTTGATAACACAGGTAAGTAGCTTCTCTTTAGCATATATGATTCAGAGAAAATCAAAGATTAAAATGGGACAAAATGATTTAAGTAAAAAAGATCAGATTTTGAAATCAGTATCTTTGAAATCAGTATCTTTATTTTATGTAAATTGCTTAATCTTGTTTCCTCCTCTGTCAAATGAAGTAACAAGGATACCTACTTCTCAAATTGTGCTTTGGATATTAAATAAGATCGATTTGGTGATTCCTCCCAGTACTTCTTGACTGCCTACTCTGTGCAGATACTGTAATACACACTCAGGATAGCACAGTGAAGAAGACTGTCAAAATCTCCACATCACTGAGCTTCCATTCTAATCGGTGTGATAAACAAATACATGCACTTCACAGTTAGGCAGTACAGAAATTTTGTAGAGAAACAAAAGCAGTGTGGAAGGCTAGAGAGTGACAAAATGTACTATTGGGGATAGGGTGGTCAGGCAAGACCTCTTTTTGGAGAGGAATTTAAGTAGAGACCTTAAAGTGACAGAATAAGCCACGCACAGACATGAAGCAATTTCTAGACAGAGAATAGGGAGAGCAAATTCCAGAAAGATGGCAACTTCTTGGGGTCTTCTTGTGGCTCACGTACAGTGGTCAGTGGGGAGATAAAGGGAAAATGAGATCTGCAAAATAAAGGGAAAGGAATCGAGACAGATCATAGAGAGTCTGGCACAGAGTGAATAATCAAAGCATAGCTATTCCTGACAGATTTTGTCCCTGTATTATTGATGAAGGTTGGGATTAGATGATTTCCCTTCATATTGTCAGTAAGTCCTCTTTCAAAAGAAGAGGTGATGGTCCTGTCACTTTCCCCCAATACTATCAGTACCATATTTGGGTTCTCATTGACCCTGGGCTTTAAGCAAATGATAATTTCTTTTCCTCTATCCAAAGTCATGTTCATCCTAATGAAGATGCATCATTGGCACTTGCTTCCTGCATGGCTGGGAAAGAGCAGTAGAACCAAAAGGCCCCATCCAGATGGAGGAGCTCAGTAGAACATCTGCCTTGCGTGTCTGTCACCTCCCTACCTTCTGCTGCTGTGTTAGCTGCCAGCCATTGCAGCAGTTCCTGAATCAGGGGACCCTCCTCTTCTGGTGTTTTCTTAGAGCTTTGACAGATTATCTGTACTGTTATTCCCAAAAGCATCACGCTATCTTTCTTAAAACTGTAGGAAGATCCTCATGGAAATCTGTGCTTTAAAAAAACTACACTATTTTATCTTTAAAACAGATCCATTAAGCCATAGCCATACCTGCAAATGTCCTATCAGCTGGCATCAGGCAGTTAATCCATTGCATCATTTACATGGATGACCTATACTGGTCCATATGAGACTGAAGAAACAAAACAGCTATGGAGAACACATTTGTCCCTCTCCAACTCCTTGTGCTTCTCAGACAGGTCCACCACTCTCTAATCCTTGCTATAGCTCCTTTTACTCTACTTTTGAAGCTCTTCTAATTCATAGTTACATGTCACTGAGATTGATTATTTTATTAAATATCTATCTCCCTTTACTAAGCTGTACTAACTAGGAAGCCAGGGGAACTTGTTTTTCTTATTTCTTGAATCTTAGCACTTTCTGTTCCAAAGCTGGTGCTTATTCTACTGCTTTCTGGACCAACTTGTCAAAGAGCAGATAACCATTTAAACCTAAACATCTCTTACTATAAAGACTGCCTATATGGGTTTTTTAAACCTATGCCATTTGCTTCTTTTTATATAGAAGAAGTAATAACATCAGTTCTTTCAAGCATGAGTTTGAGCTAAGAACAGAAAGAAGGGCTGAGACACCCATTATACATGTTTTGAGCAACACTTTGCAAAACCAAAAACTTTGATCTTTTCTTCTCATTGAAGGTATATCCAAAAAGCTTGACTGTGGACATAAACAAAAGGTAAAACTGGATCTAGTCAATCTACTGCTTCTATGAGCCTACCTAATTTGTTCAGTGAAAATGAATATCCACTTGTTTACTTATGATTGGTTCTACTTGAGTTCCTTGGTACCAATTCCAAATTTTAAGTGAATAAAAAGTCAAAACCTTGCTGTGTTGCAACATCATCCCTTCCTACAAAATAAATAAATAAACTATTTTTATAAATGTACTTAATAACACTACCATAAACTCATGAGTTTTTTAAAAAGCATTACTTCATACTTGAGGAAAAAGAATAAAAGAATATCATTAATCTACCAAAATTATAAATTCCCATGATAAAATAACAAGAAAGAAGGAAAGACCAAAAGATATAGAAAGCAAAAAGGGAAATAAAAAGCGAAGTGGAAAAGACGTAGAAAGATAAGGCACGAATGAGAAAGCAGAGTACTCAGTCATAAGTCTTAGACTTAGAAGTAGAGATTCTGTGTGAAATCATCACATCGTTCTAATGCAGATACAGGAAAATGTAATAGTATTACCCCCTACAACTAACCTCTAAATTAGTAAGGATTTAAAACACATAAAAGTGATGTTTGATATTCGGATCACAGTGGAAAAATTCTATCAAATGGTTGGCAGCAACTTTATTTCTTTAATAAAAGTAATGCATATTTTTAATCCACTGTATGTAAGCCACTGGAATCCCTGTCTCCATAAAAGTTAGATATTAGCAGAGAAAGGTAATCAACAACTAACAAACATAATCAGTACATTATATAATCTGTTGGAAGATGACAAATGCTTGAAAAAGTAAAACAGAAAGTAGTTAAAAGTACAGGGACAGACAATTGCAATTTAAACATGATGGAGATGGTAACCCTCATTAGGGTGGTGACATTTAGCAAAGTCTGAAAAAGTTGAGAAAGTTAGCATGAATATTTGGGGAAGTACATTTTAGGTAGAAGTCAGGACTGTGTCTGGGACATTCCAGAAACAGCAAAGATATGTGTGTGGTTTGATGTGAAACAGGTGAGGCAGGAAAACATGGGAGAGGAACTCAGAGAAGTATTAAGGGGCCAGACCACATATTTTCATTTCCCTGCTAGTTAATGGTGTTGAACATATTTTCACGTGCCATTTGTATATATTATTTGTGAAGTACCTGTCTAAGAATTTCCCAATTTTGAAATTAGCTTGCTTGTTTCTTCACTATGGAGTTTAAAGAGTTTTTATATTTTTCGGATACAAGTCTTTTGTTGGACATGTGGTTTGCAAATATTTTCTCCCAGTCTGTAGTTTGTCTTTTTATTCTCTAAATAGTCTGTTGCAGGGCAAGGGTATTCAATTTTGATGAATTCCAATTTATCAACTTCTTTTATGAACCTGGCTTTTGGAACTCCATCTAAAAATACTTTGCTTAACCCCAGGTCATAAATACTTCCTTCTAGAAGTCTAATCATTTTGAAATTAGATTGGCAATTCATTTTGAGTTGATTTTTATATAAGGTAAAAGGGTAAGATTGAGTGTCATGTCTTGTAAATGGGTTCAAGTAGTTCCAACTTTGTCAAAATAATTATATTTCTCATATTGAACCACTCAGGTGCCTTTGTAAAAACCAAATGGCAATTATACAATGGAATATTATTTAGGAGAAAAAAAGAAATGAGCTATCAAGTCATGAAAAGACATGGATGAATCATAAATGCATATCTTTTAAGTGAAAGAAACCAGATGAAAAGACTACATACTATCTGATTACAATTATATGGCAGTCTGGAAAAGGCAAAACTATAGACACAGTAAAAAGTTCAGGCGTTGCCAGGGGTTCAGAAGGGAGAGTTGAAGCATGGGTGATTTTTAGGGAGAAGTGTAACTATGCTGTTTGATACATAATTCCTGACATATGACACTATGCGTCTGTCAAAGCCATTCAACATAGAAAACTTTACAATGGACCTTAATTTATGCAAAATTTTAAAAATTACTTAGGATGACATGTGATCCCAGGGGAGAATATAGAATGTGACTGTATTACAAATATATAAAACACCTCACTGGAAGAGGAGATGCTGACCTAAGAGGCTTTGGAAATTAGTGGAGTTTGTAAAATTAAATGTAAAAGAAACTCTATTGAAATGCTATGCTCAATCACTTCTAAGTGATTTTGGCTAAGATGGTGTGTAAACACTATGCTCTGGTTGATAAAGTCTTTCCCATGCCAGAAAAGATTAACAAAGCTAACTCAGCTATACAAGTATCTTGGAATTAAACAATTAAGTATATAAATGGCGAATGATGGGAGCCAGAGTTCCCACTGTTAGAGTGGGAGTTTACAGATAAGCAAGAGACAGAGCTAGAATGATCCATATGGTAATGGAAATAGAGTTGGAGACATCATTATTAACTTATGTTTAGCTTAAAATAAATTAAAATGATTCAATTTGCTGAAATATCTATAGACAGATGTATAGACACTGTATACACACATATATTTCTCTGATCCATCAACTGAGAAGGCCTAGAGTCAGTGACATCTCAGTAGCAGTGAACAAACCTAATGCCTATGTCTTGGTTTCTAATACTATTGTCCAAGAAAAAGAACCAGGTCTTTTTGGAAAATGGGGAAATAGGGGATTTTAGGACTGGGATAGAAAATACAGAAGAGGTGCCTAACAGGAAATACACGATATGCCAGGAGCATCTTGCAGTGCCAGGAATTAAGGAAATACTTTCAAAAACAAAAAACACCATCAGGGCACATGAAAGTGAAACAGGAGCCAACTGAAAGAGAGCCCGATTATTCCAACTTGAAAGAATCTGAGCAACAAAATAAAATAGTATTAGATTATAACCCATAAAATAAATATCCATAGGCCCATACTGATCTGAATAAATAAATTAATAAATAAATAAGGAGAAGAGCTAAGTCTTCCACACAGAATAGTTCCAAATGAATTGCATACTCTTCCTTCAAGGAGGGGGAACATAACTCCCTACTCCTTAAGCGTAGACTAGGTATAGTGAGTTGCTTCTAAATAGTAAGGTATGGAAAAGAAGGGAAATGAGCTACTTCTCAGTTGAGAAATGACAAAACACAATTTCAGCCAGAGGATCAAAGTCAACAACAACAATGATAAGCCAGTTGGTAGTATGTTCTCTTGATGATGAACATGATGAAAAAGGCACATTACCTCTATGGTCTTCCTCCCCCAAAAAACCTAACTCCATTCTATGATAGACGCATCAGGAAAATCCCAGTGGGGGGGAATCTACGAAAGATCTAATAGTACTCTTCAAGACTGTCAAGGTCAATGAAAACAAGGTAAGTCTGAGAAACTGCCACAACCAAGAGAACCCAAAGTACACACGACAAATAAATGTAATGTGTATCCTATATGGAACCCAGGAAGAGAAAAAGAACTTCAGGTAAAAGCTGAAGAAAATCTTTTTAAAAAGTTGCAGGGGGTGGACACCTGGGTGGGTCAGTCAGTTAAGCATCTGCCTTGGGCCTAGGTCAGGATCCCGGGGTCCTGGGATTGAATTCTGCATTGGGCTTTCTGTTTAGTGAGGAGTTTACTTCTCCCTCTACCCCTATCCTTGCTCATGATCTCTCTCTCTCCCAAATAAATAAAATCTTTTTTTTTTAAAGCATGAACTTTAGTTAATAATTATGTATCAATATTGGATCATTAATTGTAACAAATGTACCATATTAATGTGAAATGTTAATAATAGGAGAAACTGTGGGTATGGGGTGTATAGGAACTCTTTTATCTTCTCAGTTTTTCTGTAGGTCTAAAATTGTTCTGAAAATAATTTATCATTAAAATAAATAAGATGCTTAAGTGCAAATAAAATCAAGTGGTCATACTTGTGTTGATCTATTTCTGGACTCTCTTCCAGTCCATTGATCTATGTATTTATACTTTTGGCAAAGGAAAAAGAAACTATATAAAATTTATGTTAATTCTTCTTTACATGTTTACTAGTGAAACTACCTGGGCTATAGATTTCTTTTACAGCTTTTTTTTTTTAAGATTTTATTTATTTATTTGACAGACAGAGCTTACAGGTAGGCAGAGAGGCAGGCAGAGAGAGAGAGAGGAGGAAGCAGGTTCCCTGGAGCAGAGAGCCCAATGCGGAGGCTCCATCCCAGGACCCTGGGATCATCACCTGAGCTGAAGGCAGAGGCTTTAACCCACTAAGCCACCCAGGCGCCCCTCTTTTACAGCTTTTCAACAATGTATTCAGCTTTTTAGTAGTGAAAGGACTATTCAAGTTACCCATTTCATCTTCAATGAGTTTGGTAATTTGTATTTTTTAAGGAATTAGTACATTTTACCTCTTTTTGAATATTGAATTTGTGTGCATAGAGTTGTATGTAGGATTTCTTGAATGTCCTTTTAATGTCTGAGGGTCTGTAGTGATACCTACTTTTTTTTTTTTTTTTTAGTTCCAGAGGTAGAACTTAGTGATTCATTAGTTGCCTACAACACCCAGTGCTCATCACTTCACAGGCCCTCCTTAATGTCCATCTCCCTATCAGTCTCCCCTCCAGTTACCCTCTTTGTTTCCTATAGTTAAGTCTCTTATGATTTGCCTCCCTCTCTGTTTTCATCTTTTTTTTTCCTTCCCTTCCCCTATGTCCATCTGTGGTACCCACTTATTTTATTCCTAATATTGGTAATTGGTGTCTTTTCCATATTTTTGTTTGGTCAGTCTTACTAACAACATCTGTATACTTTTGACACTTCAGAGATTTCCTACAATAAACATTTGTCATTTTATAATTAGAAAACATACCATTTAAAAATTGCTTGTTTCTTCTTTTAAATTGCAGATAACGTTTACAACATGGGGTTGATACATGAGTTAAAAGAGGTAATGCATATAAAAGTTCTGTGCAATTTATAGACAGATGCTTTTCTAAGTAAAGGAAGAGAGTTGAGTAACTAAATTAGAAGAATATTATTATCCAACTTAGGAATAGATGGCAATATTTATATTATGACTTTATGGGTTTAAGAGAAGAACCTACATTTTCAAACATGGTTTCCCACAACATTTTGAATAAGGTTGTTCACAATTATATGCATGACACTTATTTACTTGAAATTCTTAATCACTTTTTTTTTAAAGATTTTATTTATTTTTATTTATTTGACAGAGAGAAATCACAAGTAGATGGAGAGGCAGGCAGAGAGAGAGAGAGAGGGAAGCAGGCTCCCTGCTGAGCAGAGAGCCCGATGCGGGACTCGACCCAGGACCCTGAGATCATGACATGAGCCAAAGGCAGCGGCTTAACCCACTGAGCCACCCAGGCGCCCCTTTTAATCACTTTTGAAAGTGAATAGTCACAACTAAAAATTCAAAAATCTATGTAAACAAGTATAAAAGAAGTAGAGGATAGCCAATTGTCTCATTAATTCTGAAATAGCCAATGTATTTCTTTGAAGACCAGTCACCTAAACTAATCCTTACTACATAATTAAATAATTTATATTATTTAGGTCCCCAGGTAGATTACCTGTGGACCTAGAGCACGCTGGTTTATTCATCCTATGTTTCAGATTAAAAAATAAAATAGAATAAAACTAATACAATCCTGCCCTGAAAAAAAAAAAAAACAACCTAGTTCAAATAATATAATACTACTAAACCTCACCTTTTATATTAGTATAGATTTTAGAGGCAAATAGGAGGGTAGGGCAAGAAGAATTATACCTCCCTTTAAAGCATTTAAGGTGAGATGGTACCAATACTCTATCCCCAAAAAAGATTTGCTAAATTCCCCACCCTGTGAAGTCCAGAAACACTCTACCTGACCTTTGGAAGATGCCACTCTGTGAAGAAGTGATCTCCTAAATACTGAGCTCTCAGAGCCCCATGAATTTGCAGGTGAGAATGAGGAGAGAGAAATGACAAGATAAGAAGGATTTCAATTGTAGGAGAAAGAAGAGCATTAGATGAAGCCAACACATTCAGCTATGATTTATGCAATACCCAAGTACTAACTCAAGCCAACAGCATACTTCCAGGCTATATGTAACTACCAAATTACCATAAATTAAGCTCAGGCAAAAATAAGGCCATAAAATGGACATTTTACAGTGGCTATTGACTACGATGTTCTGTTTGCATTAAATCTTCTGAAACATTGTTACTTTGTCAACTGAATTAGTAAGTGGTGTCTTCTTGGGAGGGAAATATATAATACTTCAAACTTCGTATATATTACTCACCACAATTAAAGTCACTCGCTGTAAGAAGCTGCTATCTATATGCATCAGACTAATTATTTTGTGCTTTTTTACTAAGATAATGGGACACTGCTGCCAGTGGGCAAATCCTGATCATACATTATACCACACTTCCTAGCAATTTTTGATGAAAACTACAGGTGGAGACAGATTATAATGGGAACATCTAATTGAAATTCATCTCCATTTTGCTTCAGATGGAAGACATGCTGCTTGAGCCCTGAAACATATTCAATTTCATTCAAATTGGATGCAGATTTTTCCGGCAAAACTAAATTCAAAAAACATATATTTCAAAAGGTCCTGGAAGAGAGAGAGGAGTACCACAAATGTTGACCACTCAGGTTCATTAAGCTACTGCTTTCCAAGGTAGGAATAGAAAACTGAACTTCTGAAAAAAGCTATTATCTTTGTGATACCACATTGCACTGGCAGTTAGGAAGTCCAAGGCTTCACAAAGACCATGAGGAATACTGTCCAACCCTTTAATAAATTTCTCTAACAGTCCACAGTCAGGTCTCTTCATTCATGTGCAGGGCCTCACTGTCTCCTTTTTCCATGTCCACTTCTGGCACTGATTCCTAGGGTAGAAGATGGAGATTCTCCAGTGAGATATTGAGTAGGAAGACATCTCTTTCCTGGGCCAAAAAAAATTTATATACAAACACACTCATACTCATATACATACACATACACATACACATACACACATTCTTCCACACACTCATACATTCATACATATACGAACATACACATTCATATATAACATATACACATGTGTACATATACATGTGGGAGGTGTATGTATAATATGCATATTTCCTTCCTTTGCAGTAAACCAAAACATCTCTCATTGGCAATAAGGCTGATAAGATGCTTATCAGATGAGTACTCAATACAATGTTACTTAAGGTGAAACTCGTCTGAGTTGTTTTTGCTAAATGCTAGATCATATTCTTCTTGAGAATAACTGATATACTCACAAATCCATGCATTTACTTCACCAATATTTGATGAGCACCATCTATGTGCCATGTACTAAAACACAGGCCAGAGACAGAGCAGTGAACTCCACAGTCTTGGTCTTTAAGCAGCTTTCATTCTCATGGGGATCAAACAAGCAGGTAAATATGTCTGATTGTGATATGCACTAAGAGGAAAAATAACGCAGTGAAGAGAGTGATTCAGGTGGGCACTCTATATATGGTAGTCAGTGTAGTCTTCTCTTACAGGGTCATATTTTAAGAGATCTGGATGAAATGAGAGAGTAAGCCAGGCAAAAAACTAGAGGGAGAACACAGTAAGAAGAAGGAATGGCATATGTAAAAACTGGGAAGCAGGAGCATGCTGTCGCTGGAATATAGTGAGGGAAGGGGAGAGTGAAAGCAGATGAGGTCAGAGAGACAGCTGAGGAAAAGCGAGGGTTCAGCCTTATAAAGCTTTGGTAACATCTTTGGCTTTTCTTCTGAGCGAGATGGGAGCCACTGGAGGACTATAAATAGAGGAACTACATGATAATCTTTACAGGGCTTCCTCTGCTTGCTTTCTAGGAAAAAGACGGAAGGGAGAAGGAAGAGACAGACAAAACATTTAGGATGTGACTAACTAATCCAAGGGAGAGATGATGGTGATTTGAACCAATGCCCTGCACTGCAGGTCGTGAGAAATGACCAGATTCTGGACATATTTTGAAAGTAGTGGCTTCTGGAATTGTTGACATATTTATGTAGATATGTGGTGAGAAAGGACCCAAAGTTTTCTCCAAGCTTTCTGCCTAAGCAACTGGAAGGACTAAATGGCATGTAAAGTGCCTAGGATGCAGTAGGTACTTAGAAGATGTTGATAACTGGCATGCATATTATTCCCTTGGTGGGAGACCAAGACATGCCCAGGTGGCCTAATGAATTGCTGTAATACAAGTTTTTGTTTTTGAGTGGTTAGTTCCCATCAGGAAAGGGGACTCTAAATGCCCAAAACTTCTTCATTGGGGGAAGGGGCTGGAGTCTTAAAACAGAAGCTACAGAAAAAATCTCCAGGAGATTCCATGAAGAGTTTCTATAAAGTTTCTTTCACTGCTGTATTTTAAAATGTGCTCAAATCTTCATAGGCAACATACTAAAATCAAAATTAATCCAATCCTTCTGATGTGGAGTTATAATTACTAATGAGCATTAAATGTATGCTTCAAACACAGTGAAATGAATGTTTAACATAAAACCAAAAGAAAGCAATACCACTGAATTCAATCTTTTATGAAGTATAATAACGTGGTTTCTTTAAGGAGACATTCAGCATGAAGATCCTGTTGGTTACAAATACAAACAACTTCTTCCAGAGTAAAAGTCACCTCAAGAATATAGAATGATACAGGGGCACCTGGGTGGCTCAGTGGGTTAAGCCGCTGCCTTCGGCTCAGGTCATGATCTCAGGGTCCTGGGATCGAGTCCCACATTGGGCTCTCTGCTCAGCAGGAAGCCTGCTTCTCTCTCTCTCTCTCTCTCTCTCTCTGCCTGCCTCTCTGTCTACTTGTAATCTCTCTCTGTCAAATAAATAAATAAAAATCTTTAAAAAAAAAAAAAAGAATATTAGAATGATACAGATCCACAATTACTTAATAAGAGAGAATAGGACATCCTAAAAATATATTACTAAATGTAAAGTTGACAACCAGGTAGACAGTTATGATATTCCAAAAGATTCTCCTTGAAGCCCTTTCAAAAGAAGGAATATGAACTGGCTGAACCGTGGGCAGAGTACAGGAAGCTAATTCGAAAGATGTCACTTCTGTTCTTTAAGAGTTCCCAGCCTCTATGATGAAATTGTGGAGGAGGCAATTTTATACCAAGAAAAAAAGCATGTCTGTAAAACAAAACATACCTGCCTATTTGTCATTCACATATTGACACAAATGTGTAACTAGAAAATGTCATCTGTACCAACATGAGCTAGATATTCTTTATTTACCCCTCCAGGTCCACTCTCTAGTTTCTCCATCTTGTTTGGTGTCTCAAGAGTCTGACTTCTATAGACCAAATTGCCAGGACTCTCTGGTCCTTTTGGTTTAGACAAAAGCACCAGGAAGAGATCAAGGGGCAAAAGGTGAGAGAGGTTTTTTCTCCCTGCTGGACCATAGGTTGACAATGGCAGTCCATTGTTCCCCTCCACCAGCCCTCTTTTACACCTATAGGTTTCACCAGGGTCTGATAACTACTTCTTCCCCTTGCGCCTATTTCCCATGGCTACTGGCTATGGATGCCTTGTTACCCCTTAAAAGTTCCTCTTAAACTTGGCCACACACTTGTATTAACATTTCTTTAATAAGCCCTTTGAGTTTGCTGTTCCTCTGCTACCCAACTGACATACCAATCTCTAAACTTAATTCACAATTATTTGTAGAGCTAGGAAGAAACACAGATTCCCAGAGCCTATCCAAGACCTAATGAATCAGAATCTCTATGCTTGGAGCTAAAGAGCAAATAGCTTCAATAAACAACGTAGGTGATTTTGATGCAGCCAACTTGGCAACCATCACCAGACCAGCATGTAGGAAACCCTGCTCTGAGAACCCTTCCATGCCAAACTGAGGCATTTGAAAACAAATGTGATGCTTCCAGAATACAACCTCAGCCATACTTCCCTCTGACACCAGAGCAATCAGTACACAGAAAAAGTGGATTTTCTGTGGGGACATCAAAAGCCAAGGAAAACAAGTATATGGTCTAAAGTGAAAGGAGATACTCATGAGCACATTCAGTAAATGCTCAACTACTCCCTTCACATTTTATTAGATTCTCAATTGAAAATCACTTTTCAACCATTTTACAGGAAATGAAATGCATTTATACTTCCATCCGGTGCCAAAGTGAACAAAGTGGAAAATGCCTACTAGTTTAGGCCTGCCCAACTGTAGTTTAGAGTGGACACTGGAGCACCTAGTGCCCTTCAGCTTTGGGGAAATGGGACCTGTTTATTCCTGAACACCATGATCCTCTGGTAGGACCGGCAGATAAATAGAATCAAGAGCCTAGGGGCGCCTGGGTGGCTCAGTGGGTTAAAGCCTCTGCCTTCAGCTCAGGTCATGATCTCAGGGTCCTGGGATCAAGCCCCGCATCGGGCTCTCTGCTCAGCAGGGAGCCTGCTTCCTCCTCTCTCTCTCTCTCTCTCTCTGCCTGCCTCTCTGCCTATTTGTAATCTCTGTCTGTCAAATAAATAAATAAAATTTAAAAAAAAAAAAAAAAAGAGCCTAACCTGCTCTGGTCTCATGAGATCTACTCTCCATTCTGAAGCCAAAGGCACCAGGAGATGGGCTAAGCTGACCATCTGTTCTTCTCTCTGATAATATGTAATTAAGTAATTTATTTATTCAGCACTTGAACCCCTTCCTCTCACCTCCCATTAGTCAGGGCTGATTATGCCAGACCCAGCTGTAGGTAACATATTGCACACTCAGACAAGCTCTGTGCTACAAAGCACTCTGCTAGCCTCCTGGCTATCGCCACCTCTCAGACCTGACCATAGGAGTGACTGCATGAGGCTTGCTGCTCTGCTAGCTTTGCTTTCTTCCCCAATGCTTACGCACCAATTTCCTGCTGTGCAATAAACCATTTACTGTGCATATTTAATTCATTTGTTCAAAGATGAATTTACCCACATCCTCTGATCTCTTCCACCAGGCCAGCTAGGCAACAGCAATGGATTTCTCCCATCTGGTAAATTTTATCTAAAATACAAACAAACACAAATGTAGACAGAGCCTGATACACAGCTATAGAGCACTGGGATCGATTCCATAAACCTCCAGCAAAACATACAGCTGAAACTACGATTACATATAGCATATGCAATGTTTTGCATATTACATGATGTTTTACATAGCACATCTGTTTTTGTAGCCTGACCAACAAATATTTCCTTTTTGCTGATAGTGGCTTTTTTAATATTTCATGGGAGACTCCTTACTCTACGTCCCTGCAATATCACTGGGGCTGGCTCGGTTCAAGTTTAGGCCAGCCCACTGAATGCAAATTCTAGAAATTTTTTTAATAGAGCTCTTTCCACAGATGTCTAAGAAGATAGCAAGGTTGCCAGGGTCACTAGTGATCATCCTGTCATCCTAGCATTAGCTTACTAAATAAAATCAATTCAACAAAACTGAAACTAAGATATGGAATTACCAAGTTCTAAGCAACCAAGACACCATCTGAGTACCTGGATCCAGCTGAAGCTACACTTATTCTGGGATTTCTCTGGTATATAAGCCAATAAATTCCTATCACTAACTTAATCACACAGTTATTTTTTTTTAACACTTGCAAACATAAAACTTTTATTAATATACTTTCCTTATTTTAGATGTAATAGGTCACTATGAAACCTCAATAACTTCTCAGATATGGATTGGGTAAATTCACCTGAACTTAGCACATTATTTTTTTTATATAGATTGCACAAATGGAAAGTAAGCAAACATAAATGAAATTGCAAAAGGAACTTAAAAACAAAAACTTCAAAACCATAGATTCTTGGAAATAGGAAAGGGTTAAAAGTTATTTAAGTACAATCTAAAGGCTGTTGATATTCTCTAACACTGACATTACTCAAGAGAGGCTAGAGGACACTTGCCCAAGATATTGTAGAAAGTGTTCTTAGAGCAAAGAAGATAGTTTGATGTTCACAAAGCTAGCTGTTGAAGGCTGAATAACAGAGCTCCATGTCTTAATCCCTGGAATCCATGAATATTACCTTATATGGGAAAAAAAATAACATTGCAGGATATGATTACATTAAGGATCTTGAGATAGTGAGATTGTCCTGGATTATCCAGGGGGGTCCTAAATGCAATCACAAGTATCCTTATAAGAGGATGTTTTGCCATGCTAACTGTCCCTCTCATAACACACCACAAGTCTATTATTCTGGAAAGTGAAGTATCTAGAACACAATGCCAAGTTCTAGTTAGGTCTTATCCTCACAGAATAGAAACTATTACCTCTACTAGTTCAGTCTCAAACTCCTTTAGGCCACTTTAAAAATACATTCTTAAACATGAAAAGGCGCTCAATATCACTAATCATCACAGAAATACAAATGAAATACCATCTCACACCTGTTAGAACGGCTATCCTCAAAACAAGACAGAACAAGTGTTGGCAAGGATGTGGAGAAAAGGGAATCTCTGAACACTGTTGATGGAAATGTAAATTGGTGCAACCACTATAGAAAACAATATGAAGATTCCTCAGAAATATTTGAAAATGTAACTACCACGTGATCAAGCAATCTCATTCTAAGTATTTCTTCAAAAGAATTGAAGAGATATCTGCCCTCCCATGATCAGTGCAGCATTATTCACAATAGGCAAGATATGGAAACATCCTAAATATCTATCAATGAATGAATGGATAAAAAGATATGGTACATATACAATGGAGTATCATTCACCCATGAGAAAGAAGGAAACCCTGCCTTTTGTAACAACATGAAAGGACCTTTTTATGCTAAGTGTAATAAATCACACAAAAAAATATAAATATTATATATTACTTATATGTGGAGTCTAAAAAAGGTAAACTCACAGAAACAGAGACTATAATGGTGGTTACCAGAGGCTGGGTGGTAGGCAATTGGGAGATGTTGCTAAAAAGCATAAACTTCAAGTTATAAGGGGTGCCCTGGGTGGCTCAGTCATTAAGCGTCTGACTTCAGATCAGGTCATGATCCCAGGATCAAGCCCTTCATCAGGGTCCCTGTTCAGCTTCTACTTCTTCCACTCCCCCTGCTTGTGTTCCCTCTCTTGCTGTGTCTCTCATTGTCAAATAAATTAAATCTTAAAAAAAAACAAAAAACCTTCAAGTTATAAGGTAAGTAAGTTCTGAGGATCTAATGTCCATCATAATGATTATAGTTAATAATACTATATTATATACTTTAAATTTGCCAAGAGAGTAGATCTTAAATGTTCTCACCACAAAAAGACACAGTAATTATGTGATGCAATGGGTGTGTTAGCTAACACTATGATGGTTGGTGATCATTTTGCAATTTATAAACACATCAATTTGACATGTATGTACCTTAAATATACACAATGTGATATGTCAGTTATATCCCAATAAAGCTGGGGAAAAATATATTCCTTGACTTAGCAGCGATGTCATGGAAAAAATCACACATACTTTCAAAGTGAGGATAACATTCATGGGGTATACATGAAATAATTCAACAAGAAAAGTTAATTTTAGGAACTGCAGGCAACAAAGGCAAATCAAATAACACAAAATCTTTCTCTATAAAACATATAGATATTCTGGTTAAAATATCACAAGTATCCTTTTAAATACATATCTGCACTCAAATAAAAGTAAGAGAAATCCCCAAGGGTCAAAAATGAAGATAAAAGAAACTCAGTAATATATTATCATGTTGTCCTGGTCTGGTGATTAGGGAAGGGATTGGTCTGGTTTCAGTTAGCCCAAGGGCTTTGATTTTAATAGCTACACACATAGTACATAAGACCTGGAACCTATGAGATGAGGAGAGTTGGAAATGAGACCCTCATGCTTAATCCAGAATCTTTGGAGTACGGTTTTTTCAGTGAAATGGTGTTCTATATGCTCAGTGGCACAGAAAAGGAACATGGAGGCTGCTGCAGTTCTAAATTTCAGGCATGAGGAGTGGGAGGAACCTCCCCTAAAAATTCTTTTTTTTTTTAAAGATTTTATTTATTTATTTGACAGAGAGAGATCACAAGTAGGCAAAGAGGCAGGCAGAGAGAGAGAGAAAGAGAGAGAGAGGGAAGCAGGCTCCCTGCTGAGCAGAGAGCCCGATGAGGGACTTGATCCCAGGACCCTGAGATCGTGACCTGAGCCGAAGGCAATGGCTTAACCCACTGAGCCACCCAGGTGCCCATCTCCCCTAAAAATTCTTAACCAAAGCTCATCTTCCCATGAGCTTCAGTTTTATTTCACACTCTTTGCAGAGTCCTGTATTCCTAAGGCATGAAATTAACATAAAAAGACATCGTGGAGCACCTGGCAGGAGAAAATGAGAAACATCTAGATGGAGAAAAACTCAGACCAAACCACACAGAAACCCCTTAGATAAAGCCTCCACTGAGGATAGACATGCAAGACAAAATTATAGAGCTGAATAGGAAAATTTTAGTGTTCATGTTAAACCAGCAGATAGATGGAAGGAAGACCTTCAAGAACTTCACATAACAGATTTAAGATAGATGATAGATAGATAGATAGATAGATAGATAAATAGATAGACAGATATGCTTAAAATGATTAAACAGGCAGTGTATCGAAAGCATACATTTGGTTCTGGTTCTTCCCAAAGCCCTACTAAGATGATAGTAAAACTTTTACCGCCCTAAGGCATAAACTCAGAGGTGTAAAAAGGAAAAAAAATGAGAACAAAAACAGAAAAAAATGTGGATGATAAAAAGCTAATGGACTAGTGATAACTGATTAGCAGACAAGAGAAAGCTAGCAAGAGAAATTAGCAATGAGAAAAGCCAAGAAGTACCCAATTTACCCCACAGATGACAGCCACACAGTCAACAAGCCCCACCCATATGATCAAAATGTTCACAACCCCACTGGTACATAGAAGCAGATAACCCAGGGATGAGCTATTTGAGAAAGACGATGTAGAAGTCAAACTATACCTGAATTCCAACTCTGCAATTTTATACTATGTAACTTTAAGGCAAGTTATTTACTTCTTTATAGCCCAGCTTCTCATATGTAAAACGGAAGAAATGATAGTAGTCACCTGTGATATTTAATGTTAGAAGAATGAAATAAGTTAATATATATTAAATAAGATAATATGTATAATCTACTAGAAGAGTGATGACCACATAGTAGATGCTCAATAAATGTTTGCTACTAAAGTTGCCATTATTGTCTGAAGAGAGTTCTAACATAGAAGAGAGGACAAAATGAAGAAGTTAAACCAAATTGGAAGAAACAGAGATAATATAGGACAAAAAAATTTTTAGCTTTTAATAATATCTTCAGAGAGAGAAAATATCCCAGCTATTATGTCCAAAAAACAAGAGCAGACACTTACTTAAAAATAAAAATAATAATAATAATAATAGAGAATAAATTTTGCCAAAAGAATGGAAAATAGACTTCAAGAAATCTCTGAAGGCACTTCTGTAATGGTGGAAAAAGGATACCTGATAATCCACTCCCCCATAAAAATTAATGGAATACTAGCAAAAATTCTCAAAATGAACTTATTCTGAACTTTGGAAATTAACCAATGACATAAAACTATTTGAGCGGTGTTTATTCAGGAAAAACACCTGAGTTTAATTGGATAATGAGGTTTGTGGTATTCTAACTTGGCCTATTCCCAACACTCTACCTAGTTCTGGAATAGCTTTGAAAACCAGTAGTCTAACAAAGATAGTAAACTTAGGGAGTTCATAATGGTATACTAGGAAATACCTAATTAACACAAAGCAAAACAGCAGTGGAGGAATAGGGAAACAAAAAGACAAAAAACATAACAGATATAAATAGCAAACTTGTAGACATAAATCACTTGGCAGGAATTGCATTAAATGTAAATGTATTAAACACTCCAATCAAAAGTTAGATAGTGACAGATGAAGAGATACAAGAGATATACTTCAGAGTCAAAGACACAAATAGGTGGAAGGTAATAGGACAGTAAAAGATATATCAGGCAAAGAGTAACCAAAAGAAGTCAGAGTGATACTTATATCAAATAAAATAAAACTTAGGACAAAATTGTTACTAAAGACAAAGACATTTTATAATGATAAAAAGTAAATCTATCAAGAAGACATGATTATAAACATATCAACTAACAAAAACCCCAAATAAATGTAATCAAAACTGACATAATTAAAGTGAGAAATACACAATTAAACAAAAGCACTTGTGACTTGAAAACCCCCCTTTAATAATGGATAGGATAACTAAACAAAATATCAACAAGAAAACAGAAGAGGTAAACAACACTATAAACCAGCTAGACCTCCCGGAGATCTATAGAAATCTCCACCAACAAGAAAAAAATATAATTATTGGGGGCACATGGAACATTCTCCAGGATACTCCAGGTGTTAGGCCATAAAACAAGTTTCAGTATATGTATAAGGATTTATATAATACAAAATATGTTCTCCAGGAACAATGGAATGTAATTAGAAATCAATAACAGAAGAACATTAAAGAAATTCACAAATATATGAAAATCACACAATAAAGTCCTAAATAACAAATGGGTCAAGAGAAATCACAAGAAAAATTAGAAAATATATTAAAATGAATGAAAACAAAAACACAACATACTAAAATTTATGGGATGAAGCTAAAATATTCTTAAGAAGGAAATTTATAACTGTAAAAACCTTGACTAAAATGGAAGAAAGATCTTTAGTCAGCAACCTAACTTTCCACTTTAAGAAACTGGAAAATAAAAGAGCAAACTAAACCCAAAGAAGTCATAAGAGAAGAGAAGGGAAGGAAAGAGTAAAGAAGAGACCTCTCAGAAAATCACAACATAAAGATGCAAAAACTGAAAAAAGGAAATTAAAGATAATAACATTAGAGATATAGTCCAGGAGATCCAACATCATAAAATGAATTAGAGTGAAGGAAATAGGTATAAATGAACCATCCAAACAAGAACCTATATTATTATTATTATATTATTATCACTCAAGAAAATCCCCATAATGGATATAAGCTCCAAATTTATTTTTTTAGAGAGGTATGTGAATTTTTTTTTTAATATTGTATTTATTTACCTAGACAGAGCAAGTAAGAGACAGAGAACATGGGCAAAGGGAGGGGAAGAGGAAGAGGGAGAAGCAGACTTCCCCCCTGAGGAGGGAGCCCAATCCCAGTACCCTGAGATCATGACCTGAGCCAAAGGCAGATGTTTAACTGACTGAGCCACCCAGTTGCCCCCTAAGCTCCAAATTTAAAAGGCACATTAAGCTACCAGCAAAGTGGATGAAAATAAATGTACACTAAGACACATCAATGTGAAATTTCAGAACAGTAGAAAAAATACATCATAGCATAATTCATGACTTGATTGTGAATAGTGATTATAGAGCCATAATAATATAGACATTGACTATAGGAATACCAATCTAACAAATTTCAATTAATTCTACTGAAAAAAAACAGAGAAATGGGAAGATTTTGTTTTGTGGTAGGGATCAAGCATGAAATAGAGCTAAATCCTCTCTTATTTGAAATTGCATAGATAACACTCAAAATTTAAAAATCAACAAAGTGCAGTGAAAGCATGTTATGTAGAAGCATGCTGTTAAATTCTAAAATAAGTTCAAATAATTAAAGTGGTTTCTCTGGCAGAGCAAAACAAGGGGAGAAGAAAAGAGGGAAGCAGGACAGAGTAAAAGAACACGCCCCACTTTAAAAGGGCAGGACAGGGCGCCTGGGTGGCTCAGTGGGTTAAGCCGCTGCCTTCGGCTCAGGTCATGATATCAGGGTCCTGGGATCAAACCCCACATCGGGCTCTCTGCTCAGCAGGGAGCCTGCTTCCCTCTCTCTCTCTGCCTGCCTCTCTGTCTACTTGTGATCGCTCTCTGTCAAATAAATAAATAAAGTCTTAAAAAAAAAAAAAAAAAAGAATAAAAAGGGCAGGACATTTTGAAAAATCCAGGGACAAGAAATATCCTTGCAGTAGGAAAGTCAACATACCCAAAATGAAAGGTGAGGCATGATCGTTGAAGAACCGACATTTAAGCCTTAGCAATATCCTAGAAGACATTCTTTTTTCTACATAGAAATCATGGAAGCTCATTAAATCTATCTCTCCAAGGGAGCGCCAAATGAGGACATTTAGAGACATTCAAACACTGACAGTGAGGGGGCTTTACCTTCCTACATCACATCCTCAAATAGCTGCTAGGAACAAAAATTGTTAAAACAATAAAAATTCAGCTAAGCTCTGTGCAGATGCAAACTTCAAGAGATGCAGCAGAAAGAGTTTTCTGTAATTATCATAACACTTATGTCAAAAGAGAGACTAGACTACCCTGGCCACTGACAAAGACAACACAGGCTGGTGACCTGAATCAGGGTAACAATAGATAGGACCAAGAGGAAGAACAAGAGACTACTCTAGCTGCTTCTGACAAAGGGCACGATCTACATACTCATAATGGGCAACAAGCAATTAACACCAAAGCTATATGTGGTTACATACATATGTTATTTGTAATTTCTTGTGGGAAAGTGCATATATTTGCCTAAGATACTTAGAAATTGTGGAGAGTTGAGTATGCAGCATCAGTTCACAGCTCAATAAACGCTTTTGCTATTTTCATGAAGTTCTAGATTAGAACTTCTTTTCATCTGGAATAAAATAGTAACCGTATTCATTCACTAGCTGGGCTCCTGAATAGTAGACTGGTAACTACTTCTTAACAAGTATTATCCATACACATTTTACATACCAACAAAAGAGTGAACTATTAATGATAGCTCTCTAAGTTTTTCTTGACAGGCAGTATTTTACTTCATTTGGGATTACAATGCATACTTGGGGAAAAAGAGCTGCTACTTTTTCAAACTATTCTTTAATACAATAGCTAGAAACCTTCCCTTTGTAGCCTAAATTTGGCCTACAGACCTCTATTTACTTTTTAAGTGTTATTATTAAATTGGGTGCCAAAATATAAAACTTGGAAGATTTTGCAATCCCCTCCAAAAAAAAATACAAATTTATGGATTCTCTGATTCTAAAAATGTAGTTTAATAGTTAGCTAGAGGTAAGTAGAGGCTGCCCCCTTCTTTACTCCACCCCCACCCCCAGCATCCTCCCTTCTCTACTTGGCCCATGGGCATCTAAGATTGGGAGCATGGCTCAAACTGCAGGTACAGCCCATTCTCATGAAATCAGCTTTAGGCCAGACAGATCTTGTTTAGAACCACAGGTCTAGCTGACTCTACTGATGATGGGCAATTCGCTTACTATTTTAAGCCTCAGTCCATTTTTGGCAAAATGGAAATAATTTTGTCTTTATCATAGGACTATTGTGAGGATTAACAGGGAAATTGCAAGTATTTCAAATGGTTGACAAATTTATTCAGTAAGTGATAGTTCTTCCCCTCTAACTGAACTCTTAACCAATTCAAAGACATTCATCATCTTCAATGTTTTGGCACACTTCTGAGTGACTTTACATGCAAGTGAATACACTAGGAGTGGTTGAGGGTAAAAAGCTGTGCATGACCCTTGCCTTCAAGAAGCATGTAAGCTAGAAGAGAAGGTAAAACCTAAGAGCAAAATGAGGTGGAACATGATACCACCATACACCTATCTAACAATGGCCAAAATCCAGAACACTGACAACACCAGATGCTGACAAGGTTATGAATCAATAGGAACTCTCATTTATTGCTGGTGGGAATGCAAAATGGTACAGCCACTTTGGAAGATAGCTGGTGGTTTCTTACAAAACTAAACACCATTCAGCAATTGCTCTCCTTGGTACTTACCCAAAGGAATTGAAACTTATGTCCACACAAACGCCTACACATGAATGGTTATAGAAACTTTATTCATAATTGTCAAGACTTGCAAGCAACCAAGATTTTAACCCTCAGTGGGTTAAAGGATAAACTATGATATACAGAGGCAATGGGGTATTACACAGTGACAATAAGAAATGAGCTATCAAGCCATGAAAAAACACGGAGATACCTTAAGTACATATTACTAAGTGAAAGAAGCCAATCTGAAAATGCTACCTACCTGTAATTCTAACTGTATGACATTCTGGAAAAGGCAAAACTACATACACAGTAAAAATATCAGCAGTTGTCAGGCTTAAGGTGGGCATGGAGGAATGTATAGATAGAACACAGATTTTTAGGGCAGTGAAAATACTCTGCGTGATACCATAATGAACATTTGTCCAAACCCACAGAACGATACAACATCAAGAGTGAACCCAAGGTAAACTATGGGCTTTGGGCAGCTATGATGTGTCAATCAGTTAGGTTCATCAATTATAACAAATGTAGCAACTCACAGGAGATGCTGATAATTCTGCACAAGGGCAAAGAGGAGGCTATGCAGGTTTGGGGAAGGAGGTATATGGGAAACCTGTATCTTCCCCCTCTGTTTTGCAGTGAACCTTAACTGCTCTTAAAAAAAAAAAGTCAATTAAAAAAAAAACAATAAAGGTGACAAGCAGGAGGGAAAATAAAAGGATAGAACATGATGGATGCAGAAGTAAAAACAAAATGAAATGACTGTGCTGAGATAACATGTGATTAAGCAAGTGTTACTGTATTTTGTACAAACCTTGGTGGTACCTTTCCTTGTGTTACCACCTTCCTCACCCTCACTTCCATCTCTGCCAGTACAGTGCAGAGAAAGGGTGGAGAATAAAGTCAAGGCTTCACTTAAAAAACTGAACATCACCAGTCTTCACAGATTCATTCACTATATATCCAGCCATGTTCTCTACAAAGAGAAACAGCAGCTATTGCTGCTGTTTTAAGATAGCATGTCATACCTAGCTGTGGAATAACATTTAGAAGACTCTACTTTAGATCTGAGTATACATAGTAGGAAGAAGAAGGAGGCCAATTTTTAAGAACAATCTTACTTGTCTGATGGGACTCGCACTTCATCTCAAACACAAATGTGCTATTAAGTGAATCTAAAATAACTGATACAAATCTCTCCGCTGAGCCAGTGGGAAATTCCAACCTTTATAAGTTGGGAAGTGCTAAAACAGCAACCTTTTAGAAAAGAGTATCTATCTTTTTGAGTTGTTTCTGGGGAATTGCATATAAAGCATTCTGAAAACAAAAATACTTTCCTATTTTTCCAAGATCTGTTTTGCCAGCTTGATATGAGGCTGCCCAGGACAGATATTGTCATGGCTCAAAGTGTTTTCAGAATTATATTCGCAGTTTAAATGTTTTCCAATATGGTGTTTGAACATCAAAACCAAAACAGGCCTTGAGGAAATGGGGTGGGGGGAAGCATTCCTTAATTCTTTAGTTCCTATAAGATGTCTAAAGGAATTTATTTTCTCTACCAACATTCCTATCACTTAATAACTTGACAGAACTTTCTGAAAAATGTCTTTAGAAGATTTATATTTAGAAGAATGAGACACAACATTTTGATTGACTATAGTAAGCCACAAAGTGACATATTCTGATTGATTTTATACAGAAAAGAAAAACCATATGCTAAAATGTTTCTGTCTTCTTATGGATGGAAAGAGTAGTTATTGGTCAGGTCCCAGGACTTTCAGAAATGGTTAAGCATCCAAGCTTCACTTTCTAGTTAAATCTTTGAGTCATTTGTCTGATGATTAATTCAGTTTTGTACAACGATATTCTGGGGGCAACTAACTTAGAATAAGAAGCCAATGACAAAATTTTAACTTTATTGGGTTTATATTTTGGCAAGACTATCAAAAGATAACATTTAGAAGACTGTACTTTAGATCTGAATGGGGGGAGGGAGAATTAAGAACATTTGGAGGAGGGGCACCTGGGTGGTTCAGTGGGTTTAGCCTCTGCCTTCGGCTCAGGTCATGATCTCAGGGTACTGGGATCGAGCCCCATATTGGGCTCTCTGCTCAGCAGGGAGCCAGGGTGCCTGCTTCCCCCTCTCTCTCTGCCTGCCTCTCTGGCTACTTGGGCTCTCTCTCTCTCTCTCTCTGTCAAATAAATAAATAAATCTTTTTTTTTTTTTTTTTAAAGCCTCCTAAAAAAAAAAAAAAAAAAAAAAGAATGTTTGGTGCATATCCCTAATATTTGGGGCTGTTATGGACTGAATGCTTTTGTCCCTTCTAAATTCATATGTTTAAGCCCTAACCCCTAATAGTATTTGAAGATGGGGAGGTAATCAGAATTAGATGAGGTCGTGAGGGTGGGGCCCTCATGATAGGATTATAAGGAGGAGACAACAGAAAGGAAGCCTTCAGGGCACCTCGTGGCTTAGGGGGTTAAAGCCTCTGCCTTTGGCTTAGGTCATGATTTCAGGATCCTGGGATCCAGCCCTGCATTGGGCTCTCTGTTAGTGGAAAGCTTGCTGAACAGAGCCTTCTTTCTCTCTCTCTGCCTGCCTCTCTGCCTACTTGTGATCTCTGTCCGTCAAATAATTAAAAAAAAAAAAAAAAATCTTAAAAAAAAGAAAGAAAGAAAGAAAGCACACCTTCTCTGTCTCCCACCCCCACCCCCACTCTGTGTGCATTCTCACACAGAAGGAAGACCATGTGAGGACACAGTGAGAAGGCAAAGGCAGTCCTCTGTAAGCCAGGAAGACAGTCTCTCCCAGAATCTGATCATGTTGGCACCCTAATTTCAGACTTCTACCTAGCCTGTGGTGTTTTGCTATGGCAAATCCCTAACACAGAGTCCCAGAAGAAAGTAACATGCTCTAACATCCTTGAGAGACATTTTTTGTGATGTGCGTGCCTGGCCCACATCCCTACTGCTGACAAGGGACTCCTCCACCCACAGACTACTGATGGGACGCACTTCGCTGTTCGTAACAGACTGGCCCATAGGTAGACACCTCGTGAACCGCCTGCTCTGAGCCATACTGGAGCTTGAGACAAAAGGAAAAATCAGTAATAGTGATCCTGTCTACACTTACAATTTCAGAATTTGTTTACCATGGAATTTTTTGCATTAATTTTTATTTTGTTAGAACATTTGCATTGAAATAGTATTATCTGGATTATTGATCTTTTTAGGCATTGCCTTAAATTTTCACCTGCAGCTTTATCACCTCACCTTAGTCTCATCCCTGCTGAAAAGCTAGGTGACCCCTGAATTTGGGAAACGGTCTTAGAAAGACTGGCAAGGGATCTTAAACTGGTAGCCTTAAAACTACATTTGACCATAGCACTGTATGGGTATGTTTAGTTTTGCCATTAACAATGTTTAATTCAAATGTTTTTAAGCCAGAAATGCATTCTGCATATTGGCACTCCCTCACTCACTGTTAATCAAAACGAGGCCCAGCTCCTGAAGGCCTTTGGGCCTAACTCTGGCTAGTGAGTGGGAATGGTTACTGGGATTGAGAATGTGCAGTCTGGGACCCACTGATGCCACCGTATTCTGCACAAGGGCAAAGAGGCAGGAAAAAAGCCAACTATAGAAAGAAAAATGAAGCAGATGTGCAGAGAGGAGCAAAAAAGAGACCTCTAAGAGAGATTGGAGTGTAAGCTTGACTGTGCTGTCTTTGAACTTCCTACTCCCATAGCCCATGGGCAGCTCTAATTCTACCTTTGGTCTGAACCAAAAACCCACGTCCCCTCTCAGTCCCCCACCGCTCCCGCCTCCTTCCTTCATGATGGCTCCTGGCCCATGGGAGCTACCAATCCAAATCAAGTCTCCTAATGAGGAGAAAGCATTTTCCTTTCTTACCTACCATATATTTACTCTGAAATGAGTAAATAACCAATTCACCAAGCAAATTCTGACCTGCACAGAGTCCCCAACCTGTAAAAACAGCAGCCATTTGGGAGGAGGAATGCTTCTCCACTCCAAGTCTTTGTTGTGCAGTTCATAACCCCGTTGCACAGTGAATATAGTTAACGCTGAAAAACTGGCAAGCATGGAGAGGCTGGATGATGACAGCCTCCAGGAGCTATAAAGAAGGCTGCCCAGGCTCCCGCTGTGAATTACTGTTGTTATAATTATTCAGAATCAATTTTAATCAGGAAACAACACACCCATTTAAATAAAATGAAAATAAAAGCACCAGGAAGAAAACCAAAGTTTGATTCCAAGCAAAACTGAAGACTTCAGCCTCTACAAAGAAAACCTAATTCTGCCAAAATTTCGTACATTTTACATTTAATTTTGCTCTGATTTAAGACTGAATCTCCTGGGTACCAATGGTATGTAAAACACTGTTAACTCTGTGGAGGCAATTGTTAGTTTTTATAATAAAAAATGCATACTGCTTATACCATTATTGCTTAGGAAATTAGGGAACAGAGCTTCTAATACCCTGAGCGTGGAATACTGTAGCAAACCACTTAACTTGCAATAATAGAGTATTGACTAGGTACAGTGATCTGTGAGACATGGCCACGGTCAGATTAAGCTACTACCACACTGGGCTCAATAGACCTTCTCCTAGAATACATTTATTCCACCTTAGCCAAAGAATTCCCAACAAATTAGCTATGAAAAAGCTTTCCAAATGGCTCTTCCTATAAACTATATATCATGTTCCCTTTTTCACTTTGTTTTCAAATACTTAATGTAAACACTGACTTCTTTTCCCCTCCTACCTACGAAATCTTTCAGACTTTGTAATTCTAAGCCCTTGATTTAAATAATATCTGAATTAAGAGGAGGTGTTTCTAAGGCTAATTTCATGTTTACCAAAGAAAATCACCATAGAAAATGCATGGGTTAGCATTTGCAGGTCTTGAAAGTATGAAAGAATAAGTTTAAGAGGGCGCCTGGGTGGCTCAGTGGGTTAAGCTGCTGCCTTCGGCTCAGGTCATGATCTCAGGGTCCTGGGATCGAGTCCCACATTGGGCTCTCTGCTCAGCAGAAAGCCTGCTTCCCTCTCTCTCTCTCTCTGCCTGCCTCTCTGTCTACTTGTAATCTCTCTCTGTCAAATAAATAAAAAAAATCTTTAAAAAAAAAATAAGTTTAAGAGCTTTACAAGCCTTTCACGTGAAATACACTAGCCCAGTGGAACCCCCAAGTGCACAAGCTCTTTCTGAATACGGGCTGCAATCTATACCCCTCTCCCTCTCCGTCTCTCTTCTCCTCTTCCCCTCTCCGCCTCTCCTTTCTTCCCTCTCCTTCTCACACACACATCACATACAGTCACTCACTGACCCGCAGACTCTTCCTTATTCTCCAGTTAGTCGGCTGAAGTGATCTAGCATATTAAACAGTGACAGGATATGGTAAGATATCTTCTGGTCCCTGTCGCTACTCTTTAATGGACACTGGAACATTTAATCTGAAGTCTCTCCTTTGCATTCCAATGCTGAAACCTGTTAGTGCTGTGGGCAGATCCTGAGCACCTGTGCCAGACGAGTTTAGGTAACAAGAAAAGAGATATCTCCCTGGAAAATGTGTCCAAGTTACAGGTCACAGGAGGAAAAGCATCAGTGGATATAACAGGAAACAAAAACAGGCTGCTGGGTGGCTCACCCCATTAGGCATCTGCCTTTGGTTCAGGTCATGATCCCACCTGGGATTGAGACCCATGTCCTGCTCCCTGCTCAGTGGGGAGCCTCCTTCTCCCTCTGCTCCTCCCCCTGCTTATGCTCTCTCACTTGCTCACTCTCTCAAATAAATAAATAAAATCTTTTTAAAAAGGGAGGGGGACAAAAAACTAGCATGCCCCCAAAACATTCCTGTTGTTTTATTTCTTTGACTTCAGGCATTATCTACCTTCAAAAATTATAAAAATATGAATCTTTGGAACATATTATTTGGGGAGAATTCTTCATGAGTCTCTCACATTCCTGCAAGTTTTCTGAGCAGAGGTACTGACAGTTTTTTCCCTAGACTATCCTGTCAAGGATGTTTGAATAGCAAACAGCCTTGGAAGGTGAACTCCGTTTTCCTCTGAGTCAGAGAACATATTTGTTTCCTGACCACTTTAAGAAAGAACGTCTCCCTCTAAGGCAAAGGTTAGTCAGGTTTCCCAACAGCCCTTTTAAAGAATTGGGGTTTCCTAAGCTTCGCACTCCTCAACTGTGACTAAGCCCAGTGCAAGGATAACATTTCCCTAAGCTGTTCTCTGCATCATCCTCTTGGATGTGGGGTCTCCAGGAGCCAATAAGATCCTGGTGCTCTGCCTGCCGAACTATAAATAATAAAGTCTTTTGTCTCCACCCAGAAGTCTCACATTTTCAGCTAACGTCTATGAAACTGTGATGGGCTGACTTCTTACTTTACCAAGAGGGTAAAACTTCAGACCATCATAGTCCTTTGTGAATTAACATGTCACTTGAGTATAACCAACTCTACCCTCACAAGATTAACAAATTGCTTGACTCCTTAATTTCAATGGGTCTAAGCTGCTTAAAGTACTCCCCAAACACTGTCACCACCAAGGAAATGCCTCACACGTGTCCATGAACCAATCTGTCAACTGCAGCGCTTACAGAGAATTGAAATGTTCTCCCTCTCTGTGCCAAGGTGTTTTGGGCTTCCCTTCATCGACTGGTGCCCACATCCACTCTGTGAGTGGCCATGTCCATGCAAGGGCACATCTCCAGAGAATTCTCCAAGATGCCAATTCCAAAGGTGCCACAACGGTGCTTAGAGACTTCCCTCTCTTCTATTCTGTGCCATACTCTGACAGGTAGGCATGAAGTACCACTCCTGGGCATGGAATCCCTGAAGCCTCTCATCAGGGGAAAAAAATAAAAATGACAGCAACTTCTGACCCATTGACCCATTGACCCATTAACCAGTGAACTCAAACACATTCCGTTGTATAAGGCAGAAAGGCAAAACAACACCCTCATCATTTTGCCTCTCCTCCTCTGTGTAACTTTTATTATAGCCAAACTCCTCCCTTCAATCAAACTAACAATCCAGTGTTCTTAAATCAAAGGGTAAAGACAGATTCTGGGCAAGTATCTAAATCCTCCATTCATCCTATTAATAGTCTTATTACAAACCCATTTAGTTCATAAAAATATCTGCCAACCAAGGAGCAAATAATTATACCATTGAAAATGAGGGTGCCTGGCTGGCTCAGCTAGTAGAGCATGTGACTCTTGATCTCAGGGTCATGAGTTCAAGCATCACGTTCTGTGTGGAACCTACTGAAAAAAAAATAAAGAAAGAAAAAGAAAATGGAACACGAGTTGGATAACACTGTAAAAGAAAGCAGAAAGGGAGTGAAAAGGACAAAAAGAAATGGTCCAGACTTTATAGATACATGGAAAGAATGCACCTATGCACTGAATGAGCTCCTGGCAGAAAGGACAACATTGTCAAGGTCATCTTCAGCCTTGAGCACCTACTGAGGGCAATAGTTTTTTGCACATGTACCCCAAGCTTTGAAACTGATAGTTCTTTTATTTAAGTGGTGATGCTCATTTGTATACAAATATGCTAACCAGTGAATATGAAAAGCAGTACATGTGAAACATAGGTGGAATAGAGTAATTGCTCAACATGAAGCTAACTCAAAACTGAGCTTTGTTATCTCTTGTTTTCTGTCTTCTTCCTTAGGAAAAGAAGAAAATGTAGACTTTCGAGGAAATAAGAGAACCATCTGGATCAGAACGCCTCCCAACCTTCACATTCAGTTCTGCCATCCAAACAAGGATTTAGAAGCACTTTTCTTAAATCAGTAATTGAATGGTGCCTACCAATTTCTCCCAGAACTTGGCTTTTCTTAACCAGCCATTCTCCCACCTTTGTCCCTTTTGTTTTTTCCAATGAGAATAAGAAAAAGTGAATGAATTGTACACAATCACCAGGATATCATGGGGGTAAAAGGTGTGTAACGAAGTATAAAAAAATAAAAAATAAAATACTGCTCAAGTCATGGAGTTTTCTGAGAAAAAGCCACAAATAAAAAAAAACACCATCTAGAAAGCTGACAGTTTTATAAATTGGTCCATAAGACAGTAATGCTCATTTTTTTTACTAGCCTAGAAATTATTTAATTTTGACAGAAATGACCCAAGTAGCAAGGACTATATTTCTATAAGGAAAGTGATAAATATGGAAAAGTTAGCCAGGATGAATTTTTACCAAAAAAAAAATCAAAGGAACTAAGTTACTTCCAGAGAATGAACTGACATCTAACACAACTTAACAGTGATTTCTTGACAGAGATTTCTCAGGAAGAAGGTACCATCACCTAGACTTCTGGATCTTTCCACTACCCTGGTCCATTTCCGTTAACTCCCAGTTTGAGCCTAGAGCAGTCACTGAAACAATGTTCAGAATATACGCTCTTTGAGATTTAAGAATATGAAAATTTCCATCTGAATCTTAATCCTGAAAGAGGAGTTTTGAGAAAATCTCTCATCCTGATAAAACGGATTCTCCCAAGGCTGAATCTTTTTGGGGAGTAAGTTAAACGACTACGGAAATGCTGAGTACTCTGCAGGATTATGTATCATGAAGTCAACAGCACAGTTTGGGAGAGGTCAGTCTCAGATTCAACCCCAGCTCTGTCGTTCCTGCCCAGATGGCCTTGGGAAAGTTGTAAGGTAGCCTTAAAGCCTACTTTTGCTATCTCTGAAAGTATGAATAATAATATTACCAAACATGTTCTCCATGAAATAAAACTGGAATGATCAACCATAATATATGAACTAGAACTTAGCTAAATGGCAGAATTGTCACAGGTCTCAAACAACTTGAAGACCAGCAGAAAGACCACCAGCGTGGAATAACAGCTACTTTGTGACAAGATTAAAAAAAAAATCTTGCAGAAGAAAAAAAAGGCGTTAAAGAAGAAAACAATTATTCACAACTACTCCTTCTGGATCTGTTTTACTTCTCCAATCTCTAGAAGCTGTTGAGGCTTCAACTCCTACAAACAGGAGCTGACAGGTGATGAAAACAGGCTGAAAGCAGCAGCTGCAGGTCATGTAATCAGCACCAGCTGAGAAGACCTAAAACCTTGCCCTGGCTCCCTGATGATCGGCTGTGCCTGGGGCACCCACTTAACCTCCCTGAGACCCTGAATCCTCAATTGCAAAATCAGAGATTGAATGGCATAGGTTCTAGGAGGTACTTTGGAGCTGATGAAAAACATTCTCAATTTCCACAATTCTACTAAATTAAACACAGAGATGATCCAAAAAAGATTGCAAGTCAGGTTACCTTTCCCCCAGAGAAATCGAGCTTGCGTTGCAGAGAGCTCATGCCTTGTCTGGTAATAAGCATCCAGATCCACTGGGCTAGGCATCCAGGTGACCCACGTTTCTGTATAAATGCTTCTGCCGGTGCCAAGGGCTGCATGCAGCCTGGAACTAGAAAGAAAGAGATTAAACTGAAGGCACAAACACCTGCCTCAAAGCCTATAGGGAGCTCTAACCATCCTGACAGGCCAGTTGTGGTAATTGTCCTGTCTTATCCAATAAACCAGCTATTCAACCACTGAAAGGTTGATGCCTCCTGTCAGTTGACCATAATTCCAATCACCTCCATTGCACATATATGTTTTATTTGCATCACACCTGAGCCACCACAGAACAGGAGAGACCAATTAAACTATGATTAGCACATATGCCACCTAAATCTGACAAAGGGCTGTTCTTAATGAAATCAAAGAACTGTGTTAGGGAAAGCCAGATGATCACTGGCTTTGAGAGGGTAGTACCAATGACATTGAGAATATGACACATACAGAAATAAATCTAAAAGAAATCAGACTTGTTGGTTATGTTTTCTATTTTAGTTAGTATTTTTAGTATTTTTTCTATTTTCTATTTTAGTTATATTAATTATATACGTTACTCTATTTAGTTGTATTTTCTAGTTATGATTGCTATTGATATTGATGAAGAACTTTGATGGTGTATGTTCAGACAAAGGAGAACATTTCATTTTTTAAATCCTTGTTAGTAAATAAAGTGGCAAAGGAAGAGGATCATGTAGTTTCACTTATATATAAAGTGACAGGTCATCTGGACATTAGTTTCTGGATACAACATCATCTGGACCACCAAAGGCCAAACACAAATATAGGCAAGGTCTTTACCCTGACTGATACATTGTTCCAACTCGTCTCCCCAGCTGTGTTAGTTAGGGCAATGCTACTTGTTCTTAAAAATACAACCCTTATATCCAGTGAAAGTTTTCCTGCTGAGTAAGACACTCTCCTCCATGTGGAGATTTAGAAATCCAGGGTCTTTTCATCTTGTGACTCCATCAACTTCTCTAGGCCTCTGGAGTCTCCTGTACCCAGGCAGACAGAGGTAAGGAGATTAAAAGAGATACTGACATCTTAAAACTCTGGCTCAGGCAATAATACTTCTGCTCCTTTGCCTAAACAGTAACATGGCCACAACTTCATGCAAGGAGGACCAGGAAATGTAAATCCCCTAGGCGGGGAATTTCCTCCCAAGGTTGATCCTGTACCATGCAAAGCACAAAACTAAATTTTGGTGGAGAGCTCTTCTCTCCTATAATCACAAATTCTCTTATGTAAATGGTTCTATTTAAGAACTGTTTTTAGGGACGCCTGGGTGGCTCAGTTGGTTAAGCAGCTGCCTTCAGCTCAGGTCATGATCCCAGCGTCCTGGGATGGAGTCCCACGTCGGGCTCCTTGCTCGGCAGGGAGCCTGCTTCTCCCTCTGCCTCTGCCTGCCTCTCTGTCTGCCTGTGCTCGCTCTCTCTCCCTCTCTCTCTCACAAATAAATAAATAAAATCTTTAAAAAAAAAAAAAGAACTGTTTTTAGATCCCCATTATTTCAGCTTATACTTTATTATTGACTAGAAGTGTTATATCATAACCTCCTGCTTCCTCAACATCACTTATTTTATGTAGTATCGTGCTGAATATGTTTTTCCAAGATATTGGAGTTTATCCAACTAGATAATAAAGATACCTCACAGGTGTACCATTAGGTCCAGGTGTTACTATTAGTAGCAGGAATACAGTACCATTGCCTTTCTCATGAGGAAAGAGAAACTACTGATTTGTCTTCACTTTTTTGGTTACCCTAGCTTTACATAGTATGGTGACAGACTGGTTAAAGTGTCTAACTTTGCCTCAGGAGCTTAGATCATCACGTGGGTCCAAACCAACTCTGCCATCCACATCAAGGGGTGGTCCACTCTCATGCCAACTCAGGGTTATGACTCATGGCTACGTTAACTGTGGGGGTGTAGATGATACTCAGAGACTGTGGTCTAAGATGAGAGATGGCATGTGAAAGAAGAAAGAGATGGATTGAGAATGCCTTACTCAGCATATCACTTAAAATCTCAAACTCCTGGGGTACGTGGGTGACTCAGTGGGATGAGCATCTGACTCTTGATTTCAGCTCAGGTCATGATCTCAGGGTCCTGAGATCAAGTCCCAGATCAGGCTCTGAGTTTGGTACAAAATCTCCTTGTCCCTCTCCCTTTGCTCCTCACCTTCCACTTCGTGCTCTTACTTTCTCCCTTTCTCTCTCTCTGTCTCTCTCAAATAAACAAATAAAATCTAAAAAATAAAAAATAAAAAAAAGTCAAACACCTGCTTGGCTTACATTTCTTATTCAAAGTCCATCTTTTGTATCACCTTGATGAGTGATGGAACACCCAGCGATGGCTAGACTTTAAGGGAAAAAGACCACAGACTGATAAATGTAAAAATAAATCCCAGGGGCACCTGGGTGGCTCAGTGGGTTGGGCCTCTGCCTTCGGCTCAGGTCATGATCTTAGGGTCCTGGGATCGAGCCCCTCATCAGGCTTTCTGCTCAGTGGGAAGCCTGCTTCCCCCTCCCCTTCTGCCTGCCTCTCTGCCTACTTGTGATCTCTCTCTGTCTCTCTCTCTCTGTCTCTCTCTCTCTGTGTGTGTCAAATAAAATAAAATAACTTTAAAAAATATATTTTTAAAAAATCCCGAAACTCGTCATTCATAGGCACAGCACTGAAGGAAGCAAGAGAATGTTCACAGACTAGATGCTAAGAACCACCACTCCCCAGTTTATTAACACATTGTAATGGCAGTGTCCCTTTTGACCCTGAGTATAGCTAAGATCACCACCAAGATGCGTCTTGTGAACAGCACGCCAAAGGAGCTTATGAAACAGGGAAGCAGGGAAGATGAGACCATGTGACATTCAGCAGAGAGGGTGAAAGTCAGATCCTGCAATCATAAGTTATCACAACCTAAAAAAAAAAAAAACGATTTAAAAGGAGTATTCTGATAACATTTGTTTTGATGAGATCATAATATTTGTGCCATAAAGGACAGACTCTGAGCTACAGCTTTTGTCCAGGGTAGTAAATCATTAAGGATCTCTGAGCTTAGATTTTTAACTTCTAAAATGCATAATGTAAAGTTCTGTTGATTATAGAGAATCTGATTTTCTAGTCAGCATCCACCAAAAGCAGCAACAGAAAATGCCTCTCTAGCACAGTTCTGCTGACTTATGATCCCTACTTCGCCAACTCTCATCTGCTTCTAGGCACAGCTGTTTCCAAATGGAACAGCACTTTATGCAAACAGTACCAGCCTGGCCTCAGAACAAGAAAGCCCAGAAATGGGGAAATGAGTATTTTATAGTTGGAGCCAAGAATCTGGACCATCACCTGCGACTTCAGATACCTGTGATCTTTCATGGCTTGCTCTTTGCTGAAGTGCACTGCCTAAAGCAGATCTTAGAGAGCTGTTATGGTAACTCAGTTCTCTGGATCCTTGCAAACTTCTCTGAGCGTGCCAAGGAGATGAGCAAATCGAAGGATAATGAAGAAGGCTGTGGCATGCACAGCACCACCTCTATCTTTGCTCAACCTCACAGAGAAAACTACACCCAAGTTGATAATTACAAGATTAGAATCCATGGGAGTTTTGTTTTTCTATGGAGTTCAACAGTGCAACAACAACTAAACTAAACCCAATGAATCCACTCTGTAGGATACTTGGAAGACAGTAGAATGTCAAAGCCAACAAGATATGAGTCATCAACTGGAGTAGAACCTTTGGAAAACTAAGAGATGCAGACCCTTTAAAGAACAACACTCCCTTTGGGACCCAACAGAATTTTTCACAGTCGAAAACCTCCTCCATTCAGCTCCTGGTTGCTGGCTCCGAACTGCCACAATCCTATATCTTCCAAGACTTCCTAAGGCCAGGATTTGATCCATAAGGCAAAGTATAAATTGTAATGTTTAAGAGCAAAGGCTTTGAAATAAGTTTGCCTTGTTCCATAACATGGCTTCACTACTTACTGTGTGATTGTCAATAAGTAACCTAATTTCTATTAAGCCTAATTCATACATGAGAGAAAAAGAGCTGAAGATACACATTTTTTTTAAGATTTTATTTATTTATTTGACAGAGATCACCAGTAGGCAGAGAGGCGGGCAGAGAGAGAGGAAGGGAAGGAGGCTCCCCGCTGAGCAGAGAGTCTGACACGGGGCTCGATTTCGGGGATCCTGAGACCATGACCTGAGCCAAAGGCAGAGGCTTTAACTGACTGAACCACCAAGGCACCCCAAGATATACATATTTTTTAAGTTAACAGTAGTTATCTCTGGATAGAGGGATTAAGCATTAAATTAGTTTTATTTAGGGGCGCCAGGGTGACTCAGTCCATAGGGTCTGTCTTTGGTTCAGGTCATGATCCCAAGATCCTGGGATCGAACCCCGCTTCAGGCTCCCTGCTTGGTGGGAAGCCCGCTTCTCTCTCTTCCACTCCCTCTGCTTGTGTTCCCTCTCTCACTGTCTCTTTCTCTGCCAAATAAATAAATAAAATCTTTAAAAAAAAGTTTTATGTATCTGCATTTTCTAAAACTGTTTGCTATTGAACATATATTATCTTTATAACAAGAAAAAGCAAACATTATATAATAGTAAAGTTAACTAAGGAAATTAGAACTTATGTGAAGTAATAGTTTTTTTTGTTTTGTTTTGTTTTTAATTTTTTTTAATAAACATATAATATTTTTATCCCTAGGGGTACAGGTCTGTGAATCACCAGGTTTACACACTTCACAGCACTCACCATAGCACATACCCTCCCCCAATGTCCATAACCCCACCCTCCTTCTCCCAACCCCCTCCCCCCAGCAACCCTCAGTTTGTTTTGTGAGATTAAGAGTCATTTATGGTTTGTCTCCCTCCCAATCCCATCTTGTTTCATTTATTCTTCTCCTACCCCCTTAACCCCCCAAGTTGCATCCCCACTTCCTCATATCAGGGATATCATATCTATCATATGATAGAAGTAATAGTTTTAATAGAGTAATTCTCAATGAATCCAAACAGTCAGATTCCAATTTTGTTCCTCTAAATGTTATAAAAAATGCCAAAAGTCAATTCAAAAATCAGTAAATAAATGCAAACAAAACCACAGTAACAAAGTAATAAATTAATAATAATTCCCAAAGAAGAGAATCAGCTTAAGTGGGCAATCTCTGGCAGACACAACATATCTTGTGATTGTCCATGAGAAAATTGATTAAGCACTGGAAAACAACTGCGTCAGTCCCTGCTTTCAAGGTGACTTCAATATATTTTGAATGACAAGACTCAAATATATCATTCTAAATAAAGTGGAGGATATGCCTCCAAAGACAACTCAACTGAGCATGGGAACAGTGGCAGTGTTGCATGAAAATAATACTAATTCAACTAAAGAAAATATTCCACAGCCAAATGTTACTCTGTTCTTCTGCCCCACATAGCTGTAGAGCCACTCATCCCATAATCATAACTCAATTATCTACCAGAAGAGTTATTATATTCACTTGTGTTGAAGAAATCCATTCCAACTACTAGTGTTTCTCAATCTAAACTCCAAATTAGGGGCGCTTGGGCGGTTCAGTTGGTTGGGCTTCTGACTCTTGGTTTCAGCTCAGATCATGATCTCAGGTTCGTTGGATCAAGCCCCCTACCCCTGTCAGACTCCCTGCTGAGTGAGGAGTCTGCTTCTCTCCCTCTGTCCCTTAACCTGCTCATGTGCTTTCTCACTCACTCTCTCTCTCTAAAATAAATCATTTTTTAAAAGTTAACTCCAAATTATAAATATAAGCAAGAACACCAAATAACAAAACTTATGAGGAAAATTAACAAATGAAAGAGACACTAGGTTGAAAGTCAAAATAGCCAATCTCTGTAAACAGAGCATATGAACAGTACTGAATAGAAATTTAAATATATAATAATTATCACTAAGAGATTTGATATATCAAAAGAGCTCTGTGAAAAGCAATCGTCAGTCTAAAAATTAAAAATATGATTTTTAAGATTTTTTTTAAACTAAATCAGCCAAATACCAAAATGGAGATCAACTAAAACTGAATTAACAACTGAAAATCTACCAAAGAGACAGAAATTATGAGACAAATAACAAGAGTCATAATAGAATTTAGATCTCACTTCTTTCAAGATAGACCTTAGAAAGACAGTATCTGTCTACCATGAATTCTAGAAGAATGACAAACATGGAAGGGAATATAATGAAAGAAATAAAAGTCCGTATTCCTTAACCTAAGGAAATTTTCCACAGGACATGGCCCACTGTCATGGGCCATGTGGAAAAGACAGCTAGTTGTCTACCAATACCCATTCTCCTTGTCTTCTTTTAACAGAACCCCTGAGAATTTTAGCTAATCACAGAAGACCTGGTGAAATAATTTTTCACTCTCTCTTGCAAACTGGTCTTGTGACAAAATTCTAACCAATAAGATGTGGATTAAAATGATAATGTGCAATTATTAGTCATTCTCTTTTTTTTTTAAGATTTTATTCATTTATTTGACAGAGATCACAAGTAGGCAGAGAGGCAGGCAGAGAGAGAGAGAGAGGAGGAAGCAGGCTCCCCGCTGAGCAGAGAGCCTGTTGTGGGGCTCAATCCCAGGACCCTGGCAAGCAGAAGGCAGAGACCTTAAACCACTGAGCCACCCAGGCACCCCTATAAGTCATTCTCTTAAAGAAAAGAAGAATGCCACTTTGCCACCCCTCTATCTATTAGCTTAAATATAAATATAATGGACATGGTTGTTTTAGATCAAAGATCACCAAAAATAGCCATGCCCATTTGTATACTGATTGTCAACAGCTGATTTTCCAGTTCAGTGGTAGAGCTGCAAGGTTGCAATAGAAGCCCTATGGGCAATTAAGTCTAAAGTACTTACTATCTGTCCAGTTACAGAAAAAATTTTCCAACACCTGGTTAAAATTCAAAGATTGACAACGTATGTGTTGGTAAAGGACAAGAAACAACTAGAATGCTCAGGCATTGCCCGTTGGCAGTGTAAAGTATTACATAACTTTCTAATACTGTTGAAACACAGTGTTAATAAAGTTTTAACGTTAAAGCTATAATATGATATAATAATATATTATATTATATATATAATATAATATAAAGTTACAATATACGGCTACCTTGGGTTTTTTTTAAGATCTTATTTATTTATTTCAGAGAGAGAGTGTGTGTGAGAGAGAGCATGAGAGGGGAGAGGGTCAGAGGGAGAAACAGACTTCCCACTGAGCAGGGAACCTGATGTGGGACTTGATACCAAGAGTCTAGGATCATGACCTGAGCTGAAGGCAGTTGCCAACTGAGGTACCCATGTGCCCACAGCAACCTTCTTATACAGCAATTCCACACATCTGTATATTTTCAAGATAACTGGGAGAAAAAAAAAAATATATATATATATATATATATCCACAAAAGACATGTTCAAGACTGCTCAGAGAAGTTTTATCATTATAATCAAGAGTGAATAAATAAACTGTGATATATTCATGCAATGAAAAACTACATAGCAATAAAAAGGAAAAAATTACTGCTACACCAATGACACAAATGGACCCTAAAATATACTGATGAGTAGAGGATGGACACCAAACAGAATTTACTGCCTGCTTTCACTTATATGAAGTTCAAGAAAAGGAAAAATTAATTCATGAGGCTAAAAATCAGAATGGTCAATATCTGCAGTTCGTGTGTACTGACTGGAAAGGGCACAAGGAAGCTTTTTGGGGTGTTAAGAAGCTCTATAACTTGAGCCTGGTGGCGCTTACACGCATCTACATTTGTAAAACCTCAGCGAGCTATGCATTTAAAATTTGTGTACTTTACTGCATACATGTTATAACTGAATAAAAATAAAATTTAAAAAGCTGAGGTAAACAAACAAACAAGATCAATGTATCTTTTGCTTAATACAAGAGAGTTATTGTTGATGAATTTTTTCAAAGCAACAGACCAAAGCAGTAGATTGAATACATTTTCTGAAAATGCAGACTTAAAAATATAATAGGTCACAGCTACTTCTTTCAAGATATGTCTCCAAAGGCAAAGGAAAAAAAGTAAAAATGAACTTTTGGGACTTCATCAAGATCAAAAGCTTCCGCACAGCAAAGGAAACAGTCAACAAAACAAAGAGGAAACCCACGGAATGGGAGAAGATATTCACAAATGACACTACAGACAAAGGGCTTAAATCCAAGATCTATAAAGAATTCCTCAAACTCAACACACACAAAACAGATAATCATGTCAAAAAATGAGCAGAAGACATGAACAGACACTTCTCCAAAGAAGACATACAAATGGCTAACAGACGCATGAAGAAATGTTCATCATCATTAGCCATCAGGGAGATTCAAATCAAAACCACATTGAGATACCACCTTACACCAGTTAGAATGGCCAAAATCAACAAGACAGTAAAAAACAAGTGTTGGAGAGGATGTGGAGAAAGGGGAACCCTCTTACACTGTTGGTGGGAATGCAAGTTGGTGCAGCCACTTTGGAAAACAGTGTGGAGATTCCTTAAGAAATTAAAAATACGGGCACCTGCGTGGCTCAGTGGGTTAAGAAATTAAAAATAGAGCTACCCTATTACCTTGCAATTGCACTACCAGGTATTTACCCCCAAAGACACAGATGTAGTGAAAAAAAGGGCCCTCTGTACCTCAGTGTTGATAGCAGCAATGCCCAGTCACCAAACTGTGGAAAGAACCAAGATGCCCTTCAACAGACGGATTGATATAGAAGATATGGTCCATCTATACAATGGAGTATTACGCCTCCATCAGAAAGGATGAATACCCAACTTTTATATCAACATGGATAGGACTGGAAGAGATTATGCTCCGTGAAATAAGTCAAGCGGAGACAGTCAAGTATTATATGATTTCACTTACTTGTGGAGCATAAGGAATTACACGTAAGACATTGGGAGAGGGAGAGAAGTGAGTTGGGGGAAATTGGAGGGGGAGACAAACCATGAAAGACGGTGGACTCTGAGAAACAAACTGAGGGTTTTGGAGGGTAGGGGTGAGGGGTTGGGTGAGCCTGGTGGTGGGTATTATGGAGGGCACGTATTGCATGGATCCCTGGGTGTGGTGCATAAACAATCAATTCTGGAACACTGAAAAGAAATAATATAAAATGCAAAAAAAACATTAACAGGCTAGAATAAGAGATGGGCACTTCTAATTCATGAATAAAAGTAAATCCACCACAGCAATATTCAACACATATTACAAAGTTTAGTGAAAAGAATAAGACACCAAAAATGCACACAGAATGAGTCCATTCATATAACATTCAAGAACAACCAGATTTTAGGTATGGATATCAGAACGCATGCTTAGATGATAAAGACGTGGGAAAACAGAGAAGCAAGTCTTATTAATTCAGGAGAGTAATTACCTTAGGCAGTAATAAAATAAAACTTCCCTGTGATAAGGAGGTGATGGAGGAGAGGGGCTTCTGGCATGCTGGTTATGTTATTTCTCAATCTACATGAAGAGGACACCGGTGTTCATGTTATTACTATGTTAAATGGTACATGTATTTAAGCATATCTCTCAATGTATGCTCTATTTCACATAACTGAAGGGTTTAAAACAAAGTAAAGATATAGAGGATTAGAATGGCAAAATGGTTCGCTTGCTATTACTTGTATGTTATTTCTTCATATATAAGTATGAATATTATATTCATAGACACAGTATTAGAGATACATTACATATGAATTGCATAATACACATTTTATATATATGTATGTATGTGTCTGTGTGTACATACCAAACAGAGAAGATGTAATGTATTCAAACGCCTATAAAACCTGTTTTCAAAAGTCCATCACATACTTGACTAGAGACGATTTCATCTTTGCTGCAGATTAGTGATGGTTGTGAGTTTCCCACATTTTCAGTTCCCAAGATGAAGTTTGCGTGTGTATGTGGTTATGCTGTCATTATTGGGTGTATGGTAAGGGGTGGGGAAGACAAATGAGCTTTTGGTTCATATGTTGCCAGGCATAAGGATTCACATCCATCCACACCCAACATAGGACAGCACATTACCCTGAAAGCCTAGACTTTGACCTGGATTCAGTAAGTGAATGGAACTCTGGATTGTCTTTCTTACAGAACAGTATGAGAAGAAGGGTGCTCTGAAATGTTCGGTAGCCAGTGGATGAAGTAGGGCAAAGATGGCTAGCAGATCACCGTTTTTCACTTCCTCCCTAGTGTGGAGTTATCTCAGAGAACCCAGGGACTACATTTCCCTACGTTCCTCTTACCCTTAGTGGTAGTCATGCGACTAAGCTCTAGTCAATGAAATGTGAACAAAATTGATCACCATAACTTCCAGACCTGACACATGGAGACCCACACACAGTACTCTATCCATATTCTTTTCACTTCTCAGCTGGCTGGAATGGAGGTGATCCATCAGGGTGACCTTGAAAACTATTTGTTGAAGAGAGCAAAGCTCCCAATAGCCCAGGTCTCTGAATAATTGTATGGATGCAGGTGACCCCTCCTCGAAACTTTTCAGCCACACAGTATTCTTATGTGAGCAAGGATGAACTTCTATAGTATCTGAGCCATTTTGGGTCTATTTGTTAGGCTACACTAATCAACACAGGGAATAGTAATAGTAACAGTATCTACCCCACAGTGTGGTTGTAGAGCTTAGATGAAATCATGAAAAGAGAAACTTAGCCAGTGCCTCACACATCGTAAGTGCTGTGTGTGTGTTAGCTTAGTAAGTACCCTGGAAATTATGACAAGGATTTTCATCTTCGAAATGATTAAGTTTAAGGAGATGTGCTGTTGAAAATAAAGGAAAGTGATTGATGACAGTCTACTCAGCCCATTTCTTCCAGTTAATCACTCCTTCCTCCAAAGAATCCTCTGGGCTTGGGCATATGAGTAGCACAGTAGGCAACCCAAGCACATTGGAGCAATAAAGCTGTGGAACAAGCTCAATATGCTAACCATCAGGGACAATAAGGAACCAGCTGGAGGCTCCGAGATTAGTCCCTAACATGAGTGAACAGAAAGAAGGGACCCCTACGTATATACGTGTGCAAAGGTGAAGTTGTTTTCTGCTTTCCTGCTTACAGCGAGCACATGGGTGGGTACACATGTGCACACACAAATACACACACTGACACACAGATAGATGGCTGCACTGCGAAGAGTATTAGTGATGTTATTGATGGGTCTCTCAAATCATCACTAAAACAAAAATAAGCTGTTCACTTCACAGCTGGAGTCAAATGGAGTGATGACAGTTGTCTCACCCTTCTTTGATGATAAATGAGCCTTCCCCGGCTTACTCGGGTCCTTGACCCAAATTCACAGTTATTCCAGTGACCCAGGCAGACCTTTGAGAAGAAAAAAAGCCACACTCACAAATGCCTAATGAAGCTTGTCCCAACTATTACTATTGTACCCTGTCATTCTAACTATAATTGATTTGCTAAGGTAGCTTTTTTTTTTTTAATAATCAGGCTAGCAGACAAAAATACCTAATATATATTAAACACATTTCTCTCTCTCTTTCTCATTTCACCAGCCCTACTACCCCATGTTTCTTTTAAACTTTCTTTGAGAGTACCTTCTCCTCTTTTATCTTGGAGGTAAGCAAATAAGCGTCTGACCTTTAAGAAGATCTTTGGTAGAATGACGTAAAGAGGACTTCATCCCGTTGACAATCTTTGTCTTAAGGCACAAATTTTGGTAGATCGAAGGTGACCATCTAGAAAACGGTTTGGAAACCGCATCAGAGCTTAGTAGGAGAGAACGCCATGATCAAGTAGCAATGCCTACACAGAGTGCGGTGGCGTGTAAGACTATATTCCATGCATTTATCCTCCCTAGGAGTTAAAGGAGACGAATACATCAAAAATTTCCAGAAAGCAAGATACCTAGCCTATTGTGTAGGTACAGATAGAGCTATAGGCAACAGATATTAAAATCTGAATCCTTTGAGGAAGATAATAGCAACCACATTTCAAAGCACATTCCCTGAAACTGCTTATACTTGTTGGTTGTTCCCCACAACCACCTACTTTAAACTCCTTGTGCTGCAAGACACAGGGATAAAATTCAACAACTTACTCAGGGAAAAAGGGAAAAAGGGCTCTGAGAAGTAAGGGCCCGAGATTTCTATGTTCCTTTCAAGAGCCAAACTCCCTGAGAGATCCTCGAGCCTGAGATTTTCCTGGAAGCCATGTGCTTTGTGGTTGCCTGGATGTCTTTCTTCAACAATGGAAGGGTGTATGTTAACAGCCTGTAGTAACAAGACTCCATTATTGCCAGAACATAACACCTCAAAAGGACTCCCAGCTACCCAGAGGTTGCAGAGAGTTCCATTTAGCACCATCTTTGTGAGGCGTGAACACCTGACACAGGATGAAAGTGGAAGAGCCGGCCCTGGGGAGGAAGGGCTTTTTCCCTTTCAAGTTTCTGAACTCTTCTAGGTCTGTGGAGGTCCAAACCACAGAACCAAGGAAACTCAAAAGGAGATCAACAAAAGGAGATAAAATCAAAAGCGCCCTCTCCAATGCACAGCTCCCGCTGTTCTGCTTTCATTACGCACCAGCGTCGTCTGAATGGACAGCAGCACCTCAGCTTCCTCATACAAAGTCAACACACTGTATTGAGGAGTGTGTACAACTTGCAAAGGAGCAGACTGGCTGCTGGCTAAATTCTCCAGTCCTTTTCAATCTCCCTCCGAGCTTTTTTCCCCTCTGTGACGCTGGGAGCCAGGGCGTTTTCTTTGTCCGGTGACTATTAGGTTCCTTTGGGATCTTTAGGAATACTGTAGACCCAATCGCCACCTCCACGCATCCCCATATGGCCATGCTCTCCCTGAGAACTGTCCTATAATTGGGACCTTTCTTTGCCCACATAGCACACACATCCTCTTCTTTCCTCTGGGTCCCATTCTACCTCTAATTCTTTAAAGGTATATATGTTAGCCAAAGCTCTCTGGGTTGTAGGAAACAGAAACTCACTCCAAACTAATGGAAAGAACTTCCAGACATCATGGAACTAAGTTAGCTCACAAAAATAAAGCAAGATCCAGGTTTTCCGGGGCCCACAGATTTAAAAGTAGAGAAAGGATGTCTTTTCAATTTCAAATGCAAAATTAGGCATGAAAGTGAGTATCAAAAAGAGAAATCACAGCAAACTGCAAATTTTTAAATGTTGACAAATGTCACAAATACGACAAAACCCAGAAGAATATCCTAATGTTTTTGTTAATTAACCGGCTGATAACACTTCTGTAATAACTTTGTCCTACTCCTTTTATCTGCTTGCTCTTTGATCACCTCTCCATATGACAATAATTTTTTACTATAACTTTCAAGGGAGTTAAAAAGGTAGTTCAGTCTTTCTTCTAGCATAGTGATCAAAATTCATTACTGAAGGGGGGGATGCAGAAAACATGCAACAACACACACAGGTGTACTCCTGTCTGTCCTGACTCTTTTAAGACAGACACTCTGACAAATCATAGTTTGCATGATTCACAAAAGAAAAAAAATATATGGTGCATTTAAATTGTCTAAATTACATAATCAAACATGTTCCTCCATATTTCCATTTTGATTAAACATCAATAAGTACTGAATCTTCCTTTTATAATTTTCTATTTCTGATCACTAAAAGGTACAAAATTCTTTCAAGTCTTCCTTCTTCATTCCCCACATACATTGGATGCTAGGAGGTATTCAGTATGTTTCTGTAATAACCAGATCACACCCCCCCCACCCCGTGTCTTCCCTGCAGGAAATTATGGACTGAGGGGAGGGGAGGAGAGGTGCAGAGTGGAAGCAGAGAGAGCAGCATGGAGGCTCTTGAAACCATCTCTGCAGAAGATGATGTGATTTAGACCGAGGCAGCGGTGGTAGAGACTGTAAATGATCAGACTCAGTCTTACTTTGACAGTAGAGCCAGTATGATTTTCCAATCTGATATGGGAGACAAGAAAATGAAGGTCAGGGGCACCTGGCAGACTCAGTCAGTGGAGAATGTGACTTTTGATCTCAGGGTTGTGAATCTGAGGCACACATATAGTGTGGAGAGATTACTTAAAAATAAAATCTCCAGTGGGATGCCTGGGTAGCTCAGTCTATTGGGCACCCACTCTTGGTCTTGGCTCAGGTCATGATCTCAGGGTCCTGGGATGGAGCCCCATGGTGGGTTTCATGCTCAGTGCAGAGTCTGCTTGGGATTTTCTCATTCCCTCTCCCTCTGCGCCTCCCCCTGCTTATGTGATCTCTCTCTCTCAAATAAATAAATGAATAAAGCCTTTTTTAAAAATAAATAAGTAAAGTCCTCAAGAAAAGAAAAGAAAGTGAAATTTAGGACAATGCCAAGTAGATACACGACCACTTCCACACAGGATTATTCTGAGCACTAACTGAATGAAGGCTTGTAATCATGACTAGCATGATGCATGGAACAAAACTGGAGCTCAATAAACATTAGTTAAATCTGAACCTTGTTTAGATTACTTAAAAATTTTTTTTTCAAAGACCTTGTAGAAAATAAATTGTATAGCAGGCCCTGTATCATTACTAACTTGACTATTAATTATAACAGCAAGGATCTCTGAAAATTTCTTACTGACCCCTGCAAATCTGCTTAAGACAAGATAGGATAACAATGCAGGCAAATATTTAAAATAAGATATTGCCCAAAAAAATCATGGAGGACACAATCCTATATTTACCTAGGTAAACACAACTCGCACAGGGGCACCTGGGTGGCTCAGTGGGTTAAAGCTTCTGCCTTCAGCTCAGGTCATGGTCTCAAGGTCCTAGGATCCAGCCCCACATCAGGGTCTCTGCTCAGCAGGGAGCCTGCTTCCTCCTATCTCTCTCTCTCTCTCTCTCTCTCTGCCTACTTGTTATCTGTCAAATAAATAAATAAAAATCTTAAAAAAAAAAAAAAAGAACACAACTCACATAAAAGAAGATATCTAGGGTGGTCACTTCAATGCAAATGAGGAGCTACCGAAGTCTAATTCTGATGAAACACGCTGGGGATTTTGGATTACCAACCATGGTGACCTCAACCCTCAGCCCTACACCTTTTTTAATTCCTATTGGCTATCCAGCTTTGAAATTATACCCTTGTAGACATTAATTTTTAATTTGAGAAATTATCTTTTATTACTTTATTATATTTTCATTCTTTTTTTTAAGTAGGCTTCATGCCAAACATGGGACTTGAACTCATGACCCTGTGATTAAGAGTTTTATGATCTACAGACTGAACCAGTCACTAATTTGAGAAATTCTTATTTCAAATCCATACATTAAATGAAACATTAATGGGGTACCTGGGGGGCATCTGGGTGGCTCAGAGCATTAGGTATCTGCCTCCCGTTCAGGTCATGATCTCAGGATCCTGGATCAAGCCTGGTGCCAGGCTCCCTGATCAGCAGAGAGTCTGCTTCTCCATCCGCTCCACTCCCACCCCCCGCTCATATTTTCTCTCTTTTTCTTTCTCAAATAAATAAGTAATCTTTCAAAATTAAAAATAAATAAATTAATAAATAGGGTGGCACCTCGTTGGCTCAGTCAGTTAAGCATCTGACTTGATCTCAATTCAGGTCATGATCTCAGTGTTGTGAGGTCCAGCCCCACATTGAGCCCCACATTGAGCCCCACATCAGGCTCCACACTGGGCATGGAGGCTGCTTAAGATTCTCTCTCTCCCTCTGCCCTTCCCCACTGCCCCCCTCTAAAAAAATAAATAAATAAATCATGCAACATTAATATTTGCACTGTATCATTTCACCATTTACTTAAATTTGCACAATATAGGGTCTTATTACACAAGAAAATATTTCAAGCATGTAAGGATTTGAATATTTTCTCTTTTTTAAATCTGTATTTTGTAAAATTTTTATAATGGCCATACATTACTTTGAGGTAAGAAGAAAGTAAATATTTTTAAAACATTAAGGGAAAAAAAGGCTAAGAAAAACTCAACTAGATATATTACTTGATAACATCTCAATATAATAGCCTCTTAGCAAATAAATAAAGTTGAGCCTAAAACTTCAATTAACCAGAATAATTGTGATAATTAAGGACTGGAACATTCTAACGGTACAGTATAATATTTTTCTTAGTTATATGTAAATAAACACCACTTTTGGTTCCTGCCTTCCACCTCTCTTCCTATTCTTCCCTTTTCTATTTCTTTCTCCCAAGAATGCAGCATAATTTATCAAGAGTTTCCAATTTGCCATATGCAAGGCTTGTAGAACACTGGGCCTAAGGAAATCTTAAAGGGCTTTTATTCTGGTAGGAAAAATTCATGTCAGTGTTTACTACAAAATAAGGAAATTTCCTTAAAGAATATGGCAAATATTGTAGGTTGGCTCATGCAATACTTATTCAAATTTCCTTTCTTTTCCTTCGGCTAGAGAGACAAGAGAGATACAAACCCACCTTTCTAGAGGCCCCTGCAACTAGAAGTACCCTTGTGACACATTTATGACCAATGAGAAGTAAGTGAATGTCTCCTGGGAATTTCTTGGAGATATTACCACTATCTGCTGGCTCCTGTCTGGAATGCGAACAATGGTTGGAGTGGCAGCAGCCATCTTGGAACCTAAGAGAAAAAGTAAAAGAATGACAGAGCCTTTGGATCTCACATCCTCATACCACTGATCTAATAAAAAGAAGTCTTTATTTAAAAAAAAAAAATTTTATTTATTTGATAGAGAAATCACAAGTAGGCAGAGAGGCAGGCAGAGACAGATGGGGAAGCAAGCTCCCTGCTGAGCAGAGAGCCCACGGGGCTCCATCCCAGGACTCTGAAATCATGACCCGAGCTGAAGGCAGAGGTTTAACGCACTGAGCCATCCAGGTGTCCCAGAAGTATTTATATATTTATGCCTATTACAAGTCTATTTCTGCCACAGAAAAAGGCAAGTCCTAACGGGTCTGTAGCCCACTTCCTAAAGTAACTTAATGCCTTAGCTAAATCTCTACTATCTTATGTTCCTAAATTAGCCACTTTCTCCTGATACCACAATTTAGGAAAATACCAATCACCTCATGGTTCTAGAAAATTAAAATTATTTAACGGGGAAAAAAAGGATCATATTAGGCTTCTTAGATCCAATGCTCCAGTTAATATATTAAGCATTTGTAGAACAGAGAAATGTAAAAGAGGCAAATGAAATAAAATCACAAACCTAAATTTCATAAATATTAATTGGTGAGAGAGTCAACAGTCTTCACATTGTACCAGACTTTTGTTGTTAACAAACCTGTGTCAAGCAACCAGCTTTGCCATAATAGAGGTTACTGAGTGTTTGGAACATGAAAAGGCCACTAATTCCTAACTTAGGGGGGTTTTCATCTAATCCATGACCAAGAAAGTATCTGTACCTCCCAAAAAAGAAGAGTACAGGAGAGATTGAGCCAATGAAAAGGTAATGGGCAGAAGACAATCTTACCAAGATTACATTCTATAAAACAGAATTGGCAACATCTGCTCAATCTACTGTAGATAAACAGTGAACTATTTTCCATCTCATTAACTAAGAGGATGAGATATTAAATAATCCCCAGGGGCCTCATGCTTTGTTATCACATTTAAGGTTTGGCCCAGACTTGCTGCATTAGCTAATCCTTATAATGGTTCACAATCTAAAATCCTACACAATTTCTCTCTCTCCTTCTCTCACTCTCACACACAGACACACACACACACACACACACATATACACACACACACAAATTCCCAAATGGCTTAAAACCAGAAGTTCCTGCTTAATCTGACTGTCTAATTACTAGTCACTTAGCTTAAATTATTAACCATGTCTTCAACTGTGATATATGATACCTGTAGGTCTCCAAACAGGATTCTAATAGAATTATCTAATTCTATTAAACTGCAAACAACTGCCCATTAAATATTTATTAGCCAGCTTGCATTCATTGAAGATAGATTGGAGTGTCAGCAAACCTCTGGGCTCCCTCCTCCCAGGTTTGTCACACCGAAGGCTCGGCCAAACCAGCTCATCAGAATCATGCCTATTGATCAACTGCCAATTACCTATTTAATCAAAATCAATGGGGAAAAAAAGCTTAGAAGAACTTACAAGGTATGGTATGGATTTTTTTTTAATACTTGGTTAAATAAGTAAATTGGTTAAAATCTAGCTAACTTGATTGTAAACATTTAAGGGTTATTTTACCATGGGGAAAATGGCTAGCAGTTAAATAATTAGATTTTCTTTTTCAGGCTGGTGAATTGTATTTTTAATAAAGGAGTTGAAGCACTGTCAATTTTAGCCACCCAGGAGAGATGCTTTTTGATGCCATGCTTTCAGGCGAAAATGTCTTCTTTCTTAAAGCCGTATGAAAGATAACCTGACACCTTTGGCAGACAGCACTCCTTCAGATGGTAAGCATGTGGGCAGTTTTAGACAATTAGATTATGCAAGATGGCAAGTGTTCATTCACTAAAAATGCAAGAACCATCTGGATTCTCCCAGAGGATCTGGAGAAAATGAACAAGGAAAGTCATTCCTCTAAACAAATCACTTTAACATGAATTGTTCAAAATTCAACCTGTAAATCAATTCTTAATAGCAAAAGGCCATCATAAAGGATAAGAAAGAAGGAGAGGAATGTCATCTGACCCCTTTTCAACTAACTTCTGAATAGAGAAAGTCACGCCAAAGAAAACAGGACTTGCTGTAGCAAATAATCAGTAGTGGTATACATTTTTGCTTCCTGGTTGCTGTGATTAAGGATTTGACTTCAGACAACAGCCTTATAGGTTGATTTTGAGAAAATACTACTGTCCAGAAGGAAAATGAAAATCAGACATGAAAATCAGCACTAGGAACCTCTAGTCATTAAAAACAAAGCAATGGGGAAAAAAATAAATTGTGTTATATTCACACACTGGTATAAAGTATTGCAATGCAAATGGACAGACTATAGCAACATAGAAAACGGATTAATTTTGTAGACATCATGTTGAATGAAGGAGCCAGACCAAAAAAAAAAAAAAAAAGAGGAACAGAGTCTGTATGATTAAATTTCCATAAAATTCAAAAACAGGCAACATTAAGCTATGTTTTAAGTAGAATAATAGTTATATTTTGCAGTAGGGAAAGGGGGAGTGATTAGGAAAAATTTTGGAGTGTTTTCTATACTTGATCTACAAGCTAGTTACAGAAATCTAGTCCCTCGGGGAAAAGGTTTGCACTTTTCTTAATGTATGTTATTCTTCAACAAAAAGTTTACTTTTGTAAAGTAAAGCAACAGGCTAATTTATTTGTATGTCCTTAGGCAAGTCACTTATCTCTGAAGCTCCAAGTTTCCGTCATGTGTAAAATAAGCAGCTGAACAAGATAGTCTTCAGATTTCTTTAGATTGCAAAAATGCTTTGATACTACAAAAGATCACTTGTCTCACAAGGACAAACTGGATCAATATATCTATACTGATATCAACCTCATTTTGGCAGTCAGATATATCCCTCCCCCTTTACCCAGTTCTTCAATCCTTACTTAAATAGTAAAAAGCAATGTACATACAGAATCCTCCCTCCAGATAAGTAGATTGATATATAGAATGAGATAGAATTTTTTAATAAAATAAAGCCAAACAAAAAGGAGGGATAGGGAACCATCTCACTCTCAAAACCCCCCCCTTGAGTTTCTTTCAGATTCTCATTCATAAAGAAATATTTAATCTTTGAGCAATTTTATCCCCAAAGAATCTATAGTTCTGAAATCATACAGGAATGGGCTTCATAGGAATGTAAACAAAACAAAACAAAACTGCCCTAAAATATGTCTTCAGCACAACTACCTAAGCACCCAATGTTCCCATCATTAGAGGATCTTCTTAGTTGATCAGCCCTTTACCTCACAGAGAACTGGCTTTTGAAGACATGAGGTATAGCAAATAAGCTTTGTGCACATGGAAGAGAATGGTAGAGATCAAAAGCCTAGTGCATCTCTAGAAGAGGAGGCTGACATTTGGTACCAAGATGGCACCTGATGACAAAATGACCAGCCCAGAACCAAAAATCAAGAAAACATTGTAAGGGAATGGGAGCCAGGTATCCTCCCACTACTCATTTTCCAACTGACACCAACTTATTTCTGATTCTCCTCATGTTTCTACACACACACACACACACACACACACACACACACACCTTTGTGAATTTCACCACATAATAAGAAAATAAAATTCCACGAATGGCCTCCTTTCCCTAAACGACCATAAGACAACCAGAAGAACTGTTTACTTTGTAAACTATTAGTTATATATAGAAATCTATAGGAGGACTGCTCAAAACTGCCCTCCACTCACTGTAGAAACCAAAGCATAGATCTCTCTGCTTATGGAGCTCTATAAGGAAATACTGGAGATTCATTGGGGAATGAACAAACATCACCAATTCACAACCAAAATAATGGGCAGAAATAAACCTTAACCTCTCATGTATGAAATATTACAACTCTTAAATTCCCTAGTAGTGTATCTCTTAAAAGGACAAAATAAAATACAAATCAAGAATTGTTCTTGGAGGAATATTCCTAGATCATGTTGTCAGGAAACAGATAACATGTCATTTCTCCTTAGCTCTCAGGGAGAATAGAAGTGTCTAGAGAATATGCAATGAGCAAGTTACCTGCTGCTGTCTTTTACAAATTTTAAACAGAGACCAAGAGTAGTTTGGTTGGTTTTTCTTAATAAGGCACATGCATCTCCAGAGAACACATCCTCACTAAGCAAAAGCTGCCTCTAAATGTCTTTTCATGCCTTCCCAGCTGGGATCAGGGTTTTGCTCTCTCCTTTAGAGGCAAAGGGCTCTGCTACACCACTGGGAAAAAGATAGGGCTGAATTACATTTTGAAGGCAGTAGTTTAGGTGTCAGTCTGCTTCTCCAAACTGTAAAAACATAAGCAATTGCGCAAATACTACTTCATTTGTAAACAACAACAACAATCCACTGACCTCATCCCAGTATACAAAGATGCTACGGTAAAATGGGCTTTTCCACCCCTACAAGGAAGGGGCAGGTTAGGAGAAGAGATGAGAACACAAAGAAGGAAGTATGAAAGCAGAACCAGAGCTGTGACCACAGCCAGAAACATTCCATAATGAATTCAAAGCTGCCCAGATGCTGGGGCTCACAAAGAAGCCACTCCTGCAGCCATCCCTGAGGACTACTATGTTTGAGATTTCTAGTCTTCCAAACCACATCTATTTTTCTGCAAAAATACAAGTCTTTTCTGCATATATGAATGCCACGTTAAAGACCACATTTCTCCATAAAGTTAGAGGTGGCACATAACCAGGTACCAGCCAATGGGAAATACGAATACAAGTGACTTGTGCAACTTTCTGGTCACATCCTTTACAAAGAAGTGGTTTTTGTTTTTGTTTTGTTTTGTTTTTTAAAGATTTTATTTATTTATTTGACAGAGAGAGATCACAGTAGGCAGAGAGGCAGGCAGAGAGTAGAGGAGGAAGTAGGCTCCCTGCTGAGCAGAGAGCCCGATGCGGGACTCGATCCCAGGACCCGGAGATCATGACCTGAGCAGAAGGCAGAGGCTTAACCCACTGAGCCACCCAGGCGCCCCTCCTTTACAAAGAAGACGCATGAAATTCTACTATTCTTTTTTCCTGTTTGCTGGAAATCAGACATAGTGGAGGCACGTGCAAAAAATGGAAGATCTGCAGAAGGTGCTCAGAAGCTGCTGGGTCCCCACACCATGGATCCACTGTGTAAGTTCTTACACTCACTCAGCAGCCATACCAATGTCCTAAAATTCACAACCACCAATTGCTATTGATCAGTTCACCACCACCTTCGGTCCCATCGGAGTGATGATTATCTCTGCTTTCCAGAGGTTGCCCAGTGCCCCATCAAGCATGGATGATCCCCCACTTTACAACCTGGCACAATGGCAATCCCACCCCATCGTTACTACCAAGAATGTTGGATTAGCACAAACAGACAACTTGCAAGGTCATGGTAGTTTGAATCAAGAGCCCTGTCCTAATCAAAGTGGGGCCACGATGAACCAGTTTCGAATCAGCAGTGGCTATAATATCTCTGATGACAGCTCAATAGCCTTTTTTCTCCAGCCAGGAAATTTGAGGGGTGAGCCTGAGCAGGGTCACCTAAATAGATTGCACCTGCCAAGACTGGGTGATGGAATAAATTAGTGCATGTGGAATGGAAATTAGGGGGCTAGACCTAAAATAAATTTAACAGATTGTCTCCTCTTTAAGGGCTCCTTTTAATCAGCTGATTTCATGAGACTTTGCTTTGCAGAGGAGATGTGACTCATGAGCTGCTTGCCAGAGACAGATGCTTGTGGGTTTTGTTGTTTTTTGTTTTTTGTTTTTTAAAATTCTATCAGACAGGGATCTGCAAGAAATTTGGATGAAGAGAAAGGCCAATGATAAATATGATTTGAATCAAAGCAGATTTGGGGGTAAGACATGCAAAATTTTTATAGACTCACAGTTCCTGAAACTATGTTCAAAGACATAAAAATAAAAGGCAAATCAGAGTTTTACAAATAAAGGACCTTAGAGATCACCTAGTTCAACTCTGTTTTCCCAAATAAACACTTAACCTAGTATATAACACACAGTTGGCAATCAAATATATTTTTTTCTAGTTGTTGAGTGAATGATTGCCTGACTAGAAAATAAGAGAAAAGAGTGATTCCTCCTAAATTACACAAGAAATATTCAGGTAAACTAAGATGTCTCAACCCCAAGCTCAACACGTTTTCTATGCTGCTTTCTCTCATCATGTAGCATAGTCCTTCTCATTTTTTATTTTTTTTAAAGATTTTATTTATTTATTTGACAGACAGAGATCACAAGTAGGCAGAGAGCCAGGCAGAGAGAGAGAGGAGGAAGCAGTCTCCCTGCTGAGCAGAGAGCCCGATGTGGGGCCCGATCCCAGGACTCTGAGATCATGACCTGAGCCGAAGGCAGAGGCTTAACCCCCTGAGCCACCCAGGCGCCCTCATTTTTTAAATAAACCCCAAATTTCATGCACACACTTTCCTTTTCCTGGTGTCTCTGTCAATCAGGATGGTTTTAGCTGCAGGTAACAGAAAACTTAGCAAAAATAGTTTAAGCTAGAAGAGTATTTTGCTTTACAGAAACCAGAGGGGAGTTGTCCCAGGGTTGATTTTGATGGCTCCGCGTCATCAAGGACCTAAGAATGTTTCATATTTCCACTTTCCCATGCTCATGTCTTGCCTTTATTTGGGGTCCTATTTTTTCATGGTTGTCAAATAGTTGTAGCATTTCTTTTTATGTCTATGAAAACATCCAAGCAAAAAACAAGGGACACAGGTAAAAAATGTCTTCCTTTTCACACCACTCTATTAATAAAAAAAAAAAAATTGTCTCTGGGGCACCTGGGTGGCTCAGTTGATTAAGCATCTGCCTTCAGCTCAGTCATGATCCCAGGATCCTGGGATCAAGCCCCACATCGGGCTCCCTGTTCAGTGAAGAACTTACTTCTCCCACTCCCTCTGTTGCTTGCCCTGACTTGGTGTTCTCTCTCTCTCTCACTCTCTCTCTCTGTCAAATAAATAAATAAAATCTCTAAAAAAAAAAAAAAAAAGAAAGAAAGAAAGACAGAAAATTATTCTCCAAACCTTCAACATACTTCCCTTTACAACTCACTACCAGAAATGTGTCACACGCTCAACAATCACTGGCAGAAAAAAGTGAGGTAGAGATAACTGGCTTAGGCCAATCATGATTCACCTATGGGAGCTGGGCACATTCTATCCCAAACAAATGTATTCACAAGGAAGAGGAGGAGGAGGCTCTCCAAAGACGTCTATGAGATTCTGCTGCAACCACAGGTTGCCTTAGCAGGTCTACTCAAACCTAAGCCCGAAGGTATTATATCTCACCAATGTTAGATATAGGAGTATGAATTCAACTCAACAAACATTTGTCAATCACTTTCTATTTACCAGCTTCCACACAGACCCTGCCATTAAAACAGCAAGTGGAACTGATACTTTTCTTACCCTCAGAGAGCCCACTGAACAATGGCAGATGAAGACCACTAAGTAGGCTATTACAATCCAAAATATGATGTGTGTTCTTATGGGGAGAGTGCCCACACACATGGGATAATAAGGAAGCCATAACTAGCCCACATACGGATGGTCAGGGAAGGCTTCCAAGAGCAGGTGTCATCAACAGAATAAGTAGAAGCTAGCATGGAGATGTTATGGGACAAGCAGAGCGTGTTCCAGATAGAAGTTTCAGCATAAGCCAAGTGCAAGAGACAAGTGAGAATATGATGAATCTGAAGAAACAATTCAGTATGACTAAACCGCTGAACATAAGGCAGGGAGATCAACTGAGACTAAAGAGGTAAGAGCTGGTATTCGAATTAGCCTATTTCAAGTTTTTGCCAGTTTGATAAAGGATTCGCCATGACAGCCATAGGTGGAGTCACAGGTGTGAAAACAACGAAAAGGCAGCAAGCACAGAGGCGACCTCCCCAGAGGAAATGGATCACGACACTGCTACTTGGTGACTCGCAATTCCCTTTGCCGACTCTCCATCTATTGAGGCTATTACAGACCAAGCTTGAAAATAATGGACCAGTTCAGAGTGTCAACAGCTCCCCAGCAGAAGGACTAGTGTGGGTAATGAGTGTGATTTGACAGCCCAAGGTCAGATATTTAACAATATTCCAGAGTTTAAGTATGATACACTGAGCGCTGGTTTAGCTCCTAACTTGAAAGGCTCACAGCTGCTAATATTTACAGAAATAGGAAGCAATTACAGTTCGCTGCCACAGGAGGAACTTAAATAATTTAAGACTCATAATGCTTCTGATTCTTTTCAAGCCATCTTTTCTCCAGAACCAGCTGCTTCTAGCTCTCAGAAAGCCCTCTGTTCAGAAGGCAGAATCGCCCTGATGCACAGCACTGCTTTTGCTCGCCCAGAAACCCAAGCACACAGCTTTTTGGCATCCACAACATTTCTCCCACATTTGTACTTCATCTCTGGAAAGGGCCCCTTTTCTCACCAGCAATGAAACCCCACAGCCATCTGCCCAGGCTAATCTGGGTAAACTGGCATGAGCAGAGAGAACCATAATGTAATTTCACAAATTAAACTAATTTATTTCAGTAGCCATTTTCATGACATGGATGTGGTAGGACAAGAATAGCGAAGAAAGGGGAATGGGGGGGGGGGAATTGATGGTGTTCAATGCCAAACAGAAGAAAATCAAATTTTAAGTGCCTAGAGTTAACATGTGAACTACCCCCAAGAGTCTGTTCTTATGATTCTCTTATGAATTCAGCACTTTCCCCCAGGGGTCAACAAGCTGACGAGTGGGATAAGAAAATGTAGACAGTTATAAAAATTTTTTTAGTTTAAGTTTAAATTTAAGAGCTTATAATATCAGCCTATAGAACGATCTTTGCAAGAATTAGAGAACACAGAGGTATCTACTCTCATTATAAAGTTCTAAAATATGACCAAGAACATAACTGCTAACGTTACCTCACCTGGGGATAAACATTTTTTATATGAAAAGTGTCCTAGGATCTTTGGGTTCCACTATCTCACATTTGTTGTCACAGATTTTCTTGGGAGGACAGCAGACTAGAAGAGAAGGAATATGTTTTCTGGCACCCAATGTATTAGCTCTTAAATCCCAGCGCTACCCATTTATGGCTCCCAACTCTGGCTGGTTATTCCATGTTTCTGTGCCTCAGTTTCTGCATCTGCAACATGGAGATGATCTTGTAAATAAGTTTTAATCAGGATTAAATTATGGTAAATGAAATAACTTGGACAAGAACCTAATAGTGTCTAGGCTATAGGAAGCATCCAATGAAGCCTGGCATTATCCCTTCTCTCCCAAGACCTGCTCTTCCATTTTTCTCATCAGGATAATATATATACCTTTCCAGTGTCTGTAGTGCTTGGGAGAAATTTTAATCAGTTGCTCCTGTCTGTTCCATGAAAAATACTATAAAGAAACACTTTTTTTAATGTGTTGAATTGTGTTCCCCACAAAATTCGTGTGTTAAAGTCTCCACCTCAGTACCTCACGATGTGACCTTATTTGGAAGTAGAGTTGTTGCAAATGTACTTAGTTAATATAAGGTCATTCCAGAGTAGGGTAGGTCCCTAACCAATAAACCTGGTATCCTTCCTTTTTTTTTTTTTTTTAAGATTTATTTGTTTATTTGAGGGGGGAAGGGGCAGAGGGAGAGAGAATCTTGAAGCAAACTCCCTGCTGAACATGGATCGGCCTCACCCACTTGATCCCAGGACTCTGAGATCATGACCTGAGCTGAAATCAAGACGACACCCCATCCTGTGTCCTTATGAAGAGAACACCATGTGAAGAGACAGGAAGCCCCCCAAGGAGAATATCATGTGAAGAGACAGGCAGCCCCCCAAGGAGAACATCATGTGAAGATGTAGGCAGAGATCTCAGTGATGCAGCAAAAGCCAAGAAATGTGAAAGATTTCCAGCAAACTACCAGAAGTTAGGAGAATGGCATGGAATAGATCCTTCCTCATGGCACTCAGAAGGAATCAGCCCTGCTTTGACCTCAGATTCTAACCTCTAGAACTGTGAGATAATGAGTTTCTGTCATTTAAGTTGCCCAGTTGGTGGTATTTTTGTTACAACAGCCTAGTACCAATACAGACCTACAGCTAAAGTTATTTTCTGCTTAGTGTACACATTAATAGCTTTCACCACCACAACATTTTTTATAGGTTGTCAATGGCTTTAGGTCTTTTTGGTAAACATCCAATTAGATACTGTGCAAATAACATGGCTGACTTGGACAATTCTGGCTGTCCGAGAACACAGAGGTCCTTTAGAACATTGACCCCTTAGTCCTAAAGCACTTTGAATAAGAGGTTTCATTGGCTCTGTCTACTTATTTTTCTTTCCCCTAGATGTCGAGCTCCTTGAAAGCAGAAGCTGTGTCTCATTCACCTTCATATCCTCAGCATAAAGATGTGCAAGAGGCATAACATTCACTGAACACCTTACTTTTTGCTAAGTACTAAAAAAAATACCACAAACTGGTCTGAGTGCCTGCCATGTGCCAGACCACTTCCCCAGGAGAGAAAGGCATCAATGTCCCATCTTATAAAAGAAGAAATATAGTTCAGAAAATTAAGATTAGGGGCACCTGCATGGGCAGTCACTTAGCCTCCATCTCTTGGTTTTGGCTCAGGTTGTGATCTCAGTCTTATGAGACTGAGCCCTATGTCAGGCTCTGCCCTGAGCAGAGACTCTGCAAAAGTTTCTCTGTCCCTCTCCTCCTCCTGGCCTTATGCACTCTCTCTCTCTCTCTCTCTCTCAAATAAATAAGTAAGGGGTGCCTGGGTGGCTCAGTGGGTTAAAGCCTCTGCCTTCGGCTCAGGTCATGATCCCAGAGTCCTGGGATCAAGCACAGCATGGTGGGGGGAGTCTCTGCTCAGCGGGGAGCCTGCCTCCTCCTCCCTCTCTGCCTGCCTCTCCGCCTACTTGTGATCTGTCTGTCAAATAAATAAAATAAAATCTTTAAAATAAATAAGTAAATAAATCCTCAAAAAAGGAAAGAAAGAAAGAAAGAAAGAAAATTAAGGTTAAAAAATAGAAAAAATTAAAAATTAAGAGGAAAATAGCAAAACCTTTTTTTCTTTTTTATTGCATTTTATAACATGATTTCAAAAAATCCAGTCCTTGTGATCCAAAATATGAATCCAATGTATATGCTTTCTTGGAGCTGGACTCAGAGAAAGCAAGAAAGAATGAAAGTGTCATCTCCCCAATAAATTTATTGTTGTCATCTCCCCAATAAATTCCCATAAATAAACCATACATTGTAAGTAAAACACATTGATGACACAGTCCTGACCCCGAGCAAATGTGAGTAAAATCTAAAATATAGTCATTTCTTAGAAGAAAAGTCTAACCCAGAAAGACTCAATCCCCTTCTAAATTATTTAACACTTATTAATTGGTACCCTGTGAACTAAAATGCTAAGTTAAAGTCATGCCCTACTTTCTCGTCTTTAACATATTAAGTGTAGCAGATAACTATGCTAAAACCAAACAGCGGGATCAAATTCATATGTGTATGTAGATCATAATCCAGATAGATGACAGAAAGATAGATCAAATCTGTATAAGAGGGCACGTATTGCATGGAGCACTGGGTGTGGTGCATAAACAATGAATTCTGGTACACTGAAAATAAATTTTAAAAAATCAAAAATTTAAAAATATAGTACTTGCCATGAATTTTGAATTTTTTTTTAAAGATTTTATTTATTTATTTGACAGAGAAAGATTACAAGTAGGCAGAGAGGCAGGCAGAGAGAGAGAGAGGAGGAAGCAGGCTCCCTGCCGAGCAGAAAGCCTGATGCGGGACTCGATCCCAGGACCCTGAGATCATGACCTGAGCAGAAGGCAGCGGCTTAACCCACTGAGCCACCCAGGCGCCCCTTGAATTTTGAATTTAAAAAAATCTATATATGAATGCAGATATTATGGGAAAATATTAAGTTCCTTCAAATATTTGAATACTGGGAGCCTGGGTGGGTCAGTGGGTTAAGCCTCTGCCTTCAATTCAGGCCATGGTCTCAGGGGTTCTGCAATCGAGCCCTGCATCGGGCTCTCTGCTCAGCAGGGACCCTGCTTCCCCCGCCCCACGTACCCCCCCACACTGCGTGCCTCTCTGCCTACATGTGATCTCTCTTTCTGTCAAATAAATAAATAAAACCTTTTTTTAAAAATCTGAATACTTTCTCTCAAAACAGCAGTATTAAGGGAAAGCATTTTTCTCTCCCTTTGACAGGTTTCTAGCACAGATTTTTTTCCTTCTTTTTTAAAATTTGGTGTTCTGATATCTTCCCTATCAAGACAACAAACACACAACAAATATACTTGCTGTAAGACGACTACATGCATCCCCACCCCCTATTAATTTCCTGATTCACAAAGATCCAACCCTTTCTGATAGCTTGGGACCAGTCTGGATTCATGAGTGCCTAATGGCTATGGTGTAAATATTCGTGTCCCCCCAAAATTCATATGTTGAAGTCCGAACTCCCAAAGATGGTACTGGGAGGTGGAGCTTCCGGAGGGGCTTAAACCAGAAGGTTGGAGAACGCATGAATTGGATTAATGCTTTATTAAATAGGCTCCAGAGGGATCCCTGACCCCTTCCATGATACGAGAACAGGAAGAAGACACTGGCGATAAACCAGGAAGAGGGGCTCTCACCAGAGTATGACATGCTCATGCTTGGATCTTTTACTTCTTGGCCTCCAGATCTTTAAAAAAATAACTTTCTGTTGTTTATAAGCTACCCAATCTGCATTACTTTGTGACAGCAGCCCAAATGAACTAAAACACTGACAAACCTTGACGAATGCCCTCTGAGTTTGACATTTCTTTCGCTCATTTCCCTGCCTATAGTTGGTTTTTAATCTCTTCCAAGCTCCTCTTTTAAGGTATTATTCCATGAAGAGAGACAAAGAACCAACTCCACAGGATCCCACAGAAACCTTAAAAAGTCCCTCAATAAAAAAAAAATAAAAAAAAAAAGTCCCTCAATATCAGGCCCTTGAACTAAATCAATCACTTTGGCTCTTGCCTCCAGATTTCTAAATCCATTCTCAAGGAACACAAAGAAAATCTCAACTCTGAACATTCATGAAGAATTGTTGCTTAATTGGCACCAAAATAGATGTTTAATGATTAACTACATGCCCTTCATAAAATACTCAATCACCACATCACTTGGCACTTATGTCTTGTTTTAGAACACCTCTCAGAAGGGATGGCAAAGCAAAACCAATTTTAGGAACTCTCTTTCTCTATTGGAAAATACATGTAACCAATGAAATTCAATATTTATGCTGGATTCTTTTTCAAAGACATGAGCTTGTTGAGGAACCCTTTATTTTTTATCCTAAACACCCATCACAAGGTTTAGCACACCACAGACTTCCAACAGATGTTGGCCAAGACTGATTGACAGAGAAGGTACTAAGATAAGATTAAGGCTGACATCACAGGTAAGCAAAAGTCATCACAAGTATACCTGTTTGCATATCAATTCCCAGAGCTAGTGGAAGTGTTTTTGATCCTTGCCTTGAATAATAAACTTTAAGAATATGAAAGTAGTGACTTACCAAGACCAATTCCTTCGTACCAAGATGTAAGGACCTCAGCCATCACTGCAAAACACAAGCACAGTTTAATTTAAAGCAACAAGGAACTTAAAGCTTAACCATGTCAGCTGAATAATTAACTTCTTTATTTGAAACATATAACATATTTGAACTATGTGCTAATCACTCAATCCTCTTGCATTTTAGAAGCTTTTGAGTTATGCCTGCATCATGAATAGTGTCTGTGCTTTTAAACTTTTCCAAATATGAAAAAAATTACACATGTACTAGTACAGAGAGGAAAGACAAAGTCCTTGTGACCCAGATTATCTCCATAGCTCTCTGATACTTTTTATTTCGTATCTTTTTCATTCAAGATCATATACAACTTGGTTCAAAAATGAGAATCTATATACTGTTTTATAGTTTTTTCCTCTTTCTTTGTCTTTTTTTAATGCCTATAGTTTTTAAAATCAGATTTAAATGTTAAGTGATTAGCTAGCAAACATATACTGACAATCACATACTACGTATTTTTCATAAGTAAGGAACAAATGCATGATTTGTACATTTCAACACCCCAGTCAAGCTAAGGCAATGTAAGTAGAGACCAGTCTCTGCTAGGAAATATATCAAAACCTAAAAGTCAGGTATTATACCAGAGCTCAAGAGACTGTCAACAAGAAATTTCTAATATAGGCTGACTCTGGGTGGCTCTGATTAACCCAAACCTTTAGCTTACAAGATAAGGAAGAATCTCTATTACTGTATCAGCTCAACCAGTTGGGATGTTGACTATTTGACATCAGGGGTGAGAGTTGGGGGGAGGAATGAAAGAAAACACTACACATTCAGACAATGTTGTATATCACCAGCGGATTCTCAGACATACTACAGCATACAAGCCCATCAATTATATAAACTCCCAGCAAGTTCAAATAAAACAATAAACAAAGAAAAGGTCATCATATAATAGCAAAGCAAGTCAGGGAAAACAACCACCAGTGTCAGCCAATGCTTGCTCCAGTCTAAGGCAGAAAATATCAGGAGAGGTAAAGACGGCTTACTGGCTTTAAATCTTCAGATGGTGCATTTCCTCTGATGTGCAATGCCTAGAAAGACAGTAATCAAAAGCAGTCACACAGTGGCCATTTCAACCATGGCTTTCCCTCCCCAAAATGGGTTGTCAATTCCTATCATGTTGGCTCAGAAGCCTGGAGTTTGTGTTATGGTCTACGAAACATTAGAATGGGCTCCTAAAATACACACTGAACCTAAATCTTGATTTACAAATTCTCCATGCAACCCTCTTTTAGGGTAAAGCAATTTGATCTAAACCTCAGATCCAGAACGAGTCTCTATCTCAGGTGACATGGCCTGTCTGAAACTCAGGTAAATGACCAAGGCATTTGCAGACTTCAAAGCTCTTCTAATGTAGAGGTTAGACTGGTCCAGGGTCTAATGGTCTAATGGTTAGACTGGTCTCTTCTAATGTAGGTCCTTCTACATTAGAAGAGCTTTGACTAGAAGGCTTTAAAAGTTGAAGTTATCACATCTTATAATATTGAGATAAATAATGTATGCTATTATAATGTTTTTAAGTTGAGGTTGTCAAACTGCTGCTACTAACATATTTTGAGGGCTTTAACTCATATCCCTGAAACCTAGACTTTTCCTAATTTCCTGTGTATACCTTAGTGACAAAAAGTGATGGGATCATCTCATTCCCCTATTTAAAATCCTTCAGTGACACCAAGTCTAAACTTACCCTGTCCAAATAGGTCCTTCCTGATCTGGGAGACCCTCCCCAACAACCCTCAATACACAAGGCACATTCAGCCATTTGTTGCTACTTACAAATCCCCAATATATGCCCCCACTGTTTCTCACCTCTTTCCCTTGGCTACGTAAAAACCTTCTGAAGTTCCGAATTTCCCTTTACCCCAGCCCGACCTCTTCTGGGCAAACCCTTACTCAGCACTGCTTCAGTAAAACAGAACCACAAAATGGGGTTGGCCTTGAAGCTAGCCAACTTGGATTTGCATTCTCCTTCCTACTATCCAGTAGTCACTTAACTCTCTGTGCCTGCGTTTCCTCATCACCAAGATGTGAAAAGGAATAAGGCCTAGAGATTTTGAGAGGTTTAAATGAAGCAAGACTTTAATCAGGTTGCTTTGAGAACATACTAAGTATTCAAAATTATTTGCAATTATCACCATTATCACTATCCTTTAAGGCTCCCGTTAAAGCTCTTTTTATTTTTTTTATTTTTTTTTTTTTTTTGGTAAAAACCCTTTGCCAAACACAACCTCTCTTCACAAACATATGGATTACTTGCTTTTTTTTGTTTCCACCCATGAAACTTGAACATACAGTAGTCTGCCCTTATCTGTGGGGGCTACATTCCAAGACCTCCAGTGGATGCCTGAAACCACAGATAGTACCAAACCATATATATATACTATGTTTTTTTCCAATACATACATAACTATGACAACGTTTAATTTATAAGTTAGGCATAGTAAGAAGATTAACAATAATAACTAAAAATAAAATAGGACAATTATAACAATATACTGTAATAAAAGTAATGTGAATATGGTGTCTCTCTCAAAGTACTTCTTTGTTCTGTACTCACCCTTCTTCTTGTTGTGATGATGGGAGATGATAAAATCCCAACATGATAAGACGAAGTACAGTGAATGACATAGGCATTGTGATGCAGTGTTCATCTATGACATGTCAGGAGAATCATCTGCTTCCAGACCATGGCTGAGCACAGGGAACTGAAACCCTGCAAGCAAAACCACAGATGGGGCGCAGGAGGGGCACTACTTTACCTCTAACGTGGCTCTCATACTGGATCAAAAGTATGGGGTTTTTTGCCTATCTGTTCCCTCCCTGAAAGCATCTCAGGAACAGGAACCACATCTCATTAATCTTGTATTCTCAGTGCCCAGCAGTGCCCGACACACGGGAGATATGAAAATAAATATTAGCTGAATGAATCAATAATTGAATGAGGTCCTAAAAAACCAAGTGGAAACCAAATACTGATCAATCAAATCATGTTTAACTGCACTATGGAAATCTGATATTCAGAGAAATAAGAAAACTTCAAGAACCAGGTAAAATAATGGAAAGCACGCGGACTTAGCAGCCAGGCCTAGCTGAACCAGAATCACAATGGCTCTTCTTACAAGCTTTATGACACAGGAGAAGTTATTTAACCCCTGAGAGCCTCTGCTTCCTCATCTTGAAGAAAATAATATCAAGGGACACCTGGCTGGTTCACTCAGAAGAGTGTTTAAGACTCTTCATCTTGAGGTTGTGAGTTATTAATAAAGTTATTAAGGGGCACCTATGGGCTAAGCCTCTGCCTTCAGCTCAGGTCATGATCTCAGGGTCCTGGGATCGAGTCCTGTATCGGGCTCTCTGCTCAGCAGGGAGCCTGCTTCCCCCTCTCTCTCGATCTGCCTGTCTCTCTGCCTGCTTGTGATTTCTGTCTGCCAAATAAATAAATAAAATTTAAAAAAAAAAAAAGACTGATCATTTTTCCTTCTAATCAACCTAGAAAATTTACATTAAAATGTCAAGATCAGCAGATAATCCTATTTATTCCTATAGAAAGAGCATAAATTACTCATGAATTCCAACCAAGTGCATTTGGTGGGAAAGTTTAAAAAAAAAAAAAAAAAGAGAGAGAGAGAGACAGAGGGTATGGGTATGAAATAACAGAGTTTCTGATTTCACAAGTCCAGAGCAGCATTCCTAGTTTATCCCTAAGTATTCTCTTATCTTTCATTCTTGGCACAAGAACAAAGGGAGAAAGTAGAAAATGATATCAGTGTTACTATTCATAAGCAGAGAAATTGAATTAAAACCACCCCAAATCTTGAGACCTATTGGACAGACCTGAATCACATGTAGATATCAATCTTCTCTTTTAATTCCTGGAACCAAATTTTAATAGAACTGCAGGGGTAGCAGGACAGGAGACCATTAAGTTGATAATGGACACAGAGTGTCCTCTACCTTGTGATGTCATGTAGCAGCATCCAATGTGTCCATCACAGATGCAGGTGTCATTAAAATTAGAAAACACACAATCCTCTGTTAGCATCTCCAAAACTTAAAAATCCATGATTACTTAGAGTGAACAGCCTATCTTTATGACATTCCAGCTTATGAGGGCACAAAGAGACACACAGGCTAAGATCTGTGTTTGGCTCATGGGAGGCACAAAAAGGAAGAAAAACAACTTGGCAGAAGTATCTAAAACTAACAGTAGTGTGGCTATTAACAAACACCCCCAAAATAGAACTTAGGTCCAAAGAAATGCAAATTTATTTAAAGCATAAGCCACAAAATAAAAAAGTTGGCATGTCAACACTATAGACTGAAATTTAATCAAACTGAAAAGAACAGTTGATCTGTCTTCAAGAGAAAGGGAGGGGGTAGTGTGTAATATCTTTAATATATGGATGGCTGGGTAGAGTAAATGACTGTCGCACAGAAGGTTTATCTGTAAACACTGCAGTGAGTCTGGGGTTTTTAAGCACAATAAATGGCTGGTTTCAATCAGCTGCTGCTAGCAGGAAATCCATGGCCCATAGGAGCAATTACCCATCTCTTGACTGAAGCACAGGGCAATTACAAGCTACCAAAGTACACTCACAGTACTGGAGCACTTGACTGTTCGGTGCTAATGGAACTGGGACAAGAAACAGTGGTGTGTGGCTACATGTCTCAGCTTTCAGCCCCTCGCCAACCCTTTCATACTTCTCTTATCTCACAACACGGCAGCTGAGACGGAGACTGTGGTCTGCAAAAGCAGTATCATCTATACCCAAAACACAGACATCAGGGTTTGCTCTGCCCTGTATCCCCTATAAGCCCCTCAATTTATTACACTCATCCTGACTTTCAAAGTGCATCACACCTTCGTCTGTGGTTTTGTAGATGACGCCTTACCTGAGTCTCCTAGTCAGCATTTGGTGTTCATTACCGACTAGATCAGTTAGTCAAATTAGGACTTCTCATCTCAAGGAAGTGAAGAGGAACCTGTCAGGGAAATAAATGGAAAAATAATTACTCTTTTATTTCGCCGTGTAAAATACGTCAACTAGGTATCCTTTAGAGAAGTAACCTCTGTAAGATTAGAGAAAGAAAAATAAAAAGATAGTAAGTGGTCTATCAAGATACCTTTCAGTCTCATTAAATTTATTTCTAACAGGTAACATTTACTGAAGACCTAATGCGCCAAGCATTGTATCATGTGCTTTAAGTGCATTGTCACATTTAAGCCTCAAAGTAACCCAAGGTGAATACTATGATCACCCTCTCTTACAGAATGGAGACTCAGTTTGAGTAATTTCCTCAAGACATCCTAGTTAAACACAATGTGGATTCAGGACCTGAACCTGGGCTGTAGCGGTCCAAATCTATCTCTTAAATAGCCTATCATCCCACCCTTGATGCTGGGTGACTCTGGGAGAGAAGGCGAATAATTGTCAAAGCCACCCTATTATGCTCCCCAGATAGACATTAACAATGGATCCCAACATCCTTTCTCACTGAGGTGCAGACAAGACATCTCAAGACAATCTCTCTCATCACAATATTTCAGAATGCCAACTCAGTTTGATGCCAACTCCATTTCAGAGTTTCCCAGCATAGCAGCCTTGTTACAGTGCTTGAACCATCAGTAGACATTCAATAAATTCAATAAATGTTAGATTTTAAGAGATCATAGATTTTAAGAGATCATTTTAAGAGATCATTGCGTAAAAGGAATATAGATACTTCCTTTAGCCCCAAACAGAGCAGTATTTAACTTCAGGCTCCACCATTTACTAATTACATGATGTAAGCAACCTACCTAACACTGAATCTTACTTTCCTCAGAGTAAAATAAGGTCATACCAGCCCCCTTGCCAAGCTGAAGAAGGATAAAATGATCTCTGGAGTTGGGAAGTACTAATCCTCCAGGAATACCAGGCCTCTTAATAATCATCATAAGTGGGGCACCTGGGTGGCTCAGTGGGTTAAAGCCTCTGCCTTCAGCTCAGGTCATGAGTCCAGTGGTCCTGCGATCGAGCCCCCCATCAAACTCTCTGCTCAGTGGGGAGCTGCTTTCTCCTCTCTCTCTCTCTCTGCCTGCCTCTCTGCCTATTTGTGATCTCTGTCAAATAAAAAAAATTGAAAAATAATCATCATTACTTTTGCATAAAACTGCTGGAATCCCCAAAGACTGAAATACATAGGCCCAGTCTCCTCAGAAGGAAAAGTGGAATTACAAGTGGTAATCCTGAAAATGGGACTCAGGATGAAACAGACCCTATATCCCAGAAAGGACAGATAACATGAAATAACAAATTAAGAGAAGTAAAAAAGACAGATGAGGTCCTGAATTAATACAGAAAATCAAAAAAGACCATACGATGGGAATAGGTGATGGGTTGCGATACCTATATTTTAACAGGACAAGAAACCCAGAGGAAGAAACCCAAGGAAAATTATCAGTTTCTTGCTTCATGTCTTGAACCCAGCTAGCAAAACTGAATCTTTGTCCTCGCCCATTGGGAAACTCCTAAGGAAACATAATAATATATAGCATAAATAATAATAAATAAATGACAGCATAAACTGTGGCTTTAATTTTAAGATATCTCATCTTCCCCAGAATGTTGGTGACTGTGTCTTACTGGGAAATGGGATGTAGGCCCACCACATACTATAAGGAGCATCAAACACAATGCTTGACTCATATCAAGTGCTCAATGCAATGTAATGTAATTCTCATCCTTGTTTTCCCTAAGAAAGAAGAAAACTCGGACTTCAGTTTGCTTCTCCAAATGTAGGTTCTTGTCTACATAGAAATGCACTGCTTCCACCCTGGTGCTCAATAGCGAAGTAGCCTCAAGGCAGGTGGAAAGAACAGTGCACCCGATAGTTTCCGAGGAGTACCTAGTACTGCAACAGAGGCTTGGTGTTCCCCTTCTCCCTCTTTTTTATTCATGTATTTTCTATTTTCTCAAACAATTAGAAAAGCAGAAAAGAAGCTCTATTAGACAAATCTTCATTCATCCAACAGGTCAAATCTGTACAGAAGGTGGCAGCACAGAGTTGCTTAATCTCATAAACTCTGCCAAGTGCAAGGCATAGTCCTCTTTCTGGGTTTTAGCGAATGCAGAGATCCAAAGAAGCCAAAAACATCTATACAACTGAGTCATAACAGAACTGGCGGACTACGCTTACCCTCACAGAACTGGTTTATGGGGAGAAATGACAGGTATATATGGGAAAAAAACACTATAATGTAAGGAGCCTAAAAATATTAGGTTTACTGTGATGGTCAATACCTGTTTCTCTTTCATGTCCTCTTTTCCCTCTACTATCTTTCCTTTTCTCTAGTTTGTGATTCAAAACTTAAATGTGGGGGCGCCTGGGTGTCTCAGTGGGTTAAAGCCTCTGCCTTCGGCTCAGGTCATGATCCCAGAGTCCTGGGATCGAGCCCCGCATCGGGCTCTCTGCTCAGCAGGGAGCCTGCTTCCTCCTCCCTCTCTCTCTGCCTGCCTTTCTGCCTACTTGTGATCTCTATCTGTCAAATAAAATAAATAAAATCTTTAAAAAAAAAAAAAACTTAAATGTGGGTGTTAGAAGGACATACCATCCTACTTTGCAGATATGAATTTTTACAAATGCCTACACTCCCCATCCTACCATTGACGGTCCTCCTTTGCTGAGATCACCTATTTCTACTCCCTATTAAGTTTATTTCATAAATCAGAAATGTTTCCTGCCAGAGAATCCAAAGACAGATTTTACAGAAATTTGAAGACATTCTTACTCCAACAAGATCTGGGATCTTTAAGACACAAAACTGCCAGAAAGGTATTCAACTATGGTATGACTTCACTTGAGTTATTGAAAACAAAACAAATAGAAATGTGCTCTGGTGGATTTAAAAAGGTCAAATACCTATGATGACACTAGATATTTAACAGTGTAACAGTTAACCTTATTTTTATGAGGTTAGTTTTTTTCCCTTGGTTCACAGAGGCTCTCTTTATCATACCCTCACAAGGCAATGTGTTATGACATTCACTCTGGTCTCCTTTGCCTCCTGGCTTCCTACCCCTTCCCATTTTCTTCCAAAAAAGTAGCCACAAAATGAAGGGAAAATATCCAGCTTAAAGGGCAAAGATTTCTAGTAGAGGAAAAGGAGCGGGAAATGAATTATTTCAGACCAAAAGCAATTATATTTTGAAGGCAGAAGCAGACATCTTCTGGCACAACTGTCAAGATGTTACAAAAAGATTAAAAGAGAGGTTTTTTTTGTCATTTAAAATCTGTTTCTGGTTCGCAAAAAAAAGGGGGTCTGCTGTTCAGTTTGTGATTTTTAATAAGATTTCTCAATAGCCTCCCTGCTTTTAAAAAAAAAAAAAGCATAAGGAGAAAGAAGCAAAAAATTGAAGGCAATGTAACAAATACAGCCATGACTTTGATGCAGTATCATTCATTTTCACCATTTTGGTGGATTTAGACAAGATTTTTGTGGGAGGTTATATCATATACAACAACCTGTCAACAAAATATACTTCTTGCAAAGACTTTACAGAATTTAGGCTTCTATTGGGGTTAAAGTAGAAACATCAGATTAATTGCTTTCAAAACTCAGGGAGCTACTGCTCAAGGAGGCAAAGGACGGTATTTTCCACTGCTAACGGAGTGCAAATCTTTCCCTAAGCTTCAAATGTCTGCTCCTATCTTGTCCCTATTCTTCAGGGTATGGGCTCGCTCAATTCTCCATTAAGTTGTGCTTATCAAGTTCCTGCTTGAGCGACACAAGAGATTATGTTGAAGCCCTAACTAAAGTTATTCAGACAAAGGGGTCATGATTTCTAATATATCCTCTACCTTGTTCCCCACCTTTATGACATGGAAGCTGTGTTGGAACTTGTTCACAATCCAAATTCTCACTACTGCAGCTGAGCAATCACCAGTTTTCTTCATCTCTCACATTCCCTCCATCTGCAATTCATTCTTCATATCTTTCCATTGTTGGAGTTCAACATACTCATTTCATAGTCTTCTCTTCTGGACTTCATCTCTTCCTCCCTCCTGTACGACCATTTCTGTTGGTGAGCATGGTGGCTCATAGCTTTGGCCTTCACACACTCATAAAGTAAGGGGTACTGCAGATGGAAGACAGATTCATGGCTTCATTTTCTCTCATTCTGCCTTAGTTTGCAAGGATTCCTTTCTTGCTCAACACATATATAGGATAGGGCTAGAAGCTGTGGGAAGCCACATCAAGTACTTGAGGTGATCCAACCCCTCAAATATTCTGCAATATTTTGGGAAAAAAAAAAGACAAAATAAAACTGTTACTTGGAAAACAGAGGACAGTGTGTGATGCTAATCAATGAAGGTTAAATCACCTGCCAAATGGTATGATACATGTAATGAAATCTATAGGCTTTCAGGAATCAGGGGGAGGGAAAGGAGTGCCTCTACTCAGTCTAGTCCTTGCATTCATTTCTCATCATATGAACTTATTCGGATGTCAACCTGCTATGACAAATATAACTTTGAAAAGGAATAACTTCCTAACTCTCTTCCTCTGATTTACAACACTGGTGACCTTCTTCTATTTCCCCTTAAAACTTTCTTTTGAGCACTACTGTTGTATTTCATACAGAATCCATTTTAAATATATATCTCAGCTTCCCCTAAAATATTTGCAGACTCGAGAGTGCCTTAACTTCCTACTTTTCACTTTTAAAAAAATGTGGAAGTTAAACCTTCCAAGTTAGGTCAGCAAATTAAAATAAAAATTTTTTTTAAAGATTTTATTTATTTGACAGAGAGATCACAGTAGGCAGAGAGGCAGGCAGAGAGAGGGGAAGGGAAGCAGGCCCCCTGCTGAGCAGAGAGCCCGATGCGGGACTCGATTCCAGGACCCTGAGATCACGACCTGAGCTGAAGGCAGCGGCTTAACCCACTGAGCCACCCAGGCGCCCAAATTAAAATTTTTAACATGAAATTTTATCAGTATACTTTTTTTATTTTAATCCTTCCCAAATGGAAAAGCTAAAATCTGAAAGAGGTTATTTTTGGTTTTGGGTTTTGTTTTTTTTTTAAGATTTTATTTGTTTATTTGACAGAGAGAGAGTACAAGTAGGCAGAGTTGCAGGCAGAGGGAGAAGGAGAAACAGGCTCCACACTGAGCAGGGAGCCTGACGTGGGGCTCGATCCTAGGATCCTGGGATCATGACCTAAGCCGAAGGCAGACGATCAACTGACTAAACCACCAGGCATCCCTGAAAGAGGCTATTTTTGAAGTGATGAAATACAGTGATGCTTCCAGGAATTTAGGATTCAAAAAATACTTACTTCCTCATTTAACTCAATTTATGCCTTTGTCCAGTCACCTTTACCAGATATTGATAGGGGAGGGGAGAGAAAATGAAACTTAAATGGGCATTTACTAATTGCTAGAATGTGTCTATTAAAAAGAAACTTTGTAGGGAAAGAGTTTGAAAGCACTGAGTAATTTCCCTATAATTTTAAAATATTTTACATTTTCTGATATCAGATTACAAAATACAATAAAACAAAGAAAAGGAAAAGGAAGACTAAGATGAGGAAGGGGAGCAACTTAAAAAGGAAAGGAAGCACACAGTTGCTGGGCCCCAACGATGGGCCAGATACTCATCTAGGTCCTTGCTATACATTGTCTTATGTAATCCTCATAATAATACTCACGCACAGAGTTGTTACAATCTATGTTGTGCAGATGAAACACTTGGGGATGAGGGAGGTTAAGTAACTTGGTCAAGACCACACAGCTAAAAGCATTGTTTAGATCTCACCTTAGATCTAAGACAGATTCTTGCTTGCTCTCCACTGCACTGCCCCTGCAGATGACCAGTCATTCTTCTGGGGGTTTTTCCAGAGTAGTCACACCCAACATATTTTGCAGACAATCTTCTAATGGAGAATTTGTAGGCTCAGCTACCCGGGAATGCAATGAACAGAGGGAAATGTATTTGACTTTCCCACCACGTCTCATTGCTTCTGTGGTCTCATTGCACATCCACAGACAAAAGCCTAACTACCTGGAACAACCAGGAAAGGGAAAGCCTAACCCTATAAGGTGGATAGAGACCAGGAGGAAAAGCATAGGCTCATCAATCAATCTCCAATTCGGCACAAACCTATCAGATCCAGTAACCATGTGACAGACAGCATTCCCAGCAGAAGCCTGACCACAAAAACCAAACGGTCATAATTTCCCAGGGCAAACATACCTGCTCAGTTTATCTAATTGAAAGGAAAGGTTGACAAAGGTACTAGCGAGAGAAAAAATGTGCTCAGAGTACTTTGTATTTGTCACTGTGCAGTTGGCATCGGGGTGACCTGCTATATTGAAATGGGACTGGATGGGGGGGTGCGGGGAGCTGCTGAAAAGAGAGGAGAATGCGGGGGATGAAAATGAGACAGACAACTCAGAATTTTTTCCTTTTGAATTTCAACCTGTTGGATAAAAACAATAGCAAATGAGGCACTGAATATGCATGAGGAAGGGAAGGTATTTTAAGTTTTTCAGGAGACAGCTCGCTGAACGGAATTGCTAATTATGTCTCACATTGCTCTGTCCAATTCAGTTAGCTTGATTATGGCTGAGTTGTCAACTCCCCTGCACTTGAGGTTCCACAGTTGCAGCCCATTCTGAGGCTTAATACAAAATTAGAAGTATCTTTTTCCCAAAAAAAAAATGTTTTCCCTCACTGAAGAGCTAGCTTTACCCATTGTGACAACATAACCTTTCTCAACAAAAATAAAATTAAAACCACTGAGGGTTCAGATTCAAGGGTTTTTGGAGTTGGTGGAACATCGGGAATGCAATCGCAGCTGTGACAATTGCAAATTAAGATTGAACAATGAGCCAAATTAAAAGGGTGAGAAAGAGCAGAACACCATATGGAGTATCTCGTTGCTACCCCCACAGGATATCTTTGATTTCTTAGGATAGGGAGGATTTGCCAACTGAGGAACGGACTAAATAGAGCCCTGGAATCTCGCTTTTTCTTCTCCCTAGCCTACAGAGGCTACCTAAGTCAAGGGAGTTGAATTTCTGATTTCCTTGACTTCGTTTTTTCACCTCTAAAATGGGACAGACCTCATTTGACAATGGTGCTCGTTCAAGAGAGGGATGATGGGGATGTGGGGGATGGACAGGAAGATGGCTATCTAGGAAGTCAGGGCCTTGAGAGAATTCACCCTAAAAATAGAAAGAATGGGGCATGATAGACTTAATCAAATAAAATGCCATTAGATTAATTCAGTAATGTGTCCTGGTCCAATCCATTTATTCCCAGCCAACCCCATGCTGGATTCATGTCCAAATAGAGGAAGAACAACAGGAGATGGAGAAAGGTGGACCCAAGAGTCCTGCTTGGGGCTCCTCTAAAACAGTAGCCCAGAGGGGAAAGGAGCAGTGTTCCCACCTCACCCTAGATAGCCACACTGCTTTGGGGACACAAGGGTCCAATGCAGTAAGAGAAGGATGCAATGGCAACTGGGCCATGCTGAAATGCACACATGGAGGGACAGGCAACACTGAAGCAGCTGGCAGAGAAGGTCAGTTTCGGTAGAAGGGTCTTTTCTGAAAATGTTTGTGACACATCCCCCAAGAAATACAGGAAATGGTCCGGGGAAGTGGGTGAACTATTTTGTAAAGGGGTTGAGTTTTATGCTACGCAGTTGTGAAGTTGCTAACGCAATGAAGAAGCCCAGGGTATCTTGCTAAGGAGCCATGCAAAGGAGAACCAAGGACCCCAGCCAATTGCTGGGCATGTCAAAGAGGTAGTGGGAACCATCCAGTTGACCAGAAGAAGCAGAGATCAGCCAGTCCAGCTGAGCCCAATCCAAATGGCAAAAGCAGGAATAAAAGAGCGGGTGTTGTGGAAGCCATTATGTCATAGAGCATTAGATGGCTGATACCATCTGTGTATACCATATAGTTCCTTCTAGTATCCTCCATTTTCAAGAAAGAAACAATTTCTTTATTTCTTCCTCTGTGTCATTTGCCCACAAAAGCTGTCTTAGTTCCCAAGTAATGTCTGCTGCTGACCTTAATCAGAGGCATTAGAGAAGTAACAATTATCCTACTTGCTAAAATTAAGGTTTTAGCTACAGTACATTGTTTTGCAGGAGCAGAAAAATCTTTCACTAACAACAGCTTTGCTGCCCACATCTGCACGCCCTGAACAGTATCAGAACTGGGTGAAGTACATGCACTTCAGCCTCAGCAACACAGTGAGCTCCCAGTGGATTGGGAGTTCATGAAATCAGTGCAGTACCACTGGCTTGGTTATTTGCCCTACAGAGTTGCTTTCATAACTGTTCCCTTGGTCCTCCAAACACCACCATTAGGAAGAGAGAAGATAAAAATCACATCTATAAATAAAGCAGCCAAGCTCCAGAGAGAAGGGAAGGCCAGTCAGCTGCAAAAAGGCATGGCGAACAAAAACATATAATATTATTGATCGGGACTACTTTCCAGTGTGGCAGATATCTCCATTATTCACTGGCTTCGAGAACATAACAAGATTTCCTGACGAACACGTAGGATTACTTTATATTAAACCTAATCGAGTAGAGAAGTTAGGGGGGGAGGTAACTTTTTTTTTTTTTTAAATGTTTGAAAGTTTCCTTTTTTCTTTCTCATCCCCTATCCTCCTTCCTCCTATACTCAAGTGTCTTTTGGTGGGGCAAAGACTTTCTGAAGCAGAATTTCCTTTCTGATTAAATCTGCTCTGTTCTCTCACGGCTCCATTGCTTCAGTTCTGATAAGCCTCAGGTCAGTTCTATCTAAGTTTACAATCCAATTTGAACTTTCAGTGATCATGGAAATATAGATATTTCTTATTTTCAGTCATATCAGATCAAGCTGTTATCCTTAAGCAGCCAAGGTGGAGGAATTAAAATCACATCATGAAATGCAGGAACTATTTATTCACTTGGACTCTTTCTCATCGATGTTAGAGAGACAAGTACATCAAAAAGTTGTTTATAATCAAGGAAAATTACCCCCGAAGTACATCGTGGTGCACATGATTTTTTATGTGCTCCTGATGTCTGTCTTTAAGAAAAAATTGGGTTTATTTCAAAAGATTTGCCTGCTTGCTGTGATGATCTATGCCAGTTGGAAACCTCAGCTCTAAGTTGATGGTGCTTAAATAAGAAGTGTTTTCATGGCTCTAAGTCAAAAGGTTCAACCTTTTTTTTTTTTTTTAGCCTCAACAATGCAACACATACAAGGAAGCTAAACTAAATTCCACTTTTCTCATTACGTATTAATATTGGGCTCTATCTGTATGTGACCAGAGTCAGACTAAAGGAAAAAGTCAAGAGTAAGCTAAATCCAAGTCTGAGAAGATGAAAGGGCAAAAAATGTAGGGATAACACACTAACCAACAGAAAGGAAAAAAAACAAAAAACAGAGGAGCCAGAAATCTCATGGTACTTTAATCATGTTTAAACCTGACTATTTGACTCTGAAGAGAGGATGGGAATGGCAGTGGAGACTCAAGGCTAGTCTATTCCTACAGGTACCACTGAAAATGAGCACTTATTATGAGGAACCACCCATCAGAAAAGACAGGCTTCTTCCCCCTGCTCTAAGCCCCGGGGCCTTGCCTGGGCTCATTTCTCTGAAGAGTCAGGATGGCTACCTTTCCGTTCCCCTCTTTCACATGACCTCCTACATCTCTTTCCCAGATGTTTGCACTAAACCCAGCCAAAGGCGGTTTAACCGCAACTGTTCAGGAGACTGATATCTACAAGATACCTAGAAATAAGCATCCTTCCAGTGAATAATAATACTAGTAAAAGCTGAGTTTTAACTTTTTTTCTTTTTTCTTTTTCTTTTTTTTTTTTTTTTTTTTTTTTTTGTGAGCACTTGCTATCAATGGTACAAAAATTTCTATCATTGAATTCTTATCACAGCCCAATGAGGAAACTACTAGACGTTGGTTATTTTTGTGTTTTAACACACCCTACATAACCCCTTTCCTCTGGGGAACTACTTCTCCCATTCTCCAAACATATGATGACAGTGGGACTGACAGCCCTAGAACCCTACATGGCCACACGCATAATAGGGCAAGGAAACCTGGTCTAAACAACCAAAGCAACTCCTTCATCAGACCACATGGTGAGTTCAAGGTGAGATTATGACCAAAGTAGAACCAATTAAGACTATTTTATGGGGCACCTGGGTGGCACAGTTGGTTAAGCACTCGATTCTTGATTTCAGCACAGGTCATGATCTCAGGGTTGTGAGATGGAGCCCTGTGTTGGCCCTGTGCTGGGGTCCATGCTGGGCACAGAGCCTCCTTAAGCTTCTCTCTCTGCCTCTCCCCCTCTCCCCAGCTTGCATGTGCGCATCCTCTCACTCCCTCTCTCAAAAAAGATTATTTTATTACAATTTTTTAAAATCTGTGAATAGTTTAAATTTCAAGTTGGAGAACTTGATACATTTATTTAATGTTAATTAGGGGCTATGACACCTTCTTCTCTGCTGTGTAGACAAATCCTATTCGCAAAAAAAAAAAAGAAAAAGAAAAAAGAAGGCTGAGGCTAAAAGAAAAAGCAACTCAAAAGAGGATAACAAGATTGTATCTTAACTAACCACTCCTGGAGAGTATAGCTAGACAGAGACAGAGACACATAAACATACACATGCACATATACATACAGATTAGCTACTGTATTCCCTTTTATTGCTTCAAAAACCATAGTTTGGATTAGTGACATAACCAGAGCCTTAACTTATCAAGACAGGTACTACATTTATCCTCTTTTCAAAGATGGGAAAACTGAAACATAGAGAGATTATGTAACTTGCACAAGGTCACACCAGTACAAATGACAGGACCTGGATTCAAACCAAGCTCAGTAGGACTCTAGTCCGAGCTCTTCATCATTGCAGAGTATGATCTTTAAGGAGAGCCGTCATGCCAGGCATTTTCAGAGTGCAGGGAGGAACAAACTTGCTCTTAAAGAAATACTTTTGCAGGAAAAATAGATTGGAACATAAAGCACAGCAATATAAAACACACTGTGCTATTACCACATACAGCACTCTTCAGTAATAGTGCCCATTTACAGTACCTGATTTGAACTCCCCAACAACTCTGTGAAGTGGACAGAACAGAGACTTTTGTTATTCACTTTACAGATAAAGAGAATGTCTAAGAAAAAGCTCTCCCCAGATGACCTAACTATGTGATGAGTAATGAGATACAGCCAGGACTCTCTGCCTTCTAACTGCAGGTGACCGCAGGGCCTTTCTCCACCACACGATTTACTTACCCTGGCTTCATTTGACAGAAATGTTGTGGAGCTCGAAAAAAGGTACTTGGTATTTAGAGACCAAGGTTAGACTCTCCTTCTCAACACTGTACGACTTGGGAGATCTCCGATCAAAATTTCTAGCCAAAACTTTTAACAAGAAATTATTTTTCATCCAAAGTAATTCTTATACCCTGACAAATTTGAGTACTCAAATAAGACAGATAAGTGGTACTCACCACTATTTTCTTCCAATTATTTTATAATTTTAAAAATTGATTTGAATCCATCTGGAGAATACTTTCATATAAGATGTTAAATGAGACTAACTTTTTCCCTTCTGTATAATTGATCAATTCACCAGCTTCATTTATAGATTAATCCAGTCCTCTCCCTCCTTATACTCACATAGACACATATCTTGTTTTTTTCACAGCTATTATTTCTCAAATCTGAGTGTAGAGAAAGCTTTATAAGGATAAAAAACAAAAACAACAAAGGGAAAAGATGGAAAGTTTTGCATCTGTGCAAATAAACACACATCAATTGATAGATTAAAAAAAAGATTTATATCAACAGACAGACTATGTGATAGATGGCCAAGAATCTTAATTCACAGGATTGTTATAAATATAGAAAGATAGATATCCAAGTAGAAAAACAGACAGATTAGGAATAGTCCATTTCCAGGAAAAAGAAAAATTACAAATTAGAAAAGAAAAACATTAAAGGGGTGGCTAGGTGGCTCAGTCTGTTAAGCATCTACCTTCAGCTCAGGTCATGATCCCAGGGTCGGAGCCCTGCACAGGGTTCCCTGCTCAATGGAGAGCCTGTGTCTCCCTCTCGTTCTGCCCCTCCCCCCACCATGTTCATTCCCTCTCTCTTTCTCTCCTTCTCCCTCTCGTTCTCTCTATCTCAAATAAATAAAATCTTTATATTTAAAAAAAAAGAAATACAAATTATGAATAGTACAGAAAGCTGTATGGTTGCTTCCTGATACTACCCCATTCCCATGTGTACAATGTTGTGTTATCCAAGCCGATCCTGACTCGCAGCCAGCTCTAAGTTGTCCTTTTAACCAGAGAAAAAGTTAAGAGAAGCTATCAACTCCAGTGTAAGCCGTGTTTTCTCACTTGCATATCTTTAGTTACAAATGACTATTTACCTGTCAGTTGGGTTGAGAACACCCATAGGTTTTCCTTTGAAGTGAACCTCTTGGATTTAAAGAGATTTTTTTTTAAGCTGTTGAAGGTTTGCTTGATCTAAAGTCTCAGAGACGTTTGAAGTTGTGACTTAATGGAAGATTATTTTTATTCATAGTGATCAAGCAGTTAATGAGATAAAGTAGTGAGGAGACAAGCTTAATAGAATATGTGGTTGCACCGCATGTTAATCTTTATAAAGGCAGAATGAAAATAACAGGAAACCAGGAAGAAATTGGGACAGATGGCTGAACAGCTCAAAGATAGGAAAAACAACTCGTCCCTGCACCGGGTTTTCAAAAACAAACCCCTGTCATGTTGAGTTCAATAGAGAAAAAGGTGATGGAGAATAAGAAGATGGAAAGCCAGGACTAAAATTTTTCGGGTGGCTGTTCTCTTAAGACTTTCCCCTAACCCTTCTTCAATCCCTTCCCCAACTCTCCACCTAAGGGCAAAATGCATTGGGAGCAGCTACAACTTTTCAATATGGGAGGAACACAAACAGTAAAGAAAGTCACAATCTGCCTCAGTGGCCTACTATGCACCATTTTAACCTCCCTAAGCTATAACAAGATGAGGGGCATTGCCAGCCAGCACAGCAGCAGTGCACTAGAGAGGCCGCTAGGGAAGCAGATGGCAAAAGAGGAGAAGAGAATGTCATTTCCATTTACTCTCCATGTTAGTTTGGTACCATCATTTGTTGTCGTTTACTTGTTTTTCAGGCCAGCGGAGAAAAATTCTAACTACCTAATTATCCATTTAAGTCAGAAGACTGATAAAGCCTGATTAGCCATGGAGGAGAAAAGGAAATTTGTCATTAAAGGTATTCCTTTTGAGGCACTTGGGTAGCTCAGTTGGTTAAGCATCTACCTTTGACTCAGGTTGTGATCCCAGGACTCACATTCGGTTCCCTGCTTAGTGGGGAGCCTGCTTCTCCCTCTCCCTCTGCCTGCCACTCCCCCTGCTTGTGTTCTCTCTCTCTCTCTGTGTCAAATAAATAAATAAAATATATATATTTTTTAAAAATCCTATTCCTTTTAACCACTAACAATGGGGGTGGAACCAAGTGCAAATATTTTAGTACTTGAAGTGGTCAGCGGAATACGTTTTGGGAAACTGGCATAGCTACATTTCCCAGAGGGTACCTTCTGAAAGATAACCTGCATCTTACACTTTGATGATGCCTTCTTAAAGTGAATATTCTTGGGCCCACCCCAGCAACTGATTCACTGGGACCCAGGAATCTTCACTTTTCAAATATTTTAGACATACTTACATTCTATACCTTACATCCAATGTCTGAAGTCTTTGGGAATCTATATTTCTGCAAGATGTTATTACAATGGGATTTGGGAACTGGAGTTAATGTTAGACTGGGCTTTATTTCTAGAATTCATAGACCCCCTTGGGCAGAGGGGACATAACAGCAGGGAAAAACACTTGGGCTTCTGCTCCCTGTGCATTGGTTCCACCGACCCAGAAGCTTAGAGTTAGTGTCAGGACTGTGGTCTTTGTAAACCTCTAGAAGAGATAGACTCCTTCCCCTCCCTTTGTCAATGGTCGATTGGTCTTTTAGTCTGCCTTTTTAATGAGGAAAAACACTCTTTAGGAGAGATGGATATACGGGAGGTCTCAATTCTCACTCCACACCGCGGGTAAGCCTCCGACCTTGTCCTCTGCCCTCCTCTAGCCTAAAATATACTACTATGATTATTGTCCCTCAAGGCAGCTGTGCCTTTAGCACCCAATTACCTCTCTGAGTCACTTCTTCCCCTTCCAGTTTCTGGCCCTAGAAATTTTCCTTTCTTGATCACAAGCCCAGTTATGCATTTATAATGATGTTGGATATACTTTATCCAACATTTCTAGGAGTTGTGTAGTGGGAGAGTTTTTTGGGCTCTGTTGCCTTATGTATTGCTGGAAATAGAAGTTCTCGAAACTGCATTCTTAGCAAGCACCACAAATGACTCTTATCTACACACTAAAATTTGAGGATATTGTAATCTCGGCAAGTAATGAGACTTTATAGTTGTATAACAGTAGTTTATAAAATGTCTTCACATTTATTTATTTCATTTCATCCTTGCAACAGCCTTGCAAAATAAGCAGGACTGGTATTTTTACTCCCAGCTTCCTGATGATAAAGCCTAATCAGGCTAAGTTTCTTGCCCAAGGACATAAAAGTAGTTAAAGAGCAAAAATGAGGACTAGACCCCAGATATTCTAGTCAATCTATTATATCGTACTACAGTGTTCCCAAGGTGATAATTTAAAGTGATAATTATCTATCACATGACACAAACCACATCTTTTCACATCAACAGGAAGGAAGTAGGATCAAATATTCTTTGGAGAATATGTTTTCCTTTTCTGTGTATGTCAAACACTGAAGCTCTACTCTGTGGCAACAGACTTCTTTAAGAACAATTTCTCCAATTAAAAACATGGCACCTGAGACTAATATAACATGGGTCAATTTTACTCCAGTAATAAATTTTAAAAATAAGTTAAAAACAAGAACAACGGGGCACCTGGGTGGCTCAGTGAGTTAAGCCTCTTCCTTTGGCTCAGGTTATGGTCTCAGGGTCCTGGGATCAAGCCCCACATCGGGCTCTCTGCTCAGCAGGGAGCCTACTTCCCCCTTCCCCTCTGCCTGCCTCTCTGCCTACCTGTGATCTCTGTCTGTCAAATAAATAAATAAAATCTTAAAAAAAAATAAATGGAAATTACTTTTTTTTTAATATTTTATTTATTTATGTGACACAGAGAGATCACAGGTAAGCAGAGAGGCTGGCAGAGAGAGAGAGAAGGAAGCAGGCTCCCTGCTGAGCAGAGAGCCCGATGTGGGACTTGATCCCAGGACCCTGAGATCATGACCTGAGCCGAAGGCAGCGGCTTAACCCACTGAGCCACCCAGGCGCCCCTGGAAATTACTTTTTAAATGATCTCTATAGTAGATTGATATTATTTATAAGAACATCCACTATTTTTAATAATCATCCTTCAACTTTGTAAGAAACTTATCTTGTTGTATCAATGCATGACCCCTAGAAGGTTTCTTCTGCAGTGGGAGCCTCTTCTAACTTCTGCTGGCTCCTAAGGGGTTGAGGAGCCTGATTGAAATACTTTTCCAATTCTCCACTCTCCAGATCATGGGAATTAGTTGAATTTTAATATTAATTTTCTGGCCTTCAGAGAGAATCAGTGGGGGGCCCATGGTCCATGCAATGGTGGACCCACCATAAGACCTCAGTCACATCACTGTTTCTGGGTCTGCATTTGGTCATTCCTCTCACAATCACATTCATTCCACAAATATATGAGCACCTGCAGTGTGCCTGAAAATAAACTAGAAACTGTCTCATACCAGCATACTTTGTAATACTCTGTGGGGAAATTTTACTATGGAATTAACACTGCAATTCCAGATTGCTTCAAAGGGCCTTTTAAAAATCATACAACTAAATATTTCTTGGCTCTGTCCAGTGTTAACAGAGTCTTCCCTTTCTACTTGGAGTTATGCCCCTTTTCTCCTATCTTTAGGGTTTACAGAGAACGAGTGTCTTCCCTATAGAAGACATGCCAAGAATTTTTTCACAAGCACAAATTGCCATGAAAACTTAAAAGAATTTGTTTAAAGGGAAGTTAATTAATTTTATTTTAGAGTTGTTGTTCAAATGTCTTTGAAATTGCTGCCTTTTTCCCTTTAGGGCCAAGTTGATTTTCTTTAGTCCCTTCAGCCATGGTAATTTGCATGCATGTGAAAAAATTTTATCGGCATTAATATTCTAAGATTTTATTTATTTATTTGACAGAGATCACAAGTAGGCAGAGAGGCAAGGCAGGCAGAGAGAGAGAGAAGCAGGCTCCCCGCTGAGCAGAGAGCTCGATGCGGGACTCGATCCCAGGACCCTGAGATCACCTGAGATCACCTGAGCCGAAGGCAGCAGCTTAACCCACTGAGCCACCCAAGTGCCCCGGCATTAATATTCTAGAACATGACTAGTCTGTATAGTCAGGAAGACAATTGGGTTGACCAGGAAGCCCAAGTATCTATCAGTGAGAGGGTAGGAGAACACACAACTGTGCATCTATTCAATAGAAAATTCAACTACTGTCCAAAAAAAAATGAGGTGAACTTATGTTGACTATAGCAAATGGAAGGCTCAAGTTATATCATTAAACGGAAAAAGTTAAATTAGAAAACAAGCCATAAGTTTTGATCCCATTCAAATAAATGCTTAGAAGGAGGTTAATTCTGAGAAAGGAAGAGGGAAATCAAGAATTCAGGCATTTTTTTTTTAATTTTATTTATTTGACAGCAAGAGATAGAGAGAGAATCAGAGAGCACATGCCTGCAAGGGGGAGGGTACAGAGAGAGAGGGAGAGAAGCTCAAGCAGACTCCTCCTACTGAGCACAGCCTGATGTGGTGCTCAATTTCACAACTCAGGAATATTTTTCCAATTATATCTAAGCTACCAAATACTCCCTAAGTGATTATCATTGTGATTGCCCTCTAAAATTACCAGATAAGGAGACAATGCCACAATTTTCCTTGTAAAAATGTTTGAGTTGTCTTTTTCCATGTACAGAAATCAAAGAGTAATTTTAGTAATTGTTAAACTGTATTGAGCTCTTACATGATCCAATCACAGTGCTAGCTATAAAAGTGTTAGCCAAAAAGAGAAGGAAGAAGAGCACTAAAATGCAAAATCTGTAGGTCACAACCCTTCCAGAACTTCTATATAGACAGGAAGGCAGCAAGCAATTGAAAGAGCATTGGACTTGAGCTCTATTTGCATAGAATGTATAAATCAAGAAAATGCCAGTGGACCATATTTTTAAATTGGTGAGAGGGTGAAAAACTAATTGAACTGAGATAGACCAATCCCCTTGATACTTCTGATGTCCTGAGGTAAGAAAATCCCCAATGGAAAAGAAACTACCTCTGGCTCCAGCTCTGAAAGAGAAAACTGGAATTTGTCTGGTGGAAAAATTCTAGAAACGGAACAAGGTTTTAAAAATTCTATGGAAGCATTTTCAGTGGTACAAGAGTTTCAATGTCTTTGGATACAGCAACAAGATGAATGTTTCCTTTTAAAAGTATATATATATATTTATCATTATCTACAGAAGACGAAGAGTTTAATTATCTTCTACCACATTACTTCTCAACCTATCTGTGGTAAAGGACAAGTTTTGTTTTGTTTCTTTATTAACATCCATTTCATTGGAGGTTGGTGACAATAAGTAGCTTGAACTACATGTAATTCATCACATGGGTGTAACAATCACCCAACTGGACCAGACCCTGATTAACAAAAAGAATCCACTGATCATCTGATTTGATGTCATAGCAGTGACAAATTGCTGTAAAAATTTCTAAATACTAATTCCCAATTTCTATTCTTTTCTTGACTGAGACCAGTAACAAACAGTGCTAGTCTACATACAATTTAAGTAGCAGTGGTAAAAAACATATGGATCCTATCTCAATCCATAGCACAAAATATCTTTAAATCAGGCCCTGATCAGAAAAGAGACATATTTAAACAAAAGACATAAGCAATTTAAGCACAAACAATAAAACACATACAGATGAAGCAAAAATGTCCTATTGTTCCTCTTTTACACTTTTTGCTCAGTTTAATTGACAAGAATCTTGACACAGCAAAGCAATCTATTTCCAAATACTGCCACCCTTTGCAACTACTTATCTTCGTGAATTATAATTTTCTCAATATTGTGCTATCAAAATAAGATAAATTGGATACTGAGACTGAAAAAATACTAGCCAACTCTCCTACAGAGACGCTCTTTGGAAAAATTTTAATTCCACTATAAAACACGTGACCCCGATAGAGATTCACAATATACAATGGACCTGAAACATCTTGCAGAAGTAAGTTGAATTAACCTTTCAAGGGTTCATGGTTTATTTAAACCACAAAATCCATTCTTTACATTATATCAAGGAATATGCTGATTTACATATTTTGAAAAATGCTGGAGAAGACCACCTGTAAAGTACCTTGTCATTTCTAAAGCCTCAAACTTCCTGAATCTCTATATTGCTAAGTAAGATGCCTTAACATTTCATTATCTATCCCTTCCCTCCTGAACACGCACACTTTTTTTTAGAGAGCGAGGGATCGAGAGAGCAAGTGAGAGAGAGAGCATGAGCAGGGTCAGAGAAAATGGGGCAGAGGGAGAGGGAGAAGCAGACTCCCCGCTGAGCAGGGAACCCAATGCAGGGCTCAATCCCAGGACCCTGGGATCATGACCTGAACAGAAGGCAGATGCTTAACCAACTGAGCCACCCAGGCATCCTTACACACTTTTTAAATGCAAACAAAATATTTATTTTAGGCTTGGAAATGAAAGACATCTAAAGCCTTCCCTTTCCACTATTGACTCTCAGAGCTTTATTTGGAGCATAATTTATCAGTTCCAAGACAACTAGCCATTGTGCTCACAAGTAAAAAAAAAACATAAAGCCTATTTTAAGATATGGATGCTGGAGGGGTGCCTGGGTGGCTCAGTGGGTTAAGCCTCTCTGCCTTTGGCTCAGGTCATGATCTCAGGGTCCTGGGATGGAGCCCCACATGGGGCTCTCTGCTCAGCAGGGAGCCTGCTTCTCGCTCTCTCTCTGCCTACTTGTGATCTCTTTCTCTGTCCAAAAAATAAACTCTTTAAAAAAAAAAAACAAAAGATATAGATGCTGGAGAGTTTGACTAGAATCACACATTAGCTGAGGGACTCAGTCTTTTATAGCCAGTGACCCAGTGAGCAGAATTTGAGTCTATACTTCAGCCAAATCGTAGTGCATTATGGGCTCATATGATCACGAGAGGATACTGAAAGCAAAACTGTTAAATTTATCATTGCCAAGGTTCTATGGAATGATGGTGAACTCACTCCCTCATGCCCAAAGACCTATATAACAACACTAAAGCTCAAAGCAAATTGGGTGAAGCTCATGAAAATCATCTGATCCTGTCAAACAGGGTTTCTCAACTTGAGAGCCCAGACTATTTCATGGGAAGTCCCTTGTCAAAAATCCAGTTTCCTTTGGATTGTAGTGATAATAAGGCAACTGTATAAATGACTAAAAAAATCGTTGAAATGTACACTTTCACTGAATTAACTAAATGGTCTGTAAATTATATTTTAATGAATAGGTTAAAAGTAAGAAAAAAAATTTTTAAGAATTTATTTATTTATTTGATAGACAAGAGATCACAAGTGGGCAGAGAGGCAGGCAGAGACAGAGAGAGGGGGAAGCAGGTTCCCCACCGAACAGCAAGCCCCATACGGGGCTTGACCCCAGGACTCTGGGATCATGACCTGAGCCGAAGGCAGAGGCTTTAACCCCCTGAGCCATCCAGGTGCCCCAAGAAAAAAATTTTTAAACTCAGCTCCTGAATTTCATCCTTAGAGATTCAGTGGTAATAGATGTGTGACAAAGTTTAGGCATTCACATTTTTTTGCAAAGAACCTAGTAATTATGAGAACCAATGTTTAGGCTACATGTTCTGAACTGTATCTTGGAGTTAAGCTAGCCATCAGAAAGCAGCATCTGCCTGGATTACATATAAAATTATTTGAGTTGCTGTTGTCAAGGAATGCCACCAGAAGAGAATGTTATTCATTTGCTTTAAGATGTTACAGTATCGGGACGCCTGGGTGGCTCATTTGGTTGGACGACTGCCTTAGGCTCAGGTCATGATCCTGGAGTCCCAGGATCGAGTCCCACATCGGGCTCCCGGCTCCACGGGGAGTCTGCTTCTCTCTCTGACCTTCTCCTCGTTCATGCTCTCTCTCACTGTCTCTCTCTCAAATAAATAAAATCTTTAAAAAAAAAAAAAGATGTTACAGTATCATTCAATACACCTCATAAGAAGGAAGAGGAATTATGTCATCTGATAATAGCTCTCAACTGATAGCAGTAAGACAGTTTAAAAACCCCTATGAAAATACATCTTAAATATGACTAAAAAGACATCGAAAATATAAATAGAATAATAGCATTTTAAAAATCAAATCACTATACACACACACACAGAAACAGTAAGCCAAGACTGGTTAAAAGGAAGATCCTCCAAAATTTTAAGGAATAACCCTAATCTCATACAAACTATTGCAGAGAATTGAGAAAGGCTGCAAACTTCCCAATTCACTTTATGAGCCTAGAACAACCATATCTCAAAGAGAGATAAAGAATGTGCGTGAAGGGGGAAAAAAAAAACCTGATAAAAAATACTGCTAATTCACCTGAGCTTTGTTGTAAAAATAACTTTTAAAAAAGAGTTCGCAAACTAAATCCAGTAACATCAGCTCCCTACTTCACACAATACAAAAATAGTAACTCAAAACAGATCGTAGAACTATATATAAAACTTAAAAATTATGAAGCTTCTAGAAGAAAATAAGAAAATCTCTACAACCACAAGGTGGACAGAAGTGTTTAGATAGATAGAACATATAAGACATCAGTCATAAAAGCACAAAAAAATGATAAACTGGACTTCAGAATTAGACAACTTTGCTTCCAAAGACATTTTTAAAAGTTAAAAGTAAGTCGCATACTAAGAGAGAATATTCCAAAAACATGTATCGTATAAAGGACTTGGTAGCCAGAATATACATAAACACCACAACTCAATTATAAGAAAAGAACACAATTTTTAAAAATATGCCAAAACTCTAAACACACACTTCATAAAGAAGATGTACAAATAGCTGAGAAGCATAAGAAAGATAGAAAACATCATTACTCATCAGGAAAATGCTAATTAAAACCATAATGAGCTATCACTGTACATAGATTAGAATGGCTAAAATTCCAAAAATAATCATACCAAGTAGAGGCAAGGGTGTGGAGCAACTGGAACTCTCTAAGATTTCTGGCAGGAACAGAAAACAGTACATCCACTTTAGAAAACAGCTTGGCAGTTTTGGGGGTTTTGTTGTTGTTGTTCTTGTTTGGTTTTTTTGTTTCTGTTTTTTTTTTTTTTTTTTTTTTTTTTTTTTTTTTTTTTTTTTTTAAAGATTTTATTTATTTATTTGACAGAGAGAGACCACAAGTAGGCAGAGAGGCAGGCAGAGAGAGAGAGAGAGAGGAGGAAGCAGGCTCCCTGCCGAGCAGAGAGCCCGATGTGGGACTCGATCCCAGGACCCCGAGATCATGACCTGAGCCGAAGGCAGCGGCTTAACCCACTGAGCCACCCAGGCGCCCCATTTGTTTCTGTTTTTAATTAAACATTCACCTATCCAGCCATGGACAGGAGAAGGGAGAAAGGCAAACACATCTCCTATGATCCAGTCATTCTATTCCTAGGTATTCACTCAAGAAAAATAAAAATATGAGTCCCTTCAAAGATTTGTACATCGATATTATTATTAATAATATTATTATTATTTTTAGTAGCCAAGTGCAACAACCCAAATGTCCACCAACAAGTAAGTAGAGAGACAAACCATAATATGACTATAAATGGAATACAACTCAGCCATAAGAAGGAGGGAAGGGGGGCTCCTGGGTGGCTCAGTGGGTTAAGCCGCTGCCTTCGGCTCGGGTCATGATCTCAGGGTCCTGGGATCAAGTCCCGCATCAGGCTCTCTGCTCAGCGGGGAGCCTGCTTCCTCCTCTCTCTCTCTGCCTGCCTCTCTGCCTACTTGTGATCTCTCTCTGTCAAATAAATAAATAAAATCTTTAAAAAAAAAAAAAAAGGAGGGAAGGGTGGTTTTAATTATAGAAACCTATCATTCATCTTAGAAATAAAGAAGAGGATTATGGTCATCAGTTAATGCAGAAAAATATCCTTCTAAAATTCAATATCCATTCAGACATTAAAAATAAAGCAAACAAGGAAAGAAAAAGATACTGTCTCAAGCTGATAAATAGGATCTTCAAACAAAAACCTATGGCAAAGAGAATACTTAATGCTGAGAAGTCAGAAATGTTTCCTTTCAAGTCAGAAACTAGCCAAGGCTGTCCAACCACTGTTCTATTTAACATTGAACTAGAGGACAGACAACTCAATAAGAAATAAAATGTACAACACTGGAAAGGGAAAAATAACTGTAAGTCACAGGCAATGACATTGTGAACCTAGAAAATAAAAAATACAGATTATTCTATGGAAAAATTATTAGAACAAATTAAAACAATCAGAAACTTGTCAGATCAATTTCTTTTAAAGTTGTGTCGCAATACATCACTAAACCATTAAAAAAAAATGTTTTTGATGGTAGGAGGGGCAGAGGGGGAGAGATCATCTTTTTTTTTTTTAAAGATTATTTATTTATTTGACAGACAGAGATCACAAGTAGGCAGAGAGGCAGGCAGAGAGAGAGAGAGAGGAAGGGAAGCAGGCTCCCTGCTGACGGCAGGGCTCAAGCCCTGGACCCTGGGATCATGACCTGAGGTGAAGGCAGAGGCTTTAACCCCCTGAGCCACCCAGGCGCCCCTTGGATAGAGAAAATCTTAAGCAGACCCCACACCCAGGGCAGAATCTGACATGGAGCTCAGTCTCCCAACCCTGAGATCAACCCTGAGCTGAAAACAAGAGTCAAATGCTTAACCGACTGACCCACGCAGGCGTCCCAGCAATTAAAAAAATTTTTAAAGGTAACTGCTGGTTTGCAAACTCAGGAGCTTCCCCAGTGAAATCTGAAATTGACCCCAGAACGCAGAGGGCAAGGAGACGCAGAAGGAAGAGGCAGGTGACTCCAGATTGGTGGGTGACAGTTTTAACAGGCAAGGGAACTTACTTATGAGGCTTGTCTTGGGCAGCTGCAAGATGATGGGTAGATCTCTGCACCTGCCTGCTAGAATCTTGAAAGTGTATCTAGAGGTCTTAACAAGGTTCAGTCATGTACACAGTCCAGACCATCTCAAAACCACATTGCTCTCTCAAAGCTACATCCTTGAAACGGCTCCTAGTGTTAGAATGGAAGGCAGAGTGCATATTCCAAGGACAGGGGAGAGGGGCCTAAGTCCACTAGCAGGGTCAACCGCTCATCATGTCCTCTCAGTGACTTCTTCCAACAGAAATATGTTCTTGCCTACTAGAAGAAGAAGGAAGAGAAGGAGGAGGGGAGAAGGAGCGGGAGAAGGAAGAGGAAGACAAGGAGAAAAAGAGGAAGAAAGAACAAGAGTGTAGTCAGGAGAGGTAGGTATGAAAAACCTTGTAAGATTTTCATGAATAAAATTCACACTTTTCCCTAAGCACAACATCTTAGGACTGTGAAGAGTTTTATGCAGGGGCAACAACAACCAGATCTGTGTTGTGGGAAATTCACTCTAGCTAGGTCAACAAGAGCAAGCAAGGCCACAGACTCCAAGTTTGTGAACTACAAATACACTCTTCAAACATCTTAAAGGTAGCTACTACCAGAACAAAAACCAATTCAAACCAACAAATTTAACAGATGAAATTTCCATGAACAAAAATCGAATTCTCCCTTTTGATGAGAAAATGAATTTATACAAATATGAAACCTGATAACAGCTTGTGAAATAAAGATTTGAAGGGTCTAGTGAATGATGAATTTATTAGGAGCATGTAGTGGGTAACAGCTATTTGAAAATCCATTAGGAAATCATAAATTAATAAATAAATAAATAAATAAATAAATAAAAGTCTTGTGGCCTGATTATATGCTCGATTATTTTGTCCTGTTTTGAACACCATAGCTGTGTTAAGAGGTGACATTTGATATTAACACCAGGACGGCTGAGAGTGGAGGGGCAGATGGCCATCAATTTTGATTCTCGTCCCATTGAGAGGCAAAATCTATGTCCCTTCTCCTTTCATCTGAGCAGGCTCTGAGACTTCTTTGATCATCAAATAGAACACAGCTGTCTCTCTAACAGTTTTTAGACCCAGACTTGAACGCACCCAGCAGCCTCTACTTCTTCCATCTCGGTGCACTGAGCTGCCGTGTAAAGTGTCTGCCTTGCCCTGTGGCTACCATTACTGTTAGGAAGCCCAAGCTAGCCCAAAAGAATGGCCTTCTGGAGAGAAGCCCAGCCACTCCCAAGCCCTTCCAGGCCCCAGCCATTCAGATCATCCCAGGCCAGAACCAGACGTATGAGTGATGAATCCATTTTGGACAGTCGGCCCAAACCAAGCCAACCCCACTTACAAAATGATTGCAGCCACTTGAGATATTTCAGCAAGGACCAACTGCCTGAGATATAATAAAACATAATCATCATTTTATATATTATTCTATCATATGTAAGTACTAATATAATAAAAAGTGGTTTCCCTCATTACGTTTGTTACACAGTAAAGACCTGAAATGTGAGGCTCCTGTCTCATCGGCCATTCCCCGCGACAGGAGGAATGACTAAAGGAGCAACAAAAATGTAGCCTGGAGAAGGAAATATTTCAGGAAAGTATAATAATCACCCAAACAAAGATTTGAAACCCTGGCGAGTGAGCTGGAGAACTGGCTTCATTCTCCAAAGGACAGAGCTAAGACCAAGACCAGCTATTACAGGGAAGGGGCACACAACAAGGTTGCTAGAAAGAAGAACGTCCCGATAATCAGTGTGGAATAAAACAGAATAAAAACAGAATCATTGTGATGTCAGAAACGATTTCTCTGGACAAGTTCCAAGGGGCACATGGGATGTCTGGTCAGGCAGGGTGTTAGAAAGGAGCCTAAAATAAAAGACTAGAAGTATGGCCGGGTTGCTGTGATCCTACTGTGTGTCTCAGAAAGATAGCAACTGACCTTGCAGGCTTGGGTCTGAACTAAAAGCAGCCAAGCTGTGCTCAATTTCTGTTCTGAAACTACTGACTCAGGAGGCGATCAAATTCAAGGCCTTGGGCACCTGGGTGGCTCAGTGGGTTAAGCCGCTGTCTTCCGCTCAGGTCATGATCTCAGGGTCCTAGAATCGAGTCCTGCATCGGGCTCTCTGCTCAGCAGGGAGCCTGTCTCCTCCTCTCTCTCTGCCTGCCTCTCTGCCTACTTGGGATCTCTCTCTGTCAAATAAATAATAAAATCTTAAAAAAAAATTTCAAGGCCTTGACTCCAATTTACACTATGTTTCGACAAAACGAATTTCTTGAGAATTATACATGTATTGCATTTGTGAGATGTTCGTGGCACAAATGCTGCTAGAAACCTCTTCCAGCATTTAAAAAAACAACTTTGCAGAAAGGCTTTGAGACTGGCAGAGATGATGTCTGTGACCACTGCTGCCTCCTACATTTGATAACTTCTTCCCTGCATTTGATGATCCAGAAACTCCGCCTGTCATTTTACAGTATTTTTTTAAGCCACTCTATAAGATAAAGTCTTATCATTGTTTCACAAATGAAGAAACTGAGGCAGAGAGCTTAAGTCAATTGCCCAAACACACAGATAATAAATCCTAAACTCTCACCCATTGGGGCAGGTGCTAGGTAGATTGAAGAATCCTTTCTTTTGTGTGTTTGTTTGTTTTTCATTGGATTTGTTTTAACTGAGAAGTTCTTTGGAAGCTCCAGCCACACCGGTTTCTTTGTTTCCAGGAATGCCCTTGCTTGATTTTTTTTTTTTTTTAAGATTTTTTACTTATTCATTTGACAGAGAGAGATCACAAGTAAGCAGAGAGGCAGGCAGAGAGAGAGGGGGAAGCAGGCTCCCCGCTGAGCAGAGAGCCCGAAGCGGGACTCAATCCCAGGACCCTGGGATCATGACCTGAGCCGAAGGCAGCGGCTTTAACCCACTGAGCCCCCCAGGCGCCCCCCTTGCTTGATTTTCAAATGGATGTCAATTTGTTGTGTCCCAGAAACCAGAAAAGAAAACCCATTGAGGATAAGGTAGCTCTCTTTATGCAGAGATGCCGTTATTTGGGGGCTCGTGGGTAGAATTTAAGAGAAAAATGCACACCACCTTCCCAGGTCTTTTTCCCCCAAAATATAGGTTAGTTCACAAATCAGACAAATACTATATAGCACAGTGCCACGTCAGTGAAAACTAGAAAATAAATTGTGTTAACCCAAGAAGAACAAAGAATGATTAGAGTTAATCACTACTGTTCCTCTCCATTAAAAAAATAAAAATAACAAGAGTGAAAACTTTACAAAGAACCTTCCCTAGAAATCAGATAAATAAAATACACTGTTGCTCCCTGATATGAGGAAGTGGAGATGCAACATGGGGGGATTCGGGGGTAGGAAAAGAAAAAATGAAAGAAGATGGGATTGGGAGGGAGACAAACCATAAAAGACTCAAACTCAAAAAACAGACTAAGGGTCGCTGCGGGGGAGGAGGGGGGGGAGAGGGGGGTGGGGATATGCACATTGGGGAGGGTATGTGCTATGGTGAGTGCTGTGAAACGTGTAAACCTGGCGATTCACAGACCTGTACCCTTGGGGATAAAAATACATTATATGTTTATTTTTAAAATTTAAAAATTAATTTTAAAAAATTACACTGTTGCTATTTTCAAGAGTCAGCCTAACAAATAAGGCAGCCTCTGCAAATCTGTTCATAAAATATAAAAGTTCATTCACTTGGGGCCCCAATGCAGGCTTATCATCAGCATAGTGATATTAAAAAGGACTAAGAGCAATAAATTGGAATGTTTCATGTATTTATTTACACACCGTCTCTGGATCTTTCTTGATTTGGGGGGGCACGGGAGTAGGGGAAAGGTTGGTGGATGGATAAATAGCTATTTGTGGGGGTATCTTCTGGAGGGGCTTGGACCAAATGACCCTTCAAGGTGGTTCGGTGTCTTTCGAGTCCACGAGCTGTGTTCATATCCAATCCCAGATCAGACAAGCTTCACTAACCACAGAAGTTTGGGACAAAAGCCAGTTGCAACCCACACATCCCTGTGGTCCTCCTGCCTTCTGGCAAACTCCAGGACCAGATTGGAAAATCTGTGCCGGGTTTGGAGGCCAAGTTTGGTATGATCTGGGGATGATTTATATGACTTTGGTTGGAGTCCACATGATATGTGCTACTTAGGCCAAGTTTAGCTTTGGGGTTTCTGACTCATTTGAAATAAAATGTATCAGGTAGAGACAGATGGGCTCCCCAACAGGGATCAGAAGGGTCTCCTCCAAATCCTGTGGGACATGAAGACAACCAAATTTCCCACCTCCCTACTCAAAAGTCCAAAACAACATGCAATACAGGTGGTGTCAGGGCGAAGGAGTTGGATGTACAAGTGTTTCCTAAGATTTGCCAAAAATAAAAATAAATTGCTTTTAATTTCTGAAGGGAGAAAGGTTGGATTGATTTTACAGACTCTCCTCTAAACAGCAATTTACATGCTGAAACTGTAAAGCTGAAGGTAAAATATCCCTTCCCGGTGATTTGAAATCCGTTGATTAATTTCAAGTTGATGACCTTGTTCCCCTACAACAATAGAACTTTAATTCATCTCACTCAGGCTGCCTCTAACTAGTTTTCAACAATCACAAAACCAGCAAGTAGTAGCTGTTTGGTGGATAGAATCCCTATTAATAAATACAAATTAAATGAAGCATATCAAAAGAACCCGATCCCAATACCAGACTAAATAGGATTTTCTCTGAATTTAAGAGCAAAATATGTCCCCATAGGAAGAATCTCAGATACTCTAAATGAACTGTGTCCAATAAAAACAAAATGCAAGCCACAAATTCAAACCACTAAGTCATTTTTAAATTTTAAAGTAGCCACAATAAAACATAAGAACTAGTGAAATTAATTTTTAGACTTTTTTATTTAACACGACCTATCAAAAATATTATTACCTTGACATGCAATCAGTATAAAAGGACAGATGAGATTTTTTTTTTTTTTTAACGCTCTTTTTCCATCTAAGTCTTTGAATTCCGGTGTGTATTTTACATTTAACAGCATCTCAGTTTGGACTTTCCACATTTCTAGAGCTCAATCGGCTTATGTGACTAGGGGCTACCAGTAATGGATAGTGCAGCTGGAAGGTAACCGCCACACTACATATCTTTCAGTAAGCAAATGTTATAGCTAGTTCTGACACCGGCTCAGGAAGATGAAGCCTGGCTTTGATCTCACAGAAATGGCAACATGTGGGAAGTAGTATTGTAGCAGGCAGGCTATCAGGACTCTGAGGAAAACCTGCCCAAGCTTTCACCACCACTTGCCTCAGTTTCCCCATCTGTAAAATCTAGCTAGCTCATGTGTTTTAGCAGGTGAAATTAGTGAATACAAGCTGATACTTGGAATTACATCTATGGTGTCATACTAATCAACGAATGAAGAGGCTGATCAGAAATACCATAAGGCAAGGACTGACTGTTCCTCATGCATCACTGTTAGTCCCAGGACCTAGCACAGCTCTGGGACACAGAAGGTGGTCAACGCACATTTTCCTTTAAGAGTGATGGACACTGGGGGCGCCTGGGTGGCTCAGTGGGTTGGGCCTCTGCCTTCAGCTCAGGTCATGATCTCAGGGTCTTGGGATCGAGTCCCGCATCGGGCTCTCTGCTCAGCAGGGAGCCTGCTTCCCTCTCTCTCTCTCTGCCTGCCTCTCCATCTACTTGTGATTTCTCTCTGTCAAATAAATAAATAAAATCTTTAAAAAAAAAAAAGAAAGAAAGAAAAGAGTGGTGAACACTGTGATGTGTGCCCAGATCCAACTTGCAGAAATAAAAGGAATTTTATCCAGGCTGCTGGGGATGCTGACAGCAAACAGTCCTCAACTATCATCTCCCTTTGGGGATTGCCTCAACCAAAGACCGAAGGCTTGCTAAAATCAAGCACCTTTCCAATGTTGTTTGTATTACAGGGCAGGCTCCCTCCTCCTCAGGAAAGACAGCACTAAAAGGCTGCTTTCACTCCAGAGCCCCTCTTCCTTATGCATGTATTCTTGAGTGTGCATGTGGATCTCCCCCTTTCCCTTCCTCCTTCCCTCCCCTCTCTTTCAGAGGTGTTGACCCCAAGAACACCGCCTAATAAACATCCTATCTGCCAATACACAACCCATGGCACCCAACTAGTGATAATAAGAAATAAGAGCTGTCTGTTAAAAAAAGAGTTAAGACAATGAATAAATAATATTTACCAGTGTTTTCCTAACAATTTCTATTAACCAGGTCAATATAAGTGTTGCCTGTATACGGCACACCAGGGACCATGACTTTGAGTCTTCGCGCCAGCAGCTTTTTTTTTCCAAGGCACACAACCACGCCGTGACAGAAGAAATGAGCATAGCCACGAGCACTGAGACTCTTTCAAGAAAGTCTCTTTCTTCTTGAGGTTATCCAAGACCCACACGCTACAACCAGACGCATGCATGCCGGAGTGAGCCCAAACCACAGAGTTCTCTCGCATCTCGGACTTTCAAATTCTTAAATTTGCCCTTTACTTAAAAAAGTCAATGATTTCACCAAGAAAGTTTGATTAGTTTCTTTTACTTTCTGTAATGAAGTGCCATCCTTTTTACACTTGAAAGGATCTTTGTAATAATGCAACATTGATCTTTTGAATACAGATGAGCTAACCTAGATAATAGGATTTAGAATGAGAAAGATCAGACTTGCTCTGATATTTAAGGCTCCAGTGCCATCAAGAGGAATTGTGGCGTAAGACATGTTTCCGGAGACATTGTCTGATGCCACATTAATAAATGTAGGATCATGTTTCCTCCTGTGCGTTGTTTTTATTTTGCTCAGTATCTTGAGAGAAGTCAGTATGTTCTGTCCCTGGATGTCAATCACCCAGTGCAAAAAAAAGAAAGGGGCGAGCTGTGGAGATTTAGCTCTGAGATCTTTTCTTCTCAAGTCTGCTGCTCTAAGCCACAAAGGTCGAGAACTGGGATTCAAACCTGATACTAGAGAGCAGTTCTGAAAAACTTTAGGAAAAAAATGGGAAGTCACTGATTCAAAAAATTATTTTGCACCAGGCTCCACTGAAGAACTGACGAGGGGAGGTGGGACCGTTTCCCTTCGGAAAATGAAGTATAGTCTCTAGGAAGTCAATTGCTATTTTTCCTTTAAAAAAAAAGAAGGGAAAGACAGCCTTTCTGGGGGGTCTCATCCTCATCCTCCAGGAGAGACTGAGGAAAGATATCCTTATGTAGAGCCTTCCACACAAGGGGTGACTTGTTCTCAGTCATAGCCTATGCCAGTGTGTCCTGTGTATGGAGGGATGTGAGAGTTAATGTCACAACAGAATGAAAAAGAACTATCACGAAAGACCCAAACCAATGACAAGTACAAAAGGATCCTACAAAAAGATGCTATTATTCTCTCTACTTCTGGCATGTTTGAAATTATTCATTTAAAAAAAAAATTAAGTCCAAATCTAGTGTGGGGAGCTATCAGTAAGTCACAAACAAAATCAAGTGCTAAGTCTGACACTAATTATAAAGTATTTAGAGATGAGAGAGCTCAGTGTGGGCTAAATTGATCAAAGAAGCCCTTGGGCCTTGGATAATGTAAGAGCTGATAATTACTGATCTCTTACTATACACCAGGTGGTATGAGAAGCACTCCACATGGGCTATCTCATTTAATCCTCAACAGGACTGTATAAAGGAGTTACAGTGGCTCTGCTGAGGCCCAAGGTTAAATAACTTCCCCCCAAGAGTTTACAATTACCAGAAATCAATTTATCAGACCCTAGAGCCTGAACTCTTCAACACCTACATCCTATCAAACTTGGCAAAGTGCAAGGAAGATCAGAAGGGTACAGGACCAAAAAGGAAGACCAAGGCATCCTAAAGTCCCAGAGGGAAAGACAAATCGAAAGAACACAGATAGAGATATGGGTGGGCGTTGTGTGCGGGCAAAGCAATACAGAATCAAGTTTGGGCACAGAAAGAATGCCAGACTTTGGAATCACAAATAAGGAGGGCACGTAGGGTGCTCAGTCAGTGAGTTTAGCCTCCGACTCTTGATTTCAGCTCAGGTTATGATCTCAGGGTCGTGAGAGGGAGACCCTCATCAGGGCTCCACGCTGGGCATGAAGTCTGCTTAACATTCTATCTCTCCCTCTCCCTCTGTTGCCCACCCCAACCCACCCTCGCCCTTGTACGCATGTGTTCCCTCTTTCTCCAAAACAAATAGGGGAAAAATAAGGCCACGGGAACTGGGATAACAGATAGGAGACCACTTACCTGAATGACTTACAAGACAGAGACTTGGTTACCAGTAAGATGGTAAGAGCACCATTCTAGATGCAAAATATGAATTCCCCCCAGAACAACAGAGGGGTGATCATTGCCCTTGATATTCCCCTCCCAGGAATACAATTGGCCCCAGAGTCTGGCTTTGGGCTCCCCCTACTTAGGAACTCCACTATAATGGCATTGTAGCCTCCAAAACATGTACAATGACATTCTGGTCCCATGAAACAGTAAAAGAACAGGGAAGAAAAGAAAAGGAGGGGATACCTGGGTGGCTCAGTGGGTGGGGGCTCTGCTTTCGGCTTAGGTTGTGATCCCGGGGTCCTGGGATCGAGCGCCGCGTCGGGCTCTCTCCTTGGTGGGGAGCCTGCTTCCTCCTCTCTCTCTGCCTGCTTCTCTGCCTACTTGTGATCTCTGTCTGTCAAATAAATAATCTTTTTTTAAAAAGGGGGGGAGGAGCAAAAGAGGGAGAGTTTTAAATTCCTAGATCCGAACAGTTTGAGAAACCCTACAGGCAATAGCATCTTTTTTTTTTTTTAATATTTTTTTTATTTATTTATTTGACAGAGAGAGATCACAAGTAGGAAGAGAGGCAGGCAGAGAGAGAAGGAAGCAGGCTCCCCGCTGAGCGGAGAGCCCAATGCGGGACTCGATCCCAGGACCCTGAGATCATGACCTGAGCCGAAGGCAGTGGCTCAACCCACTGAGCCACCCAGGTGCCCCGGCAATAGCATCTTTTGAGGGATTTATAATGCACATTAGCACAAAACTCCCTTTAAACAAGCAACCATTTTCCTAACTTATTTGGCCACTGACCCTTCGAGGGCACATTCGGGGAATGAGCAATTGAGAGAAACGCAGAGGCACAGAACCACACCCATACATGCTTCTTGAGAGAAGTAAAAGTATTTAAAGATTTTTTTTCATTTATTTATTTGAGAGAGAGAGACAGTGAGAGAGAGCATGAGCGAGGAGAAGGTCAGAGAGCGAAGCAGAAGTAAAAGTATTTAAAGTGGGGATGGCCTGAGAAAAAAAGGCACGCCGAGGAGCAAAGCTCAACCAGAAATTATGGCCGGGAAGAGTCAAAGAATCACTTGGAAAAAATTAGGACTAGATTTCAAAGGAACTAGCAGAACATGGGGAGTTCCTGCCCTGAGGATCCTAATGTAAGCAGCGAAGACCAAAGGCGCTGGGTCTAAGAGCTTAAAATCCGAACTGAGAGGAGATGTTGGGGAGGACAGGGTGGGGCTGGGGGGATGGGGTGTGTGATGGCAGTGTATGTGGTGGAAAATCAGGGCTTTGAAAACAGACATTTCAAGCCAATGTCAGCACTGCCCTTCAGCCCTACATACCTTGTGTTTGGTGCTCAATCTCTCTACCCTCCCCTCGTCAAGGGAAACCAAGGCTTAAAGAAGGGATGTGACTGGCCCAACAGCTACAAAGCATCACAGCCAGGATTCAAAACCAGAGGTAACTGCTTCCAGAACCTTTGGGGTTCGACCATGGTATCGGACCCTCCCTAAGACATCTTCATCAGCAGCCCCTCTAGGGCAAGACACGCTGTCACTCACCCAGTCTCCTCGATCCCCCTGGTTCCTCAGGGTCTCCCTTTTCCTCTTAGCCAGCAGAGAGCATCACCTTTGCCTCTTTTCCCACAGGAAATCTCTCACTGGAATGTAAAGTTACAAAAGATCTGTGATACTGTTTTTATAGACTCACCAAACTCCACCTTCAGCCAATGTATTTTTATTCCAGTCACTTGCAGCTGACTTGATTTCAAGGGAACAGGTACACCCAATCCAGTTATAACATCAGACACCGTCCAGGTAACGGAACCAACACTACCCCTTAGAGACATCTTTTGTGGCTTCTATTTTTCCAGCATATTTTTATTTACCACCTTTGTTCAGGCTGCAAATACCCAAGGCCAGCATCTGCCAATATCATGCTGCTCACCTCACTCCATAACCTACAGAGGATGTTCTACTTGAAAACTCACCAGTGCTAAGGGCTTGTTTTGTGTGTGTGTGTGTGTGTTTTGTTTTTGTTTTTTTTTTTAATCTCCTCCTTTCCCAAATTTGACCCCAGGAGGCCTGGGGTAAGCAGTCCTTGCTCCCCAAGGAGTAGAGAGCAGATCTCCATTGGAGCCCACAGCAGCCCAGCTCAGTTACTATAAGCCCGCTGGCAGCACCTCACAGGTGAGTGTGCGTAGAAAACCCGCCTGAGCCTCGGCTTTGACTTGTAAACAGAGGCTTTGAAAGAGCAAAGTTGTGAGTTTGTCTCCACTAAAGCAAACTTCCTCTGCTGTTTGCTTTGGGCGTTTTGCCGATGTGTCTGCAGAGCAAGAATGGATTTCCTGTCTGTTCCTCCAATCCTCCTGGAGCCCCACGGAGCTCAGCCGCCACCTCGAGGCTCCAGAAAAGGCATCTAGCCGTATCCAGGTCTGAGGGCCCCTTCAAAGGGTCCCCTCCCCTCCCTTCCACCTTAACCCTTTCTTCCCCTGGCCGGGTTGGGTAGTGAATCTACAACTTAACCAAAGAATGAGGGTTAGGAGGCTCCATGGAGCTCCAGCTTAAAAATCCACTGCCCCCAAAAGGAAGGGAAGACAAAGCTAGGAGGTGGTCAACAACACTGTGCTAAGCAGTGTGCCCAGCTGCTGTGAGAGCTCAATGAGATTATCCCCCATTTAACCACGGGGATAGAAAGATCACCAGAGTGCTGGTACTTTATCCCAGGTAAGCCCAGGCCTGCCCACCTTCAAAGATGCAGCCATCCCAGGTGCAAAATGCAAGGTGCTAGCAAACCAGGTAGTTTCCCTAAATGCTACAGCAGAGAAGGCTACATTCAGGCTCATTTTCCTTGAGACATGTGGCTCCTTCATTATCTTTTTCATTTTGCTATTCTGAGACTGACATGGGTATTAAATTCTCATTTTCCTTTTTTATTGTAACAAAAACAGTGCAAACGTGGTTATAATCGGCACCTCCCCTAGTGTCAGGGAAACAAAAGAGAAGAGCTGGTTATGTAATGACTACATATAGCCACAAAGAAAGTGGCTGTGGCCAATTGTCACCCAGAGCCTGTGCAGGCAAGTCATACCAATTGTTCAGTGTTTCAAGAAAAGAAAGAAACCTGGATCTTTAATAGAAGTCTTTGCATTTAAGTATTAGCAATTTTTTTTTTTAATTCAACCCTGTATAAGCCAATGCAGCATGACAAACCAAATACGCTCATAGGACAGATGCTAGAACAGTCCAAGGTTTTGCAGCAACCTCTGCTTTATACCACCCTAGGAAGAGTCAACGGATTAGCTCTGACTTAAGACCTCCTGCATCCGTAGGGGCCAGGGGACATTCGGAACCCAGCAGGACCAGACCTCTCTGTGAAAGAGATCCTTCAGAATTCCCACGATCATGGGGTTAAGGAAGGTCACACGGTTCCATCTTCAGAGAAAGCTGGCTAGATTCTGCCTACTTAATAGGTGTGGAGAAACACTAAATACAAAAATTTCCTGAAAGCAACAGCAGGATTTAAGTCATATCTAAGGGTATTGAGGGTTTGGAAGAAGGATGGGCTTATGTATTATCTTTGTGAGATTTCCAATTAAATGCAAAATCAACAGAACATCTTCTGCCAGGGTCATGGTGGTAAGGAACAACCACCCCAGCCTGTTAGTGCAACAATCTCTCAAAACAGCAAAAAGGAGGATAAATCAACTGCCTTTGCTACCTTTATCAGCATAAACAAAGAGATAAAAATACGGTATAAAATTTTAACTATCTTCCCCCATTCTACCTGCAAATGTGAAATTCCCCTGTGCTTCAATAAAGGAAAAATACATCCAATGAAGTCTAACAAATGTGCCATCTGTTCAGAAAGCAGAAGGTAGGTATCTTTTACATGTGACACCACTGCCCTCTTGTGGTCTAGACACATAATGCAGCTGTTCACCAGGGAGGTTTGAAAGATTATGGCTAAAAATTGTACTTCTCCTAAATATATATCATTTATAACATGGGACAATACATGGGAAAAAAACCTTTTTATTTTAAGGAACACAAATATCGCTTATATTAAAACCTCCATTCAAATCAGACCCTGTTTCACTCTGCATTGATCTTTCTTAAGAAAGAAAAAAGAAATCGAAAAGGGGGAAAATGTCATTAGGAAACAGCTGGATAGCCAAGGATGAATAGCCCAGAGATTTAATGATGCCATCGGTCATTCCCCTGCTGTTGTGCCCATACCTGGCTTCCCACATCACTGCCTTCCTGAATGGTTCCTGTAAAGGAGGATAAAAGGCCTTTTACTTCCTCTCATTTATTGGCTCCCCTCCACCAGTTTGTACTGCCACACTCTGGCTTCACCTTCAAATCCATGGTGGCCAAAGAATCCCAGAGGCTGTTCCCAGGTAGGCACTCTCTGAGAAGATGGCAGGAATTCAGTGCCCAGATAAAGAGAAAAGAAAACTCTCCAGTATGCTGAACCAGACAAAATGGAGACATTATACCTACAAACAAAATAAATAATACCTGCATTTTCTTCTATCCCCCACTGACCACAGGAAGACTAGCTCAGTGAACAAATATTCAAAATGGAGTATCTACAGACATAAAACAAGGTGTCAGGTACACTCAGGATAGAAACTTCTCCGAGCCAGCTTTTCTTACCTGTAAAATGGGGATAATGCCTTCCATCTAATCCTTACCATCACTCTATGGAGGGGTAAGAGAAAATGAGACTTCTTCCTCAAGACTGGTCAAAAGCTGTAGGCTTTTACCATAATATTCTAGTTTGAATTTGGTGCAAGTGTTAGATTTGAATCTCATTAATGTGATTGTTTAGGTAATAATTTGAAAGCTGAGTAGGTTACTTGAGCTTTGTAACCCAGCACACGCAAGCCTGCCTGGTTTATCCCAGTAAGGGTTGAAATCAGGCCAATTGGCTGCAAAAGGGAAGAGCTTTCCAGTCCCTCCCCAGGGGAGCCCAGCATGGCTGCCAGGTCCCTGCCTCTGGAGACAGTGTTGGAGTTGCTGGCGGCGCAGCTGGCCATGCCAGGTCCTAACCAACTGAGACAAGAGCACTTCTGAGGGCTGCAGGCTGCTGTGACAAAGGCCTTGTCCCAACTCCCACCCCTGCCCCAGACCATGCCACAGACTGGAGTAGGATCCTGACTCCCCAACTAGTGACCAGGGGGCAATACAGCTGGTGTTTGTTTTATTTATACCAGGCAGGTCTGCTGCTCTGTGTGAGTACCCAATTCATTTAGAGAGAAATAATTAGCTGTTTATTTATTCCACCTTTAGAAGTAAGAAATTAATCTTTAATCAGACCAGGAAGTAGAATGGCCCATTGAAGATTCACTTTGAAAAGACAAGACAGCGCTGCCTGTGAAAATGGGCTTTGGCGTCGGACACACCCAGTTCAAGGCTCACCTCTGCTACTCACTAGCTGTGTGATCTCAGCAAATTAATCCATGTCTTTGAGTTTATATCCTAATCTAAAAAAAATGAGGATCACAGTTTCTAGTTCTTGGGTTTGTGCAAGAATGTATGCATGCCTGGAAAGATCTTAGCCGAGTCCCTAGCACATCACACATGCTAAAGAATGATAAGAAAGCTGGCCCCGTAAATAAATGAGGCAGGCGTTGAAGGCCAGGTGAATTTTAGCTTGGGGTGAGCAGAAATACCGAAGCCAGAAAGCCTCCGGACGCAATTTAGACTTCGTTACTGTGAGGGAGGCAGACACTCCGGCATCAAGATCAAGGGCAGGATTGGGAGTCCGACAGCCTGGCCAACATGACCCGAAGCTATTTGTCGAACATTTACTTCTTCCCTTGTAACCTGTCAGGGGCCACTATCGATCATTTCCCTTCCCCGCTGAGCCATCCCGGCAGCTGGGCTGACAAGGGTGAACGGTGAAGTGATGGCTCCTAACTAGAAGGTTTTCCCACCGCCACGTTCCTCAGGCTGCCGCTACAGGCTTTTCACACCAGGGTGACCAGCCCTGCCCCGCAGTGTTTCAAGTGGGCTCCCCCAAGGGCCGCAGGAAGGCAAGCCCCGCGACCTTCTTTGTTTCTTCACTGTCAGAAACTGAGCAGATGGCTTAGGCTTCCAGTCCCTGGTCTCCCTTCAGCCGAGTGTCCATTCTCTACTTTGTATTCCAGGCCTTTTATAGACCAATTCCCGACAGGAGCCTCGGCCCATGATCCCTCATTACCTTTTCTGTGAGCGGCAGTCCCAACTGCTCTGGGCAGACCCCTCTCCTTTCAATCATGACACCTCCATTTTTTCTTTCCTTTTCCTTTTTTTCCTGCTCTGCCAGTGAAATACAGCATCATTTGATCTACTGCATCGGTTATCACTTTCCCCAATAAAAATTGAAATTGACTGAAGCCCCGGTCTCAAGCTGGAGTTATTTGTTAGGGTTCTTTTCTTTTTTCTTTTTTTTTTTTCTTTTCTTTTTTTTCCTCTTTAAGTTGTATTGTGATATTTACATACCATAAAATGTACCACCTTGAAGTGGACAAGGGAATGAATTATAGTAAAATTACAGAGTTGGACAATCATCACCATAATGTAATTTTAGAATATTCCCATTACCTAAAAAGAAGCCTCATGCCTGCTTTATAGTCAGTCCATATCCCCATCCCCCAGACTTTTGAACATTTCACATAAAAAATACAATGTGTGTGCTTTTGTGTCTGGTTAAGCTGGGTTCTTTTCACATATCCTAGTGCCTTGGGCATCACCTTGGACAGCCTAAGCCCGTATACCCTTCTGCTTTTGTTCCCTCACCTATTAGAAAAGATGCTTCCATTTCTTAAAAAATTCTGAGCACCTTCTACAGACAAGGCTCTGGGCTTAGCCTGTGGATACAGTGGTTAGCAAAACTAGATATAGTCCTTGCCCTCGCCAAGCCACAAATATTTATTTTATATGAAACAAATATTTATTTCACGCAAATAAATTTAAAATTATCAGTGTGATTTGTTCTACAAAAGAGAGATAAAATCTTGATTTTAATCTGAGCTAACTTAATGCAGTTTACACTAACTGTCTATTACCGAGAGAGTTAGCATCTTGAAAAACAGACTCTCCAGTCAAAGTGGAAATGTTTTTGTTAAAAGTAAGCATGGTATTCAATGCAATCCCTATCAAAATCCCAGCTGCTTTTTTTTGCATGAATTGACAAGCTGATCCTAGAATCCGTATGGAGATGCAAAATACCTCGAATAGCCAAGAATCTTGGGGAAAAAAAGACCGATGTTAATCTTAATTTCAAAACTTACTACAAAGCTACAGTAATTAAGCCGTGTGGTACTAACATTAAGAATAGGCATATATATCATCAGAATAGAATTGAGAGTCTGGAGGAGTACCTGGATGGCTCAGTTGGTTAAGCTTCCAACTCTTGGTTTCAGCTCAGGTCATGATCTCATGGTGGTGAGCCTGAGCCCCTGGAGCCCCAGCTAAGCCCTGAATAGGGCTCAAGGCAGAGTCTGCTTCAGATTCCCTCTCCCTCCCTCTTGGCTCCTCCCCTAACTCACTCCTGAGCACTCTCTCTTTCTAAAATAAATAAATAAAATCTTAAAAAATAATAAAAATAAAAATAATTGACAGTCCAGAAGAAAAAACCACATACATTTATGCACAATTGATTTTCAACATGGGTGCTAAGATAATGCATTGGAAAAAGAATAGTCTTTTCAACAAATGACTTTGGAACAACTGGATATCAACGTGCAAAAATTATCCCAAAATAGATAAAAAACCTAAATATAAGAATTAAAAGCATAAAATTCTTCCAGGAAAATATATGTAAATCTTTGTGACCTTGGGTTAAGCAATGGATTCTGAGATATGACACTTAAAAAATGAGTTAAAAGAAATGTTAGACTTCATCAGAACTGCAAACTTTTCTGCATCAAAGGATATTTTCAAGAAAGTAAAAAGGCAACCTACAGAAGGGAGAAAATATTTGCAAATCATGTATCTGATAAGAGTCTAATGTCCAGAATATATAAAGAACCCCTATGACTCAACAACAAAAAACAATCAATCCAATTAAAAATGGGTAAAGGACTTGAATAGACATTTCTCCAAAGAATATATACAAATGGTCAATAAGCACATGAAAAGATGCTAGGATTATTAATAAAGTACAATTTCACTTTACAGAAAAAAAAAATCACCATGAGGTATCACTTCATGTGCTTTAAGATGGCTATGACCAAAAAGACAGGCAATGACAAGTCTCAGTGATATATAGACTTGGAACCTCCATACATTGTTGGTAGGAATATAAAATGGTACAGCTGCTATGGGAATAGTTAAATCGTTCCTCAAAGTGTTAGACGTGGCATTTCCATAGGACCCGGTACCTCCAATATACCCACTAGAACTGAACACATATAGCCACACAAAATGAATACAACAGCAATGTTCATAGTAGCCAAAAAGTAGCAACAATCCAAATACCCATCAACTGAGGGATGAAGAAACAAAATGCTGTACACCCATATAATGGAACGTTTATTCAGGTATGAGAAGTAAGGAAGTACTAACACATGTTACAACCTGGATGAATCTTGAAAACATTTTGCTAAGAAACCAAACAAAGGCCACATAATGTAGGATACCATTTCTATGAAGTGTCCAGACCAGGCAAGCCCACAGTGATGAAAAGCAGGGTTATGGTTGCCTTAGGGTTGAGGGGAGTGTGGGAGCTGCCGTGGGATAGGAGGTGACCGCTAAAGGGCACAAGGTTGCTTTTTGGGCTGATGAAACTAGTGCAGAATTCGTGGTCTTTAACTGCATGACTCTGTAAATACACTAAGAAAACACTGAATTGTATACTTTGTATACTAAAAAGAGTACGTGAGATATATCTCAATTAAAAAATATGGGTTGGGGACGCCTAGCTGGCTGAGCCGGAAGAGCATGTGACTCTTGATCTCAGAGTCCTGAGTCTGAGCTCCAACTTGGGTGTAGAGATTACTTAAAATACACAAACTTTTACAATAATGAGGCTTGATCACTGTGACCCAATTCAGACAATGCAGAAGTACGTCAGTGTTAGAGGAAGCATCTGCGTTCCCTTTCCCCCACAGGATTTACTAAATTCTTGTCCCTGGGCTCCACATCTGCTTTCCCGTAATCTGCTTTGTGATGATACTTTATTTGGGACGTTGCACCTGGCATTTCTCACCAGAGCAAGATTAGGAAGCAGGATAAGAGAAGTCCCACTTCCTGTTGTCTTGTTGCCCCTCTCAGCAACCCTCCAGCAGCCATAGGAGCCCTGGGGTGCAGCTCCTTCTAGCCCCCTGTGCCCCCCCAACTCCCCCATCCTGTCCTGGTCTTCAGCTTCCACCAGCCCTTCTAGCACCTTCACCACACACCCCTTTGAAAGGCACCAGGGGGAAGCAAGCCTTGCTCCCTTCCCAGCGGCCAAAGTCCTCCTCTGAGGTTCCAATAAGACACAAACTCACCCTTTGTTCCTCACTCCTTGATGTCAGTTGCTGCTTTCCACACTACTTTGTGACACCTCAATCCCCTCCTGCTCTTTGAGCACTTCCAACCTTGTAAGCATGTCTCTATATGAAATCTCTTATGTTGAGATATTTTGTGTGGTTTCTTTTTGCTTAACGGCATCCTGACTGACAAAGCCCATGGCAGACATATATTCCTCTAAGTTCCTTCCAATTCATATTGAAATATTACCTACCATTGTAAGGACCTATTTTACTGTCCCTGCTCCCCTTCCCCCAGGGGACTTAAAAACAAGTCCCAGAAACCAGCTCCAGGTGTGAAGGCCAAGAAAAACAAGGCTGTGCCCACCTCGAGTCTAGCTCTGACATAAGTACAGCCATCTTGGCAAAGCAAAAGCCGGCACCTTGCACTGTAAGAGTGGGTTAGCATAAGAATGGCCATCCTGAAGGCCGGGAAGCCATTTTACTGAGCGTCCCTAACCAGGCCACACACCCACGTAACTTGAGATAAGAGAGTAGCTAAAACCTGAAAAAAAACAACTTAATCATATACCACCAGGGCGGTTAAGTGATGGCTGCTATAAGGACCAAATATTGAAGAAAAACAAATAGATAACTTGCAAAGATCACAATCCTGCTAGACCTGAGTCTCCCTTGGTTTGCAAATGTCCTAGTGATTTACAACAAAAAGGCCATCTTTTCAATGGCTCAGTACCTCGAGGCCAAAGGTCGCCCTCCCCACCATAAAACTGTAGGAGGCTGAGGCAGAAGGAAATGTAAATAAAGTTAAATTTCTTCTAAACCTAAATCTCACTTAACTGCCAGGATGGCTCCAGGGTAACGCCTGGAGGTGGCAAAAAGTTAAACAAAGTTAAACTGTCAAAGTGGGGCGCAAGAGATGTATGTAGCTATGAAAAGGGGCCTTGAAAATGCTATATAAACCCTTGGCTTTGAGTGCTCAGGGTCCTTGTTGAAACCCGCTGCGCCGGGCGGATATTTGGACCCCAGCTAGCTGGAAATAAACCTCGTTGTGTGACTTGCATTATCGAGAGTGTTCTCTGTCTAATTGAGGGGTGGTCGACTCCGTACCCCACCATTTTTCTTTATATAAAGGGATAGTATGCTAAACCATACCTGTTTTATACTGTGGGCATCTTTTTCAGTGTACTCTGCATCACTTTGTATACAGTCAGTTTATCATTTTTATGGTAATTGAATCCAATTCGTCTTCTCAAGTGATGTGCATTGCTCTGAGTTTGTCTAAAGTATATTGATCTTTTAAGGAACTTTAATTGTACTGAATTCTAATTATATTCATTTATTTATGAAGCACCTACTCTGTGAAATCTTTATACTGAGTGTTTGAGGAGATACGGATTAAGTCAGACATGGTCTTGCCCTGAAGGAACTTGAATTTCATGGGGAGATGTGAACTATAATTAACACTATAAAACTGAATTTTTAGGACATTTCTAATTTTAATTAGTCTGTGCTTCCCCTCAAATACACTAATTCTCAAACCCGGATTTTTATTTTCAAAATCAAACACAAACCTTCATTTAGTGGCTACTATGCAACTCTTTACCCTCATGTTCAGCTGTCCCATAAAAAGAGGGAATCTGTTCATAGCTTGTAATGGTTTTGAGATAAGAAGAAATTCTGAGAATGTACCTGAATTTAATTCTTCTCCAGACAGAAAGATGGGAGTTCTTAGGGGATATAAGATTTATCAAGCTGGAAAACAAATATTAATATAATTACACTTAATATTATACTGGTTTTCAGAGAATTATCTGAACCAAACTCAACTTTGGCCCTACTGGTACTTAAATAGCCTCCTACTGGGTCACCAACAGGTATTTTCCTAGACATCCTAACAAGATCATTTTTCTTAGTCTACATTTTACCCAAGGGCAAGATATCAATCCTACATTTCATTTACAACTGGGAGAAGCCCAAAGGCCCAGAATAATTTATTAATGACATTCTCTTTTAAATAAGCTCTCTTCATAAGTCTGTAACATACTCAAAAGAAAAAAAAAATGGGAACAAAATAAGCTCATTGGACATCACTAAATGTTGCCAACTCATTACTTCGAAATCTGACAATCCAAACAGAAAGAACAAGAGTGCTTGTCTGGCTCAGTCACTAGAGCATATGGCTCTTTTTTTTTTTTAAAGATAATAAATCTTATTTATTTTAGAGATAGGAGTGGGGGGAGCAGAGCAGAGGGAGAGGGAGAGGAAGAAACCTCAAGCAGACTCCACGCTGAGTGCACAGTCTGACCTGGGATTCAATCCCACAGCTCTGAGATCATGACCTGAGCAGAAATGAAGAGTCGGACACTTATCCAACTGAGCCACCCAAGGCACCCCTAGAGCATGCAACTCTTGATCTCGGGGTCATGCATTCAAGCCGTACATTGGGCATAAAGCTTACTTGAATGAATGAATGAATGAATGAATGAATAAAAGGGAGAAAAAAAATCAAACTATTCTATAACTTTCTAGAGTAAATATATTCCAAGACAATAAAATAGACTTAGGGAAAGAAAGTTTTTCTACTGAAATAATTCCAGCTAATAAATACATAAGATGACAGAATTCAAAGATTACCATTTCACAACCTTCAATGAAACCACCAAATCCAGGAAACAGACATTGTGTTAATTCCCTAACACTGCTGTAACCAAATCCCACAGCCTGGGTGGCTTAAAACAACAGAAAGGTATTCCCTCACAGTTCTGAAGGCTGGTGGTCTGAAATGCAGGTGTCAGCAGGGCCTTGCTCCCTTTGTGACTCTGGTTAGAGCCTCCTTCCTCATCTCTGGTGGTGACCTCATCAATCCTTGTGCATTCCTTGGCTTGCCCCTGTATAATTCCAGGCTTTGCCTTGGTTTTTTTTGCTTTTTTTTTTTTTAAACTGGAACCATGAACCCATTTTTATTGTCGGTAAGAAACAGCAACACTTTAGAAAGATCAGCTAGGAAAAAAACTAGTTGTTGTATTAAAAAATATAAAGTACAAATCTATTAACCAAAAATAAAATAAAAGTCCTTTTTTATTAGGGGTGTTTGAGTAGTTCAGCCAGTTAAGTGTATGCTTTCAGCTCAGGTCACTATCTCAGGGTCCTGGGATAAAGCCCCAAGGCAGGCTCCCTGCTCAGTTGGGAGTCTGATTCTCCCTCCTCTTCTGCCACTCCCCCACTTGTGCGCTCTCTCTCTCTCTCAGATAAATAGGTAAAATCTTTAAAAATATATATTCTTTTAAAAAAAGATTTTATTTATTTGATAGAGAGACCATCAGAGTCACCCATGCACCCCAAAAAGAATATTTAAAAGGCTTTTCTGTTAAGTGCTAGGATTTAGAAAATGAAATAAAAATACAGTTCCTGGAGCAAGATGGTAGAGAAGTAGGAGACCTAAATATCATTGATCCCAGGAATTCAGCTACATAGTTATCAAACCATTGTGAACACCTACAAACTCAACAGGAGATCGAAGAGAAGAAGAGCATTTCTAGGAACCGAAAATTGACCACTTTCTGGAATGTGGGACCCGCGGAGAAGTGAATCCAAGGTGATATACGGGAAGATAGACCGTGGGGGGAGGGTCAACTCCCGGCAAGCAGTAGAGCAGCAGAGCACAAAATCAGAACTTTTAGAAGTCTGCTCCACTAAGGGACATCACTCCAGAGGCTAAACAGGGGATGGAGCCCTCGCGGGGACAATGTGGTCTCAGGACCTGTGTCACAGAAAGACCAGGGGTGTCTTAGTGTGACAGAGCTCCCAGGTGTCAGAGTGGGGAAGCCGGCTGCAGAGATGGAGCCGAGGAGTAGGCTCTCAGTTCAGGGATTACCTTAAACCATGATCCAAGGCACAGTCGAGCCACTGCTCTTTAAGACGGGCCCCATAAGTGGCAGATCCATGGAGACCTCTCCTTTCTCCTCTGGGAGACGCAGTGCAGAGGCGCGCTGCGGTAATCTGCTGGGTCCGGGGACTCTGGGACCGAGTTGTGCACCAGAGATAAAAATGCTCGGTCATACGCCAGGTGAGCACGGAGCTCAGCCAGAGACCAGAGAGACAGGACGGACTGACAGTTTTTCTCTGAGAGCGCACTGAGGAGTGGGGGCCTGGAGCTTTTGGCTCCTACGGCAGGAGACTGCGAGGCCGCCATTTTCATTCCCGTCCTCCAAAGCTGTATGGAAAGCGTTCAGGGAACAAAAGCTCCGGAGGACAAAACCAAGCATATTAATTAGCCTGGCTCCTGGCAAGGGTGGTGCAATTCCGCCTTGGGCAAAGATGTTTGAGAGTCACTGCAACAGGCCCCTCCCAAAACCAAGTTCACTGATCAATGAGAAATGCAAAACTTCGGAGCTATGAGAATACAGCACACAGAATTCAAGGCTTTTTTCCCATAATTTTTTTTCCAATTTATTTATTTTCAGAAAACAGTATTCATTATTTTTTCACCACACCCAGTGCTCCATGCAAGCCGTGCCCTCTATAATACCCACCACCTGGTACCCCAACCTCCCACCCACCCCCCACCCCCCACCCCCACCCCCCCACCCCCCCACCCCCCGCCACTTCAAACCCCTCAGATTGTTTTTCAGAGTCCATAGTCTCTCATGGTTCACCTCCCCTTCCAATTTTTTAGTCTTTCAAAGTTAAATTTAAAAAATTTTTTTTCTTATTCTATTTTTTTAAAAATTTTCCTCTTTCCTAGTTTAATGTTTTTTAACTATTTTAACTTATCAATACCTTTTTAAAAAGTCTTTTTTAATTTTCATTGTTAGAGTCATATTCTATCTCTTCTTTGTATTTAACCTTATTTTTTATATACATATAGGTTTTTCTTGCTTTAAAATTTTGGGATAGTTTCTTCTGATAGATCAAAATAGACCCTAAATATAGCACATGACTTTGTTCTAGCCTCCAGTCTGATCACAGTCTTTCCTCTGTTTTTCTTTTTCTAACCAACTTCTTATATTATCAATTCCTTTTTTAGAATCTTTTTAAAATTTTCATCTTTACAGTCATATTTCATCCCTTCATCATGTTTACCCTTATTTTTGTATATATATATATATATTCCTTTTTTATTGAAATAAATTGAAATAAAAAATAAATATAAATTATATAAAATATATAAATATATAAATAAATTATATAATATATTTATATATAAATTTATATATAAAAATAAATTGAAATTAAAAAGCTATTTATGAGGTGCAATAAAAAATGGAGGCTTTTACTGCTAGGATAAATGAGGCAGAAGAGAGAATTAGTGATACAGAAGACCAAATGATGGAGAACAAAGAAGCTGGGGAAAAGAGAGCTAAACAACTACAGGATCACAAGGAGAGAAACTGAGAGATAAGTGGTACTGTAAGATAAAATAATATTAGAGTAATTGGGATCCCAGAAGAAGAAGAAAGAGAGAGGAGGGCAGAAGGTATGTTGAAGCAAATTATAGCAGGAAATTTCCCTAATATGGCAAAGGGAACAAGCATCAAAATCCAGGAGGCACAGAGAACCCCCCTCAAAATCAATTAAAAAAGGTCCACACCCCATCATCTAAGAGTAAAATTTATAAGTCTCAGTGACAAAGAGAAAATTTTGAAAGCAGTGAGAGAGGGGAGGTCTGTAACAAACAATGATAAAAATATTAGACCGGCAGTAGACCTATCCACAGAGACCTGGCAAGCCAGAAAGGACTGGCGTTATATATTCAGAGCACTAAATGAGAAAAATATGTAGCCAAGAATACTATATCCAGCTAGGCTGTCTTTGAAAATAGAAAGAGAGATAAAAAGCTTCCAGGACAAACAAAATCTAAAGAAATTTGCAAACACCAAACCAGCCCTAAAGGAAATATTGGAAGGGGTCCTCTAAGCAAAGAGAGAGCCTAAAAGTAACAGATCAGAAAGGAACAGAGACAAATACAGTAATAGTCATGTTACAGTCAATACAATGGCACTAAATTCAAATCTTTCAATAGTTAGCCTGAATGTAAATGGGCTAAATCAAAAGATACAGGGTATCAGAATGGATGAAAAAACAAGACCCATCAATATGTTGTCTACAAGAAACTGATTTTAGACCCAAAGGCACCTCCAGATTTAAAGTGAGGGTGTGGAAAACAATTTACCATGCTAATGGGCATCAAAAGAAAGCTGGGTGGCAATCCTCATATAAGATAAATTAGATTTTAAGCCAAAGACTATAATAAGAGATGAGGAAGGACACTATATCATACTTAAAGGGTCTGTCCAACAAGAAGAATTGTAAATATCTATGCCCCTAACATGGGAGCAGCCAATTATGTAAACCAAATTAAAAAAAAAATCAAAGAAACACATTGACAATAATACAGATACTATGATACTTTCTGTGGAAAACCCAAAAGACTCCACTCCAAAAATGCTAGAACTCATACAGGAATTCAGTAAAGTGTCAGGATATAAAATCAATGCCTGAAAATCAGTTGCATTTCTATACACCAACAGCAAGACAGAAGAAAGACAAATTAAGGAGTTGATCCCATTTATACTTACACCCAAAACCATAAGATACCTAGGAATGAACCTAACCAAAGAGGCAAAGAATCTGTACTCAGAAAACTATAAAGATCTCATGAAAGAAATTGAGGAAGACACAGTCTTCCTCATGCTCATGGACTGGAAGAACAAATATTGTGAAAATGTCTATGCTACCTAAAGTAACCTACACATTTAATGAAATCCCTATCAAAATACCATCAACTTATTTCACAGAAATGTAATAAATAATCCTAAAATTTATATGGAACCAGAAAAGACTCTGAATAGCCAGAGGAATATTGAAAAAGAAAACCAAATTTGGCGGCATCATAATTCCAGACTTCGAGTTCTTACACAAAGCTGTCATCATCAAGACAGTATGGTACTGGCACAAAAACAGACACATACATCAGTGGAATAGAATAGAGAGCCCACTGTTCAATGCAACTGGAAATCTATCCTTCTCTCTCCCCCTTCCCCTTATAAATTGAGGCTATGGAGTAAGAGAAAAGTGCACAACCCACCACCCCTCTTCCCTTCCCCTATTCATTAAAATCCCTTATTTTAACTACCCCCCCCCATTTCTTCCCACTCCTTTTCTGGAAAAAAGGAGTCTTTTCCCCTCTTTGACCCTAAGAACATACTGCACAGGGGAAATTGCCCCCATCTGGACCTGGCTCCATTCTTAGTTTCTCTTCTCTTCTTCTGCTCTTTTCCTGGTGCTCTTTTTCTTGGTGGAATGTGGGTAATAGAACAGTCATAGGCTTTGGAGGAACTTTAACTATTTTTTGTTTGTTTGTTTATAAAAACACTAAACATTCAATTCCAGAGAACCAAAAATCCCACCTCCCACCAAACACTACTAAGGGGCATGTCTTCTGCTCCATACCTTTCCTGTTTCTCTCTCTCTCTCTCTCTCGTTAATGCTCTTAAAAACAAATTAGTTTTTTATATAAATAAAGTTTTTAAACTGTGAGAAAAAAAAAGAATAGAGATCCCAGAAATGGACCCTCAACTCTACAGTCAACTAGTCTTTGACAAAGCAGGAAAGAATGTCCAATGGAAAAAAGACAGTCTCTTTAACAAATGGTGTTGGCATAATTGGACAGCCACATGCAGAAGAATGAAACTGGACCATTTCCTTATACCATACACAAAAATAGACTCAAAATGGATGAAAGCCCTCAATGTGAGACAGAAATCCATCAAAATCCTTGAGGAGAACACAGGCAACAACCTCTTCGACCTCAGCTGCAGCAACTTCTTCCTAGAAGCATTGCCAAAGGCAAGGGAAGCAAGGGCAAAAATGAACTTTGGGGACTTCATCAAAATCAAAAGCTTTTGCACAGCAAAGGAAACAGTCAACAAAACCAAAGGACAACTGACAGAACGGGAGAAGATATTTGCAAATGACATATCAGATAAAGGGCTAGTATTCAAAATCTATAAAGAATTAATAAAACTCAACACCCAAAGAATAAATAATCCAATCAATAAATGGGCAGAAGACATGAACAGACATTTCTGCAAGGAAGACATCCAGATGGCCACCAGACACATGAAAAAGTGCTCCACATCACTCTGCTACAGGAAAATACAAATCAAAACCACAATGAGATACCACCTCACACCAGTCAGAATGGCTAAAATTAACAAGTCAGGAAATGACAGATGCTGGTGAGGATGCGGAGAAAGGGGAACTCTCCTACACTATTGGTGGGAATGGAAGCTGCTGCAGCCACTCTGGAAAATAGTATGGAGGTTCCTCAAAAAGTTGAAAATAGAGCTACCCTATGACCCAGCAATTGTACTACTGGGTATTTACCCTAAAGATACAAATGTAGTGATCCAAAGGGGCACGTGAACCTGATTGTTTACAGTGGCAATGTCCACAATAGTCAAACTATGGAAAGAACCTAGATGTCCATCGACAGATGAATAGATAAAAAGAAGTGGTATATATCTGCAATGGAATACTATGCAGCCATCAAAAGAAACAAAATCTTGCCATTTGCAATGACATGGATGGAACTAGAGGGTATTATGCTAAGTGAAATAAGTCAATCAGAGAAAGACAATTATCATATGATCTCTCTGATATGAGGAAGTTGAGAGGCAGGATCGGGAGTTATGGGGGAAAGAGAGGGAAAAAATAAAACAGGATGGGACCAGGGAGGAAGACAAACCATAAGAGACTCTTGGTCTTGGGGAACAAACTGAAGATTGCTGTGGGGTGGAGGGTAGGGATGAGGTGACTGGATGATGGACATTGAAGGAGGTGAGGACATTGAGGACATGTGATACGGTGAGTGATTTGAATTGTGTAAGACTGATGAATCACATACCTGCAGCAAAAAATAATACAAATAATACATTATATGTTAATTTTAAAAATTCTGGAAAAGACAAAATCCATGGAGACAGTGAAAAGATCAGTGGTTGCCATGGGTCAGAGAGAGGGAGGGATGAAGGGGTGGGGAATATTGACAATAGGTGATACTGTGTGTCAAGCAGAAAGTGTATGGGAAATCTCTGTATCGTCCCCTCGATTTTGCTGTGAACCTAAAACTGCTTTTTAAGAATAGTCTTTTTAAAAGGGAAGCTCTTTGTATCATTATTCTTACAAGTATTTCAAAAGCTTATAATTTTATCAAAATAAAGTTACCCACACCATGAAACCAGAGCACTCTCTCTGCACATGCACAGGGAAAAGGCCTTGTAAGCACTGCACAAGAAGGTGCTGTCTACACCACAAATAGACATGTATGGAAGGGGTCAAGTGAGAGAAGGTAGAAGGAACTGTGGTCTAAAAGGATTTCAGATCCTGCTTGCCAGTCTTTTAACTGGTTTTGATGTTCCTCCCCCTTTCTGGAAATGTTCATATTTCAAAGTCTTTTTGTCTATAACCCTGTATAAGAGAGAATTAGAATTTCCAGAGAGTTAGAAGAAGAAGTAGAAGAGGAAGAAGAAGGTGGCCCTGATACCTATTGTAAAATCAAGTTTCAGAATATAGACATTTTGGTTCTGATTTGGCAGAACATCCAAGAATGCTAAAAGCAACAGCATAATAAGGCGAGCCACAACCTCAAAAGCCGACAGTAGGGAACTCGTGTTACATCTGCAGCCTGTAATAGTATGAAATAGATATTTTTAAAGATTATTAACTTTCATGATTAAATGTCCATAATGGCAATATTGAGTAAAATAAGGTATAGAGAAACCCATACAGGGGAATCAATCTATGGGGGTGTGTGGATGGGGAGTACCCTAAGTACATTATCTGTACTTCACTGTACTATCTGTATGCATCACAGTAGTTTCTAAGAATGAAAGTTAATGAGGTCTATCTCTCAATGAATGCAAAGTATTTAGCACATAACAAATACCACTTAAAACAAAGGCCAGGTGAAAATAAGCCAATGTTAACAATGACTATTTCTTCGAGGTAAGATGATGAGCTTGCTTTCTTTACTTTCTTGTATGTGTGGTTTGCTCTTCCTCTTCTTCTTCTCTTCTCCTTCCTGTTTCCTATGATGATCATCCCCAATCTTTTTTTTTTTTTTAATCAGGAAAAATAAATAAATTTTCTTCTCCAGGCCATGCTGTTTTTACCTGAAGGTTAAAGAACCACTAACTGACCAGACATAATGTTCCACTGTAGGCATTCCGAGAAAGTCCTATAATTGAATGAACAGATCTGATTTCACCAGCAGCAAGAGCATTTATGTCCAAAGAGAGCACAATTATTCCCTTTTGAAGACTGAGAGGCTTGACATATATAGAGTAGAATGAGGCAGGTTGAAAAATTACATGAGCTTGAAGTTTCTCAAAGAGCACAAGGAAGACTGCATGAATCCTTGACAAAAGTGGTCATTAGATATGCAACAAATCCAGTTCAGATATACGTGTTTAGCTTGGTTGGGGACTGACACTAAAGGTAAAAGAAAGGTTGACTTGGTTATTAATAAATATATTTCTTGGGGAACCTGGGTAGCTCAGTCACCTGAGCATCTGACTCTTGATTTTTGGCTCAGGTCATGAACTCAGGATCCTGGGATTGAGCCCCACATCTGGCTCTGTGCTCAACACAGAGTTTGCTTGAAATTCTCTCTCTCCTTCTCCAGCTGTCCCTCCTCCTTCTCTCTCTCTTTCTCTCCCTCCTCTCAAATAAATATATAAATAAAATCTTTTTTAAAAAAATAAGTGGTTCTTCTCTTAAGTAAACAAACATGTTTCTTACTTAAGAAAGAAAGCTGAGAACTATTGGTAGACTAAAGTATTACATTACCCTGTGGAAATTCTCCAGGCTTGAGTCTGGGCACCCTCACATAGGTAGTGCGAAAAGTTTCAACAAGCACCTGAACAGAGACCTTGGGTTCTGGGTCTACATGAATGCTTGGGTCTGAGGGTCTGTCAGCACTAAAAAGTTCTATTTCAAACTATCATTCCCCTCCCTATCCACTTCAGTGATAGAGGCTACACGCGTTTCACACTTGGGAAAAGCCCTTTCAGAAAGATCCTACACAAAACTCCCTCAGAATTATTCTATCTGTTATGGATTGAATTGTGTCCCTCAAAATTCATATGGCAAAACCTAACCCATAATGTGACTATTTTTGAAGATAAGGCCTTCAAGATAATTAAAGTTAATAAGGTCACAAGGATGGGGTCCCAATCCAATTGGACTAGTCCTTATAAAAAGAGGAAAAGAAACCAGAGCATTCTCTCCGAGCATGCGCAGAGACAAGGCCATGTAGGTGCGGTCTGGGTGCGGTCTGCCAGCTTGGAGGCACAGCTCTTAACAGAAACCCACCCTGACAGCACCTTGATCTGGGACTTCCAGCCTCCAGAACTGTGAGAAAATGAATGTCGATTGTTTAAATCACTCCAGATGGTGATACTTTATTATGGCAGCCCAAGCCAGCTAACATATCACCTTTTCTTTTTAACCCACAAAAATTTCACCCTTATGTAGTAAGGGAATAGATTCTACAATAGTCAGACTTACCAAATTTTGAACTTGCACTTCTTAAATCCCTTCCCATAAAAATAAAGCTAAAAGGATGTTTTCCTCTAATGTGGATCTTTTATAACACTTGATGGTTCATTTTATTCTGACTTTACTTTGTTTGTCTAAAGAATTGGATGTATAAGAAACAAAATAACTTCCCCTGATTACCAAATAAATGCATAATGAAAATATGCAGAAGCCATCAGGGTCTACATGAAGCCATCCTAGATATCATTATTGCTCCCTTCAAGCCTACTTAGGTTTAAATTAGAGAAAAATGTTGGGAAATTTCTTTAAAGTTGTTTAGCTGTGATGCTCAGAAACACAGAAGGGATCATGGAGATTTTATCTTTGACACTAACAGAAAAGAACTTCCACTGGAAAGCAAAATGCTTTTACGCTTCAACGCTCTCTAAAATGACCAGGAGGTCACTCGAAAATTGACTTCTGATAAAGTGTCAGATTTTTAGTGACCTCATGCGAGCCAGATTTTGGTTAATTAGAAGCTCATCTATGAGGAGACATCTGAAAGTTCAGTGAGGAACCATAGTAACTTTTTGGATAGGTTTCTCTTCATCTGTGGGCTGATGGAGAAGTCAGATAGTATTGATATCCGTCCCTTTTTCTTCAGACACAAAAGTCCAGCTTTTGCCACAATACGCGTTCAGTGAGCTGGTGACTTCCGAAGGACGTGCTTTTGTTGGCCTCCTTTATTGATTTGCTTGACCCCAGAAATACGCAATAAATAGCTTTCCGCTCAACTTTAAAAAGAGAAACCAAATTCCCAACATTGTCCATCCAGTCTAAATCCTTCATTGATTAAAAGAAAGAAAGAAAGAAGCAACAGCAAAAGAAAAACCACAAAAACAGCAGGCAGCAAGCCAAAGGCAAGACCATTATAAATAAAATGACCTACTTCAGAAAGGAGGCCTGGTGTTCACCACCTAATTTAAAAATTGTCTTCCATTGAGCTAATAATCAGATCATGTCTTATATGGTACGTAAAAAGGGGAAACCAGGAAGACAATCAGTGACAGAGCAAGAAGTATACATATATTGGAGGAGAGGGGGTCCTTGATCTCCTCTTGACGTACTGTGACCTCAGCCTACTACCCTGATTTTGCTGACAGTAATGTTTTAGTATAAGAGATGTCCTTCCAATTAAGAGCAATAAATCTAGACTTATTTAAGTGATTCTGCTCACTATTTGGCATTATATTTATTTTTATCCATATATTCCTTTGGAGCTCAAACCAGAATGAAAGCCATCAAAGACAGGGTTTGTATCTGTCACCTCCATTTCCTCAATATTTGATGAATAAATAAATTAATGAATGAAATACAAGACATTGAGACTGCTACAGTTGCTTTCAGAAAGCCCTTAAGGATGAAATGAGAACTTAAGAGATCTAAAGGGAGGGAAACGGAACAACTACTGTAATCAGAACATTACCCCTTAATCATTAGGCAAGAGCTAGGAAAAGCCATCTGGTATAAAATAGGGAGCTCTCGTTGGGAACTATCAAAGGACAATGCATTCCATAATCAATGACCATGTATATAAACCATAATATCAATACAATGGGGAACTATGTAGCCATTTTAAAGATCAGAGCACAGAATGTATTTTAAAGGGGAAAAATGGTGACAATGTTTATATTAGGTGATGATGGCAGGTAGCAAATGCATAGTGTCGTTCTGTTTATTTGATAATTTCAAATCCCACACCACTTTATACTCAGTGATCATCAGATTAATTTGGTAGGATTAGATTTTTTTTTCATTTATTGCTGCATTTACAGATGTCCGCAACAGATATGTATTCATTCGTAATTAGAAATTGCTCAAAAAAAGAAAAGAAAAGTTGCTCAGTGATGTTCAAGAAGACTTTGCCTCAGCCTGAAGCTCATAAATAGATCACGAGACTAAATTTACTGCTCTCATATTCCTGTCATCTACCCTTTGGAGACAGCATGGGTAAATGTAAGCAATTTTCTTTTTTAAAAACAGGACTCTTCAAGAAAAAAAACAAAAATAAGTCTACCTCTGTTTTGTGCTGGTCTCTGCCTATCAATAGTGATGCTAGAAGTGCCTGGGGACACACACCTGCGCTTCCCACAGACACCTTTCCAAACCAGTGTTAACACTGGACTGACCCTTGTGGTTCTTATTATGATAGCAAGAAACCCTTCAGCAACAACCACCCGGAAACTTTAAAAAAATAAAGGTTTATTATTTACAAGACCCGGAAATTACACAGCACACCTGGGGCCACACTGCCTGGTCTCAGGGAGGAGTGGAAGGGAGAGAGGGAGAGAGAGTGAGCACAGAAGAGTGCTGAGTGTTCTGTTTTTATTGGGGTTGAAGGTGAGGGCCTAGGGTTTCACAGCCTCTCTTTTTATTGGAGAATTGAAAACATAACAGGGGGAGTGTAAGGTGCAGGGAAGGGAAAAGACAAGTGGCCCAAATGATCAGTCACCAAAATCAACCAAAATCTCTAAAACCAAGGAATCTCAGGGTGGAGAGGTCGTCTGGCTCTTAATCGAATTATGAATTATGTGACTGGTGTTTGTTTCTGAGAAATGGCCTTCTTTGAAGTGGACAGGCGCCTCTTTGAAATGGATGTCTGGGCTATCAAAGCTGAAATCAGGTACTCACTTCGGGACAAACAAACACCACCAATCCGGGTTTACGCCACACTCTCAACCTGATCAGTCCAACTCCCTGGGACCCACCCAGGGCCAGTGACACGGCTCTTCCAACTATCCTCAGATCTGATCATTTTCTCTCTCTTTGGATTTCCTGTCTGTGGAGCAGAGCCTCACTTCCCCACGTGTTCATCACAGATCTCTGTGCTTCCTGTGAGTGCAAAGGGGATGGCTCCTGTCCTATCTGAATCTACCCAGAAACTAAGACTCAAACTGAAAACTCATCATCTCCTACTGCCTCGGGCTTACTAATGCCTGGCGAGTAGCTTGGTCTCAGGAACAAAGTGGTAATCCCATCCCTAAGTCAGCCGCGCCGGTGGGGGTGTGGGGGGAGTTGCGCAGACGTCCGGAGGATATCCCCTTAAACTGAACTCAGGAGACCTGGGGAGCTGGGTAAAAGACGAGTTTCCGCGACCTGGCTTCCGAAGTTTTTTCGGTGGGTCATTTTGAATGCATACACTGAATAGATTTCTAAGGCAGTTCTGCTGCAGGTGGCCCACAGATCACACCTGGAGAGACTGTGCTCTCAGTCTTGATCTAATGACACAGGGCAGACTGTCAGGACAACGGAAGCACTTCAAAGTTTTACCCCATCTGTGACTGAAGTCAGGAGGCTTGCCTCTAGCTAGCTGTAAACAAGTTGAAGTGGAAAGTAGATTTTCTGAGCATTTGGGACCTAGATCTCAATTTCTCCTTTTAGGAATGTGACAGTGCTCTCACCTGGGGACTGTTTTGCATTTATAGTTTACTTTGCTCAGTAATTATTCGCAAAGTGTTTTGCAGGGTATGTTTGGTCTCCCCAGCTTGATCGTAAACTCCTAGGGTAGTTGAAAGGCTTCAAAATATTTCTTAGTGACATGGAAAGAAAGAAATTATGCTTAGCGCAGTGTTGTTGACAAACGTGCATTCAAGGTCATTAGGTGTGTATTTCCTCTACACCTCATTTAGTTCTAAATCTGGAGTAGGCTTCCTTTTAAATTGAAGACCAGGAGTAGGAATGTGAGGTAGAGAACATAAACTTTTTAAATAGTAAAGAAAGCTTACATTTTGTAATGAGGGGAAATTTTGTTTTAATACAATTGTCCTTAAAATGCAGTCCACAGCCCTGCAGAATTAAAAAAGAAAGTGATCTTGTCAAAAATGCAAATTCTTGGGGTGCCTGGGTGGCTCAGTGGGTTAAGCCTCCGCCTTTGGCTCAGGTCATGATCTCAGGGTCCTGGGATGGAGCCCCACATCGGGCTCTCTGCTCAGTAGGGAGCCTGCTTCCTCCTCTCTCTCTGCCTGCCTCTCTGCCTACTTGTGATCTCTCTCTCTCTCTCTCTGTCAAATAAATAAATAAAATATTTTTTAAAAATGCAAATTCTCTCAGGGAGCCTGGTGGCTCAGTCGTTAAGCATCTGCCTTTGGCTCAGGTCATGATTCCAGGGACAGAGTCCCGCATCGGGCTCCCTGCTCGGCGGGAAGCCTGTTTCTCCCTCTCCCTCTGCTGCTTGTGCTCTTTCACTTTAATATAAATAAAAAAAATCTTTTTTAAAAAGTGAGCTGTGTAACAAAATACCATAAACTGAAGGGGACGTGGGTGGGTGCTTAAACAACATTTATTTCTCACAGTTCTGGAGGCTGTAAAGTCCAATATCAAGGTGCTGGCAGATTGAGTTCTTAGTGAGGACACTTCCAGGTTTGACGAAATGTGTCTTCCCACTGTGTGTGTCCTCACACAGACTTTCCTAGGGAATAGTATTCCTATAAAGGCATTATTCCTATCATTACCAGGGTGCCACTCTCAAGATATAATCTTAATCTAATTACCTCTCAAAGGCCCCACCTCCAATTCCATCACATGGAGTCTTGGGCTTCAACCAGGTAATTTGAAGAGGATATATTCTGGGGTGCTTGGATGGCTCAGTTGGTTAAGCCTCTGCCTTTGGCTCAGGTCATGATCCCAGAGTCTGGGATGGAGCCCCACATTAGGCTCCCTGCTCCTCAGGAAGCCTGCTTCTCCCTCTCGCCCTGCTGCTCCTCACTGCTTGTGCTCTGTCTCTGTCAAATAAATATATAAAATCTTTTTTTAAAAAATGAAGAGGATATATTCAGTCCATAACACACTGAAATGTGGACTTAAAAATAGGGTTGGAAAGGATAGGGGAATCTGTTCTATGGATTTTAGAAACCAAAAAACAAAACAAAACAAAAACTTGAAGACTATAAAATAATAAAGCTACCACGTGACCAACATGCACATCCTCCTTGCTAGAAATCCCAGAAAGTGTCAGATGTTCATGACAAGAGATTCTCCTGTCTATCTATGAAATGAGTAAAACAAATACACAGCAACAACCGAAAATATCTCTGCTGCATTTTACAAAGTGTTTTGATTCACTTGATCTCAGGGGCGTCTCCTCACTTCCTTGAGATGAATATTAAGTCCTATTATTTTCCTGTATTACAGCTAAAGATTCTAAGTTCAGGGATGACCCGGGGAAGAGCCACATGGGTACCCAGAGGTGCCTAAATTCAATATTTATTTCCCTCCACCAAAAAGCATTCCCCTCCTTTATTATAACAAATGAAATCCCCCGTCCCTTCACCCTGCTTTGCAAAGATTGGGGTAAATGTTATCTTCTAGAGCTCCTTGCTAAGTTTGTTTGTTGTCTTTAGACCTTTATCTTCATTCACAAATTAACAGCTTGTCCTCATATTAACCAGATGGATGGCTGCACCTGATTAATTGCAGTTGTAAGATGGATAAGTAGATTAAAGAACACAGCTCACTGCTGGCCAGACATAATTAAGAAAGGAGGAGTGAGCAAGTTCTGCTGGGGCTTCCATGAGGGAAAGGCTCAGTGGACTGATTTCCTGGAACTGCTTCAATTGCTAAATTATGAGAAGCACTTGCTGCCCACACTGGGAGAACGCTGAAATCCTGCTGCTGAGAGGGCACAAATCCTGCTTCTTCCCTAAGATGTTCGGCATTTAAATCAATGTTTCTGGGAGTGTGTTGTTGGACCACCTGTCTCAGAATCAGGTGGGTGTTTATTAAAGATGCATATTTCTGGACCTCATCCAGGACCCACTAATTTGGGAGGGGGTGGGGGACCAGGAATCATTGTTAACTACCTCTAAACCACTGACTTACTGCTATCTTCAAATGTGTAGAATTTCCAGTTACCAAAAGGACTGCACTTTGTGAAAATCCATACTTTGTGAAAAATAAAGAGCCCTTGGCTACCAAAAACTCCAGCAACTGAATCTCTAAAACCCCCAAAGATCTGGCAAAGCAGAGACTCTATGCCAGAATCCAAGCTTTTTTTCTCAGAAGTCTCCAGATAGCCTTACTAGAGATACCAATTCTAGGCCTCAGCCCAGACCTACTGAAACAGAAACTCTGGGGATGGAGTATCCTTCCGGATGAGGTATATTAACATTTGAGGATTACTGCTCTAGACCTGTGCTGCTCAAACTTCAGTGAGCACGTGAATTATCTGGGGAGCTTGTTAAAATGCAAATTCTGTTCCAGTAGGTTTGGGAACTAATAACCTCCCAAGTGATGTTAATGCCGCTGGTTCACACACAGATCACACTTTGAGTAGCAAAACTCTAGGTAACTTTTCATCTAATGTCATGAAAGAAAATTCATATGCACAAAAAAAAAAAAAAAAAAGTCAGAGGCAGGTCCCCGGGGCACCTGGGTGGCTCAGTGGGTTAAAGCCTCTGCCTTCGGCTCAGGTCATGATCCCAGGGTCCTGGGATCGAGCCCCGCATCGGGCTCTCTGCTCAGCAGGGAGCCTGCTTCTCCCTTCTCTCTCTGCCTGCCTCTCTGCCTACTTGTAATCTCTGTCAAATAAATAAATAAAATATTTTTAAAAAGTAAATAAAATATTAAAAAAGAAGAAGAAGAGGAAGAAGCAGGTCTCTAGGCCTGGGCTGAAATGGTTGGTTAATCAGCACACTCCAGCTGCAGGCAGGGAAGCTGCTAAATCACCATCCCTTGGCTTCGAGTTTTGAATACTGAAGAAGCATGTGTACTGACTGGCCTACATGCCTTCCTCCAAAACCCTGATAATTAAGTTCACCAATTTTTATGTGGCTGGCAAAGGAAGCCAAAATAGCTTTGTAAGAATCAAACTCTGCCTTGCCCCAACTTTCAAACAGCTAATAGGCTCCAATAAAATGTACTAAACCCTCTGTCGAGTGGACACGGTATTGAGTAACCAGCTGTGTCAGGACCTTGGAGAGTGGTACTATCCCCTGTCACTTCAGGGGGCCTTGATGTCCTTGTTTACTGAGTGAGGGGCTTGGGGTCTTTGCCTACTCTTAAAAGCCCATGATTCTATGACCCATTCAGTCCTTTCTACTGACCCCTCACTCTATTGTTTCTGGTGTGTGAAGACTGCCACAGCCTATCCTCTGTACTTCGGAGTTCACTGAACGCGCGGGCGTTTTGTTCCTGAGTCAGCTTCTCTTGCTGATCCAGGGATCACAAGCTTTGGCAACATGTGTATGAATTTGGATGCTACACGGTTCTTGTGTTTGTACTTTTCACCTTTACCTTGGTATATTTTAAATGATCCAGCCTTGATGTTCCATCACGCTAAAATTACTAATTGGGAAAATGGTCACATACAGGATTAGTTTGCCAGGCTGTCAAGGGTTTACTAAGTAGCCCATGTCTGCTGAGATGAGGTATGTATAAATTAGAGAGTGAGGATTTGCTTCTAATAGAGGCCTACCAGAATAATTTGTGCAATAAAGACTTCGAATAGCTAGTAGGTTTATAGAATTTCTCTAGTGTAATTAGGAGAGGCATTGTTGTGTAATGAAGAAAATTAATTAGAACTAAATGTTTAGGGAATGTGTAGTTAGGTAACCAAAGGCATATTTGCAGCCTAATTGTTTTTTGGCAGCTGGAGGCATTTTATACCCTTTCAGGGTGTTCAGTTAATAGATATTTTAACATGTCCAACTGTTTGCTTTTTCTTAAATTTAAACTACTCCCATATAAAAAAAAAAGTTCATCAAAGGCTTAAACCAAGTATGTATCCCATTGGAAAAATGCCTCTGTCATCTGGTTTATTAGATCATACTGTCTGTCAAATGTTAATTATTTTCAGAGGAAGTCCATACTGAGGCTAATTGGTATGCCCTCCTATACCACATAATTAGACAATTTTAGTGTTTATGCTTATAAAAAGACAAACACCAAAATATTTTCTAATATTTTGCCAATATTTCTCCTAACCTATACTCAAATCTCAAATATTCTGCTTCAAGTCTCTGGAACAAGGTAGAGTTTTTGAAAATACAGTAAATTTTCACATAAGCTGGTTTGCTTATCCAGTTTGTTATTTTTTATAATATGCATAAAATTTTGAAGTCAAGCAGATGTAGATTCAAATCCTGACTCTGTAATTTACTATGTGATCTTGGGAAAATTATTTAAGGCACCTAAAGCTTTATGGGACTGTTGTGAAAATTCAACAAAATAAATATATTTTATTAAATTACAGAATTTTTGGTTTCAGATGAAAGAAACTTAAAATAACTTAAAATGACAACAAAGAGGGGAAATAACTTTTACTTAGAATAACTTTAGATTTCTGAATTACAAAAACATTACTCAATTTCCATATAATCTTCACCCAGCTTTCCCAAAAAATAAACAAATTAACTCCCATAAACTATTTTTTTTTAAAGATTTCATTCATTTACTTGACAGACAGAGATCACAAGTAGGCAGAGAGGCAGGCAAAGAGAGAAGGAAGCAGGCTCCCTGCAGAACAGAGAGCCCGATGCGGGGCTCTATCCCAGGACCCTGGGATTATGACCTGAGCCAAAGGCAGAGGCTTTAACCCACTGAGCCACCCAGGCATCCCCCATAAACTATTTTTTTAAATACTTTATTTATTTATTTGAGAGAGAGAGCATGCACGGAGGGGTGGGGGTGGAGAGAGAGGGAGAAGCAGGCTCCCGCTGAGCAGGGAGCCTGATGGGGGACTCAATCCCAGGACCTGGCGATCATAACCTGAGCTAAAGGCAGACGCTTAACAGATTGAGGCACCCTGCCTTAAACTATTAACTGCAGGAAATGAGGGCGCCTGGGTGGGTTAGTGGGTTAAGCCTCTGCTTTTGGCTCAGGTCATGATCTCAGGGTCCTGGGATCGAGTCCCGCATCAGGCTCTCTGCTCAGCACAGACACTGCTTCCCCCTCTCTCTTTGCCTGCCTCTCTGCCTACTTGCGATTTCTCTGTGTGTCAAATAAATAAATAAAAATTTTAGATAAATAAATAAAACCAGGAAATGAATACTGATAAAAATACTTTAATTTACAAACCTGATCCAAATTTTGACAATTGTCTCTTTCTGGTCCAGGATCCCACTTTGCTTTGAAGCTTCTCATCTCCTTGATGTCCACCAACCTGGGAAAGTTTCTCAGTCTTTCTTTATCCTTCTAGACTAGACTCCGACAAGTTTGAAGAATATTAGCCAGTTATTTTAAGTAAGTCCCTAAATTTGAGTTTGTCTCAGATTTTCTCATGATTTAGATTCAGGCTATACATTTTTTTATAAGAATACCACAGAAGTGACATTGTGTCCTTCTTAGGGCATCATATCAGGAGCCACATGTCAATGTCTCATTCCTGTGATATTAAATTTGATTACTTCATCAACACATTGTTTACAAGGTTTCTCCACTGTAGAGTTACTAGCTTCTCCTTTGTAAATCAGTATTTCATAAGGTGATACCGTGGGACTGTGTAAATAGGCTTTTTCTCATATTTTCATTCACTCACTTTAGCTTCCACCAATGATTATAGCCTGCAACAATTATTACTGTGATGTTTGGCAAATGGTAAGCTTCTTATACTTATCAACTGGAATTCTGTTAAGGAAGAGCAATCTCATTTCCCTGCTTTATCTGTTTATTCCATGGTTTATATAAATCAGTATGGTCTCACATATTTATTACATATCAAATATTCTTTTTTTTTTCCAATTTATTTATTTTCAGAAAAACAGTATTCATTATTTTTTCACCACACCCAGTGCTCCATGCAAGCCGTGCCCTCTATAATACCCACCACCTGGTACCCCAACCTCCCACCCCCCACATATCAAATATTCTATGTATTATTATTATTATGCTAAAATTGTCCCAGATGTGGCTATTAGGAGAGTCTTCACATTAGTTCCTGTGTCCTTTTGATCACTTCCTTATTTTCTGGCACCAGTGCCCCCCTCATAACTCCAGCTCTGGAATATGCCATTGCTATGAGGAGCCTCATGTCACTGGAAAGTTCAAGGCAATGAGGCTAGCTTCAAGCACAGCTGAATCAAAGGGCTCAACTGATGTCATCAGGAATTCTAATATTTCTCTCAAACTTTTGGCTCTGATTTTCTCGGCTTCATTCCTAGTGGCTAAGCTAGCCACTAATCTTTACCCTCACAAACATTTTTCCTAGGAAAAAAGAGAGAACTCTTTTTTTAAAAAATATTTTATTTATTTATTTGACAGACAGAGATCACAAGTAGGCGAAAGGCAGGCAGAAAGAGAGAGGAAGAAGCAGGCTCTCCGCTGGGCAGAGAGTCCGATGCGGGGCTCGATCCCAGGACCCTAGGATGATGACCTGAACGGAAGGCAGAGGCTTTAACCCACTGAGCCACCCAGGCACCCCAAAAGAGAGAACTCTTGATAGTCACAGCAAAAAATCCCACAAACAGGTCAGAATAACACGAACTGGGTCATATGCCCATTTCTGATCCAATCCCTTTAGCCAAGGAAATGGGATACTCTGCCTAGGTACTGATCAAATGACCACTCCTTGACAGGGAGGGATGAGAAAGGAGTCTAGTCTCATGAGAACCACATGCAATGGGTTTTCCCCAAGAAAAGCAGACTCTGGTATGATACAGATAGGCTTCTACCACACACTACGACTACAAAGCTCTTTGCTTAGTGCACCGCACAGTGAATATTATACAAAGCCTTTTCCATCAACTCACTCTTCTGCCTCATCTCATCACTTCCATCTCCAAACAGGCAAACGGGAGATGAGATAAAATTCATATAAATCAAGCTGGTTACCTATTGGCAGTGCTGGCCAAAGATTTTCAAAGTGAAAAGAGGAGTATAGTGTTGTTACATTATGCGGGTCTAAGCCCTCTATCTATCTACAACAAAAAGCTACCTGGAATGGCTGAGTACTATTCTAATTAATATTGTGGGTAGGTATATACGATTGTGGGTAGATATATACATTGTGGGTAGATATATATGCACATATACAATGGCGTTTATGTACATGGCATTCAGATCCACAGTTTTCAAAGATATAGAGGTAGTGTGGCAGAAGAGAAATACTAGGCCTTTGGATACCAAGATCTCAGTTCCAACTCTGCCATCCTGTATGATCTTGGGTGAGTTACTTAGTCTTCCTGAGCTTTTCTCATCTGCAAAATGGAGTAATACATACCTCACGTGATGTGAAAAGTCAATGACATAATGCATATAAAGCATTGAGCACAACAGTAAGCGCACAAGAAAATTTAGAATATGGATAAAAATAAAGGGAATATATAGAATATATATATATATATATACACACACATACAGGAAAAAACTAGCATGAATTTCATCTTTCTTCAGCAATAATACCAGCATATTGGAATTTCTAAAACATCACTATAAACATCAGTTATTGATGAATAAAAATGTAAAAATTACCAATTAAAGTTTGCTGAGCATGTTATATCTCTTTTTATGTTGCCTTAAAACAAACGAGTAAAAAATAACAACAGCAAAAACTAGAGTAAGGAAAAAGAAACAAGAGAGTGAAAAGGCCGACTGTAGAATGGGAGAAAATATTTGTAAGCCATATGCCAAATAAGGATTTCGCTTCTAAAATATACAGAAGCTCATACAACTCAACAGCAAAAAAAGCTAATAACCCCACTTAAAAATGGGCTAAACAGGGGCGCCTGGGTGGCTCAGTGGGTTAAGCCGCTGCCTTCGGCTCAGGTCATGATCTCAGGGTCCTGGGATCAAGTCCTGCATGGGGGGGGGTCTCTGCTCAGCAGGGAGCCTGCTTCTCTGCCTGCCTCTCTGCTTACTTGTGATCTCTCTCTGTCAAATGAATAAATAAAATCTTTTAAAAAAAAAATGGGCTAAACACTTATACAGTCATTTCTCCAAAGAAATAGCCAACAGGAACATGAGAAGATACTCAATGTCACTAATAATCAAATAATGATTTGAAACAAATCAAAACCATAATGAGATCACCTCCCACCTGTTAGGGTGACCGTTAGACTAACAAAAATAAGTGTTGGCAAGGATGTGGAGAAATTAGAACATTGTTGTTGGAATGTAAAATGGTATAGTCACTATGCAAAACAGTATGGAGATTCCTCCAAAAATTAATGGATTTATCCATAAAAATGAAATGAGGAACTGGAAGAGATTATCTGTACTCCCATATTCAATGAAGCATTGGTCACAATAGGCGGGATATGGACACATCCTAAGCTTCCGTCAATGAATAAAGAAGATGTCATATATACACGCCATGGAAGAGAATTTAGCATTAAAAAAGAAAGGGCAGGGGCGCCTGGCTTGGTCAGTCGGTTAAGCAACTGCTTTGGCTCAGGTCATGATGCTAGAGTCCCGGGATCGAGTCCCGCATCGGGCTCCCAGCTCCATGGGGAGTCCCCTTCTCCCTCTGGCCTTCTACCCTCTCATGCTCTCCCTTATTCTCTCTCTCTCTCTCAAATAAATAAATAAATAAAATCTTTAAAAGAAAAGAAAAGAAAGGGCAGACAGTCTCTGCTATCATGCCGGCAGCTTCCTTGCTTATGTATTCAATAAACTTCTATTTCTTTCGTTCTGCCTTGAGTGAATTCTTTCACTGCCCATGCTACCAGTTTCTAAATAATTGGTAACCCCACATTTGGTGGCCCCCCCATTTGGTCAGGAGAGACATCACACTTGGTGGCCGTACTGGCCTGTACGGCCATGAAGGTTCCCCCCACCCCAATTTGGTGAACCCCACACAGGGAGCCTTTTCCAGCCCTGGGCTCTCCCTGGATTCTCTAGGAATTTCACAGGACTTTCCCCTAGTGGACGGACTCTAGGACTCCTTGGGGAACTGGTGACCTCCAGCCAGGGTTACTTCTCAGTAAGGATCCAAAGCCCAGGGGGAAACCAGCCAGATCTCTCTTGCCCAAAAGGGTAAAGGATTTCTCTTTTTGCCTTTGGAGGGATCCTTCCCTCCCTCCTCTCCATTCTCTTTTCAGCCCTTCAGTAGCCCATCTTCTTTAAAAGAAAAAAGGAGGGGCGCCTGGGTGGCTCAGTGGGTTAAAGTCTCTGCCCTCAGCTCGAGTCATGGTCCCAGGGTCCTGGGATCGAGCCCCGCATCTGGTTCCCTGCTGAGCAGGGAGCCTCTCTCTCTCTGCCTGCCTCTCTGCCTACCTGTGATCTCTGTCAAATAAATAAAAAACCTTTAAAAAAAAAAAAAAGAAGGAAAGAGAGAAAGATAGATATATCCTGCAACATGAAACAGATGAACCTTAAAGACATGATGCTAAGTAAAATAAGCCAGTCACAGGACGAATACTGCATGATTCCACTTGTATGAGGTATCTAAAATAGTTAAACTCCTAGAAGCAGAGTAAAATGGTGGGTGCCAGGGACTGGGAATGAGAGGGTGCAACAGAAATGAGGAATTCCTAATCAATAGGCATAAAGTCTCAATTATACGAAATCAGTACATTCTAGAAATCTGCTGTACAACCATTGTGCAACATTAACAATAATGTGTTGTACACTTAAAACCTTATCAAGAAGATATACAATGTGTTTTGGGGCACCTGGGTGGCTTAGTCAGTTAAGCAACTGCCTTTAGCTCGGGTCATGATTCCAGGGTCCAGGGTTTGAGCCCTGCATTGGGCTCCCTGCTCAGTGGAGAGCCTGCTTCTCCCTCTCCCTCTGCCTGCCACTCTGCCTACTTGTGCGCTCTCTCTCTCTCTCTCTCTGTGTCAAATAAATAAATAAAATCTTAAAAAACAAAAACCAAAAACTTTATCAAGAAGGTAGATCTCATGCTAAGTGCTCTTACCACAATAAAATGGAATTTTAAACCTGCAGTGATTGAGGAAGTTGAAGCCCCACTTTCAAATGTGGGTAGAACAGTGAGGTAGGAATTACACCAACTGTTACTGGTGGCCATGAAACACGAGAGTGCTGCTTTACTAAAAATTACTCTGACAATTTCTCCATACACAGAACCCCTTTAACATTCTCTTAACATTCGTCTGGTATGTTGATTGGACTATGATTTAATGAGGCTGTTTTTAAGCAAATAAGCCAGAATATAAATCCAAATAAGTGTCATCACCTTCAAAATAAAGATATAAATTTGTTTTAATGAAGTTCCAAATTTCTGTATCTAATTTTTTTTTCTCATTAAGAGCAGACTTTTTTGAACACTACATCAAAAACGAATGATATATTACATGTTGGGTAATTGAATTAAAAGAAAAAGAGCAGACTTTTTGCAATCAATTAAGAGTCATTTAAATCCAAGACTCAGGTGAGTGGGCAAGTTTGATGTACACGTTTGGAGTTTAAAAACAGTAAGGCAATAATAAAAGAAAAGAAATGGTTTCCATTTAATAGGCTACTATGAAGCTGTCAAAGATAGTGAAGCATATATATGTGTGTTTGTGTGTGTGTGTGTGTGTGTGTGTGCAGTTATGAAATGGCCTAGAAAATATACTGCCCAGTGACAAAACAGCCAGAAACCTAAGAGGATTATAGCACGCTTTTAGCTACATTAAAAAAAACAAAAATATATGTAAATATATGCTTCATCAATGCATGAGCTAGCTCCAGAAGGGTACCTAAATAATAGGTAGTTTACAAATAGCTGTTGTTCCAAAAATATTAATATGCTTGTGTAGCAGCTTTACATGTTTGATACTTAGCACTTACTAGATTTCAAGATCCTTTAGGGCAAGAATTATGCCCCAATCCTCTTGATATTCCCATATGCACAGGAGATTACGTAGTACTCAATAAATGGCTGGGGATAAACATGATCAGATTTATATATGGTAAAGCCAAGTAAAGAAAGGGGTGCAGAGAGAGGGATTCCTCCAAACTAATAATGAAGACAATGTGAGGGCTCATTTGAGGAAGCACCTGAGTACAATACAACCGCTTCATACTCTTCTTGTAAAAATAAGTATAACTGATTTGGCAAGAGCTTCTGCATTCAACTTGCTATTGTGGTAAGTCACAGAAAAAACTCTCTATTTGGTCCCCAGAAACTGGATAACTCGTCAGGTATATTCTGCAACCCAGTCTCGCACACAGACACCTGCAGTTATATTTGCCATTGTAAAATTAATAGCCCGTGTGGTTCCCAGAAGGGGTCCAGCTTGGAGAGGGAACTTCCCACCACACAGCGTACAGTTAGAAACAGCTGGCCCCATGGCCAGGGAATATGCTGACTGCTGCGGAAGCATTTGCCATGGACCATTGCCATTCTTGGAGCACTAGACCAGCCCCCAGGCTCTTCCTGACACGATAGAAACCCACAGGCAGGTGGTTGCTGCTCCACTTCATTTCTTCATTCAAAATATTTTCTGAAGATCATATCCAAGAGCACATGTCATAGGAAATATTAACGTTTCAGATCAAAAACCAATACACCTCAGAACATGAAACTTCATACAACTTCAGAGATGTCCTTGCCTATGTGGACTGAAGGGGTAAAAAGTCTGCCAGTCTGAAAAGTCAGGATGCCTGAGGTTACCTCAGAGAGAGGAAATATATTGAACCATTTCCCCCAACAACATACAGAAATCAACCAGTATCATTTGCAAATTCCATAGAGAGAACACTGAGGGAGAGAAAGGGTTAGCTACACTTTAACATTCTCAAGCACTTACTGTGGCCATGGAAGCTGATAAGGGTTATCTGGGTTTTGCACACAAATAGATACTTACTGTTGCGGAAACTAAAGCTCAGAGAAGTTACTTCATTTTCCCAACGCAAAACAGCCAGTACAGATATCAGGATCTGCCTTTAAGCCCACGTCTATCTTACCTAAAATTGATGTTCTCCCCACTCTAAGAGCCAATGAAAAGCAAAGGTAAACAATATGGGCTCTGGGGCCAGATCACCTGGGCATGAACCCTGCCTGACTCTACCAATTGCCAGATGTAAGACCCAAGTAACATGCCTCATTGTGTCTCCCATTCCTCCATGGAGAAAATATGCACAAGAAGTCAATACCCCAGAGAGTTATTTTGAGCATAAATGGCTTTGTACTTTTCTGTACTCGGCAAGCATTATTACTGTTATTATGTCAAATGCTGACTCTGGAGAGAATCAGGACAAACATACTTTGATGAGAGATGGAAATTAACATGATCAAGTTGTAAATCAGGAGAAGGCAGATCAAGGTAAGAAATAATGAGGTATGTACCTGTGATGGTATTTGAGGATGGATAGGAGTGGGGGAAAGCTCACCAGGAGAAAACATGATGAAACTGGAATAGAACGTTAATGAAGACAAACTTAGAAATCAGAGTTATCGTGCTGATTGGAATACCCTGAAGTTTGTTTTTCATTGGTTTGTTGTTCCTCTTCTCTGTTCTTTAAACAGAAGAGACATCTCTTTGTTGAACGATCTCAAAAGCAATTGTGTAAAAAGTAAAAAGTCTATACAGTTTGAACTCCTATGAGGGATTTAGTCCACCTTCCTCAGCTCAGGCAAAGGCTTCCAGAAACAAAGCACCAACTTTGATTCCTAAATGAGCATCAGTCCCTGTGGCTGTTACTCAAAGCTTCGAGCAGCACAGAACCTAATAGTTCGTGCTCCACAGCTGGGTTCTGAGCCTGGGGCTCCCAATGACTTTTTAGAGAGCTTCATGATTGGTTTGCTTCCATGGGATTTGGATCAAGATGAAAAATGAGCCCAAGGTTATTTGGAAACAGTTCATATTTAAGAGACCTTCAAACACTTCACAAATAAAAAGTGGTCTATAAATATTGTATAATAACCGTAGAATAACTTCCCACTTGCTAATGTTTATCACTGGGGAAAAATTAGCAATGGGCACACTCATACTTCAAAAGTTAGGAAATTGAGGATAAAACCCAAGTAGTTTGGAAGAGTTGAAATAATTTTACTCAGAGGGGAATAGCAGTTCATAAGGGAAGGAAATTGTGTTTGAATTTCTCAGCAGTGAGTGTGATAAAAGTACTCTATCTATCTAAATGATACCTATTTTTCACTGAGTATCCTTAGCCTCCAACACACCATCAACCTCTCACCCTACTAACTCATTACTGGTCATCCATGGAGATGGTCATTAGTCACAGGAATAGGGTTATGCAGATTGAAGATCACCTATCTTTAATGCATAAAGTAGAAAGCAAACGCAACAATCTTGTAAACACATAACTAAATGTCTTTTCAATCATCATCCATTACCACCCTTCTGTGGCATGGTGCTAACCCTGACCCTTTATTCTGGTGAAGGGTGGCCCTTTAGGGCCTGTGTTACATTAGTGAGTCGAATTGGCCATTTTTTCATTACAGACCCGCTGCCTTAAAAATCAGCATTTACAAAGCAGCTTGTGATGCAGTGAAGAGCCCAGACAGAGATATAATAAACAATGTTTTAAATTACATTTTGGACATTTTAAAATGCTCTGGGCTCAATTTCATAAGGCATTTGCATTTGTAATGAAAAAAAAAATCATCTCTGAGCTTCAGTCTCAGGTTAACAGCCTCTTTTATGTTGTAAATTTTTTGCAGGAGCAATTACAAATTGTATACAGATTCATTATTTCTCAAGTACTTTATCAGGACATTTCCCCATACATCTAATTTGTCCTGTCTGAAATAACTTGACATAAGGGATTTTCTTAATTGCTTTTGAAGCCCTTCCAAGATAATCAACTGCTTTTTGGAGCATGATAAAAGACAGTAGACAATATTGCCAGTCTGTCTTAGGATCACATGCTGAAGTTTTTGGGTAAAAGGAAAGAAAGGCAACATTTGCCTCCTAAACTATTCAGTATCTCCACTTTAATTTGGCTTCCCTTTAAATGACAGTATCTAAGAATAGAGAAAAAAGAAAATGTCCCAACCATTTTTATCTGCCCCATTGCAATGGCTGTCACTCTGGGGGTAGATGCAGTCAATATCTACAAAAGGACAAAAGGATAGCCTGTGTTATTCTGAAGAATCTTTTTTTTTTTTTTAAGATTTTATTTATTTATTTGAGAGACACAGAAAGAGAGAGAGAGAGCTGGAGTGAACAACAAGCAGGGGAGCAGCAGAGGGAGAAGCAGACTCCCCACTGAACAGGGAGCCCAAGGTGGGACTCCATCCCATGACCCCAGGATCATGATCTGAGCCAAAGGCAGATGCTTATCTGACTGAGCCACCCAGGCACCCCATGAAGAATCTTAACCAAAGACTAAATAAAGACTGCAGCGGCGTGCCTGGGTGGTTCAGTCAGTTAAGCATCTGCCCTTGGTTCTGGTCATGATCCTGGGATCCTGGGATGGAGCCCTGCATGGGGCTCCCTGCTCAGCTAGGAGTCTGCTTCCCCCCTCTGCCCCTCCCCCTGCTCATGCTCCCTCTCTAAAATAAATAAATAAAATCTTAAAAAAAAAAAAAAAGATTGCAGCAAAAATAAAATAGCCAAATTTGGGAAGGAGAAGGAATACCGTCAAAAGGAGGTTGTTTTTGCTGCCCTCCTTTAACAGATTTAAGTAAATGACAGAACACTTACTTACTTTAAGGGAACATTTCTACCCGTGTTTTCAAGCTGCCAATTCTAAATAATTTCATTTTTTAGTTACAGAACTACATTTAATGGCAGGCAGGATTTTTTTTTTTTTAAGATTTTATTTATTTATTTTGACAGAGAGAGATCACAAGTAGGCTGAGAGAGAGGAAGGGAAGCAGGCTCCCTGCGAGCAGAGAGCCCGAATCGGGACTCGATCCCAGGACCCTGAGATCATGACCTGAGCCGAAGGCAGCGGCTTAATCCACTGAGCCACCCAGGCACCCCAATGGCAGGCAGGATTATGCTTAACCACTGATGCCCACACCCTTGTCCCCAGAGCCTTAAATGGCAAAATAGACTTTGTAGATGTGACTAAGGCCACCAGCCTTGAGATGGGGAGATTATCCTGGATTATCAGGGAATATGCAATCTAAACATATGCCTCCTCAAATTTGGATAGCCTTGCCCAGCTGTGGTCAGCAAGATGAGACAGAAGGGTTGGAGAAATTCAAGATTCAATCCACTGTTGCAGGCTTTGAAGATGGAGGAAGGGGGCCACAAACCAAGGAATGTGGTGGCCTCTAGAAGTTGGGAAGAACCCTTAGTTTATAACTAGCAAGAAGGGACTGAGTTCTACCAACTACCTAGGTGAGCAGGAAACTTAATCTTCCCTACAGCCTCCACAGAAAGGAATACAGCCTGAGAACACCTTGTTTTTAGCCTAGGGAGAGCTGTGTCAGTCTTCTGACCTATAGAAATATGAGATAGTACATTTGAGCTGTTTAAGCTTCTACATAGGTGGTAATGTGTGAAAGCCACACAGAAAATCAATAGTGTCTGTACTGTAATATCCTATTTTTTTAAAATCAGCTCTCTGCCCAATGTGGGGTTTGGACTCACGGCCCCAAGACCAAGAGTCACATGCTAGATTATTGACTGAGTCACCTAGGTACCCTGTAACATCCTGTTTATATACCTCAATCATCATCACACCATCTTTATATACCTCAATCATCCTTGAAGTACCCAAATACAAGAGATTTAATATTAATTGTATTATCATATAGCATTTAATACCACCCTATACAATGGAAATTCAAATACCGCTTGCTGAAATCAAATTAAATTGTATCTGACAAATGGAAAACATGAAGAATCTAGTGTCCTTCCAGGAAGCTGACATTATTAACTTAAGGACAGTAACTAGGACAGTGGGTAAAGGATGAAAAGCATTAGCGTTGTTTTAGATTAACATTGTTAATATGCCATACTGATCCTTACTCATTTCCCAAGAATGGTTCTTGGAAGGAACAGAACTGATTCTTCTTAATTTTAAAGCTTAGCCTTGACAGTCTATAACAAGAGGTTCATGGGAATTCAAGGAATATTAGATCTTTTCAACTAAAAACCACTCCAAAATAATAGGAATCATGCCTAATAACAGCATCACTTTTTCTAGGTGAATGCAGACAGTATTAATAACCAAAAATATAATGGTTAGTTTGTTGCTTCATTTGTATTAAATGATGGATGACCTCATCTAAGATACTTATGTTCCAGGTGTAATCAACTTTCCCAAATACATAATGGCACAGAATAGCCATTCAAGTGAACCACGACATTATAAAATCTGCTACGGAAGGCATTAAGCTAAAGAAAACTGAGAGTGTTCAGCTCATAACCTGGGTTAGGAAGAGATTCATGATGCAAGCCTATGAAAATCAATGTAAGTATGGTGCTCCATTTTAAGATAGTGGATGGAAGGCATATATCAAATTTGGTTTCCTCCCAAAACCCCAGTGAAAAATCTTTTTGAACAAAAGACAAAATAACAAGGACAGGGAAAACAGACAATGGTGACAAAATTTTGGAAGCCAGAAAGCAAAGAGGACTAATGTAAACCATTCAACCACCCCAAAAAGCTGAATTATAGCCAGTGGCTGGGAGAGCTGAGAACCATAATAATTTATTCTGAAATGCCCTGATCCCTTCCCAACACACCCATATTATTGGACTTCTATTCTATAAAGACCCGGACTGGAAGGAATGTTAAGGATGGAGGTACTACACAGCAGTGGAAGGATTAAGTGAACAGATGAAAGCTAAATGCTAATCACAGTAATTTTCAACTGTATGGGAGCTGTCACATAATCTAGCAAAGAACCCAAAACTGTTTACCCTGTATTTTGAGACTAGGTTTCTACTGGATGAACTACACAATCTTAAGAAAGCCTATTATATATAAGGTGAACTTGGTTCTGACAATAGTCTAAACAATTACTAATTATGGAATCTCTAAGATGAATTAGCATAAGCAGGAAGGAGGAAGTGAGAGGAAACCCTGGCTGCTAGGAGTGCCAATAGCCCCCAGGCTGGTTTCCCTCCTGGCCCCTGGATCTTCAACCTCTCAAGCTAGCTCAAAGGTAGGGCAATGACATGCTGACAGGCTTACCCAACTCCTCCTGTAGCAACACTTTTTTTGTGGTAACTACCACAGAAAGAGCTTAACAGCATTGATCCCAGGCTTCATCTCCCACCCAACCACCAGATACCAGGCAGTCAAATCTTTGCCCTTCAATCAAGGGACAGGAAGACCCTTTTCTGAGAAATCTAACCTGTCCAAAAGGGAAAAAAAAAAAAACCTAAAAATAATGACAGTGGGAGGTCCCCAATTAAAGGGAACCATTCACATAGACCAAGAATGGCTGTTTTTGGTTGGGTTGACTTCGCTCCCAGGGAACATTTGGCAATGTCTGGAAACATTTTTGACTTTTTTTTTTTTTTAAGATTTTATTTATTTATTGGACAGAGAGAGAGAGAGAGATCACAAGTAGGCAGAGCAGCAGACAGAGAGAGGGAAGCAGGCTCCCCACTGAGCAGAGAGCCTGATGCGGAGCTCGATCCCAGGACCCTGAGATCATGACACAAGCCAAAGGCAGAGGCTTAACGCACTGAGCCACCAGGCGCCCCCATTTTTTACTGTCTTAACTAGATGGCTGTGGTTGGTACCCAGTTAGCATAGGCCAAGGATGCTGCTAATCATTTTACAGTTCACAGGTCTGTCTCCTGCAGGCATATATTCAGCAATTCCAATAATCCTTTTAGTGTCTCAATCCCAATCACGATCAGACAGCCAAAGGTTATAGGACAACTTAGCAAAGCCTTACAAGAAAAAACAAAAACAAAAAAACAGACCCAGCACAAAGAAACAAAAGCAGTTTGGAGGAAGAGAAATCTTGCAGCCAAAAAAAAAAAAAAAAAGAAAGAAACAAAACCAAAAATTATCACTAATATTTCATATAAGTAAGAGTTCATACATCCATGAAACATGATAATAGCAGGGTTTTGTTTGTTTGTTTTACAAAAAGGAAACACTGAGGAAAGAAAAAATGCTCTTGGAAACTAAGGTGGTAACAACAACACAAAAAGGAATAACTTAGTAGAAAAACTGAAGAAAAATTTTTTTAAAGCTAGGGCAATCTCCCAGAATATAAAAAGATAAAGAGCTGAAAAATAGGAAAGAAGATTAAGAGTCAGAGATCAGAGTACAGTTAATCCTTGAACATGGACTGGAACTGCATGGGTCCACTTATATGTGGATGTTTTAAAGGACAGTGCTATAAATGTATTTTCTTTTTCTTTTTCTTTTTTTTTTTTAGATTTTATTTATTTGAGAGAGAGAGAGAGAGAGAAAGCAAATGGGAGAGAGAAGGAGACAGATTCTGAAGCAGACTCTACACTGAGGGCAGAGCCCAATTTAGGGCTCGATCTCACAACCTTGAGATCATGACCTAAGCCAAAACCAAGAGTCAGACATTCAGCCAAGTGAGCCACCTAGGCGCCCCTGTAAATGTACTTTCCTTATTATTTTCTAAACAGCCGTTTACTCTAGTTTACTGCATTTGAAGAATCCAGTGTATAACACATGTAACATACAAAATGTTTTAATTGCCTATTTATTAATAAGGCTTCCAATTAAAAATATGCTACTACTAGTTCAATTTTGGAGGGTGGAGGGGGGAGTCCAAAAGCTTGACAGATTTTCAACTGCACAGGAGGTCAGCGCTTCTAATACCCACATTGTTCAAGGGCCAACTATATTACTTCCTATTGCTGCTGTAAACATATTATCATGAATTTGTTGTTTTAAACAATTTGTTATCTTACGGTTTGGGAGATTAGTCTGAAATGGGTTTTCCTGGGCCAAAACCGAGGTGTTGGCAGAGTCTTCCCTCCAGAAGCTCTAGGGGAAAATGTTTCCTTGCCCCTTCTAGCTTGTGAAGGCTGCTGCATTCCTTGTCTCCCTCTTAAAAGGACCTGTGACAATACTGCACTCACTAGGACAATTCAGGGTAACTTCATCTTGTTGATTCTTAACTTAATTATATATGCAAAGTCTCTTTGTCATATAAAGTAACATTCTTAGGTTCTGGAGATTAGCACATGGACATCTTGGGGCCGGGGACACTACTCAGCCTACCACAATCAAAATATGAGTTATGATAACCATGAAGTAGAATGAACAAGAAAGTGGGGAAAAGACAGCAATGCAAAAGTGAAGGATGTAAGTTTAAAGACAGAGGGGTTCAGGGCTAAGCAATATGGATAGAAATAGATCCACAATAAAATTTCACAATACCAAAAAAAAAAGAAGATTCAACAAGTTTCTAGAGAGGAGGAAAGAAACATAACAAAAAACAAAAGATCACAATGGCTCTGACCTTGATACCAGAACGGGAAGCACGAATACAATGGAACATGGTCTTCAAAAATTTGGGAAAAAATTATTCCCCTGTTTAAATATTATACCCAGGCATTCAATCAAGTTTAACATTTTTCTCTCTTATGGACTTTTTCTCCGGAAGCTACTGAAGATAAGAAAAATGAAATACAGGAAAACAGGAGACCCAACACAGAAGGAACAGGGGAAATTACAGGATAACAGTGAAGGGAAATCAGAAAATACAAGGTAATGGGTCCAGATTAGAGCAATCTGACTAAAGAAAATTGAGGGCTGTTCCCACCAACATGTTTCTGCAATTATACCACCTTTTTTCAAAACCAGAGAATGCCAGATGAGCCTGAGCGAAATGGTCATTGATTCCTACTCTGTCCTTCATGCTGAGAAGCCTACAATAGGTGGGTATCCTCATCTTACTCCCCCCAAAATGTCTAAGAGCCAGAGGTAGGCCATGATGAGCCTAGAACTAGTCCCCCTTACCACATTACTACTGGTCATCCAGTCACTGGCTCATAGTGTTACTCTATAGTAGGACCAATTTTCCTTTCCCTTTTATCCACTGAATTCCCAGCTCGGTACATACTCAGGAAAGGTAAAGCCAGAGTCATTATGGTTCATCACCTCTGGGTGCTGTCACTCAGCTGTGGCAATATTACCTTTTTCTTCCCTGGCCAGCTGTTCGCTTATTATCCATTTTTCACAATGAAATAATATATAACTAGAGATACATATATAAATTGCAAATAGCCATAAAAATAATCAAAATAGTGACAAATGCAGAGGTCAGGATACTACCTCAGAAGGAAGGTAGGACGACTACTATTTTTTAAGATTTTATTTATTTATTTGACAGAGACACAGTGAAAGAGGGAATACGAGCAGGGGGAGTGGGAGAGGGAGAGGCAGGCTTCCCATAGAGCAGGGAGCCCTGTGTAGGGCTTGATCCTGGGACCCTGGGATCATGACCTGAACCAAAGTCAGCCTCTTTTTTTTTTTTTTTTAAAGATTTTATGTATTTATTTGACAGAGAGAAATCACAAGTAGATGGAGAGGCAGGCAGAGAGAGAGAGAGGGAAGCAGGCTCCCTGCTGAGCAGAGAGCCCGATGCGGGACTCGATCCCAGGACCCTGAGATCATGACCTGAGCCGAAGGCAGCGGCTTAACCCACTGAGCCACCTAGGCGCCCCCAAAGTCAGCCTCTTAATGACTGAGCCACCCAGGTGCCCCAGGACGATGACTATTAAACAGAAAATAAGTGGGGTGCCTGGATGGCTCAGTGGGTTAAGCCTCTGCCTTTGGCTTATGTTATGATCTCAGAGTCCTGGGATCGAGATCCACATTGGGTTCTCTGTTCAGCAGAGAGCCTGTTTCCACCTCTTTCTCTGCCTACTTGTGATCTCTCTCTGTGTCAAATAAATGAATAAATAAATAAATAAGTTTACTTATTAACAGAAAATTAAGTATTGGCAAAAATGAGAAATTTAAAGTCTTGTGCACGGTTAGTGGGAACGTAAAATGATGCAGCCACTATGGAAAACACTATGGCAGCTCCTCAAAAAACTGAAAAATAGAATTGCTATATGATCCAACAAATCCACTTCTCAAGTACGTACTCAAAAGAACTGAAAGCAGGGACGCCTGGGAGGCTCAGTGGGTTAAGCTGCTGCCTTCGGCTCAGGTCATGATCCCAGGGTTCTGGGATCGAGTCCCACATCGGGCTCCTTGCTCGGCAGGGAGCCTGCTTCTCCCTCTGCCTCTGCCTGCCTCTCTGTCTGCCTGTGCTCACTCGCTCTCTCTCCCTCTGTCTCTGACAAATAAATTTAAAAAATCTTTAAAAAAAAATTAAAAAATTAAAAAAAAAAAAAAAAGAACTGAAAGCATGGACTCAAGGAGACACTTAACAACCATGTTCACTGAAGCATTATTCACAATGGCCAAGAGATGGAGGTGTGAATGGATGGACAAAATTGGCATATACATTACAAGGGAATTTTTAAAATATTTTTAAAACCTTAAAAACGAAGAGTTCTGACACATTACAACATGGATGCATGTTGAGGACATTATGCCAAGTGAAATAAGTTGGTCACAAAATGACAAATACTGCCTGGTTCTACTTATACTAAGTACCTAGAATAGTCTAATTCATAAAGAGAGAGTAGAATGGTGGTTCCCAAGCCTCAGTGGGAGGGGGGAGGAAGGAAATAGGTGCTTAATGGACATAAGAGTTTCAGTTTTATAAGATGGAAAGCGTTCTGGAAATGTGTTGGCAGGTACAATCAACACTAGTTAAGTATATATTTTAGCATGGTTAAGATGGCAAATTTTATGTTATGTGTATTTTACCACAATTTAAAAAATTGGGCGGGGGGTGCCCCGAGGGGTCAGGTCATGATCTCAGGGTCATGAGATCTAATGCCACATCCAGCTCCACAGTTAGGGTGGAACCTGCATGAGACTCTCTCTCTCCCTCTCCTGCTCACACACTTTCTCTCTCCCAGATAAATGAATAAATCTTAAAAAATTATTTTTTTTTTAAGTGAGGATACTGGTTGGCTCTAGAAGGAAAAGTGGCACTATAGTGGTTAATTTTATGACAATTTGGGTAGGCCACAGGGACTTGAGATGCTTGGTCAAACATTATTCTAGTTGTTTCTGTGAGGGTATTTTAGATGAGATTAACATTTAAGTCAGTGGACATTAACTAAAGCAGATTGCCCTCCATAGTATGTGTGGGCCTCAATTCAATCAGCTACCAAGCTGACTGCCTTCACATTTTATTTGCAAAATCAGCTCTCCCTAGTTCTACAATGGATTGCATTTGAACTCAAACTGGAAGACTGGCTCTCTTGGTCTCCAGCCTATGGGTCCAACCTTCATGTTTTCAGTTTGCCAGTCTTCATAATCACATGAGCCAATTCCTTACAATAAATTTCTTTCAACATATATACACATCCTACTGGTTCTATTTCTCTGGAGAACCCTAATGCAAGTAGACTATTAGAAAGGCATATATCCATGTGGGATATGTTATCCATGTGGGATATGTTCCAAGACTTCCCAGTGGATGCCTCAATCAGCAGACAGTACAGAACCCAAGGTATACTATTTCTCCTATACAGTCATCCCTATGATGAAGTTTAATTTATAAATAGGGAATGTAAGAGATTAATAATACCATAACTATAATGCACTGTGAAAGTTACACGAATGTGGTTCCTCTCTCAAAATATCTTATTGTGCTGTACTCACCCTTCTTCTTAGGATGATATGAGATGAGTAAATGCCTATGTGATGAGAAGTGAGGTGAATGACGTAGGCACTGTGATGCAGTGTTAGGCTACTACTATCCTACTGACAATACATCAGAAGGGGGATCATCTGCTTCCAGACTCCGGTTGACCTCAGGCAAATGAAACCACAGAAAGTGAAGCCGCAGATAAGTGGGAACTACGTTATAGAAAGCTTCTAAGGTATCCATAACGTTCTATTTCTTAACCTGGATTGTTGTACAGGGTACATGTACATGGTGTCATTACTCTTTAAACTGTATATACATCTTATGCATTTTTGTACATATGACTTACCACAATTAAAAATTTTGGGGGGGCATCTGGGAGGCTCAGTGGGATAAAGCCTTTGCCTTCAGCTCGGGTCATGATCCCAGGGTCCTTGGATGGAGCCCCACATCGGGCTCTCTGCTCTGCAGGAAGCCTGCTTCCTTCCCCCTCTCTCTCTGCCTGCCTCTCTGCCTCCTTGTGATCTCTGTCTGTCAAATAAATAAATAAATAAAATCTTAAAAAAACAAACAAACAAACTTTTTTTTTAATTTCTAAGATTGGGATGAAATCAAATTATTTCCTAAGTTCACATATAGATATCTTAACCCTTCCAGGTTTTAAATAAGTAACCTGGGCCTACTAAGCTCATCTGTAGCTGGAGACAAGTGCTAACTTGGTTTAGCTGACTTAAGTGGATCATGGGTGATCTGTGAAAACTTAGGAATGTTCTGAGGTTGACATTATTAAAGAGGATTATTCCTCATGCTGCTGAGACACATGTAATCAAACCAATGTTTCATATGGTGTTCCCTCACACAGCATATACTTTTTCCCATCATCCATCCTTATCTTATAGTTTCGGGTGAACTCTAATGACAGAAGAACATTACCAAAGGGCAGAACCTGCATCACTCTTCCAATTCAACTCACAACCTAATAGGTACTAAGCACATAAAACCTGGAGGTGAGAATAAAAAATTATTCTCAGCCCTACAACATGCCCAACTATTTTACTTACCCTGGATAACTTCTGCCAACACTTATTAAAACATCTTGAAACTGAGGAGCCTCACTGACTCAGTCAAAAGAGCATGTGACTCTTGATCTTGGGGATCATGAGTTCAAGCACCATGTTGGTTATAGAAATTACTTACATAAATAAACTTAAAAAAAAAAAAACTTTTTGAAACCTCTATAACAAGTTTATAGTTCAAAGGCAACATTTTTTAAGTCCTATAAGGAACCGGGGAAAACTTGAAATTGTTCCATGTTGCATGTTTGTCAAAAATCAGAATGAAGATGGGGTCCATAGAAAACAAAACAATTGTGGGAATGAGCTAAGCAATTTCATGGCCATATTTTGATATTAAATCAATTGTAAAAAAGAAAACAAACCAGAGAATTAGGTCAAGATGGCAGAGGAGTAGCAGACTGAGATAACAGGTCGTAGGGGTTCAGCTAGTTATCAAACCATTCTGAACACCTACAAACCCAACAGGAGATTGAAAAGAAGAAGAGCAGCAATTCTAGAAGTGGAAAATCTACCACTTTCTAAAAAGTAGGATGTGTGGAGAAGCGAATCCAAAGCAATGGGAAGACAGACTGTGGGGGGAGGGGCTGGCTCCCAGCAAGCAGCAGAACAACAGAGCACAAAATTTGAACTTTTAGAAGTCTGCTCCACTGAGGGACATTGCTCCAGAGGCCAAATGGGGGTGGAGCCCTCGCAGGGACAGTGTGGTCTCAGGTCCCGCAGGTTCACAGAAGGACTGAGTGTCTGACTGTAGCAGAGCTCGCAGGTAACAGAGCGGGAAAGATGACTAGAGACGGATCCGAGGAGTGAGCTCTCTGGGGTTACCTTAAACTGTGATCCATGGCACACTCCAGCCACTGCTCTTTGAGAAGGGACCCCACAAGTGGCAGGTCTGGGGAAATCGACCTTCCTTCTCTGGAGGCAGAAATCCACTGGGTTTGGAGACTTCTAATGGGGGCTGTGTGCCAGAGACAGAAATACCTGGTTACAGGCCGGGTGAGCTTGGAGCCCAGCTGGAGACCAGGGAGATGGGAGTGATTGAGTGCTTTTCTCCAAAGGCACACTGAGAAGTGGGGCATGAGCTCTCAGCTCCTCCCGGCTGGAGATAGGGAGGCCGCCATTTTCATTTCTATCCTACAGGGCTCTATGGAAAGCATTCAGGGAATAAAACCTCCTGAGAGCGAAACCAAACAGATTACTTAGCCGGGCCCCTGGCAAGGGCTGTGCAATTCCACCTTCAGCAAAGACACTTGAGAATCACAACAGGCCCCGCCCCCAGAAGATCAGCAAGAACATCCAGCCAACCCCAAACTCACTGATGAAGGAGAACAGCAGAATTCCAGAGGAGGAGAAAGCAAAGTCATGGAATTCATGGCTTTCTCCCCATGATTCTTTATAGTCTTGCAAAGTTGATCAAATTTTTAAAAAATTTTTTATTCTAATTTTTAAATTTTTTCCTTTCCTTTTTTTTTTTAAAAGATTTTATTTCTTTGACATAGAGAGAGAGAGAGAGATCATAAGTACACAGAGAGGCAGGCAGAGAGAGAGGGGGAAGCAAGCTCCCTGATGAGCAGAGAGCCCAATGTGGGGAATCGATCCCAGGACCCTGAGATCATGACCTGAGCTGAAGGCAGAGGCCCAACCCACTGAGCCACCCAGGCGCCCCTCCTTTCCTCTTTTAATATTAACTAGTTTATCTTAACAATACCTTTCTTTAAAAAAATCTTTTCAAACCTTCATTATTATAGTCATATTCTATCCTTCATTGTATCTAACTTTATTTTTTGTATACATATAGGGTTTTTTCTTCTAAAAATTTTTGCGAATACAATTTCTTCTAATAGATCAAAATATACCCTATATCTAGCACAGGGCTTTGCTCTGGTCTCCAGCCTGAGAAGATTCCACATTCGTTTTCTTTCTTTTTCCAACCAACTTATCAATTCCTTGGAATTTTTTTTTAAATATTCAACTTTACATCATATTCCATCCCTTCATGTTTACCCTTATTTTTGTATATATGTAAGTTTTCCTTTCTTTTAAAATTTTGGAGGATAGTTTCTTCTAAGAGACCAAAATACACCAAAAATCAAGTGGGTGATTGTTCTATTCACCTAACATATGTGTGTGTGTGTGTGTGTGTGTGTGTGTGTATACACAGACACACACACACACACACACACACAGAGTTTTTAATTTTTTTAAACTTTTTACCCCCTTTCCTCTCCCCACATATGGGGTCTCTTCTGATTTGGTTAGCATACATTTTTATAGGGTCTTTGCCACTCTTTTAGTATTTTATTCTCTCATTCATATATTCTTATCTAGAAAAAATGACAAGGTGGAAAAACTCACCACAATGAAAAGAACAAGAGGCAGTACTGAAGGCTAGGGACCTAATAAGTATGGACATTGGTAATACGTCAGATCTAGAGTTCAGAATGACGAGTCTCAAGGTGCTAGCTGGCCTCGAAAAAGGCAAGGAAGATATTAGAGAAACCTGTCTGGAGAAATAAAAGCACTAAAATCTAACCAAGCTGAAATCAAAAAAGCTATTAATGAGGTACAATAAAAAAATGGAGCCTCGGGATGCCTGGGTGGCGCAGTTGGTTGGACGACTGCCTTCGGCTCAGGGCGTGATCCTGGAGTCCCGGGATCGAGTCCCACATCGGGCTCCCAGCTCCATGGGGAGTCTGCTTCGCTCTCTGACCTTCTCCTCGCTCATGCTCTCTCTCACTGTCTCTCTCTCTCAAATAAATAAATAAAATCTTTAAAAAAAAAAAAAAATGGAGCCTCTTACTGCTAGGATAAATGAGGCCGGAGAGAGAATATAGAGTGATATAGAAGACCAAATGATGGAGAATGAAGAAGTTGAGCAAAAGAGAGACTACTACTGGACCACAAAGGGAGAATTCGAGAGATTAAGTGATACCATAAGATGAAATAATATTAGAATAATTGATATTCCAGAAGAAGAAGGGGGGTGTGTGGGAGAAGGTAAATTGGAGCAAATTATTGTAGAGAATATCCCCAATATGGCAAAGGGAACAAGCTTCAAAATCCAGGAGGCACAGAGAACCCACCTCAAAATCAATAAAAATAGGTCCACACCCTGTCATCTAATAGTAAAACTTACAAATCTAAGTGGCAATGAGAAAATCCTGAAGGCAGCTCGGGACAAGAGCTCTGTAACATACAATGGTAGAAATATTAGATGGGAGCACACTTATCCACAGAGACCTCACAGGCCAGAAAGGACTGGCATTATATATTCAGAGCACTAAATGAGAAAAATATGCAGCCAAGAATACTATATCCAGCTAGGCTGTCATTAAAAATAGAAGGAGAGGGATGCCTGGGTGGCTCAGTTGGTTGAGCGGCTGCCTTCGGCTTGGGTCATGATCCCAGTGTCCTGGGATCAAGTCCCAAACTGGACTCCTTGCTTGGGGGGAGCCTGCTTCTCCCTCTGCCTCTGCTGCTACTCTGCCTGCCTGTGATCGCGCTCTCTCTCTGGCAAATAAATAAATAAAATCTTTTTAAAAAATTAAAATAGAAGGAGAGATAAAAAGCTTTCAGGACAAACAAAAACTAAAAGAATTTGCCAACACCAAACCAGCCCTAAAAGAAATATTGAAAGGGGTGCTCTAAGCAAAGAGCAAGCCTAAAAGTAACAGACCATAAAGGAACAGAGACAATATACAGTACAGTCACGTTACAGGCAATACAATGGCACTAAATTCCTATCTTTCAATAGTTAGCCTGAATGTAAATGGGCTAAATGCCCCAATCAAAAGACACAAAGTATCAGAATGGATAAAAAAACAAGACCCATCAATATGCTGTCTACAAGAAACTCATTTTAGACACAAACACCTGCAGATTTAAAAGTGAAGGGGCGGAAAACAATTTACTATGCTAATGGATATCAAAAGAAAGCTGGGGTGGCAATCCTCATATCAGATAAATTAGATTTTAAGCCAAAGACTGTAATAAGAGGGTGCCTGGGTGGCTCAATTGTTAATCATCTGCCTTCGGCTCAGGTCATGATCTCAGGGTCCTGGGATTGAATCCCATGTCAGGCTCCTTGCTTAGTGGGGAGCCTGCATCTTCCTCTCTCTTTGCCTGCTGCTCCCCCTGCTTGTGGTCTCTCTCTCTGACAAATAGATAAATAAAATCTTTTAAAAAACTGCAAACTATAATAAGGGCCGAAGAAGGACACTATATCGTACTTTAAGGGTCTGTCCAACAAGAAGATCTAACAATTGTAAATATCTAAGTCCAGGGTGCCTGGGAGGCTCAATGGGTTAAGCCTCTGCCTTTGGCTCAGGTCATGATTTCAGGGTCCTAGGATCAAGCCCCGTATCAGGCTCTCTGCTCAGCAGGGAGCCTGCTTCCTCCTCTGTCTGTCTGTCTCTCTGCCTACTTGTGATATCTGTCTCTCAAATAAATAAATAAAATCTTAAAAAAAGAAAAAGAGTCTGTTTTAAATTAATTAATTAATTAAATATCTATGCCCCTAACATTGGACCAGCCAACTATATAAACCAATTAATAACAAAATCAAAAACACATCAACAATAATACAATCATAGTAGGGGACTTTAACACCTCCCTCACTGAAATGGACAGATGATCTAAGCAAAAGATCAATAAGGAAATAGAGGCTATAAATGACGCACTGGACCAGATGGCCATCAGAGATATATCCAGAACATTCCATCCCAAAGCAACAGAATACACATTCTTCTCTAATGCACATGGAACATTCTCCAGAATAGATCACATCCTGGGTCACAAATCAAGTCTCAACCAGTACCAAAAGATTGGGATCATTCCCTGGAGATTTTCAGATCACAACGCTCTGAAGCTAGAACTCAATCACAGAGGAAAGTTGAAAAGAATCCAAATACATGGAGGCTAAAGAGCATCCTACTAAAGAATGAATGGGTCAACCAGGAAATTAAAGAATCGAAAAAAATTCATGGAAACAAATGATCACACAACTGTTCAGAATCTGTGGGACACAGCAAAGGCAGTCCTGAAAGGAAAATATATAGCAATACAAGCTTTTCTCAAGAAACAAGAAAGGTCTCAGGGCACCTGGGAAGCTGAGTGGGTTAAAGCCCCTGCCTTCAGCTCAGGTCGTGATCCCAATGTCCTGGGATCTAACCCCACACAGGGCTCTTTGCTCAGCAGGGAGCCGCTTCCTCCTCTCTCTCTCTCTCTGCCTGCCTCTCTGCCTACTTGAGATCTCTGTCAAATAAAGAAAATCTTAAAAAGAAAGAAAGAAAGAAAGAAACAAGACAAGTATACAACCTAAGCCTATACCTAAAGGAGCTGGAGAGGGCGCCTGGGTGGCTCAGTGGGTTAAGCCGCTGCCTTCAGCTCAGCTCATGATCTCAGGGTCCTGGGATCGAGTCCCGCATCGGGCTCTCTGCTCAGCAGGGAGCCTGCTTCCTCCTCTCTCTCTCTGCCTGCCTCTCTGCCTACTTGTGATCTGTCTCTGTCAAATAAATAAATAAAATCTTTAAAAAATAATAAAAAATAAAAAAAATAAAAAATAAAGGAGCTGGAGAGAAAAACAGCAAAGAAAGCCTAAACCCATCAGGAAAAGAGAAATCATAAAGATCAGAGCAGAACTCAATGAAACAGAAACCAAAAAAACCCCAGAAGAACAAATCAACGAAACTAGGAGCTGGTTCTTTGAAAGAATTAAGAAGATTGATAAACCCCTGGCCAAACTTATCAAGAAGAAAAGAGAAAGGACCCAAACAGATAAAATCATGAATGAAAGAGGAGAGATCACAACAACACCAAAGAGATACAAACATTATATAAGAACATATCATGAACAACTATACGCTAGCAAATTTGACAATCTGGAAGAAAAGGATGCATTCCCAGAGATGTATAAACTACCAAAACTGAACCAGGAAAAAAAAAGAAAACCTGAAGAGACCCATAACCAGTAAGGACACTGAAGCAGCCATCAAAAATCTCCCAGCCACCAAAAGCCCAGTGCCAGACGGCTTCCCAGGGGAATTCTACCAAACATTTATTTTTATTTTTATTTTTTTAAGATTTTATTTATATATTTGACAGACAGAGATCACAAGTAGGCAGAGAGGCAGGCAGAGAGAGAGGAGGAAGCAGGCTCCCCACTGAGCAGAGAGCCCGATGTGGGGCTCGATCCCAGGACCCCGGGATCATGAGCTGAGCCGAAGGCAGAGGCTTAACCCACTGAGCCACCCAGGCGCCGCCCCTACAACATCCTTTCTTAATCAAAACTCTTCACAGTGTAGGGATAGAAGGAATGTACCTCAAAATCAAAGTCATCTATGAAAAACCCACAGCAAATATCATTCTCGATGGAGAAAAACTGAGAGCTTTTCTGCTAAGGTCAGGAACACGGCAGGGATGTCCATTATCACCACTGCTATTCAATATAGTATAAGAAGTCCTAGCCTCAGCAATCAGACAATGAAAAGAAATTAAAGGCATCCAAATTGCCTTTAAAGAAGTTGTCGAACTATCACTCTTTGCAGATGATATGATACTTTATGTGGAAAACCGAAAAGACTCCACTCCAAAACTACTAGAACTCATATGGGAATTCAGTAAAGTATCAGGATACAAAATCAATGCACAGAAATCAGCTGCATTTATACACCAACAGCAAGACAGTAGAAAGACAAATTAAGGAGTTGATCCCATTTACAATTGCACCCAAAACCATAAGATATCTAGGAATAAACCTAATCAAAGAGGCAAAGAATCTGTACTCAGAAAACTATAAAGTACTCATGGAAGAAACTGAGGAAGACACAAAGAAATGGAAAAATATTCCATGCTCCTGGATTGGAAGAATAAATATTGCAAAAATGTCTATTCTACCTAAAGCAATCTACACATTTAATGCCATCCCTATCAAAATAGCATCAATTTTTTTCAAAGAAATGGAATAAATAATCCTAAAATTTATATTAAATAACCAGAGGAATGCTGAAAAAGAAAGCCAAAGTTTGGGGTGCCTGGGTGGCTCAGTGGGTTAAGCCACTACCTTGACTCAGGTCATGATCTCTGGGTCCTGGGATCGAGTCCCGCACTGGGCTCTCTGCTCGGCAGGGAGCCTGCTTCCCCCTCTCTCTCTGCCTACTTGTGATCTCTCTCTGACAAATAAATAAATAAATAAAATATTTTTTTTTTAAAAAAGCAAGCAAGCAAGCAAGCCAAAGTTGGTGGCATCACAATTCCAGACTTCAAGCTCTATTAACAAAGCTGTCATCAAGAAAGTATGGTACTGGAACAAAAACAGACACATTCATCAATGGAACAGAATAGAGAGCCCAGAAGTAGATCCCCAACTCTTCGGTCAACTAGTCTTTGACAAAGCAGGAAAGAATGTCCAATGGAAAAAAAGACAGCCTCTTCAACAAATGGTGTTGGGAAAATTGGACAGCCACATGCCGAAAAACGAACCTGGACCATTTCCTTACTCCACACATAAAAATAGACTCAAAATGGATAAAAGCCCTCAATGTGAGACAGAAATCCATCAAAATCCTACAGGCAGCAACCTCTTCGACCTCAGCCGCTGCCAACTTCTTCCTAGAAACATCGCCAAAGGCAAGGGCATCAAGGGCAAAAACAAACAATTGGGACTTCATCAAAATCAAAAGCTTTTGCACAGCAAAGGAAACAGTCAACAAAACCAAAAGACCACTGACAGAATAGGAGAAGATATTTGCAAATGACATATTAGATAAAGGGCTAGTATCCAAAATCTATAAAGATCTAATCAAACTCAACACCCAAAAAACAAATAATCCAATCAAGAAATGGACAGAGGACATGAACAGACATTTCTGCAAAGAAGACATCCAGATGGCCAATAGACACATGAAAAGTGCTCCACAATACTCAGCATCAGGGAAATAAAATCAAAACCACAATGAGACAACACCTCACACCAGTCAAAATGGCTAAAACTATAAGTCAGGAAATGACAGATGCTGGTGAGGATGTGTAGAAAGGGGAACCCTCCTACACTGTTGTTGAGAATGCAAGCTGGTGAAGCCACTCTGGAAAATAACACAAAGTTTCCTCAAAAAGTTGAAAATAGAGCTACCCTATGACCCAGCAATTGCGCTACTGGGTATTTACCTTAAAGATACAAATGTAGGGGCGCCTGGGTGGCTCAGTGGGTTAAGCCTCTGCCTTCAGCTCAGGTCATGATCCCAGAGTCATGGGATCGAGCCCCGCATTGGGCTCTCTGCTCGGCGGGGATCCTGCTTCCTCCTCTCTGCCTACTTGTGATCTCTGTCTGTCAAATAAGTAAATAAAATCTTTAAAAAAAAAAAAAAAAGATACAAATGTAGTCATCCAAAGGGGCACGTCTATCCTAGTGTTTATAGCAGCAATGTCCACAACAGCCAAACTATGGAAAGAACCGAGATGTCCATCAATAGCTGAATGGATAAAAATGATGTGATCACACACACACACACACACATATTCACACTCACACACATATTCACACTCACACAAATACTATGCAGCCATCAAAAGAAACAAAACCTTGCCATTTGCAACTACGTGGATGGAACTAGAGGGTATTATGCTGAGCGAAATAAGTCAATCAGAAAAAGAAAATTATCATATGATCTCCCTGCTATGAGGAAGTTGAGAGGCCATGTAGGGAGTTTGGTGGGTAGGGAAGGAAAAAAATGAAACAAGATGGTATCAGGAGGGAGACAAACTATAAAAGACTCTTAATCTCACAAAACAAACTGAAGGTTGCTGGGGGAAGGGGGGTAGGGTGAGGGTGGTTCGGTTATAGACATTGGGGAGGGTATGTGCTATGGTGACTGTTGGAAAGTGTGTAAGCCTGACGATCACAGACCTATACCCCTGGGGCTAATACATTATATGTTAATAAAAAATAAAAAAAATTTTCAAAAACCCACAGCAATTAAAAAATAATTTAAAATAGAAGCTATGAAATTCCTGCTATGTACATAACTCTCATGAATAAGTAATTTGGATTAAAGATGAAATTAAAATATTTGTGTTTTAAACAAATAAATAAAAATAAAAATAGAAAAAAAAAAACCAACAAAACAAAATAAAACGCCTAAAATTGTTGAAAAAAAGAGTATGGGAAGACATCCAGCTGGCTCAGTTGGTAGAGCATCCAAGTCCCGTCTGAGGGTCACTGAGTTCAAGCCCCACGTTGGGTGCAGAGCCTACTTAAAAAAAATTAAAATTTAAAAATAAATAAACCAATTACAAATATAGGAATTTTAACATCCAATTTCTAGAGATAGAATTGGGTACATTTAAATTCAATTTGCAATTAGGTACATATAAATTCATTTGCATGGCAAAATACAGAATTTCAGAAGTACTTAGGCTAAAGAAGTTACAGTAAGGACTAATTTATCGTTTTTAAAATTTTTTAAAGGCTCCCAGGTGGCCCAGTCAGTTAAGTGTCTGATTCTTGATTTCGGTTGGAATCATGATCTCCAGATTGTGGGAGTCCACATGGAGTCAACTTATCCCTCTCCCTCTGTTCCTCCCTCAGTTGCACACTCTCTCAAATAAATGAAAATCTTTTAAAATTTATTTCTAAAATATTAAATGTTCATTACAGAAAACTCAGAAAATATTAAAAAATCATGAAGAAAAAAAACCCACTTGTAATTCTACTTATGGAGGAAAACTCCTATTGTCTTTTGTCAGAAAGTATAGCTAGCTCAAGAGTGTATAAGCACAGGCTCCTCCACACACCCCCAAGCTCTTCCTCTAGGCACTTGGTAAGTCCACTGCTACTTTCTGTCAATCACCTGTGCTCTAGGCATTTCCACAATATAACCTGTGAAACAGATAATATTACTCCCACTTAACCCTAAAAGGAAACTTGAAACTCAAAGGAAAAATAACTTGCCAGAAGCAAGCAGTAGAACCACATTCGAAATCAGATTTGGCTGTTTCTTATTTGCTACACCTAATACGGTCCTCAAGTTAGAAAATTCTCTGACTAATCTACACAGTTGAAGTAAAATCTACTGCCTTATTTAAGGCTAATGATATGATGTGGTTTACAAAGAGATAGAATTTAGACTCCAACAGTAATTTATCCCAAAGGTTTTGTTTGTTTGTTTGTTTTTTTAAAGATTTTATTTATTTGACAGACAGAGATCACAAGTAGCCAGAGAGGCAGGAAGAGACAGAGAGGAGGAAGCAGGCTCCCCGCAGAGCAGAGAGCCCGATGCAGGGCTCAATCCCAGGACCCCGGGACCATGACCCGAGCTGAAGGCAGAGGCTTTAACCCACTGAGCCACCCAGGCGCCCCTATCCCAAAGGTTTTATTGGACAGTTGAATGTTTCCTACTTCCTGCTGAAAGTGTCTCAAATGATTGTTATTTTATATTAAAACTCAAAATAAGCAAATACCTTTAACTACATAGGACAGTAGTTTAAACATATAACAAAAATAGTCTGAGAAATATTTAAGATACATTCTGTTCTTCATACATTCAGGTTGATTGATCAAGCTCTTTTCCTTTTGGTAATGAATTTTTCTTAAATTCATTCTTATGCCACAGACCGACACATTTAGGACCTGTTGGAATATATACCTGAGCTTTTGGTATGATCCGTGAATATACAGTAGAACACAAAGTCTCACAAACTTGGATGTTTTATACATTGGGCTCATTAAAAGCATGCTCTAAAATTCCACACAACCTGAAGTCCCTCATTAAAGAAACTAATAATTAAATAAACTGTGGTTCATTCACTGATATATATGCCATCAAATACCTAGGTCCTTCCCTTTGGTGCTCTGCGGGTAGGTCTGTGGTAGCTCCTGTAGCTGTTGGTGCAGTAGACTGTGTGGGCTAGGGGAGGGAAAGAGTGGCCTCAACTAGGTACAGTAACTGTCATGGTCACTGTCATCGGGGCCATGGCCCAGGTGTCAGAGATGCTCAATTGGCTCATGGAGGTCTGTGATGAGGGTAGCAGAAACTGTGTGATCAGAATGGTTCTTATTGGTAACTTGAGCCAAGTGGTAAGGATATTAAGAATTACAGGAACTAGATTTCTCACGTCAGAGAATGGAGCTGCACAGAAAAGAATGGAGTGATTTGGCACTGAAGTATCAAAGTGAATTTGTTTCTTTTAGAGAGAGATGTCAGAAAAAGTCAAGATCATGAAAGAGAACACAACACTGAATAACTGTTGCAGGTTGAATCCTAAACAAAATGGTAAGAAATGCCACAAAAAATCCTGGACTGGATAGACTTATAAAGGACATTACTGGCACAACACATGTGAATGGGGTCTGTGGACTAGATAACAGTGTATCAATGTTAATTTTTTTATTCTGATGGTTTTATTATAGGGTTATGTGGAAGAGCATCTTGATTTTTAGGAATTATATACACTGATGCTTATATGGCAGGTGGGTGACTTGGAATCATGTCTGCAATTTACTCTTGAACAGCTTAGAAAAAACAAAACATACTTTGTGTATGTAAAGAGAAAGAGAAAATGATAGGATAAATGTGGCTAAATGTTGATAACTGCGAACTATGGAAGGGGAATACAGACATTCTTGTACTATTATGACAACTTTTCTGTTAAGATTGAAATTTCAGGGGCTCCTGATGGGCTTAGTCAGTGGAGCACATGACTCTTGATCTCAGGGTTGTGAGTTCGAGCCCCATGTTGGATGTAGAGATCACTTAAAAATAAAATCTTAAAAAAAAGAAAAAGGATTGAAATTTCAAAGTGAATAGTAAAAACAAAACAAAACAAAACACATAGACATTCTTTATAACTAATTTGGAATAAACTCTAAGGCATATAAAGTTTTTAAAAGCACAGAAAAATTTTTATTTTATGATGTTATTTGTATAAAGAAGGGATGGTGACATACACATGTAATGAGTGTATTCTTATCTTACTATACAGAGTGCCTGCAGAAACATACCAGGATCTGATCTACATTGATTTCTTCCACAGATGGAAAATCAGTAGCTAGAGAAGAATGAGAAAGGTTTTTTACTCTGAAACTTTCCAGTTTTGTCCTATGTGCAATTAAATAACTTTTAAAAAAAGAAAAAAAAAAGGTGGGGGAGGGGTTTTAATCCAGTGGTTGCCAAATCCAAGTACCAGGCTGCTTACTTTGGAAGCATCCAGAGAAAATTCATAACTAGATTAGCAGGTCTCAATTCCAGAAATTCTAGTTCAGTGAGTCCAGGTTAGGGGTTAGGTACCACCAAAATTTCCCTAATTACAAAATATAACAGGGTGTGGGAATTGGTCCTTTAAACAAATCATCTAAACCGGATTCTTTCTAAACCTAAAACTTAAAGTAAATTAGGAATTTAGAAATACTTTTTTTATAAGTACTTTCTGTCCAATGGATGACAAAATCATAATCTAGGGAAAGGATACCTCAGAAGTGAAATCAGAAAACCAGGATTCACAATGAACCCTCAACAGAAGCCAAGTCATACACCTCATTCTACCATGCTGATTCCTTATTAAGGACCAAAAATATCCTTCAAGCTAAGGTCACTTCAATGTTACTCTGCATAGACAATACATTCAAATACTCTGCATTCTTCAGAAGGAACATCCTACATAAACATGTGGCAAAATTACATAGTTATTTTTAGTTAAAAAACAATCAGATGGCACAAGTAGATACAGTATCTGTAACATTCTAGGTCTCAAGTAGAATTCACCATGGTTCATTTTATTATTTATATCTCAATAGATATCAACTGTATTTTCTTATATGCATCAGATGTTACATAAGAATGTAATTTTTAAAAATTAAAGCAACAAATAACAGTGAGTTTAGATGCTTGGTCCTTATGGTTATAAAGTAAATAAAAGAAAACTAAGTATTACCATGCCAGCAGTACATATTTATTATTCTTGAATGGCCAAAAGACTTACAAGGCCCATCATTATTAGTATAACCACAGATATGAAATATCACTTAGTGACATGGAGTGAAAAGGACAGTTTTACACATATTTAAAAAATACATACACATACACACACACTCTCTGTCAATTGCTCACCATACACTGCTACAAAAGCAGGAGGCATCAGGCTACAGGAGTTCCAATATACATAACACGTTGAAATATCTCAAGCTTAAAAACTGCATGTAAGTTGCAAAAATAAAGTTTCTTTCTTCAAACATTTTGATCATAGCTCAAGCAATGCAAATAATGAACACCAATGATTTTTGTATACTTAACTCACTTTAAAACATAAAAAAGGTCAACAGTTGCAAAAGTCCTGAAAATGTAGAGGTTATAGGAATGAATAATGCGTTTCATCCAAGAGAAAGTCTACAGTAGATCTGTCTCATCCTGGCTTGTAAATATTTAAGAATCATAATTTACTATACTCAAACAAAGATAAGCCAGAACAAAATGATAAAAAGAAAAATCATTACTTCAACTGAGGCATTATTGCCCTTAGTTTCTTTAGACAATTTCACTAGTGCAAGAGCATCATTTACCTGAAAGATCATGAGTCACAATTAAAGAGCACTCATACAAAACTATTTCCTTTTTTCTTTAAAAAGTGCCACATACTATACTTCTCAATTAAAAAAAAAAACAAAAAACAAAAAACTGCACATACACTAATGAAAGACCGTTTGCCTCCATCTCTTGTCAATGAGGAACGGCCAGAGTGATTCTTTGATTCCAATTCTAAATGGTGTTCTCTGGCCAATGCCCAAGGTCTCTAATTTGGTGCAGTCAAGCTGAGCATTTCTTGGACGTTGTGCTCCTAAGACAGGACTGTCAGTTATCTTTAAAGAAAAATAAAAACAAAAAAATTAAAAATAAATACATCTATGTTGCAGTTTTATAGTCTCTATTTCACTTTGCCCTTAACTGCAAATCTGATCTGATCCCTGGAAAAATACAAATAATCAAGATAAGACTTTTCCTATAAACTTCACCAATACCCATGGGCTTCCTTGTACAGGATAATTTAGAGATAAGTAACAGTATAAACCACCAACTTACAAGTTCACTTTAATTAGTACCAAAAAACGAAGTTACCCAGTATTTCTAAAGCAACATGGAAAGTTTTATCAGTAATACAAAATATTAAAAAAAAAAATACAAATATAGTGACAGATCTGGGCTTTCAACAAGTGAGGTTTAAAACACCATGTACTTACAGGTCGTAAGTGACTGCTGGGAAGGTTGAAGGCATCTGCAATTGCACATGCCATTTCATACTTAGTCATCTGTTCATTGCCAGACCAGTGAAAGGTTCCCTTAATTGATGGATCCTAATAACGACATAAAAATTCAAAACAGTTTCAACTTTTTGAGTTGAGTGGAACAGACTGGACAAAAAAACTAATTTAGAAGTGCAGGAACTAAAATGCATCCCTCCTTTCTAGAATGCTGCCCAGGAGATATCTAAAATCAAATTCCTATAAATATACCCAGCTAAGCATGAGAAACAATTTCTAGAATTTAGGCTTAAGAATTTTTTTTTTTTAATAAAAATATAAATGGCTCCAAATTTTATTTAGTGGGAATCGTAAGAATGATTATAGATTTTTACAGAAACACAGGCCAATTTAATGAGTATTTCTAATTATCCTCAGCTAAATCAAAATGTAACAGAACCATTTTGCAGTATTAGCTAATTAGGCATGATATCCTTAAATAGTTCCATAGTACCTATTTAAAATATACATTTTCATATGTTAAAAAACTACAAACCATTATTAACATCTTAAAATCTATCACTCTCACCTTTCTATTAATATTCTAGTCAGAGACAGAGTCCATAGTGTATGAAAAAAAGTTCAAATACAAGAGCATAATATTTTTACTATTCACAAATATAGCCTACTATCTGCAAACTACTTTCATTTGGTCGCCCTGCAGTTGTAAAAAAATTTTTCATAAAAACTTGTAGTTATTTATTTATATTATTATAAAGATATATATTATTATGTATAATAATAAAGGAAACAAAAACACTTGGATTTTCACTTGATGATGGCAATTAAGAACTCCTCCTTCCAAAGATTCTCACCAGCATTCTCTTTTCTGCTAACTGGCGACATACAGTAGCTACATCTTTGACATGTGTAGGGAACCTCTGCTGCCAGTGGTCCATGTTAGCTGACTTGTTACTGAACTGCACTTTATCAAACATAACAGTTACAGCACTTTCTTCAAGCTTTTCAACTTCTCCATACAGAACAGGAATTCTCAAAACAGCAGCTCCTAGGAATTAATAAAAACAGGTAATTTTTTAAAGCTGACTGGTTCTTAAATCTTGATATAAAATGAAAGTACATAGATTTAAATAATACTGCCACAGGGGGATGCCTGGGTGGCTCATTGGGTTAAGCATTTGCCTTCAGCTCAGGTTATGATCCCAGGATCCTGGCATCAGGCCCACAACATCAAGGTCCCTGCTTAGGAGAGAACCTGCTTCTCCCTCACTTTCTGTTGTTCCCCTTGCTTGTGCTTGTATACCCATGCTCTCTCAAATAAAAAAATTAAAATTAAAAAAAAAAAAAAAACTGTTGTAGAAAACTTGCAATATACCAAAATGACATAGTTCACCTATAATAACGCCCATTTAACAAATATCATACTGAATATTTTTAAAGGTCTCTGTCATTTGGGGTATTTTTTTTTCCAATTTATTTATTTTGGGGTATTTTTATATATTATTTTTAACAGTCATAATAATGAAGAAATTAAACTGATATGAAAACTAAGTGCAATGAGTGATCCTTGACTGGATCCTAGATTAAAAAATAAAAGGCAATGAAGGACATTATTGGGACAAGTGGGAAAATTCCTACATAGATGATGTATTATAGTGTAACACCATATTATGGGGCGCCTGGGTGGCTCAGTGGGTTAAGCCGCTGCCTTCGGCTCAGGTCATGATCTCAGGGTCCTGAGATTGAGTCCCGCATTGGGCTCTCTGCTCAGCAGGGAGCCTTGCTTCCTCCTCTCTCTCTCTCTGCCTGCCTCTCTGCCTACTTGTGATCTCTCTCTGTCAAATAAATAAATAAAATCTTTAAAAAAAAAAAACAAACACCATATTAATGTTAAATTTCCTGAGTGTGATAACTACACTGTAATTATGTAAAGAAAAATCTTCTTAGAAGATAAATAGCATAGGGGTGCCTGGGTGGCCTAGTCAGTTTAGTGTCTGACCCTTGGTTTCGGTTTAGGTAATGATCTCAGGGTTGTGAGACCGAGCCCCACACTACAGCTCTGTGTTCAGTGGGAAATCTGCTTAAAGATTCTCTCTCTTTGCTCCTCCCCTGACCCCAGAATCATTCAATTAATCAATCAATCTTTTAAAAAAGATAAACAGCATGGTGAAATATTTTGGGGTGAATTTCAACTAATTCCCAACATGTTCGGTGAAAAACACACACACATACAACCATGACACATTAACAAGTGGTGTATCTATATAAAATTTATGTGAGTGTTTCACCACATTATTCTTGGAACCACTGATTAAGGAATTATGAGCTTTCAGATTTTATGTAGGTCCCTACTGAGCAGTTACAACAGACTTTGGATAATGAACACTTTAACTGAAAATTAACAACTTTTTAATTAAATTAACATACTGGATAACCACATATAGATATGTATTCAAGGATAATTCCTGCAGGATAATTTATAATACCAAAGGGGGAAAAAAAAAAACCCACCTGGAAATGCCATAAGCATGGAATCTATACTACAAGATGCTTCTCAAAGACTGTATAGTCTAAGGCAGTGCAAGGAATCATTAAATCAAGTACTATGCAGCCACTGATAGGAAAAGATAATCCAGAGATGACTCAATATGTAGTGAAAGACAAATATTCGAGGGACCAGATTATAAAACGAAATCCTCCATTTTTAGAAAATTCACAAAAAATGCTTTCATACCTAACCACATTTGGTGCTTCCCAAGGCAAGATTATAAAAGAACTTCTACCCTTTACAATTTTGATTTATTTTATTTTTTTTTCCAATAAGGGTATTACTTTTTATATTCGGCACATATATGTGTGTGTATATACACACAAACATATAGGGGAAAAGAAGAGCCATACAAACAGAAATTCAAAACCTCGGGCACCTTGGTGGCTCGGTCAGTTAAGCATCTGACTCCTGATTTTGGCTCAGGTCATGATCTCAGTGTTGTGAGATCAAGCCCCGCCCTGGGCTCCACACTGGGTATGAAGCCTGCTTGAGAGTCTCTCTCTCCTTCTCCACCTGCCCCTCCCCCTAACCCCCTTGTCTCTCCAGATCTTAAAAAAAAATAAATAAATAAATTTAAGAATTGTACAAAAAATAACAAATACCTCAATCTAGGAGAAATGATACAGACCTGTTTTTTGAAAGAATATTACAAATATTTATACTATAAGAAGTCTTGTCTTTTAGACAATAACATTTTTTTTAATCTAAGCTCTACGCCCAATATGGGGATTGAATTCACAACCCCAACATCATCAAGAATTACATACTCTACTGAGTGAGCCAGCCAGGTGCCCCTATACAATGACATTCATGTATATACCAATACTGGAAAAAGTCTGCAAGGATTCACAAATTCGTCATGATTTCTAAAATTCTTGTTTTTTATTTTTATTAACAACATTCTCTAATTTTTCTCCAATGATTTATGCTAATTTTTTCAAAATTTTGTATGTCTTATATATAGCTTACCATATATATGTATATATATATACATGTGTGTGTTTTTCTCAGTATCATAAAAGGAATCCTCAAAACAATCAAAACTATCAGGAGCTAAAGAAATTCGTCTTACCTAAATTGTTCTCTAGGACAGCCTTTTCTCCTTCTAATTTTGTTTTGCCATACAGATTTAGGGGACTTGGTACGTCTTCCTCTCTATAAGGTGGATTTGTTCCATCAAATACATAATCTGAACTAATGTAGATTAGAAATGCTCCAATTAAAGCTAAAAAAAAGAGACATAAAAGAAAATAATCTATCAAATTATTACATAACATCACTCTGCACTGGCATCTATAATAGCTTATTCATCATATATAAATCTCTTCTAAGCGATCTAGAAACCTTTGACCTTTATAAACTCAGCAATTATTTAATATTTTGCAAAGATTTTATAAAGTCATCATTACCTGCTTCCTTTGCTAAATTCCCAGAAGCATCCACATTAAGCTGAGAAGCAGCATCTGGCTGATTTTCCACAACATCTGGCCTTCTCTCGGCTGCACAGTGTACTATGACATGGGGCTGGAAGGTAAACATTGATGTATTTTTAAGCCAAAAGGAATAAAACAGGGGAGCTACAGCCTTCCAATATGACTCAATTCATAAAAAAGGTTTGCTAAATCAATATTCCTTCAAGTAAATAATCGCTGTAATATTTTTAATTTTTTTTTTAGAATTGCTATAATAGTTTTGCCATGCTTCCCTTTTCCAAATTTCAAACTTCCTTAAAATAAATGTAGGTGGGCTATCTAGGTGGCTCAGTGGATTAAGCCTCTGCCTTCAGCTCAGGTCATGATCTCAGGGTCCTGGCATTCAGCCCTGCATCAGGCTCTCTGCTCAGCAGGGAGCCTGCTTTCCCCTCTCTCTCTACCTACTACTCTGTCTACTTGTGATCTCTCTCTCTCTCTCAAATAAATAAATAAATCTTTAAGAGATAGACAGACAGACAGACAAATAAATAAATAAATAAATGTAGGCCCTGAAAAGGAAAGAGCAATTTAGTAATCCCTAGGCAAAACCAGATAAACTCAAGGTCAACAACTATTATTTTTCTTTTCCTTTTTTTTTTTAAAGATTTTATTTATTTATCTGACAGAGAGAGAGATCACAAGTAGGCGGAGCGGCAGGCAGAGAGAGAGAGGAGGAAGCAGGCTCCCCACCGAGCAGAGAGCCCGAAGCAGGGCTTGATCCCAGGACCCTGGGATCATCACCAGAGCCAAAGGCAGAGGCTTAACCCACTGAGCCACCCAGGCACCCCAACAACTATTATTTTTCAATCAAAATAAGCTTTATTCTCTAATTTGGATGGGAGAAAAGAGCTAACATTTATACAATAAATATGACCTAAATAATAATATGCGTTAAAAGAATACCAATTTCAAATTAAATTCATAAATTCAAATCTCTTATATCAACCATTTAAAGAATGTTAACTATTGGGAGCCTGGGTGCCTCAGTGGGTTAAGTCTCTGTCTTCGGCTCAGGTCATGATCTTAGGGTCCTGGGACTGAGACCCACCTTGGGCTCCCTGTTCAGCAGGGAGTCTGCTTCTCCCTCTTTCTATCTGCCTGCCCCTCTGCCTATTTGTGATCTCTCTCTCTGTCAAATAAATCAAATCTTAAACAACAACAACAAAATGTTAACCATTTATTATGTCACCTATATACTAACCACTGTGCAAGGAGCAAGGATTTCATAATCTACTGGAAAAGAAGGGTATGTAAAGAGACTTGTTTCAGTAGTATGTGACATACATCAAGACAGAGGAATGGGGCACGTGGCTGGCTCAGTCAGTAGAGGATTTGATTCTTGAACTTGGGGTAACAAGTTCAAGCCTCATGTGCAGCCTAGAGCTTACTTAAAAAAAAAAAAATTATAATAACTAAATTGAAGATATAGGAATGCACAGGGTCTTTTGTTAAGGAGGGGTATCTACTTCCCAGAGAAGATGAACCCAAGTGAAGATTCGGTAAAAGTACTGACAGGCAGGGTTAACACATAAACATGCCGGACTATCACCATCCTTAACAACTGCTGAGGAAGCATAATCTTAGAGTTGCTTTAAAAATTGAACGTGCATGGGGCGCCTGGGTGGCTCAGTGGGTTAAAGCCTCTGCCTTTGGCTCAGGTCATGATCCCAGGGTCCTGGGATCAAGCCCCACGTTGGGCTCTCTGCTCAGCAGGGAGCCTGCTTCCTCCTCCCTCTCTCTCTGCCTGCCTCTCTGCCTACTTGTGATCTCTATGTGTCAAATAAAATAAATAAAATCTTAAAAAAAAAAAAACAAACTTGAACGTGCATAATCTGGGGTGCATCTTACAATGTCCTGGGCCCCACACAGACTTACTGAGTTAAAATTACTGGAAATGAGATCTAAATAATGAGTTCTCCAAGTCACTAATGCAGGTGTCCCTTGGACATTGTTGAAAAGAACTTTAACTCTCACAATTTGATCAGAGGTAGAACAAAAGTTAAATTTTTCAGCAACTTTACTACAGCAATGGTCAACAAGTTATTTTACCCAAGCCTCTGTCACCTCTAAAATGGAAATGATAATATCTACTTTGCAGTGTTATGGGTTTACAGATAATATTAAACAGGCATTTGCACAGAAAGTCGTATTTAACAAGAGAACCTTACAAACATAAGCTTTTTATAAAATGCTTTTTTTAATTCCCAAGTTTTGTCAACCTGTGTTTCGACCCAATCTTTCAAATGGCTGCATATACTTTGCCATGCTAATAGAAAAAAAACAGTGCACTATACACTTGATCGTGGAACATGGGTTTGAGTTACGAGTCTATTTATATGCGGATATTTTTAAATAAATAAAATACCATAAATGTATTTTCTCAGTACCATTTTCTTCTCCACAGCTTGTTTTATTCTAAGAATACAGTATATAACACATACGCAAACTATGTGTTAATCAACCAGGCTTCCAGTCAATAGCAGGCTATTAGCAGTTGTTTTGAGGAAGTAAAAAGTTATACACAGATGTTCAATTATGCAGGGATCGGCACTCCTAAGGCCTGCACTGTTCAAGGGTCAACTGCATACTCCTGTTGCTTAACAGGTTAGAGCTTAAGTACAGTAACTCTCTTGAGGGCAAGAACATTTTCTAAATCATCCAGACAACTGTTGATATAGTTTATAGACAATTCTTAGCATAGTTTATGTATGTGTTAAGCAGACAACCATACCTGAAAATCATGAATGATGTGATGAACCGCTTCAGAATCCAAAAGATTAACCTGTTCAAATTTTGGTCTTGCTCTTCTAAAACCACAGCCAAAGGCATGCCAATTATTTTGCTTAAATTCTTTATACACAGCTCTGCCAAGAAGCCCAGTGGCGCCAGTAATCAGAACCCGCCTACTGGGAACGTTAACTTCCTCCTAAAAGGTGAATAGGAGAACAAAGGATTACGTATTTTGAAAATACTCTCTCTACAAAATTAGTCGCCATTATTGTTCAATAAATACTTCCAGTCTAAGTAGTTTGCTTCGTGTCCCATATTTATTAGACAATTCTTAAGTCAGAACAAAGATCAAGCTGCATCAATAATTATATCACTTAAGAAAACGTTCTACTGGGGCACCTAGGTGACTCAGTCATTAAGCGTATGCCTTCGGCTCAGATCAAGCCCCACATCAGACTCCCTGCTCGGTGGGAAGCCTGCTTCTCCCCCTCACACTCCCCTTGTTCATGTGCCCTCTCTCGCTGTGTTTCTCTGTCAAATAAATAAAATCTTTAAAAAAAAAAAAAAGAAAGAAAGATTTTATTCATCTTATCCAAGAAAAAGAACCTAAGGTGATACTGTAAGGATAGACCTAGTTAAATAGATTTATAGTTGAATAAACAGCAATTTTAATTACGTTCTCCATTTTATAAAAATGTACAATTAGTCTGAAGCTTATGAATTTTTTATGCCCTGATTAACTATTTGGCTGTATTCCACCAATATGTTCACAAGTTGACAATTTTGGTCTTCAGTTTGTAATCCCAAGTTTTCTTCCAAATCTCACTGATTTATCATATTCTGATAGGTCTGAATAAGAGAATTCACACTCCACAGGAATTTATGTGGAGGAAAAATACATGTGGTCTTAACAGTAATAATAATCCAAGTTTAAGCCAACTGGTAAATGTTCCTGAGTTAACTCTAAATTTACCTTTACAGACAAGTTAAAACTAACATTGGTGGGTAAAGCAAGCCCTAACACAGAAGAGAAGGGAAAAAAGAAAAAGAAACAAATATTTTAAACTAATCTATGTTCTTACATGGCAATGAAAAAATTCCTTACACAATGAAATTAAAAGGAACAACTATTTAGAAAAAAAAAAGTTGTTTCCAAACCAGTTTAAAAACTTCCATTCTTCCCAAAGATGCGTAACACCAAATTTCCCAAACTCTTGAATAAAATCAACATTTACTATTTTAAAAACCACCAATAAAAAGTTTATTGGGGGGGCAGGGCGCCTGGGTGGCTCAGTGTGTTAAGCCTCTGCCTTTCGGCTCAGGTCATGATCTCAGAGTCCTGGGATCAAGCCCTGCATACAACTCTCTGCTCAGCTGGGAGCCTGCTTCCCCCCCTTTCTCTACCTGCCTCTCTGTCTGCTTGTGATCTCTCTCTCTCTCTCTCTGTCAAATAAATAAATAAAATCTTTAAAAAAAAAGAGAGAGGAAAGAAAAGTTTTATTAGGGGCACTTTGCTTGCTGCGTCAGTATAGCATGTTGACTCTTGAACCTCGGGGTCGTAAATTTAAGCCCAGGTTTGGTGTGCAGCCTACTTAAAAAAAATTATTATATTTTATCAGTTCACAGTCTTTTTACTTCAAGTGCTATGGTCACCTATTCCGAGATGTCAGAAACTTCAAAAAGCATGGTACCTGGGTGGCTCGGTGGGTTAAGTGTCTGCCTTTGGCTGGGGTCATGATCCCAGAGTCCTGGGATTAAGTCCCACAGGGGGCTCCTTGCTCAGCAGGAAGTCTGCTTGTCCTTCTCCCTCTGGGGCTCCCCTGCTCATGATCTCTCTTGTTCCCTCTCTCTCAAATAAATAAAATCTTAAAAAACAAAACAAAACAAAAACAAAAACACTTTAAACAAGCATACAATAGCTAAAGATCTTTGATAGTCCTTAGTTTAGCAGAATAATTTAGCACTATGCTTAAAAAAAAAAAAAAAAAAAAAAAGGCAGCCACCACAGGGCACCTGGGTGGCACAGTGGGTTAGTGCCTCTGCCTTCAGATCAAGTCATGATCCCGGGGTCCTGGGATTGAGCCCCACAGAGCCCCACATCGGTCTCTCTGCTCAGCAGGGAGCCTGTTTCCGCCTGCCTCTCTGCCTACTTGTGATCTCTGTTTGTCAAAAAAATAAATAAAATCTTTAAAAAAAAAAAAAAGACTACATAATGGTAAACTCTTAAAGATATCTTTTCCTTAGTTCAACCATTCCAAACTTTTTAAAAATTGAAGGAAAAATCATCTAGGCTCTCTGTTGTAAAACCTGGCCCCAAGCCAACTGATCTATGAAAACAAGGATTTCAGCCAGCAAAATATTTTCTTTGAATTTTGGCAAGAAAATAGCCCTACAAAGACTGATTTGTAAAGAAGAGAGAACATGCCAAGTCTAGTAGATACAATTAGAAAACAATTTACACAGGATAAATACCATAAAGATCCCTGAGAAAATATAAAAGAGCTATGATTTGGTTTCTTCTGAGTTTCTTTTTATTACTTCACATTAAAGAAGCAAAGGCGTATATTACAGTTCTTAGTTGGTGGTTCTTAGGGTTCATTATGTGTAAGAATCATGCAGGAGGCTTTCAGATTTAGTACATCTGGGATAAGTCCTGATAATTTGTATTTCTAACAAGTTCCCAGGAATGTGCTGAAGATGGTGATTTGGAAACTGCCCTTTGAGAAGTGTAATCTTGAACTCCAGGAAAAGTCCAAAGTTTTCCTAAAGAAACATTTATCTTATTCAAAAAATGTCCTCTATCTTTCCAAAAGCGACACCTTTCCTTCCCTCTTCTCCCGTAAAAGGAAAACAAGAGTTAAGTTAAAGAACAAGTAAAATGTATTACACAAAGGTTACTGAACAGTGGATTCCAATCTCTGTGTACTTCACTGATTGCGTAAAGCACACTTTTTCCTCATTTTAACATCCCCGTTAAATGAATGAAACAGAGATGCATCTCTGGCAGTGTCTTTTGCTTTTTAGTGCATCTTAAAATCAGAGCCCAGATAATCAAGTACATTTTAGACTTGATGAAATACAGTATTAAATTACAAGAACAGCAAGGCTCTTAGGGAATTTAATACACTTAACTTTAAAACAGAATGTGGTTGCATGGAAAAAAATACAGTCTTTTGTCCTTAAAGCCTGGGGTAATTTGTAAGGTCCCTAGAAGAAAAGAGGAAACAGTCCATGGTAACCAGTGAACAGATGTCAATGCTCGAGAATTTTCTTTATTAAAAAAAGCAGAGATCTGAAGTGCAAGCATTTCTTAAAACGGAAATGATACTGCACAATCTTCTATCTGAAAACTATCCAGTATTATGTAAGCCTACATCATAACTTCTGATCATAAGAATAGCCTTATTAAACATGCAGGGCAAATACTATTTCCAAACTGAGGAATCTCAAGCCCTGAAACGTCAAAGTCTTTACCCATAGTAAATGGAAAAGGTTGGGCCCAATCTTGTTTCTAGCTTCTATGGTCCAGCCAAATACATACTGAGTTTTGTCTTAATCCTTTGAACTTCTATTTGATTTCATAATGATTAAATTTTAACTATTCTGCCATGAAATATGGTACTGAAAAGTTACTGAAATCTCTATTGATCAAATTCCTCATTAATAAAAAGAGGAATGTGAATAAGATGACTAAGGCTCTTCCAGCTTTACAGTTTTGTAATTCTAACATTTTCCATATTATACTTAACACAGAGGGGACTGAAGAGCGAAAGGAGCCTCGTTTATTTAAGTCATTTTTCCTCTTTTCACAGAGTTCTCTCTAGAGACTCAATGAGCACCTTCTGTCACACTACAGGAGCCAAGACAAGATTTTTGTCATTTGGTGGTTGGCAAATAAAATATGCCTCACTCTGAAATTAAAAGACACCAAACAAAAATATTTATTTTTTACTTTCTATATATAAACAGAAATCCACATCAAGCTTTTAAAAAGGACACTGTTTTCAGGGTTTTTTTGTTTGTTTGTTTTAAAGATTTTATCTATTTATTTGTCAGAGAGAGAGCGCGCAAGCAGGCAGAGGCAGAGAGAGAAGCAGGCTCCCTGCTGGACAAGGAGCCCGATGTGGGACTCCCTCCCAGAAACTCAGGTTCATGACCCGAACCGAAGGCAGCGGCTTAACCAACTGAGCCACCCAGGTGTCCCTTTATTTTTATTTTTAAAAGAAAAGGACTATTCCTCTAAAAAATTACTTTGGACTGTTACTCCATAAAACACATTAGTCTTGCAAAACTCAGGAATATCCATGCACTTCAAAGAATTCAGAATGAAGGGCGCCTGGGTGGCTCAGTGGGTTAAGCCGCTGCCTTCGGCTCAGGTCATGATCTCAGGGTCCTGGGTTCGAGTCCCGCATCGGGCTCTCTGCTCGGCAGGGAGCCTGCTTCCCTCTCTCTCTCTCTGCCTGCCTCTCTGTCTACTTGTGATCTCGGTCTGTCAAATAAATAAATAAAATCTTTAAAAAAAAAAAACTTAAAAAAAAAAAAAAAGAATTCAGAATGAAGAAACTGTAGTTAATCCAAACAAAAACAAAGAGTTGAAAATACTGTCTGCCTGAAAACTTAACTTTTATGTATATACTATGAAGTATCACTTTAAGTTACTCTGAATGTATTTGCCTCTAACTACATAAACTCTTAGAAGTATGGAACTACAAGTGAACAGATTTTACAGTCACTCAAAGAATTCCTAAAAAATACATATAAATAAATGTAGAGGTATCAGTTTCATTATGCTACCTAATCAAATGACACCAAACTATAGGTAATGATACAAATGGCTCTTTCAAAATGGTCAAACACTACTCCAGGACAGTGATTTTCACTCTAGTACACTTGCATTAACTTCCAAAAATGTCCCAGAGGGGCGCCTGGGTGGCTCAGTGGGTTAAGCCTCTGCCTTCGGCTCAGGTCGTGATCTCGGGGTCCTGGGATGGAACCCAGCATCAGGCTCTCTGCTCCGCGGGGAGCCTGCTTCCCCCTTCTCTCTGCCTGCCTCTCTGCCTACTTGTGATCTCTGTCAAATAAATGAAATCTTAAAAAAAATAAAATAAAATAAATATGTCCCAGAAAAAGAATGAGACATCAGTAACATTTAAATAGAGATCTTCTTAAATTTTAGTGGTAAATAAAATACTTTGCTATTTTTAGAACCTCTTAGATATGGCAGTTTCCTCTTCCTTTCTTTAACTAATCCTCTCATACAACATTCCCCTGGAGGCAGATCTCTGAGTAGACATTACTGGACACCAAGAAACTCAAGATTCCATGACTATCTAGGTGACACTGGTCTAACTGCTACTGTCACCCTATCTCTACCCTTCAAGACAGTCTTAACAGGTACCACCACAGTCACCTTCTCCAATGTAAGCAGTAAGGCAGTCCTCATTCTCACCAGTGAATTTTAATTCTACATGTTTTGAGAGAGCAGAAAATACATGTCAAGATTTAGGGTGGAGGCCCCTGGCCAGCTCAGTCTGTACAGCTTTACACTCTTATCTCAGGACTGTGAGTGTGAGTCCCACTATGGGTGCAGATTATTTTAAAATTAAAAGAATCTTTTAAAAAAAAAAGTAAGATTTAGGGTGTATCGTTTTTAGTGAAATCATGAAAACCTATTTTCATTAATCTACTGAACTCCTACTGTGAAACATTAAGCTTTACACGCACACACACAAACACAGACACACACACATATGTATGTAAGCAATATGTAGCATTATGCATTCAGTACTTTGGGGGGCACATAGGAACAATACATACGTTTTCATAGTCCATCTCGCCTACCTTTACCCCCCGAACACCAAACTGATTAGAAACACTAAATATACTCTTGGAAGCATAAAAATTCTGCAGTATCAAAAACAGCCATCTCCCACATCTCTTATTTCCGTAAGACATATATCGGTCTAGGCATTAACATTCTTCTTTTCGCCATTGCTAGATACATTCTGTGGACTGAATGCTGGGAGGCCCAGAAATGAAACACAAGCAAGCATGGAGACGGAAGACGTCTGGGATACTTCTCCCACAGTAACAATCTTCCTTTATGTAACCTCCATAGGGATTCAAAGCCTGAGAAAGTGAAAGAGATTTGTATCTGAATCCCGGCTCCAAGCTTACTGAATGAACTTGGCCGAAGGCTCATCCTGTAAACCTCAATTTTCTCCTCTGTAAAATGGAGCAAAAACAGTATCTCACCGTTAGGACGATTAAATGATGCATGTCAAGTGCCTAACCTAGTGCCCTGCACTAAGATTTCGGTAACTTGTCATCTCCAAATCCGCTATTTCTAAAACACCACTTTCCCCTTCGTTCTCAGATAAGAACTGGTAAGATCGAGAGATAGGAACAAAGAATGAAGAAGAAATTCAGAGAGATAAAACAAAACCGAAAGAGCTCTGAAAGCCCCTCTTCGTTTCCGGGAGGGAAGACCGAAGACGCCAGAGTGAAACCAGACCCACTCGCTTCCTGCCGCAGGACTGGAGGAGCAAACACCGACGGGTGTGCACGGAGGTAAACAAACTCGGTGGCGCCGCCCTCTCCAACCAGAGCTAGGAAGAAGGTGCTGGGGCGACTCAGAGTCAGCGGCTGGGATTTCTGCAGGATGCGCAAGGTAGATCACTCGAGCCCCCGCGACCTGGCTCGTCCCCCTCTGCATTCCCGATTCCTACGAGACCCCCGGGCCGACTCCCTCACCTCCACCAGCCGGCAGCTCCCGGGAACAAAGTGGATGGAGAGCTCGTTCTCCCGCCCCACCATGCCCGCCGTCTTCGCGCCGCCGCCGCAGCGACCGCCACTTCCACCAGTCCAGGATCGCCGCGGGCCGCAGCTTCGTCGCCCTCGGCCCGCCTCCCTAGGTCCGGGCAGGCCTCCGCTCTCCGCTTCCGGCTTCCGCCGCCAAGGCCTCGCCCGTTGATTGGCCACGCTCAGCCGATGCCCCAGAAAGGGGGCGGGCGCGTTCAGTACGCTCCCAGCCCACTCGCCAACTCTTAAAGGAATACCCCAAACAAAGGCCTTGGCCTTGGGCAGTGAATTCAAGTTTCGTGTGGGGAGGGGTTGTTTCTGTACTTTTTTATCTCTTTGCCTTTGCTCTGGATTAGGGAAGGACTGAACTGGATCGCCTAGGGTTTCAAGTTTCCAGAGTGCCCCGTGCGTAAGAGCCAACTGCGCACGTAATACATAAAGTAGGAGAAAACATTTTAAAACCAGGGGGTAGGTTTGGGGAACACCAGGGGGAGGGAAGACAGTAGACCTCCCATCTCTGCAACAACATTAGGAGGTTTTTTGTTTTGTTTTGTTTTGTTTTCCCCAGAGATTTAGAAAGACAAAGAATAAAAATACAAGTGTTGGCATCTGAGTCATTAACACCTCAACAACCCATTTGTCTTTCTGGGATGCTAAAAAGTGGTACGTGTGAAATTCTAAATAAGTCAAACTATTTTTAACCAGTTAAAAATAAAAAGGGGGGTAGGGGAGGAATTATCCGGGAGCCTCTTCAAAATAGATTCTCGGACTGTACCCGTAAACACATAACGAGAATCTGTGGTAATAGACCCGGGGACTGTACGTTTTCGTTAGCGGAAGGAACCGGACCCCACCGACCCCCTTGGAGAAGCACTCGCGTCAGGAACTGCCCGGTCCGGCCCCGCGAGCTTGGCCTCCGCAACCACCGCAAGTTCAAGAAACCGAGCGGAGGAGCGCTAGACCCTCCACCACTTGCACGGCTTCCTAAAAGCACGAATCGGAAACAACAGCCGCGAGGGCCGAGAAAGACCTCGCAGGCAACTGGTTTCCCTCCCAACTCAAAACCGCAAAATCCGCGTCCATTGGGACGCCTGAGAAATTTACCCAGGAAAAAAACCCGCCGTGGGCGGTGTAGGCTCCGCGGGCATGCACCCAGCAGTCCCGAGTGTTCTGACCCAGACACGCCGGACACGGGGCTTGAGAGTCGCCCACAGGCGTGACCGCGGCATGGATTTTTCTGAAAAGGCCTTATTTTCATAATCCCTTTCGGTTTATCTCAGAGCTAAAGACTAAGCAGCCTTTTGAAAAAGTTTTTCTTTGTCTGAGCCCCGTGAATTTCCTTTCTACCCACCCCCCCCCAACAAGAACTCATTTCTTAATTCGAGTAAATAGTCTTTCTTTGGAACGGTGGGGGAAGAGAGCCTGAAGCCCCCCCCAACCCCCCACCCCGCTTTCCAATTTTTTTTTCCCAAACTGTTACTGTTAATCAACTTAGCATTATTCAGAGTCCTTGAGAGGGCTGCCCCAGCATTAAACATTCATAATCTGCACACACAGAAAAGGTGAGTGTCCGTGGGGTGGGTAGGGGAGGCAAATTCAAGATCCTCCTAATCTTCTTTAAAAACTGGGATTTTTGTTGTTAATTTCTAGAAGCGACGTGTGATGCAACCTGATCGTTCTGATTTTTTTTAAAAAGTGTACAGTGCGAAGATTTAAGGACATGCATATGCAATTACTATTTTTTTGATTCTCAGAGCAGCCTTGTCCAGAGTTAAGAACAAGAGTTTTCTTGCCTACCTTAGAATTTGGTGTGATACCTCCCAGGTAAAACCAGAGTCTAGTTGTGTAGTTTTTATTCATTTTCTTCAAAGATTAAAGTTTCTCTGTGAACAAAAATGCCACCGTTGTACATAAAATATCCAAGTTCCTGTGGTGGCTAAGTCTATAAATTCAAAGAGAGCAGCCTGGAGCTAAAGTTATGTTAGCAGATTCAGTTCATGCGAAGACAAAGGCAGGAGCACACAATTAAAGATAAAATCCTTACTTATATAAAACCTTCGTACATCATTGCCTATAATTTGGTAAAGGAAACTGCTGTTCTGTTTTGCCTTTTCTTTTTCTTTTCTTTTTTTTTTTTGTCAGTTAATGAGACTTAGATGAAAACCTGGTCCCCAGGGTCAATAATTAAAACTGGTTTATCCTTCCATGTCCCAGAGTTACATGTTTTAAAGAAATGAATGACACCCGCTTCTTTTTTTCTTTTTTTTAACACACCCTTTTGGTTTTTACCATTCACTGGGATGCTTTTTAAAGACACTAACTCCAAAATGCTTCATTTCTTGAACAGCTAGCTCTTACCTGTTCCATGTCCTCCGGCATTTCAGGCATGATTCCAAAATTATCTCAGGAAAACAGATTTGGGGTGAGTCTCAGCCTCTGCCTTTTCTGCCTGGGTCTTTGTTCTGCCTGAAGAGAGCGCAGGCACGTAAAAACGTGAGCTTCAGCTTCACTCGACCTTTTAAATTAGCATTTTGATTCCAATCCCAGAATCTCATGCAGTTTTCCACATTGCAGTAAACTGGCAGCTGATTCCCCCTGGCAGTCTTGAAAATACCCAATGAGAAGTTTCATGTTTAATTGCATGTCAAGTTAGGGTCCATTAGCAAAACTATTGGGAGAACCAGTTTATTTAAAAAAGAAGAAGAAAGGAAGAAACAAAAAAACTTCCTGTGAAGACTTGTTGCAATTTTCTCTTGCAGAAGAAAAGCAAGAGCTCACAGTTGGAAAGCGCGCATATTTTGCAGTTAATTTCGTGTCCTGAAATATTTTATTCAGTTATGCCGTATTGCAACAGCATCTAAGTAAAGTTTTTCAGTGCTTTTCCACCCAGTGCCTTCTAATTATTTCAAAGCATAGTAAAAGGCACTGGTGGTAACAGCACCCAACAATTAAAATGCAACAGGTCATTTTTATTAACATTATGCTGCCTTCGCACTGAGAAAATGGTAGGTGGAGCAGCTTTAAGTGAAGATTTCTAGATGAATGATTTACAAACCTGCCTGCTCTATAGAAACTATGAAACAAAAGTCATTCTGTAGGAGTGAAGCCCTGTAATCTTACTTTTAACAATTTCTAGGACAATGAATACACTCCATTAAATTTTGAACCACTGTTCTGGACTATGGCTTTGTAACAATTTAAGAACAACAACAAAATGCCATATGGGTAGAACTAAGAAAAATACCGGTAACTCTTTATATTCTAGACACTTAGAGCACACAGCACATAGTAAACTCTGAGACACGCAGAAAATCTGTAAGTCATGGAGAACTGTGCAATTTTAAAAAAACTGATACATTTTACCAAAATAAGAAATTTGTATCCATCAACAGACAGTATTAAGAAAATGACTCAGCAAATCACAAACTGGATTGGGGGGGATCTTTATGCACACAAATGAAAAGGACTCATAGTCAGAATATTTAAAGAACCCCTACTGAAACTGTTTAAAATCATAAAGTTGAGGGGGGCCTGGAGGGTTCAGTTGGTAGAACACCTGACTCTTGATTTCTCGGGGTGGGGAGTATAGGAGGTGGGGGGAGGGGGGTGAGTTCAAGCCCCATGTTGGGTATAGAGATTATTTAAATAAACAAGTAACTTTTTTTTTTAAAGATTTTACTTATTTATTTGACAGAGATCACAAGTAGGCAGAGAGGCAGGCAGAGAGAGAGGAAGGGTAGCAGGCTCCCCGCTGAGCAGAGAGCCCAACTTGGGGCTCCATCCCAGCACCCTGGGACCAGGAACTGAGCCGAAGGCAGAGGCTTTAACCCACTGAGCCACCCAGGCACCCCAAACAAATAACTTTTTTAAAAAATGCATAATGGGCACCTGGGTGGCTCAGTTGGTTAAGTGATCCACTCTTGGTTTCTGCTCAGGGCATGATCTCAGGGTCTCAGTGCTCTGCAGGGTGTATGCTTGAGATTCTCTCCCTCTCCCTCTGTTCCTCCCTCCACTTACTCACGTGGGGTACGCACCACGCTCTCTCTCTCAAATAAATACATGAAATCTTTTTTAAAAATTAAAATAAAAAAAAATTTAAAGCAAAAAGCTGAGCAAAAATCAAATGGCTGCACTAATGCTTTCCCAAAGCTTGATTTGAAACTGAGTATCCTTTAACCTCTCTTCCACAAACCTCCCTCCTCCCTCTGCAAACCTCCCCTCTTCTGTTCTCAGCCTTTTGTTTCAGGAACCCAGTATCACCCTGAAAACTACTACAGAGGCTGGCAGCACATTCCCAATTCCTGTCTAAACTGGCGAGATTCTCTTTTTTCCCTATACAACTCCCAGCCCTCTTCTGTAGGGGGGCTTGCAATTTTTGAAAGCCATAGCCTGCTGCAGCTTCCTTTGCCTGGCAAAGCAATAAGGTTCTTCTTTATTCCAAACTCTATCTTTGTGTTATATTTTGGTCCCTAAGCACAGAGGTCAGTTATCAACAGCACAACTCAGTAATTTTTTTAAAAATTATTTTTTTAAATGGACACATTTCAATAGATAACTTCACAAAGACATAAGAATGGCCAATTATCACATAAAAAGATGCTCAGCATCTGGGAAATGCAAACTAAAATCATACTGAAACATTGTCATCAGCCAGGCCCCAAGACTTGACTTTTATGGTTCTTCTATGCTTACTTGCTGACCTTTGTCCCACATTTTTCCTTAAGCTCCTCTTTCCAGCTTAGCTCAAACAAAAGACCTGCAGGAGCTGCATAGCACCCACACTGTGATGGAAAGTGAAACTATCCTTCAAGAAATAAAATGACTGGGCAGAGTTCCCCTGAATACCACCCAGAGCAGTTTGAGCTCAAATCCTGGCTCACACCTGCACAGATGGGCCATGGATTTACCTGTGAAGTGACCCAACTGTTAGCTTTTCCTCATTATAATACTCTATTATTATATAATACTATATGAAATTTCTACCCAGGAAACGGGAACACAAGCCTCATTTATTCAACATGTATGAATAGGATGTTTCTTTTTAGGTGCATGTAGCGACCCTATGCCTGCCTCTACATGCAATGACCGGGCTCCCTTCTGAATATTCTTCCTAACCCTAAATAAAAGGAACCACATTCACCCTTGCTTGGGGACTCAAGGTGTTGGAAGTGATTCCCTGTGATCTCATTTGCTGCAAATAAAGTTTACTTTGTGTGTCAACTCCACCTGGTTGTGACTCACCAAAGAGGGAACTTATGTTAGTTTAGTTACGATACCATTACATACCTATCAGAATGGCTAAAATGAAAAAGACTGGTAACTTCATATGCTAATGAGCATTTTTGGCAACTAGATTGCTTATTCCTTGCCAGTGGGAGTATAAAATGACACAACCATTGTAGAAAACTGTTGGGCAATTTATTATAAAGTTGAAACCTTCATTTAGTAATTCCATTTCTGGATGATTACCCAGGGGAAATGAACATAGAGACTTGCACAAGAATATTGACTGCAGCTTAATTCAAAATAACCTAAAACTGGAAATAAGCCAAATATCCACTAATGGATGAACAGATAGATTGTGGTATATTCATAGTATTGGAATATTACTTAGCTATACAAAGAAATGAACTGCATGAATGAAACTCAAAATCATTGTGCTGAGTTAAGGAAACTAAACACAACAGAGTATGATTCCATTTATGTAACCTTCTGAAACAGTTGAAACTAATCTATGATGAAAGACACTAGCTTGGGGGAGGGGAGACAGATTGATTGTGAAGGCGATAAATGAACTTTCTGGGGTAATGGAAATATTTTATAACTTTTTTAAAGTTATGTTGATATGAAATATTTTATAACTTTTTTTTTATGTTGTGTTGATTAGCATATGGATAACAAGGGTATACATGCTTATCAAATTATAAGAGTTAATATCTGGGGGTGGCTGGCTAGCTTGGTACAGCACATGACTCTTGATCTCAGGGTCATGAGTTCAAGCTCACATCAGATATATAGGTTGCTTAAAAAATAATAAATATTAAAAAATTTATATATTGCAATTGAATTTTTTAAATAGAATTAAGATCTGTTCATTTCACTGTCTATATTACTATATATAATTTATAACTCAGTTTAAAACAGTAACAGTCATGTTTTGGACCGTTTGGGTCACAGCCTTAGACTCAGTCAACAATTCCCAGGATAGAAGTTTGAAGTAGTGTTAACTACTTCACTGGTACCGTTAGCTACGATGCAATAGGAAGTTGTTTAGATCAGAGGCCTGAAAGCTATTAGCAGAAGGGGGGAAGGGGAGTAGGGACAGATCAGTACTTCCTGTTGACACCTGGCTAGGTATTTTCCTGATAGCCCCTTGCAAGAGCCATTCTGAACTAATCTGGAGCTAAGGACTTGCACAGAAGTCCCCCTGAGTTGTCTTGAAGTTACTTTAGCTCATTGTAATACTAAGATCTCCTCCAGTGGGTGGGGTTTTCTGCCTTTTTTTTAACCATAACAATGTATGCTCTAGCATGTTGGAGTGCTAGTCATGTGTACTTGAATCAAAGTGCCTAAGTAATAGAATATGTATATGTTCCTTAATATGCATGCAAAAGCATGAACAAAAGCTTCCTTTACCAACTCCATGGGGAGCTAGGTAGTGCTTTGAGAGCTATTCCTGTCTCCTAAAAGTAGTAAAAATTTCTTTGCTTTCTGCCCTTCTCTGGGTTTTGTTCAATTTAGTGCACCTGGAGAGGTGAACCCCCTGAGTTCAGTTACAGTATAAATGATGAGCTAAATGGACAGTATTTAAATTTTTAAACTCATTAGGACCTAAGAAATCAAAATCTTTTTCCTTGATAGGGTATGCACACATTTTTCAAGAAATATATCCCTAAGTTATAATGATACCCCAAGGGCAAGAACAAAGGTTTTTGTTTTTCTTTTTTACAACCTCCTCTCACCTCCACATTCCTATCCTTTTTTTTTTTTTTTTTTTTTAAGATTTTATTTATTTGTCTGAGAGATAGAGACAGAGAGCACAAGCAGGCAGAGTGAGAGAGAGAAACAGGCTCCCCACCCACCGAGCAAGGAGCTGGATGCGGAACTTGGTCCCAGGACCCTGAGATCATGACCTGAGCCAAAGGCAGCGGCTTAACTGACTGAGCCACCCAGGCGTCCCTACTATCCATTTTTAAAATTGCCTTTGATTCCACCATCCCAGCTGTTCCTATCTCTGTGACTCCTATACTCACATTAACATATACTCACATTAATGTGACTCCTATACTCACATTAACGGCTCTGTCGTAAACTCTCTCTCTAGCTATGGTTTCTCGTAGCCAGACATCTTTACCTCTGGTAAACGTATGTTCCTCTGGTATATCAAACTCACATGTCCAAGGAACGAAAAGTAAATTTAATATTAATTAATCATCTTGTCTCCCAAAACCTGATCTTTCTTGTAACCCCCCAGGTTTGTGAGAAAGATACTTTAATACTAATTAACTAATAGACTCAAATTTAGGTATGGGAATTTATTAGGGAATAAAGATAAACTAAAAATAAATCATTAGGGGCACCTGGGTGGTTCAGTGGGTTAAGCCTCTGCCTTTGGCTCAGGTCATGATCTCAGGTCCTGGGATGTAGCCACATTGGGCTTTGCTCAGCAGGGAGCCTGCTTCCTTCCCGCTCTCTCTGCCTGCCTTTCTGCCTACTTGTGATCTCTCTCTCTGTTAAATAAATAAATAAAATCTTTTTAAAAATCGTTAAAAATAATAAACTGGATTCCTACTTCACTTATACTAAAATAAGTTTTCAACAGATTTAAAATTTTAAGATTTGGGGAAAACTACTAGAGAAAAATGTGTCAAGGTGCCTGAGTGGCTCACTTGCTTGGGCATCTGCCTTCGCCTCAGGTCATGATCCCAGCGTCCTGGAATCGGCCCGTATTGGGCTCCCTATTCGTGCGGGAACCCTGCTTCTCCCTCTCCCAGCCTTTCTCTCTCTCTCTCTCTCTCTCTCTCACTCTGTCAATGGATGAATAAAATCCTTTAAAAAAAAAAAAAGAAGAAGAAGAAGAAGAAAATGTGTACAATAATCTCGGAGTGAGGCAGCCCTTTATGAGCGTATCATAAAATTCAGAAACCAAAAGTAAAAATAACGACATAGACTATATAGATTTTTGTAAATCTCTGCATACTATTGTTGGTATGCAACAATAATAGTGATCATTAACCAAGTCGAAAGACAAAACTGGGAGAAAATATATATGATGCATGAGAAATCCAGAGCTAGTTGCCATGCTGTATAAGGAAATTGGGGAGAGAACCTTAATGGGGGTTCTCTCCCAAGAACCCTTTAATGGGGGTTCAACCTTTTAAAGTGCAGAATTCAATGGTTTTCAGTATATTCAGAGTTGTGCAACCATCACCACTATCCAAGGACACTGCCAAATGCTCTGAAGTGGCCACTGGACTTGGCAGGTTAGTGGAGGATTGATATAGAAGTTCAAGTAAAGGGTGAGAGAAAGGACTGGAAAAAAAGGACATGGAACTCAGTATTGTAGAAAACTCTTCCAAACACTGTTTCTGTGATGAGGTAGAGGTGTGGAAGGGTGGAGGTTTCTATACCATCCAAGGAGGACTATGACTTTTGTTTGGCCTTGTTTTTTGTTCAGTTTTAGAAGGTCTATTACTAGAGCATGTTTGTAGGACAGTGGGGGTGATCCATCAAACTAATAGGAGGTGTTACAGGTTGAATTGTGACAATGACATGTTGAAGTCCTAATCCCCAGCACCTGAGAACATGACCTGGTTTAGAAACAGGGCTGTTGTCCAATTCACATTTACAGAGACAGAAATGTAGAATTCTCCTGAGAGGAGGGGCACCAAAAGTCTCATGGCCCAGCCTGCCATCCGTGGAGTGGAGAAGGATCATCCTCCCATTCGAATTACTGTCTTTCAAACAATAATATAAGGTACTACAAGGAGTAAGAGAATAGAAGGACACAGGGTTTCAGATTGGAAAATTTAATAGAGGGAAAATAGGAAGTCCTGTCTGACTGCTTCAATTTTCAGTTAAGTATGTGGTAATGCCATGAGTTGAGGGTAATGAGGCAGGAGGGATACATGAGTCATAACTTTGAGGACAGGACTGAACTAAAATTGTACCTATGTAACTTTCTAGCTAATGCAGGAGGATTTTTAAAACTTTTTATTATTAAAATGGTCAAGCTTACCGAAAATTTTAAAGAGCTTAATGAACATCCTTATATTTTCTACCCAAACAATTGTTGATATTTTACTATAATGGCTTTCTCTATATAGATTTTATTTTATTAAAGATTTATTTATTTATTTTAGAAAGAAAGAGCACATAAACAGGGAAAGGGGCAGAGGGAGAGGAAGAGAATCTCATGAACTTCCACTGAGCAGGTAGAGCCTGACACGGGGCTCAGGGCTTGATCTTACCACCCAACGACCATGATTTGAGCTGAAATCAGGAGTCAATAGTTTAACCGACTGAGCCACCCAGGCACCACTCTCTCTATATATTTTAAATTAAATTTGTTTTCCTGAACCATTTCAAAATAAGTTGTAGACATCATGACATTTTACTTTTTTTTCCCTAATGTCATGACATTTTACTTTTTAAAACATCAGCATTCCTTTTCTAAGAATGAGGTCATTCTCTCATATGACTACAGTACCACTGTCACACTTAAGAAGATTCACAATTCCATAACATCATCTATATTTATGGGGCGCCTGGGTGGCTCAGTGGGTTAAAGCCTCTGCCTTCGGCTCGGGTCGTGATCCCAGGGTCCTGGGATGGAGCCCTGCGTCAAGCTCTCTGCTCAGCGGGGAGCCTGCTTCCTCCTCTCTCTCTGCCTGCCTCTCTGCCTGCTTGTGATCTCTGTCTGTCAGAGAAATAGATGAAATCTTGAAAAAACAACTCATAACATCATCTATATTTGAATTTCTCTAGTTGTATCAAGAATGTATTTTATAGCTTTTTAAAAAAATCCATATATCACCAAAGTTCCCACATTTTGTTTACTATTTTCTTTTTTTTTTTTTTTTTAAAGATTTTATTTATTTGACAGACACATCACAAGTAGGCAGAGAAGCAGGCAGAGAGATAGGAGGAAGCAGACTCCCTGCTGAGCAGAGAGCCCGATGCGGGGCTCGATCCCAGGACCCTGGGATCATGACCTGAGCTGAAGGCAGAGGCCTTAACCCACTGAGCCACCCAGGTGCCCCTTGTTTACTATTTTCATCTTCTTTTTTATTTTTTTATTTATTTATTTTTAAAGATTTTATTTATTTATTTGACAAAGAGAGATCACAAGTAGGCAGAGAGGCAGGCAGAGAGAGAGAGAGAGAGGGAAGCAGGCTCCCTGCTGAGCAGAGAGCCCGATGCGGGACTCAATCCCAGGACCCTGAGATCATGACCTGAGCCGAAGGCAGTGACTTAATCCACTGAGCCACCCAGGCGCCCCTCATCTTCTTTTTTAAAGAGCTTTAAATTCACGGGAAAAGTGAGTAGAAGATACAGAGATCCCTCATATTGGCGGTCCCCGTCATACCCCACCCCTCACACTTGTACAGCCTCTTTAGCAACAACCAGGCAAGAGTGATACGTTTGTTACAGTGATGAACTTACACTGACACATTGTAATCAACAAAGTCCACAGTTTACATTAGTAAACTCTTGGGGCTGTACATTCTGTGGGCTTGGACAAATGTGTAATGGCATATATCTGTCTCTGTGGTGTCATACAAAACATTTTCACTGCCCTAAAAATCCTCTGTGCTCCGCCTATTCATCCCTTTCCTACCCCCCCCACCCCCCGCCAGCTCCTGGCAACCATTGATCTTTTTGTCTCCAGGTTTTGCCTTTTCCAGAGTGTCGTATAGTTAGAATCACACAGTACACAGCCTTTTCAGATTGACTCTTTTCACTTAGTAATATGCATTTATTTCCCCCATGAGCCTTGATAGCTCATTCTTTTTAGCACTGATTAATATTCCATTGTCTGGATGCACCAAAATTTATTTAAACATTCACCTATTCAAGGATGTCCTTGGCTGCTTCCAAGTTTTGGCAATTATGAATAAAACTGCTATAAACATTTGTGTGCGGGTTTTTATGTTAACATTCATATTTTCCCCCCATCACATGAGCTTTTTGAAGAGACAATACCAGTTACCTGATGATTTTCTTCAGGGATTCATATAACATTCCACTAAGCCTTGTATTTTTTGTAAAGTGATTTTTTTTTTTTTGAGACTTGATTAGATTGATAGTGCTGTGCATGCATATTGTATCGTATCAGGAGGCACCTGACAAAAGGTCATCCTAATATGAATGGTGTTTTACCATTTGGTGTGGTGGTCCTTCCTTCCTCCTTTTCACCCTCCTTTCCTCCTTCCCTCCCTTTCTCCTTTCCTTTCTTTCCTTTAGTAATCTCTACATCCAATGTGGGGCTCCCATTCATGACCCCATGATCAAGTGTCACATGCTCTACCAACTGAGCCCACCTCGTGGTACATTCTTTTATCCTTTGCAATTAATAAGTAATCTTTGGAATCCTACTTTGGGACCTGTGAGTATCCTGTAACCTAACAGCATTCACCTAATTGCCTCCACTGATATTCCTCTTCTAAACTAGTGATTATGCTGGAGGGGGCAAAGTCCCTAACACTTAATGAGGTCACCTAGGGAGAGAGTGAGGGTAGCTGAAGAAGAGAGAGTGGGTGTGGCTAAAGAAGAGAAGAGAATCCAGGTTCAACTCCTTACTCTAGTAATTACAAACCGGGTACAGGACAGTGCAGCAAAGGAGCGAGAAAAGCAACAGTTAGGTGAAAGGAAAACCAAGTACATGGCATCAGCTCTCTGGACAAACCATTTCAAGAAGGAGGAAGTTCTGTTAGCATAAGATGAAATTAGAGAAGTGCCCATTGGATTTGGTAAGATAGAATTCACTGAAGAAATTGGCAGGAGCTTTGCAGAGGACTAGGGACAGAAATCAGACTACAGTGAGTTAGGATGAGAAAGACAAGGGAGAAAAGCTATAGCATGTGCTTTTTTTAGAGTTGGATTTTTTATTAAGATTTTGTTTATTTATTTGAGAGACAGAGCCCTTGCGTGTGCGCATAAGGTGGCAAGGGGTAGAGGAATAAGACTCCCCACTGAACAGGGAGCCCCACTTGGGTCTCAATCCCAGGACCCTGAGATCATCACCTAAGCCAAAGTCAGACACTTGAAGGACCAAGCCAGGCACCCTTCAGAGGTGGCTTTAAATATCTCTAGCACGTGCTTGTCAATAAATATTGTTTTTCACAAATTGTACACTTACTTCTCTTCCTTTGGTCATTTCTTTCAACATGAGCTTTGAAATACAGTGTAGTGACAGAAGATTTTGAAATATTAATCTTTGTATTTTTTAATTTCTTACAGCACCCTCCTATTTTTCTCCTACTCACTTTGCGGCATTCATAGAGCCAGGAGGAGAATTAGGATGGTTCAAGTGAAAATACACAAAAACAGCAAATATTTGTCCTGCTATTGTTATTCTCTAGAATCTAAAGCTAATGAGGACTCTGCAGTGGATGGGGGGTGACAGATCAGTCCTTTCTCCCTGATTGAGGGAGAAGAAATAAACATTATTGTGACTGAGATGGGAAGAGAAAGTATTGGAGCCACCCTTGGTATCTTAAGAAAATCAATTGACAAAATTTGATTTGTGATTAAGGCTCCAGTGACTCCTAAATTGAAGGAATATTAGACTTGGGGTCTCAATGAAAGCTTTTGTAAGGAGAATGAATGTCTCCCACATCTTTGGGCTCTGGGGCCTTCTCTTTTACTTTGCCACTACTTTGGGGGCCCCCACCCTATTTCCAGGAGATAGTCCCATAAAGTCATGAATAGCAACAAGAGATCTGGAGTGAGGGTTTCCAGGGATGGTGAGGAAGGAGGTCGGGGCATCCCACACTATGGTGCTCTTTTGTCAGTAGTGTGAACGTGGACAGGTATTCAAGGTTAAGGGCTAACGTGGATATACAGGGCCTGAGTGGAAGTAGACATGGCCCTCAGCTCTGAAGCCCAGGCTTCCTATCACTTGGGTTTTTACCTGTCAGCCTTGGCACACACAGGCCAGGTCCTGCATGTTCCCTGGGAGGCAGCATGCCAAAAATCTTGAAGCAAAACTTGAAGGGTCAATAAAAAGTCAAAAGGTCAGCTCTTTCTTTCTAAAGAAACCTCATCCGCATCTTCAGTACACACTAGCCTGGCACTCCCTCAGAAATGTAGGCCATTCATTTCACAGCTGATTTCTGAAAGGTCTAAAATTTCTCCCTTAGATATCCTCCTCCTTTGGGGAGAACTGGGACTGTGATGATGATGACGAGATGATGACGACGATGATGACGACTTTTGGCAACGCTTCAGAAAGCGAAGATCATTGGCTGCTCACTCATGTAGTCCTCGATGTAATCCGTTGCTGGTCGTTTATTATCCTCCATGTCTCCATCCTCATATTATGAAAGCTGTGCTACTTTTGCTTCAGCATAATTAAATCAGTTTGTAACTTTATGTATGCCTAAGTGTGACTGTCTTTCTTGCTAGACTGAAAGCTCTTTGAAGACAGGAGCCATCTTCATACATTTCTTTGGCCTCTAGCATAGTAGTTACTTAAAAAATCTTGGTAGTTGTTAAATGACTCTAACACTGGCAGATCTCACCGATCCATAAGAAACAGTTACCATCCACACCTTCACCATTCCCAGATGTGTCCTTTAGTTCAGGGCCTTCTCCCAAGCCACCTATATATGCAACGTTCTGCCTGACGTCTCCACCCCACCTCAAACTCAGTGTGTCCCAAACCGAATGTGTCCACCTCACTTGACAATGTGCTCTTTCACCCAAGTTCTTTATCTCAGGGAACAAGCTCATTCACCCATTGTCCAAGCCAGAAAGCCTTTAACTCTCCCTCAGGCTCATCTTCTGTTTTTACCTGCCTTATCTTTTTTTTTCTTCTAAAGCAACTAGACAGTGTCTAATGGATACTAGGTCCAAGTAAATATTATTGGATAAATGATCTGACTTCTGGTTTATTTCCATAGAATTAATTTCCCACTCAGCGGTCAATGCGACATCTCATGTTGATCCATTGCTCTTTAATGGCTCATTATTGTCACAGGTTAAAGATCAAATTTCATATTATACATTTTTCTCTTTATCACTCACACAATCAGATCCACTTATCCTTGCAGTTCAATTTCTTGCCACTTTTCTCCTGGTGATACTGAATGTTGTTTATCAAAGGGGGCAAACTCTCTTACTTTCCCATTTGATAATACATTTCCATTGAATCCTCATATCTCTGATCTTCCTGACACTCCTACCCATTTCTTCAGGTCCTAGCTTAGTACTCACCTCCTGACCTAACCTGGAAGGGTTGGAAACTCCTGCTAGATCGCTAAGCACTTCGCAAACCAAGATCTTAGTTAACACTTAGCTAATCAAAGACCTACATTGTCTTTGCTTCCAAACAGTTTTGTAGGGGGCATTCTTACACTGAAGACTTTGTATAGATAGTTGAAAGACAAAGCCCTGGGAGAAAAATTTCTGGATCAAAGGGCCAATGATTTTTTATTTTAGCAGATACTGTCCAGTTGATTTTTATATAGTGATATACCTATAGTGTATCATCATTGATCATTGTTAATCTTTTTTTTTTTTTAAAGATTTTATTTATTTATTTGACAGAGAGAGATTACAAGTAGGCAGAGAGGCAGGCAGAGAGAGAAGGAGGAGGAAGCAGGCTCCCCACTGAGCAGAGAGCCTGATGCGGGACTCGATCCCAGGACCCCGAGATCATGACCTGAGCCGAAGACAGCGGCTTAACCCACTGAGCCACCCAGGCGCCCCGATCATTGTTAATCTGATACAGAAATGCTGGCATTTCATTTTACTTTGCATTTTCTTGGATGGTAAGTAAGATTATCCTTTCCAAAATAAAGAATCCTTGCATTTCTTCTGGGTTCTATCTGCATAGATCTTGCCTACTTTCCGACAGTTGGTGTTATCCTTAATTTACAAAACTCTCTAATCAGAAGACATTTGCTTTGTCTGTCATATGTGCTTGTCAGTTGACCATGGAATTTTTCTCCATTTGGATTCTTTTACTTTTTATGAAATCACAGCTATGTTTTTTGGCTTCAATCTTCTTTAGAAAATCTCTCCATTTTGAGATTATGAAGACACATTATTATGTACTATGATTATAGTGTTTTGTTTTTTTTTTTTAAGATTTTTTTATTTGTTTGAGAGAGACCATGAGTTGGGGGAAGGGGAGAGGGAGAGAGAGAAGCAGACTCTCCACTGTGCGAGGAGCCTGATGCGGAACTCAATCCCAGAACACTGGGATCACGACCTGAGCTTCACTGAGTCAGGAAGCCTCTTGTGTTTTGTTTTTGTTGTTGTTGTTTTTTTTTTTATTAAATATTTTATTTATTTATTTGACAGAGAGAGAGCACAAGTAGGCAGAGTGGCAGGCAGAGGGAAAGGGAGCCTGATTCGGGGCTTGATCCCAGGACCCTAGGATCATGACCTGAGCTGAAGGTAGACTCTTAACGGACTGAGCCACCCAGGCAACCCCCCTTTCTTTTTAAAAAAATTTATATCAGTAATTTATTTTTGGTTTGAAAGTGACACAAAAGATACAACTTTTTCCTCCTATATGGAAAGCCAGTTATCCCCAAACAACTTATTGAATAACCTGTATTTTGTAGACATTCCACCATTGATTATTTTTCTCTTTGTGAAGTGGAAGTAGCTCTCATTGGCTAAGGGTGGGGCTGAAGTCTGAGGTTTGAGAAAAATTAAAAATGGGGAAGAGGGGTGCCTCGCTGGCTCAGTCAGTAGAGGATTCGACTTTTAAGGTTGTGAGTTTAAGCTCACTTTTTGTGCGGAGCCTACTTTTTAAAAAAGTGGGAAAGAAAAAGAAACATAGAATTATTAGGTGACTTCTAGAGCCAGGAAAGGTTGGAAAGCAGAACCTTGCCATGGCTATTAATTTTGATATTAGAGGATTTTTTTTTTCTTCATAAGGATATTTTAATTTTTAATTTTAACAATTCAAATAAAATTCAGCTAGTTAACGATATTAGAGGATTTTATTTAGTACTTTTCAACAGCCTGGGTACAAAATCACAAGATGCAGACAGTTCAGTTTGTGCATGTTGAATTTTAACAGGAAGGTGAGAGGAAATAAATGGAAAGATAAGAGCAGTGAGCCATGACATCTAAGTAGTAAAGTGAATTAAACAAAAGGTGGTCTGGTAAGAATTTTAGGATCAATTATGTCATATTTGATGCTATTTATTTTGCCCACAAATCTGTAATTTGGGCAGGACTCAGACCAGTCCATTCAATACTGCTCCACATCACCTGGGGCAGTTGGCTTTAAGGCAGGGAATCAACTGAAGAAGGCAGGATTCCAAGAGTGAGTGTTCTAGAACACCACAGAAATGGTGTAGCATCTTTGATGACTGTGGTAAAGAAAATAATGGCTCCCCCAGAGATGTTCAGACCCTAATCTCTGGAACCTGTAGCTATTACTTTACATGACAAAAGGAATTTCACAGAGGTTGTTAGAGACTTTGATGATTTGTGTGGGTCCAATATAATCAAAAGGGACCTTAGAAGAGGGAGGAGGGAGTGTCAGAATAAGAAAGGTGTGACAACAGAAGCAGAAGTTGGAGAGTTATGCTTTGAAGATGGAGGAAGGGGCTATGGGCCAGGGAATGTAGGTGGTCACTAGAACTTAGAAAAGACAGGGGGCACCTGGGGGCTCAGTCAGTTAAACGTCCAACTCTTGCTATCAGCTCAGGTCATGATCTCAGGGTCATGAGATTGAGCCTTAAGTGGGACTCTGTCTAGTGGGGAGTCTGCTTGAGATTTCTCTCTCTGCTCCTCCCCCTGCCTGCCCTTTCTCTCATATCAATCAATCAATCTGTTTAAAAAAAAACAACCAAAAAACAAACCAAAAAGTTTAGAAAAGACAAGAGAACTGATTTGTCCCTGGCGCCTCCAGAAGGTAGGTAGCCCCACCAATACCTAGATTTTAGCCTTATAACATTCATTTCAGACTTCTGACCTCTAGAATTGTTGGATAATAAATCTGTGTTCTTGAAAGCCATTAAATTTGTGTTAATTTGTTAGAGCGGCAATAACACTAATGTAGATGAGTTAGCTACCGAGCTACTTAAGTTGAATAGTGCCACTTCCACTATAGTTATAGGCCCCACCCAGGCTCATGGGGAGGAGAGACTACCATCTATCTCCCAATGGAAGTGTGTCAAGGTCACACTGAAGAAAGGCATGTTGGGTGGGAGATAGTAGTATAGACCATCTGTGGGGTGCCTGGGTGGTTCAGTCAGTTAAGCATCTAACTTGAGTTCAGGCTATGATCTCGGGATCTTGGGATCGAGCCCTGTGTATCAGGGCCCACACTCATGGGGGAGTCCACTTCTCCTTTTCCCTCTCCCTCTGCTCCTGTTCTCTTAAATAAATAAAATTAAAAAAAAAAAAGGAAAAAAATATTGTCGGCAATAGGAGGAAAACTGAGATCAACTCGATCACTTAAGGTCTAGATCGGAAGCCTAGTCTTTAGGAGCTGAGTATCTGTAAATCTTCATTAGGTCTTAACCATAAACACTTTCCAATATGCGGCCTTTCAAGACTTAGAAGCTTCTCAGAAGTTACTGAGGTAGTGTTAGCAAAATGCTAGGAATACACTTTAATAAAACTGTTCCAGATATCTACTATGGTATTTTCTTTAATGAGATGAAGATATTTATATTATACTTGAAGGATTATAATGTTGGGGATGATGCGGATTAGGAGAGGACAAAAAATAAAGTTTGGGACTCAACCTTCTCAGTCTGAAGCCATCACAAACGTGGTATTAAAGATTCCTCCTAACAAGCTGTTCCATTTTCTTCATAATCTCAAAAGGGAAGAAACTGCTAGCTTCATATTGTTTATAGTCATTTTTGAAAATGCAATTTTAAAAGGGCATATTTTCTTCTCTTGAGAATTTTCTTTCATTAATGATTAAAAAAATTTTTGAAACCCTCCTCACAAAACTCAAATTAAAAAAAAAAATGCAAGAAATACCCCCACATCAGGCTCCCTGCTAAGGGGAAGCTGCTTCTCCCTCTCCTTCTCTCCTTGCTCGTGTTCGCTTTCTCACTGTCTCTTTGTCAAATAAATAAAATCTGACAAAAATAAAATGCAAGAATGCAACTTAATTTGATTTAAAACAAATATTAACAAAAAATAACACATACAAAAATAAATAAGTCTTCATAAATAAAGCCATTTTAAACCAGTAGTCCAAAAAATAATCCCAACATTAAGACTTTAGTTTGAGAATAAACTACTTAAGAGCTTTATTGAGGTATAAGTGACAAATATAAGTGACATGTATATATTAAAGATACACAATTTGATGTTTTGACATACACACACACACACCCCCATGAAACCATCACCATAATTAAGGTAGTGAATATAGTCATCACAAAAATAATACCTCTTTTATTCCTAATATTGGCAGTTTTTTCCCTGATCAGTCAAGCTAGAGGTTTATCAATTTTATTGATCTCAATAAATAAACTTTCATTGACTTTTCGCTATTACTTTTCTGTTTTCTAGTTTATTGATTTCTGCTCTGATCTTTAGTATTTCTTTTCCTCTACTTAGTTTGGGTTTAAGTTGCTTTTCTGTTTCTCATTCCTAAATTAAAAGCTGAGGGCAGGGCACCTGGGTGGCTCAGTGGGTTAAAGCCTCTGCCTTTGGCTCAGGTCATGATCCCAGGGTTCTGGGATTGAGCCCCATATCGAGCCCTCCATCGGGGTCTCCACTCCTTGGGGAGCCTGCTTTCTCCTTTCTCTCTCTGCCTGCCTCTCTGACTACTTGTGATCTCTGTCAAATAAATAAATAAAATTAAAAAAAAAAAAAGCTGAGGGCATTGAGACCTTTCTTCTTTTGAAATATAGGCACCCAGTGAGATAATTTTGTTCTAAATCTGCTTTAGTAGATTTAGATTTAGCAGCATTCCCTATATTCTGATACACTGTGTCTTCATTTTGATTCTCTTCGAAATAGTTTCTAATTTCCCTTCTGATCTTTTCATTGACCCATGGTTTATTTAGAAGTGCATTATTTAGTCTCCCAACTATCTATGGGTTTCCCAGAGATCTGTTATTTCTCAATAAATTCTATTGTGGAAGAGAATATACCACGTATGACTGGAATCCATTTACACTGAGAACTGGTTTTGTGGCCTAGGATATAGTCAATATTGGTAAATTTTGTATATTTACATAAAAAGAATGTATATTCTACAGTTGTTGGGTAGTTTTTTATAAATGTCAATCTAATCAAGTTGGTTCAGGGTATTGTCCAAATCTTCAATATCCTGATTTTCTATATATTTATTCTACCACTTACTGAGTGGGGCTTCCCCTCCTCCCCCCGCCCAATACAGGGCTTGAATTCACGACCCTGAGATCAAGACCTGAGCTGAGATTAAGAGTCAGACACTTAACCAAATGAACCATCCAGGTGCCCCAGAGAGAGGGTATTGATATCTCTAATTATAGATTTTTCTGTTTCTTCCCGCAAATCTATTTTTGATTTACATATTTTGAAACTATTAGTGGGTGCTTTGTTTAAATTTTGTCCTACTAATGATCATGACCCATTTATCATTATGAGATGAACTTTATATTCCTGGTTATATTCTTTGCTCAGAAATCTGTTTTATTTGTTCTTAATATAGCCACTCTAGCTTTTTGTTTTCAATTGGTTTACATTATCCGCCCCATTTTTTTTTTTTTAAATTTGTGGTAAGACTACTTAACAGATTTACTCTCTTAATAAATTTTAAGTGCAAGATACAGTGTTTTAAACCATAGGCATGATATTGTAAAACACATCATTACAACTTACTCATTTAGCTTGACTGGATTAAACATTCTCCATTTCCCCCTTCACCCAACCTCTGGCAACACAGTTCTACTCACCGCTTCTATGATTTTAATAATTTTAGATAACTCATGTAAGTAGAATCACATGTATCATTTGTCTTTCTTTGATTGACTTATTTTACTTAGCATAATATCCTCAGAGTTCATCCATGTTGTTGCATATGGCAGGATTGCTTTCTTTTTTTTTTTTTGAGGCCAAGTAATATTTCCTACATTTTCTTTATCATTTGTTTTGGACATTTGTTTACACACCTTGGCTACTGTGAAAAATGCTGCAATGAATATGGAAGTGCAAGTACCTCTTGGTGATTCTCATTTCAGTTCTTTTAGATAAATACTCAGGAGTGGAATTCCTGAATCATATGGTAATTCTCTTTTCAATTTTTTCAGGAACCCCTATACTATTTCCCATAGTGGCTGCTCTATTTTACATTCTCACCAACCATGTACATGGGTTCCAATGCTTCCATATCCTTGCCAACACTTTTCTCTCTCTCTCTCTCTCTTTTCTTTTTCTGATAATAGCCATCCTAGCAGGGTGAAGTGATAGATCTGTGTGATTTTGATGTGCAATTCCCTGATAACTAGTGCCTCTGAGCATCTTTTCCTATATCTGTTTGACACTTGTATGTTTTCTTTGGAGAAGTAGCTATTCAAATTCTTTGACCATTTTGCAACATTTTTTTTTTTTTTTCTATTGAGTTGCAGTTCCTTATACATCTTGGAAATTAACCCCTTTGATATACAGTTTGCAATTATTTTTTTGAACTCTGCAGGTTCTTTTCACTCTGTTGTTAGTTTGTTATGCAGAAAAAAACACAAAGTCCCACTTGTCCAGTTTTCGTTTTGTTGACTTTTAGTATCATAACCAAGAAATCATTGCCAAGACCAATATCATAAAGCTTTCCTGTATTTTCTTCCAGTTGTTTTATAGTTTGAGGTCTTTGAGATTATTTTTTTGTGTGTGGTTTGTTTTGCATGTAGATATCCAGTTTTCCCAATACTATTTGTTGAAGACACTCTCTGATCCCTATTTATATTCTTGGCACTCTCAAACTAGTTTCTGGATTGCTCACGAAGGGCATTTGCATTACCTCTATTTCAGTATGTTTATGGGGGAGAGGAGGGTCCAAGGTTTCTATTCTGCCATCTTGCTGATGTCATGTCTCAGCATGGTATATCTTTTAACACTCAAAGTTTTATGGGGCACCTGGGTGGATCAGTCAGTTAACCATCTGACTTTAGCTCAGATTATGACCCCAGGGTCCTGGGATCGAGTCCCATGTTGGGATCCCTGCTCAATAGGGAGTCTGCTTCTCCCTCTCCCTTTGCCGCTGCTCTCTCCTGCTTACTCTCTCAAATAAATAAAGTCTTTAAAAAAAAAAAAGTTTTAGTTTTCACCTATTTTTGTCTTTATATTTGAAGCGCATTTTTTTCTAATTTCTAATTTTCTAGTTTTCAAATTTCTATTTTCTATTAGCAATAATCGCACCTCGGACAAACCTCATTGGCTACGATACTGCCACTGCGCAAAGCTTCAAATTTCTATTTTCTATATCATATGATCTCCCTGATATGAGGAAGTGGAGATGCAATGGGGGGGTGTGGTTAGGGGGGTAGGAAAAGAATAAATGAAACAAGATGGGATTGAGAGGGAGACAAACCAAAAGAGACTCTTAATGTCACAAAACAAACTGAGGGTTGCCGGGGGGAGGGGTGTAGGGAGAGGGTGGTGGAGTTATGGACATTGGGGAGGGTATGTGCTATGGTGAGTGCTGTGAAGTGTGTAAACCTGGCGATTCACAGACCTGTCTGTACCCCTGGGGCTAATAATATATTATATGTTTATAAAAAAATTTAAAAATTAAAAAAAAAATTCTAGTTTCTACATTTCTTCTGAACTTGTGGCTTATAGTAGCATACCAACTTTGTAAATCAGGTATTTTAGATGAAGAATCACCATTTTCTAAATAATATACTACCATATATGATTCTGGGGACAAGGTAGGGAGGGCAGAGCAAAGAAAAGAAATATACCTTAAATAAAACCATTAATGTAATTTTACATAATACAAGTTGAATAATGCGTAAATGACTAATGTGTGGTTTTATTTCCTATTACACAAATATTAATCAAGCAGCCAGTTGTCAGAAGCCAAGCACACTAAGACAAATTCTCTTGAGGACAGTTTCTTAGATTTTTAGTGTATCTAAGAATTGACTGCACAGTTTATTAAAAATGCAGATTTTCAGGCAAAACTCTAGATTTTAATTCAGGAGGAATCTGCAAATTACTGACCAATTCAGTGACCCTGGTAAGAGACCAAGAGATTACTGTGGAGCTCGGCATACCCTTTTTTCTTATTTGAACTGGATAAATGGATGATGGGTATGACAGAAGGAGCCTTATTAGACAATCCAAGTGGAGGCAGGAACAAACCAAGGTGTTTTAGCCTAGCTTAAGAGGTTCAGATTAGAAAAGGCCTCTGGTATCCAGCTAAAAACCTATGATTATAATCTGGAAACCATCTAAGGTTTCAGAGTAGGGGAATAATAATCTGAAAATTTTTTAAAGGAATGTTGATTGGATGGGATGAGTTGTAAGTTGGAAAGCCTGTGAGAAGGTGTAGGATAAGGTGATAAAGGTAAGCATCGAAGAGGAGGTACAGACAATACAAAATAAAATATCAGAAGTCATGCTGGTAAAAAATATTGAACTTCCCTTCACATACTTAAAAATAGGAAGTTAATATTAAATACATTAAAAACATTCATTAAAAACATAGTAACAGCAACAATAACAATAATAAAAATAGTAAGAATAAAATAATTTTTAACAGGTCTTTCCGATGTTTACTTGCATCATTCTTAAAAGTCCATAGGAGCTCAAGAGCAGTTTGTATTGCCTGGAAGAATCATCAGAAAGAAGTATTAGTCTTCTAAGTTAAAACTAATCCATCAGTCATTATAAACTAAAAATAGGCATTTCTTATCTTCTATAAAGTAGGTGAAGCAATGTTTGCATTCTGTAGCATAATTATATTTCTATTTGAAAATTTTTTTTAAAGTTTTATTTATTTAAGTAATCTCTATACCTAATGTGGGGCTCGAACTCATGACCTGAGATCAAGAGTTGCATTCTCCTCCAACTGAGCCAGCCAGGTGTCCCACATAATTACATTTCTTCATTCACTATTTCAACCGATGTTGATTTATTGTCAAAGATAAAAAGATTCATAGTCAAAAAAGAAAACTTTACTTCTCCACACCTACAAATTCAACATTTAGGTTAAAATTCTGAGGGAATGAAAGAGGGAACAATTCTGGGGGTAGGTGGGGTTGGTGGGTAGGTAGAAGTAAAAAAGTCAGACAAGGCTTCAAGGAAGATGAGACATAACTGGGCTTGAAGGTGGGCCCTAGACATGAGGAAAATTGAGAGTAAAAAGGAGGAAAGAGAAGGCATTTACACAAAAATCTTAGTATGGATTTAGTACTTCAGAAATTGTCAACAAATTCTCATAGTTCATAAAAAAGGATAACTTGGGAAATGCTGTCAAAGCAAACCCAAAGGAAAATGTCACACATTTATTCATTTCTTACCTTCTTTCAATGGTGTTTTGAGAGGAAAATTTTCTTTGCTTTCATGAAGAAAAGCCTTTGAAGGATCAAAATGTTTGATACCAAGAACTTTATTCAATTCCTCCTGAAGTTTTGTCTCATTTTGTTTTCTTTTAGCAAGCTGAGAGCGGAGTTTTGACACCTCCTATGTAAGAAAAATACAGACAGTAAATAATTAAAGTTCATGTTGGTGAAGTGTGTTATCCACTTTACTGACGAATTCCAAAGTTGTTCTTTTACCAAATTAAAAGGGAAAAATCACTATTAGATACAGGCTTTAAGAATACAAATTAAGGGACGCCTGGGTGGCTCAGTTGGTTAAGCAGCTGCCTTTGGCTCAGGTCATGATCCCAGCGTCCTGGGATCGAGTCCCGTATCGGGCTCCTTGCTCGGCAGGGAGCCTGCTTCTCCCTCTGCCTCTGCCTGCCTCTCTGTCTGCCTGTGCTCACTCGCTCTCTCCCTCTATCTCTGACAAATAAATAAATAAAATCTTATAAAAAAATAAAAAAAGAAATTAAAAATGACTCTGAAGGGCTGTGACAAAATGAGACATTTAAATCTTCTTGCCGGGCGTCTGGGTGGCTCAGTGGGTTAAGCCGCTGCCTTCAGCTCAGGTCATGATCTCAGGGTCCTGGGATCGAGTCCCGCATCGGGCTCTCTGCTCTGCAGGGAGCCTGCTTCCTCCTCTCCCTCTCTCTGCCTGCCTGTCTGCCTGCTTGTGATCTCTGTCTGTCAAATAAATAAATAAAATCTTTAAAAAAAAAATAAAAAAAATAAATCTTCTTGCCACTCTACAGTGACAAAGCTATGTTTCTGATAAAAGTTCATCTCCAAATTAAATGCAGAGATCAACCACTGGAATGACAGCTCCACTAACCTGCTTCCCAGTGAAACCACGAGAGGCAAGCGGAGAGAACTGCAGGCTGCCCTTTCCCTTCTCCCCCACATCCACAAAGTACTCAGTTCCTCTGCCAGATGTGTCACTCAGAGAAAAGCCGGTCATTTTCTCCAACTTCAGCTCCAGAACCCTATCTCAGAGATTTTTTCTGGGGCCACGGCCGGAGGGGAGAAAGTAGGCTATGAAACACATAGTTCCTAATTTCTTGCCAAAGGGGCTGATTTTACTTGGAATAGAACTGAGAGAAGTTCAAGCTGAAGGGTGCTGTGAATAATCATAGAGCTGGTGGTAAAAGGGAACTGGGCGGTGATTCAAACTGTAGGTAGGCTAAGGGGCACCTGGGTGGCTCAGTGGGCTGGGCCTCTGCCTTCAGCTTGGGTCATGATCTCCGGGTCCTGGAATCAAGCCAGACATCAGGCCCTCTGCTCAGCGGGGAGCCTGCTTCTCCCTCTCTCTCTTTTTGCCTGCCTCTCTGCCTACTTGTGATCTCTGTCAAATAAATAAATAAAATCTTTAAAAAAATAATGTAGGCTAAACTCTAGGTTTAAAACTGATGAATAAGACAGCTGGGAGGAGCCCTTCTGAGTCAGAACATAATCACTGACCTCAGACACAATTCCAATGAAAGAGCAAGAATTTAATTGGGTTACTTTGTAGAGCAATTATATACCAGGGCACTGCTGAAGATAATAGAGCAATAGCAACTAGTAATCTAGCAACTAGCAAGAGTTTAACAAGTGATCAGGGAAATAGAGGAAGACAGCCCTACCAAAATCAGTGTCATGCCAGGGTGATTGTGGGCATATTCTAAACCAAACCGTTCTGAGCAGCAACATCAGAGGGACAACACTACTGGGGGTGGAGAGAAGGAACAGAATTCACTGGCACAATCAGCCAATTACCAAACAAGTGAACAAGAAAATAACAACAGGCCTGGAAGGAGAGGGCTGTAACCAGAAGTGCTATAATATGTTACCTAAAATATCCACTACCTGACAAAAATGTACAAATACACAGGAAAGCATGACCTATACAATGGAAAAAAGCAGGGGACCAAAACTGCCTGGAGAGTAACCAGATATTGGAATTATCCAAAAAAGATTTTAAAGTAGCCATTACAAATATATTCATAGAGATAAAGAAACATAAATAAACAAAATGAGAATATTCAAATTATTAGAATCCGAAATGAAAGAAGGGATATGATGACTGACCTTACCAAAATTATAAAGATTATAAAAAAAGTACTATGAACAGTTATATATCCATAAATCAGATAACTGAAATGAAATGGACAAATTCCTAGAAAGACACAAACTACTGAAACTGTCTCAAAAAGAAAGTAAATCTGAATAGATTCATAGTGAAAAGACTGAATAATAATCAAAAACTACCCACAAAGAAAAGTCAAGGTCCAGATGGCTTCACTATTGAATTCTACTGCACATTCAGTGAAGAATTAATACCAATTATTCACAAACTATTTCAAAAAGTAAAAAAGACAAAATTTTTCCCAACTAATTTTATAAGATCAGCATTATCTTGATACCAAAACCAGACAAAGATATTACATAAAACCTATAGACCAGTATCTATTGGGAATATGGATGAAAAAAATCCTTAGCAAAAATTAGCAAAGTGAATCCAGCAAAATAAAAAGGGAATTCTACACCATGACCAAGTGAAATTTATCACAAATGCAAGGTTGATTACATATCCAAAAATCAATTAATTTAAGAAATCATATCAATATAATGAAAGTCATGTGATTATGTTATAGACGCAGAAAAGGCATCTGAAAAATTTAACACACTTTCATGATAAAAACACTAACAAAACTAGTAATGGAAACTTTCTCAACTTGATAAAGAGTATCTATGACAGACCCAAAGCTAATAGCATACTTAATGGTGAAAGTGTGAAAGCTTTCCCCCAAATTAGGACCAAAACAAGGATGTTCACTCCTGTCACTTCTATTCAACATTGTCCGGAGGTTCTATCCAGGGACTTAGGTAAGCAAAAGTAATCAAATGCACTGTTAGAAGTAAAACTACCTCTATTTATGAAAGACCTTCTATACAGAAAATCCTAAGGAAGCCACTAAAAAAACTATTACAACAAATAAATGAATTCAACAAGATTGGAGAATACAAGACCAGTACACAAAATCAATTTTATTTCTATATACTTGCAACAAACCACCTAAAAATGAAATTCATATATAACTTCATATACAATATCATTAAAAAGGATAAAATACTGAGGAATAAATTCAACAAAAGAAGTGTAAAACTTACATTTTGAAAATGCCAAAACATTGTTGAAAGAAATTAAAGATCTAAATAATTGGAAAAACATCTCACTTTCATGGATCAGAAGACATAACATAGTTAAGATGGTAATACCTCATGCCTATCTACACACTCAACATAATTCCCACATGAATCTTAAATGACTTCTTTGTAAAAGTTGAATAGCTGGTTCTGGAATTCATATGGAATTGCAAGGGACCCAGAATAGACAAAACAATCTTGAAAAAGGAGAAAGTAGGATGATTCATGCTTTCTGGTTTTAAAATTTATTACAAACCACTAGTAATCAAGACAGTATGGAAGTACAAGGATAGATCAGTGGAATATATTTGAGAGTCTAGAAATAAACCGTAAATAAACGGTAAGTTGATTTTCAACAGGGTGTTAAGACTATTCAATAGGGAAAGAATAGTATCTTTAAACAAATGGCAAGGGAACAACTAGAGGGGTGCCTGGGTGGCTCAGTGGGTTAAAACCTCTGCCTTCGGCTCAGGTCATGATCCCAGGGTTCTGGGATTGAGCCTTGCATTGGGCTCTCTGTTTGGCGGGGAGCCTGCTTCCTCCTCTTTCTCTGCCTGCTACTCTGTCTACTTGTGATCTCTGTCTGTCAAATTAATAAATAAAATCTTTGAAAAAAAAAAAAAAGAAAAGAGAACAACTAGATACCACATGCTAAAGAATAAAGTTAGACCCTTATCTCACACTGTATATAAAAACCTCAAACGGATCAATCAATGACCTAAATGTAAAAGCTAAAAGTGTAAAACTCTTAGAAGAAAACAGAGATAAATCTTCATGACCTAGGATTTGGCAAAGGACTGTTAAATGCCAAATAACAATAGACAAATGAAAAAAGAGACATGTTGGGCTTTGGCAAAATTTTGTGCTTCAATCAACATCATTAAGAAAGTGAAATAACCAGGTACCTGGGTGGCTCAGTGGGTTAAGCCTCTGCTTTCAGCTCAGGTCATGATCCCAGAGTCCTGGGATTGAGCCTCGAATCGGGCTTTCTGCTTGCCTGCTTCCCCCTCTCTCTGCCTTCCTCTCTGCCTACTTGTGATCTCTCTTTCTCTGTGTCAAACAAGTAAGTAAAATCTTAAAAAAAAAAAAAAAAAAAGTAAGGGGTTTCAATTTTCATTTTGATACAAATGTTCTAAAACTGTGGAGATGGTTGCATATCTGTGAATGTCCTAAAAACCACTGACTTGAATACTTTAACTGGGTGACTTATATGGTATGTGAATTATATCTTAATAAAGCTGTTAAAAAAAAAAAAACTTAAAAAATACTTAACTGGGGCGCCTGGGTGGCTCAGTGGGTTAAGCCTCTGCCTTCCGCTCAGGTCGTGATCTCAGGGTCCTGGGATCGAGCCCCACATCAGGCTCCCTGCTCAGCGGGGAGCCTGCTTCCTCCCCACTCTCTCTGCCTGCCTCTCTGCCTGCTTGTGATCTCTGTCTCTGTCAAATAAATAAACAAAATCTTTAAAAAAAAAAAAAAACTTAACTATCTTTTTCTTAAGTAATCTCTATGCCCAATGTGGGCTTGAACTCATGAGCCTGAGATCCGGAGTCAAATATTCTACCAACTGAGCCAGCCAGGTACCCCAAATGCTTAAACTATTTTTGAATACTGCTTATCTTTATATTTATTTATACCAAGGACTTTGCTGTTTTGTAAATCGAAATGGATGTGTAAAGCTTTACGAACTCTTCCAATTACACTAGTGATTTCCATTATACTAAGGAGAGAGTTGGAAACCTGAGAATATTAATAGCCATCTGGTCAACACTCTAAAATAAATCTGTAATTCTCAGATGGATGTTCCTCTATAAACTTCGTTTTTTCTGATACCAAAGTCCTTCCTTTAACTTAAATTTTATAGTTAGAATAACAAATGCCCCACCCTAATACTTTCAAGAGAATGAAATGTTATTTTACAAACCGATTTGAGTTGGCTGTTTTCATCTTTCAGTTTTACAACATGCTTGATTTTTTGCTTTAGATTTTGATGACCCAGTAATTTAGCATACGAATCTCTTAGTTTATTTAGTTGTTCCTGAGCTGCACCATGTTCATTCAACAAAGCCTGTTTCTCTGCTTCAAATGCATCCAGTTGTAGCTGAAAAAGAGTTTTTTAAAATAGATTTAGAAATAATAAATTTACATGTCTCATATAAACTACAAAAAAAACTCAAATACAAAAATAAAAAACAAAACCAAAAAACAAAACGATGGATGAAAACAGATCATGCTGGCATATTCTCAGGGCTCTCCATAAATTCCGTGAGACTCCTTAAAAAAACTTTGGTGTATTTCATTTCCAGGATCACTAAAACACAGGGAGAGAAGGCAAGCTAGACAGCCTAATCTGTGTGTCAGCTGGATCACCACGTTATAATCAACACTCTCACTTTTTTAAGTGGTAAGATTAGTGTTTATCTTTTTTTAAGATCTGTGTGTGTGTGTGTGTATTTTTTTTTTTTTAAGATTTTATTTTTATTTATTTGACAGACAGAGATCACAAGTAGGCAGAGAGGCAGGCAGAGAGAGAGGGGGAAGCAGGCTCCCTGCTGAGCAGAGAGACCGATGCGGGGCTCGATCCCAGGACCCTGAGATCATGACCTGAGCGGAAGGCAGAGGCCCAATCCACTGAGCCACCCAGGTGCCCCTTAAGATCGTTTATTAATTTGAGAAACACAGAAGGAGTGTAACAAAATTAAGGATCACAGATTTACATAAATTATCAAAAACTTATATCAGGACAGCCTGCTAAGCTATTACATCTCTTATTAGAAAGTAATTTTTAGGGGTGCCTGGGTGGCTCAGTGGGTTAAGCCTCTGCCTTCAGCTCGGGTCATGATCCCAGGGTCCTGGAATCGAGCCCCAAGTTGGGCTCTCTGCTCAGCAGGGAGCCTGCTTTCTCCTCTCTCTCTGCCTACTTGCGATCTCTGTCAAATAAATAAATAAATAAATAAATAAATTTTTTTAAAGATTTTATTTATTTATTTGAGAGAGAGACAGTGAGAGAGAGCATGAGCGAGGAGGTCAGAGAGAAAGCAGACTCCCCGTGGAGCTGAGAGCCCGATGCGGGACTCAATCCCCGGACTCGATCCCGGGACTCCAGGATCATGACCTGAGCCGAAGGCAGTCGTCCAACCAACTGAGCCACCCAGGCGTCCCAAATAAATAAAATTTTTTAAAAAAGTAATTTTTAGCCTATAAAAACTACACAAAAAAATGTATGCATAAGAATTTAAAAAAATTTATGTCTCCTTTAGTAGGAGTTAAGCTGGCACTGTAAATATACAGCAGAGTGATCTTTCAGAAACACCAAGTCACTGTGTGGACTGTGACAGGGAACAAAGTGAATGCCTAAAAGAAACAAAAGTGAGCATAGTCCCAGCTGACAAACCTGAAAAGGTTTTGTTTTATTATATAGTTCTTCATAAAGGAGACGCCACTTATTCATTTCCTCAGTTAACTCTGCCACTGTGTTTTCTTTTCCAGCTTTTCTGTAAGGAGAAATGAAATTTTAAAACATAGTATATTAGAAAAAATAACTGAGGCAGTCAGGTTCTAAACCTAGATTACCTTGCTTCTTCCTCTTCGAGTTGTTTCTTGAACTCTTCACCTTGTTGCTTGAGTTGGTTCTGCAAATCAGTTATTGTTTTAAGAGAAGAGACTGTGATTTCTTTAATTTCTGCTTCTTTAAGTGCTGACTTGGTCTGCAGATCTAGAAGCATCCTTCAGTTTGAGAGAGAAGAGTCCTTTAAACGTTTTATAACCACTTTAGTAACATTTCCTCTTTCTTTTACTTAACAAAACAAACCAACAAAACAAACTCAAGGAACTCTCCAAAAATTGTACTTTTTAAACTATGTAAACCTTTAATTTGTAATTGAAGATCACCCAAAGCAAGTCATGAAATTACAATTCCCTGCAACACTTAGTAACTGGCTTTCAACGACATTAAATTATCTTAACAGTTGTAAGGCTACATGTGTGGGCAGGTTTCAGTTCTCCCACATACCTTGCATATTCCTGATTTGCATTCTCAGTTGCCAATATCTGATGATGAATGTCCTCTGCACTTTTCTCGGCCTTGGCCACTTTTTCCTGAAGTGATGAATTCTCCAGCTTAAGATCTTCTATCTCACTAGCTGTTAATGCTTTATAACTTATTAAAAGGAAAATAAAAAGTTGAAGGATTTTTCTAACTATTGTATGCATGATAAACAAATAGCTCATTAGTTTTTATTTTATACAGTTTAAGGTAACACAAACAAACCCCTTATAAAATACCATGCATTTATGGAGGTAAAAATTCAGTATTCTGAGGTCAGTACTAATGAGCTTATATGGCATATGTTGCTCACTCAAGGAAAAAAATATTGAGTGCCTACTATGTGTATGAAGTATACGAAACATGAAAATTACTCCAAAACAAATATATGATCTCTGCACCTACTCTTACAGGGTTTATGCTCTTGTGGGGAAGACAAGGAAATGCCTCTCCAGGTCTTTGCAAAAAAAATGGGAAAATATATGTATAATAAAATTTATGTCATGAAGAAAACTTGAGGGGTTCTGTGTGGCTCAGTTGGTTAAATGTCTGCCTTTGGCTCAGGTCATGATCTGAGCCCTGGGATGGAGCCCTGCAAAGGGCTTAGCTGGGAGTCTGCTTTGCCCTCTTCTTCACCCTCTCCCACACTTGTGCATATGTGCAAGTGTGCTTTCTCTCTCTCTCATAAATAAGTGTATAAATAAATCTTAAAAAAAGGAAAAGAAAACTAAAGCACACCTTAAGCTGAGCTTAAATGCATTCCCATATGATCAGTTCAACAGAAGCAGAAAAACATTTAACAAAGTACAACATCCATTCATGATAAAAACTTTCTGCAAAGTAGGTCTAGAGGGAACATACCTCAACATAATAAAGACCTTTTATGAAAAACCCACAGGCAACATCATAGCCAATAGTGAAAAACTGAGAGCTTTTCTTTTAGGAAGAGCTCTTCCTGTTTTTTTTTAAAGATTTTATTTATTTGACAGAGAGAAATCACAAGTAGGCAGAGAGCAGGCAGAGAGAGAGGGGGGAGGAAGCAGGTTCCCTGCGGAGCAGAGAGCCCGGACCTGGGGCTCGGTCCCAGGACCCTGGGACCATGACCTGAGCTGAAGGCAGAGGCTTTAACCCACTGAGCCACCCAGGCGCCCCAGGAAGAGCTCTTCCTTTAAGAAAAGAGCTTTTCCAGGGCGCCTGGGTGGCTCAGTGGGTTAAGCCTCTGCCTTTGGCTCAGGTCATAATCTCAGTGCCCTGGGATCAAAACGCAAGGGGCTCTCTGCTCAGCAGGGAGCCTGCTTCCCCTCCCCCCTTTCTGCTCGCCTCTCTGCCTACTTGTAATCTGTCAAATAAATAAAATCTTTAAAAACAAACAAACAAAAAAAAATAAAAGAGCTTTTCCCTTAAGGTCAGGAACAAGACAAGGATGTTTACTCCACCACTTTTATTCAACATAGTACTGCAAATACTACATAGTCCTAGCCACAGCAATTACACAACAAAAAGAAATAAAAGGCATCCCAACTGGTAAGTAAGTGAAACTCTATTTGCAAAGTACATGACATTATGTATAGAAAACCCTAAAGATTGTACCAAGAAACTACTGGAACTGATAAATGAATTCAGTAAAGTCACAGGATACAAAACTAATACACAGAAATGTGTTGTATTACTTTACACTAATAGTGAAGCAGAAGAAAGAGAAATTAAGAAAATACAATTTACAATTTTACCAAAAACAATATCTAGGAATAAATTTAACCAAAGAAGTGAAAAACCTGACTCTAAAAACTATAAAACATTGATGGAAGAAATTCAAAGGAATTTCCAAGGAAATGGAAAGGCATTCCATGCTCATAGGTTGAAAGAACGAATATTGTTAAAACGTCTATAACTGCCCAAAGCAATCTACAGATGTAATGCTATCCCTATCAAAACAACAAAAGCGACAGTATGTGACATGGTAAGTGCTGTGAAATGTGTAAGCCTGACAATTCACAGACCCATACCCGTGAGGCAAATAATACATTATATGTTAATAAAAATTAAGAAAAAAACCCCAAAACACTGAAAGCTTTTGCATAGAACTAGAACAAACAATCCCCAAATGTGTATGGAACCACAAAGACCTCAAACAGTCAAAGCAATCTTGAAAAAGAAAAACAAAACTTGAGGTACTACAACTTTAGATTTCAAGTCATATTACAAAGTGGTTGTAATTAAAACAGTATGGTACAAGTATAAAAACAGACACAAAGATCAATAAAACAGAACAGAAAATCTGGAAATAATCCCACAATTATATGGTCAATTAATCTTGGACAAAGGAAGAAGGAATATACAATAGGAGAAAGACAATTTCTTCAATAAATGTTGTTGGTAAAACTGGATAGCTACCTGAAAAAGAATGAAACTGGACCACTTTCTTTCACCATACACAAAAATAAGCTCAAAATTTATTAAAAACCTGTATGTGAGACCTGAAATCATAAAAATCCTTGAAGAGAGCATCACATTAATCTGACATTGGTTATAGTAATATTTTTCTAGATATAGTCTCCTGAAGCAAGGGGAATAAAAGCAAAAATAAACTACTGGGATCACAGCAGAATAAAAGGTTTTGGCGCAGTGAAGGAAACGATCAATACAACTAAAAGGCAACACACTGAGTGGGAGAAGATATTTGCAAATGACATATTTGATGATGGGTTAGCATCCAAAATATATAAAGAACTGATACAACTCAGTATCTAAAAAACAAATACTGCAATTAACAAATGAGCAGAAGACATGAACAGAAATTTCTCCAGAGATCCAGATGGCCAACAGACACATGAAAAGATGCTCAATATGACTCATCAACAGAGAAATGTAAATCAAAATTACAATGAGATATTACCTCACACTTATCAGAATGGCTAACCTCAAAAACACAAAAAACAACAAGTGTTGACAAGGTTGTGGAGAAAAAGGCACCCTCTTGCACTACTGTTGGGAACGCTAACTGGCACAGCCATTGCGGAAGACAGTATGGAGGTTCATCAAAAAATTAAAAACAGAAATATCCTATGACCCAGTAATCACACTGCTGGGTATTTTCCCCCTAAATACAAAAGCATTCATTCAAAGGGATACATGCACCCCTATGTTTACAGCAGTATTATCAACAATAGCCAAACTATGGAAGTGGTCCCAGTGTCCATTGAGAGATGAATGCATATAGAAGATGTGGTAGATATATACAATGGAATAATATTCACCCATAAAAAAGAAATGAAATCTTGCTATTTGCTACAACATGGATAGAGCCAGAGAGTACGCTGCTAAATACAATAAGTCAGAAAAAGAAAAATACCATATGGTTTCGCTCATGTGGAATTTAAGAAACAAACAAGCAAAAATAAATAGATTAACCAAGAAACAGACTCTTAATTATAGAGAATAAACTGATTGTTACCAGAGGGGTGGGTGGGGGGATGGGCGAAATAGGGAATGGGGATTAAGGAGTACACTTATAATGATGTAAAAAGATAAAATGAAATAAATAATAAAAGATATGAAAAAGCACCCAAAAGCCCAAAGTGAGAATGGGTAAATTATATTAATAAAATCAAATATTCTACAGCAGTTACTATGAACAAACTATAACCTCAGTCAATAATGTGACTCAATTCTTGAAACATACATATTGCAGAATATAAAGACAAGTCTCAGGAAACGACATAGAGCATAATGACATTTTTTGGCAAGATTCAGGAAAAAGGCAAAATTATAAAATATATTTGTATGGAGATGCATGCTATAAAATTATACACGGGAAAAAAGTGAGGAAATTGTTAATGTATGCTTTAAATGGTGTTATTTGTTGGTGGAAAGCAGCCAGATGGGATAGTAGTAGAACCCCTATATAATACTAAATTGTTGAAATGTTTTGGCTTACTGGTTTGGATGTCTTTTATTGATTCATACATTTTTTTTTTAAAGATTTTATTTATTTATTTGACAGAGAGATAAATCACAAGTAGACAGAGAGGCAGGCAGAGAGAGAGGGAGAAGCAGGCTCCTGCTCAGCAGAGAGCCTGATGTGGGGCTAGATCCCAGGACCCTGAGACCATGACCTGAGCCGAAGGCAGAGGCTTAAGCCACTGAGCTACCCAGGTGCCCCTGACTCCTACATGTTGATTTTATATTTATGTTTTATAATTTATGTGTTGTATATCATTTGTATTTATTAAATATACTAAAATAGATATAAGAAAAAGAGACTTCATTCCAAAATGCTCTAAATATAATAAAAATGTTTGTATCAATATGCTCTTGGTGTGAGATGCACACAAATTTCTTTTTTTTTTTCCAATTTATTTATTTTCAGAAAACCAGTATTCATTATTCTTTCACCACACCCGCACACAAATTTCTTAAATTATCCCTGAAATTTATAGTTCCCCCCGAAATAAAAATTTTTTTAAAAAGGGAAGTAGGTAGATAGAATAGGAAGTGAGGAAATAGATACAGTAGATATAATCTTCTATCAAGACAATCTATAAAGATGAGTACAATTTTGGATTAAGAAGGGTGTTGTGAGTGAGAGGTGTTGCTGGATAGCTGCAAAAGGAAGTGGGGGAGTGAAAGGAATTAATAAAATTTATGTATTTTAAAGATTTTATTTATTTATGTGAGAGAGAGAAAGAGAATGCGTGTGAGTGAGTGGCGGGGAGGTGAGGAAGAGACAGAGAGGCAGGGAAAGAAGAAGGAAAGAATCTCAAGCGGACCACATCTTGAGCACAGAGCCTGAAGTGCGGTTTGATCTAATGACCCTGGGATCAAGACCTGAGCTGAAACCAAGAGTCTGATGCTTAAAAGATTGAGCTACCCAGGGACCCCTAAAGCTTAAGTATTTTTTCATATATATATATATATATATTTTTTTTTTTTTAAGATTTGAGTGAGTACGCTAGCGGGGGAGGGGTAGAGGGCAGGAGAGGGGGAGGGAGAGAGAGAGAGAGAGAGAGAGAGAGGCAGACTCCCTGCTGAACACAGGGCTCTATCTCATTACCCTGAGATCATGACCTGAGCCTAAATCAAGAGTCAGACGATTAAATGACTGAGTCACCCAGATGCCCCTATAATTTATGTATTTTATTTTATTTTAAAGATTTCATTTATTTATTTGAAAGAGAGAGAATGAGAGAGAGAGAGCACGAGAGTGGGGAGGGTCAGAGGGAGAAGCAGACTCCCGCTGAGCAGGGAGCCCAATGCGGGATTGGATCCTGGGACTCCAGGATCATGACCTGAGCCAAAGGCAGTCACTTAGCCAACTGCCACCCCGATGCCCCTAAAGTTTATGTATTTCATTTTGTTTTCTTAAGATTTTATTTATTTATTTGACAGAGAGAGACACACACAGAGAGAAGGAACACAAGCAGGGGGAATGGGAGAGGGAGAAGCAGAGCCTGATGCGGGGCTTGATCCCAGGACTCCGGAATCATGACCCAAGCCGAAGGCAGACACTCAATGACTGAGCCACCCAGGTGCTCCAAATTTATGTATTTTAAAGATAAATGCACATTAACATTTTTTTATACTGATTGAGACAAATTCAGTAGAAAGGTTGAAAAGGACAAATGGAATAATGTTACTGAAGGCTAAAAGACTGGAACACTTGTCCTGTAATAGGTGAGATGATGAGATGAGCATAAATGCAGGTGTGTTTACAGGTTTGGTAATGAGGAGATAAAACCTTAAAAATTCTTTGTGAGGAAAAAGATGGTGTCAGGAGAGTAAGACAGAAGTGCCAATGGTTTGAGAGTACATGAAATTTGATGGGATGGCAGGAAAGGAAATTTGCATGCATAGTAAGATTACCAGGTGATAATCCTAAATGCCCATTTATGGCTGGTAATTATGGAATTTAGAGTAATACCAATGCCTCTATTACTGTGGTTATATTTTCAGATTTTGCTAAACAAGTCTCCCCACTCATATTATATTTGAGAGTGCCGGCTCCCGAGAAAAATACCTTTCAAACTGAGCAGTAACGTCTCCAAGGTTTTGCACTGTACTATCATACTTCTCCTGTAAAAGCAGGATAGTCTGACTGTGAGTAGCATTAATTTTTTCCAGTTCAGCTTCTTTCCTAAGGAACAATTAAAAGATAAAACACTAATTACAAATCATTATTCTAAGGAAGGGATTAGTATTTACCTTTTGATACTGTGAATCACGTGTCCAAAGTCTGCATCTTTGTATCCACTACTGGATAGCTTAGATCTAACTTTACAGTCTGCTTCTAATAGCATGTTTACTTATGCACTAACTTCTCTTCTGGCTTCATCTTATCTTTCCTTCCCCCTTATCTTACTTTTGTTTTTATCCTAATTTACTCATTTCTAAATTTATCTTTCAATATTACATGTACTTATATAAATAGTTAAAACATTCTTTTTTGAAGAAGGTAAGGTAAAAAGACTAAAACAATCTTAACAGCAGCAACCAAAACTAAAGAAAAATTACCAGTTTAAAACACTTGGATTGAATAAAGTCTCTGCATTTAAATATTTAAGAAATACTAAGTGTCTTTAACTTCACTTGGTATTTCTTTGAAAAAAGTTCATAGGGATCCCTGGGTGGCTCAGTCAGTTAAGTGTCTGCCTTCAGCTCAGGTCACGATCCCAGGGTCCTGGGATTGAGCCCTGCATTGTTTCTTCCTCTCCCTCTGCCAGCTGCTGCCCTTCCCATGTGCTTTCTGTCAAATAAAGAAACAGAATCTTGAAAAACAAAAAAGAAAAGAGTTTTTAGGACTATATAGATTTATTTCAGTAATCTTCATAATAAATTGTTATTACCTAAAGATTCAATAAGTTATTTGGTAGATTATTATTCATTTATAGGCTGTCAGACACAGAAAATAAACAGCTAATCAAATTCCTTCCCCCCCCTTTTTTCTTTAAAGATTTTATTTATTTATTTGACAGAGAGAGATCACAAGTAGGCATAGAGACAGGTGGGGGCGGAGGGAGGGTGGGGAAGGCTCCCTGCTGAGCAGAGAGCCTGATGTGGGCCTCAAGATCCCAGGACCCTGAGATCATGACCTGAGCCAAAGGCAGAGGCTTAACCCACTGAGCCACCCTGGAGCCTCAAATTGCTTCCTTTTTAAAAATTTTAAATTATTTATTAATTATGTTCAATTAGCCAGCATATAGTACATCATTAGTTTTTGTTGTAGTGTTAAAAGATTCATTAGGTGCATATAACATTCAGTGCTCAGCAAAACACGCAGCCTCCTTAAGATCACTTGGTAACCCCATCTCTCCTCATCAAATTCCTCCTATAATGAGTATGGGATTTCAAAAGTATATACAGCAATAGCCGAAAGCAATCACATAGTAGTATAGGATTTATGACAAAAATATTCTCTTCCCTGTCCCATAGAGAAATCACTTTCAATTTTCTTAGTTTTTTCTTATGCTTCTAAAATTTCCAGGCTGGAAGGGACTTTAAAGATCATGTCATTAAAACCTCTTAATTTTGGGGACGGCTGGGTGGCTCAGTTGGTTAAGCAGCTGCCTTCGGCTCAGGTCATGATCCCAGCCTCCTGGGATCGAGTCCCACATTGGGCTCCCTGCTCAGCAGGGAGCCTGCTTCTCCCTCTGCCTCTGCCTGCCTCTCTATCTGCCTGTGCTCACTCTCTCTGTCAAATAAATAAATAAATAAATTTTTAAAAAAATTTTAATTATTTTTTATAATTATTTATGATTATTTTAAATTATTTATTTATTTATTTATTTATTTGACAGAGAGAGAGAGAGAGAGAGATGACAAGCAGGCAGAGAGGCAGGCAGAGAGAGAGAGGAGGAAGCAGACTCCCCGCTGAGCAGAGAGCCCAATGTGGGGCTCGATCACAGGACTCTGAGATCATGACCTGAGCCGAAGGCAGCGACTTAACCCACTGAGCCACCCAGGCGCCCCAAATAAATACAATCTTTTAAAAAAAACAAAACAACAACTCAGTTTTGTGTCTAATGTAATAGAAAATCAAAGAAATTAGAATTGTCTTGCTTAGGATCACAGAGCTGGTTAGCAGATCCAGCAATAAAATCCTTATCTCCTGACCTCTGTACCCAGTTCCTTGAGTTCGCATAAATGATTGTCTCAACATTCTTTCCTCCCCGAAACTGACATCATCTACTCAGTTTCTTTCTTTTTTCTTTTTCTTTTTTTTTTTTTTTTGACAGAGAGAGATCACAAGTAGGCAGAGAGGGCAGGCAGAGAGAGAGGAGGAAGCAGGCTCCCGGCTGAGCAGAGAGCCTGATGCAGGACTCGATCCCAGGACCCTGAGATCATGACCTGAGCCAAAGGCAGCAGCCTAACCCACTGAGCCACACAGGCGCCTCATCTACTCAGTTTCTTAAAGTGCCTGTTCCCTGAGCCTGGCTCCAGCATAGAATAATTCCCCTAATAACACTTTGGTACTTACCGCTTCCCTCAAAAGCAGGCTATATATAAAAGCTTTGTTTCCTTTTTATCTCTCATTACCACAAGAAAACAGAAAAAGGATTGTAGTAAAAATATGTTAACAGAAGAGAGATACACAGTTGTTAGCTACATTATAATTCTGTGGACTCATGTATAGTTCTTGGTTCCTTCTTAGAAATATTTTTAGTACGGAAATCCCAAGGACTAAAAAAACAATTATTTTAGGTGTAATTTGAACTTAAGAATCAACCTGGATATTTTAATTTAAATAATGTGGTGCAGAAGGATGCATAATGTAATAAAAATAGGGGATTAGAATTAAAAGCAAAGTCCAAGGCGAACCTGGCTGGCTCAGTCAGAGGAGCATGTGACTCTTGATCTTGGGGTTGTGAGTTCAAGCCCTACAGTGGGTGTGGGAAATATTAAAAAAAAAAGAAAAAAGAGGGGCGCCTGTGTAGTTCAGTGGGTTGGGCCTCTGCCTTCAGCTCGGGTCATGGTCTCGGGGTCCTGGGACTGTACCCCATATTGGGCTGTCTGCTTGGTGGGGAGTCTGCTTCACCCCCTCTCTCTGCCTGCTTGTGATCTCTCTCTGTCAAATAAATAAAAATTTTTTAAAAATCTTAAAAGGAAAATTTAAAAAAAAAAGAAAAGAAAAGAAAGAAAAAAGATGGGTGCCTGGATGGCTCAGTCATTAAGCATCTGCCTTTGGCTCAGGTCATGATCCCAGGGTTCTGGGATCGAGCCCCACATCGGGCTTCCTGCACAGCAGGCAGCCTACTTCTCCCTCTGTCCCTTGCTTGTGTTGTTGTGTCTCTTTCTGTCAAATAAATAAATAAAATCTTAAAAGAAAAAAGAGAAGTTTGAGATCTCTTAAATTTCTTATTTTTGAATATTTCCCAGGGTTTGGTTATTCTTTTCTATTCTTTTGCTTTTTTGATTGCTACTTCTGAGAGCACAGGTACTCAGTAATTAAAGGTGCAACTTATGCAACGTAAACTAATGTACACATAGGTGAAAAGCGGAAATGTTTCTTATTCAAGGTGGGATTCAGACCTTTGTTTTCTTTCTACATCTGTTATTGCTATAATGTTGATACCCAATAATTTTAGACAACACATGAGCAGTAAGGGAACCCCAAATTTTGGTCATTTATTAACATCCTTTTAAACTTTTGGCCTGAAAAAAAAAGAAGCTACGCTTCTGACTTCGGCTGTCATATTTGTTTGCCTAAACATCCTATGGATATACTTATTTCTCTCTATTCCTTATTTGTGAAATAATTCCAATCTCACTTACTTGCATGACTGACCTATGAATCCTGAGAGAATGTACTGGAAAACACTTTTTAACATCTGAAGTCATATCAGACACAAGGTCTTATTAATACAAACCCTCTCAGCTTTTCTTCTAGGAGTTTCAGTTCTTCAGCTCGAGATTTTGTTTCCTCTTCCAACTGTCTGACTAGCCTTTCAGCTTGTTCCTCCTTTTGCTGTAATTTATCTAGTTCATCCAGTGCTTGCTTTAATTCTTCCTCAAAGAGATTCCTCTCTTTCATCATTTCCTCTTGAAAAGAACAGAGCTTCTGTTGAAGACTGGAGGACAATTCCTACATCCAAACAGAAAACCACTGAAATAGTATGAAATGGCCTTCTGAGGCTTTTACTAAGCACAAAAAAGAAGTACAGATAATAAAGTATGAATACTTAATTCGAGAACTTCAAAGAAACTTGAAAAGTACAGATGTCACCTGCGTGTTGTCATGGATTATATCCTGCACCGTGTTAACACTGTGGTAAATGTTGTTTCAGTCTTTATTCTATGTATCGCACACCCACAACACACTTCTTGTAAAATTAAAATTATAATTTACAACTGAATTTTAGCATTTATCTTTCTCAGATGATACTATTTGAAAGGTATACTGTGATTTCAATAGTATAAAAATGTATTTTAATGTTATACTATAAATCACTACTGTCAAAAAATTCTAACATTAAAATAAAGTAAAAAAGGGGCACCTGGGTGGCTCAGTGGGTTAAGCCTCTGCCTTCGGCTTGGGTCATGATCTCAGGGTCCTGGGATTGAGCCCTACATCGGGCTCTCTGCTCGCAGGGAGCCTGCTTTCCCCCCTCTCTCCCTGCCCACCTCTCTGCCCACTTCTGTTCTCTGTCAAATAAATAAATAAAATCTTTAAAAAATAAAAAATAAAGAAGACAGAAATAAATGGAGGGATACTCTGTCCTCGTGGATTGGAAAATTAATATTGTTAAAATATTCATACAACCATAGCAATCTATAGATTCTACGCATTCCCTATCGAAACGGGAAATTTTACAGAAATAGAACAATACTAAAATTTGTATTGAAACATAAATGACCCTGAATAGCCAAAGTGATCTTGAGAAAGAAGAACAAAATTGGGGGCATTATGCTCCCTGATTTCAAACTCTCTTACAAATCTATAGTACTCAAAACAGTATGGTATTGGCATAAAAACAGATACATTGAGGGGTGCCTGGTGGCTCAGTTGGTTAAGTGTCTGCCATTGGGTCAGGTCATGATCCCAGGGGTCCTGGGATCAAGCCCTACATTGGGTCCTTTGTTCAGCAGGGAACCCGCTTCTCCCTCTGTGTGTGTCAAATAAATAAAACCTTAAAAAAAAAAAATAGATATATCAGTCAACAAACAAAAAACAGAAACAAAAAAAATAGACACATCAATCAATAGAATAGAGCCCAGAAACAAACCCATACATACAGTCAATTAATTTATGATAAAAGAGGCAAAAAATATACAATGGGGAAAGAACAGTTTCTTCAATAAATGGTATGGGGAAAACTGGAAAACCACAAGCAAAAGAAGGAAGGTGGACCTACTACCTTATACCATAAACAAAAATTAACTCAAAATAGATTAAAGCCTTGAATATAAGACCTGAAAACATAAAACTTCTAGAAGAAAACATAGTAAGCAACTTGACATTGATCTTGGTGATGATCTTTTGGATATGACACCAAAGCAAAGGCAACAAAAGCAAAAATAAACAAATGGGATGGTATTAAACTAAAAAGCTTCTACAAGAAGGGAAACCATCCAGAAAATGAAAATGTAGCCTACTAAATGGGAGAAAATATTTGCAAATCATATATCTGATAAGGGATTAATATCCAAAATATGTAAGGAACCCTTACAGTTCAAAAGCAAATAAATAAATAAATAAATAAATAAAACACCCTAACAATCTGATTGAAAACTGGGCAGCAAGTATGAATAGATGTTTCTCCAAAGACATATAGACAGTCAACAGGTACATGAAAAGATGCTCGAAAACACTCATCAACAGGGAAAAGCAAATCAAAACCACAATGAGATTTACCTCACACCTGTCAGAATGGTTTTTATCAAAAGGACAAGAAACAGGAGTGCCTGGCTGGCTCAGTTGGTAGACAATGTGACTCCTGATCTTGGGATCATGAGTTCAAACCCCACCTTGGGCACTGAAATTCCCTCCCCTCAAAAAGGACAAGAAATAGGGGCGCCTGGGTGGCTCAGTGGGTTAAGCCTCTGCCTTCCGCTCAGGTCATGATCCCAGGGTCCTGGGATCGAGTCCCGCATCGGGCTCTCTGCTCTGCAGGGAGCCTGCTTCCTCCTCTCTCTCTGCCTGCCTCTCTGCCTACTTGTGATCTCTGTCAGAGAAATAAAGAAAAAATCTTTAAAAAAAAAAAAAAAAAAGGACAAGAAATAGTAAAAGAGTAAGTGTTGGAGAGGATGTAGAGAAAAGCGAACCCTTGTGCACTGTTGGTGTGACTATCAGTTGGTGCAGTCACTATGGAAAACAGTATGAACGTTTCTCAAAAAATTAAATACACAACTGCCATACATCCAGCAATTCCACCGCTAAGTATTCATCTGAAGAAAATGAAAATACAAAAGATATATGCATCCAATGTACACATCAGCATTATTTACAATCATCAAGATACTGAAAAAATTTAAACATCTACTGATGGATGAATAGATAAAGAAAATGTGGTATATACACAATTGAGTATTATTTACCCGTTAAATAAAGAAGAAAATCTATGATGTTATGGATGGACTTTGAGGATATTGTAATGAATGAAATAAATCAGACAAAGAAAATTACTATATGATCTTACTTATATGTGGAATCTAAAAACAAACAAATAAAAAATCCAGCTACAGAGAACAGACTGGTGCTTGCCTGAGGCAAGGGTGGGCAAAATGGGGGAAGGAGTCAAAAGGTATATTACTTCCAGTTATAAAATACTCAGTCATGGGGATATAATGTACAGTGGGGTGACTATAGTTAACAATACTGTATGGCATATTTGAAAGTTGCTAAAAGAGTAGATCTTATTTTTTTTATAATTTTTTTTTTTTAATTTAAAGATTTTATTTATTTATTTGAGAGAGAGAGACAGTGAGAGAGAGCATGAGCGAGGAGAAGGTCAGAGAGCAAAGCAGACTCCCCATGGAGCTGGGAGCCTGATGTGGGACTCGATCCCGGGACTCCAGGATCACGCCCTGAGCCGAAGGCAGTCGTCCAACCAACTGCGCCACCCAGGCGTCCCTAAAAGAGTAGATCTTAAGGGGTGCCTGGGTGGCTCAGTGGTTAAGTGTTGGCCTTTGGCTCAGGTCGCAATCCCAGGTGCTGGGATTGAGCTCCACATCGGGCTTTCTCCCTCTCCCTCTGTCTCCTGCTCTGCCTACTTGTGCTCTCTGTCAAACAAATAAATAAAATCTTAAAAAAAAAAAAAAAAAAGAGTAGATATTAAATGTTCTCCTTAGAAGGAAAAAAAAATTCTTTAGCTATCTATAGTGATAGATGCTAACTAGGCTTATTGTGATAATTTCGCAATATATACAAATCTTGAATTGTTATGTTGTTTACTAGAAACTCATATACTGTTGTATGTCAATTTATACCTCAATCAAAAACCAAAACCAAAACCTGATATAGATGTGCCCACAGCACTTAATGAAAGAAAACCAGACCCTTTGCCTTTGAGAAGAATGGTCACTGTAAACAAGCATTCTCTCTACACTTTACACTCCTAACAATGCATTTAGGATCTTTTTTTTTAAAGATTTTATTTATTTATTTGACACAGAGAGAGAGAGAGATCACAAGTATGCAGAGAGGCAGGCAGGGGTGGTGGGGGGTGGGGGAAGCCTCTCCCTGCTGAGCAGAGAGCCCGATATGGGGCTCGATCCCAGGGCCCTGAGACCATGACCTGAGCCAAAGGCAGAGGCTTAACCCTCTGAGCCACCCAGGGGCTCCCTGCACTTAGGATCTTAAATACTAAGATACAAAAAAACATTTGAAAGGTCTGCCAACAATAACTGCAGTTGCAGGATTAGATGGCAGAAAAAAATAACAAAAAACAAAAGAACCCAGGTAAAGTGAAAATTGCCTCTGATTATACGCCACCTCAGTCTTAACGTTTTCTCAATGTGGAGATAACCATTAGTTTGGTATATATGCCTTCTGGTCTTTTCCTACACACTTATGTACTTAAAAAAACACACACACACACACACACACATACATATATAAATAACATAAACTACATATGTAAAGATCACAAAAAAATCCTAAAAATGATTGCTGAAATCTTTAAGTCAGTATATATAGATCTACTTAATTCCTTCAGTTGTTGCAGGTTGCCCAACAATATTTCCTATCAATGCATTCGAGTATCTATTTGCTCCACTCTCACTAACATGTTATATATTATCAAATGTTTTAATTTGTACCAATCTTGTAAGGGAAAAACAATTATTTCCATTTTCCATTTCTTTGATAATTACTAAGGTAGAACATCTTTTCATATTTACAGATTATCTGAATTCTGACCTCTGAGAATAATGAATTTCCACCCTTTGCTCATCGGTTTTTGATGACTGTTTTTCTCACTAATATGTACATTATTCTTTATGTAATCTAGATTTTAAAAAATGTTGCTTTCATTTCACAGGCATTTAGATACCATTTTAAAGATTTTTTTTTTTTTTTATTTGACAGACAGAGATCACAAGTAGGCAGAGAAGCAGGCAGATAGAAAGGAAGGGAAGCAGACCCCCCGCTGAGCAAAGAGCCCGATGTGGGCCTCCATCCCAGGACCCTGAGATCATGACCTGAGCCAAAGGCAGTGGCTTAACCCACTGAGCCACCCAGGCGCCCCTAGATACCATTTTAAAACATAACTGTAAATGCCCAAGTAATAATCTAACACATGTGCCAGGAAAATACATATTTTTTTAAGATTTTAGTTTTAAGACTTTATTATTATTATTTTTTAAAGAGATTTTATATATTTAAAGTCAATCAGAGAAAGACAGTTATCATATGATCCTCTGATATGAGGAATTTGAGAGGCAGGGTAGGGGTGTTTGGAGGGAAAAAATGAAACAAGATGGGATCAGGAGGGAGACTAACCATAAAAGACTTTTAATCTCACAAAACAAACTGAGGGTTGCTGGGGGGTGAGGGGACAGGGAGAGGGTGGTTGGGTTATGGACATTGGGGAGGGTATGTGAAATGGTGAGTGCTGTGAAATGTGTAAGCCTGATGATTTACAGACCTGTACCCCTGAGGCAAATAATACATTACATGTTAATAAAAATAATTAAATAAAAAAAGGTTTTATTTATTTATTTGACAGAGAGAGACACAGCAAAAGAGGGAACACAAGCAGGGGGAGTGAGAGAGAGAGAAGCAGGCTTCTCACTGAGCAAGAAGCCTGATTCAGGGCTTGATCCCAGGGCTCTAGGATCATAACCTGAGCTGAAGGCAGAGTCTTAAAGATAGAGCCACCCAGACACCCCAAGATTTTACTTTTAAGTAATTTCTTAACCCAAGGTGGGGCTGGAACTCACAATCCTGAGATGAAGAGTCACATGCTTGACCGACTAAGTCAACCAGGTGCCCCACAAGAAAAAAAAGTTTTTTTAAAGATTTTATTTATTTATTTGACATAGAGAGAGAGACAGCAAGAAGGGGAACACAAAGTAGGGGGAGTGAGAAATGGAGAAGCAGGCTCCCCACTGAGCAGGGAGCCCGATGCAGGACTCCATCCCAGGACCCTATGATCACCGCCTGAGCTAAGGCAGATGCCTAATAACTGAGCCACCCAGGAGCCCCAAGAAAAAATTTTTAAACAATTTTCTTATTTTGGTTCATAAGTTGCTTATAATTTTTTCACATTATCAATAACCCTGCCATAAACATCTCTGCAGGTAAATCTGCAGCATAGACAGGACAATTTACTCAGGATAAGATTCTAAAAACAGAACTGTCAAAGTAAAGCACATATACAATTGAAAGGTCTTCTGATACACAGGGAAATGTATGACTTAATAAGCACAAGTTGTTTTCTTTTCTTATACTGTAGTAAACTACCTTCTCTTGTTGCAGAAGTGAATCAATCTGTAATTCTTTTTGTTGTAGTTTTTCATGTTCCTGTTTTTCAAGAGTAAGTTTCTCCTTTAAGTTTTGCATTTCAGAATTTAGAGTTTCATTCCGTACTCTATCCCTCTCGAAAAGGTCTTCTATAAAAGTGAAAAATGCTGAAATTAGATACTAACTTTGAGAAACCAGATTTCCATATTTTCTGATATTAGCATGTTACACAGATCAAGTATTTGCAAAGAAATAAAGCCAAAACATAACTCAGAAGTTTGTATCATTTACTACATAAAATATAGTAATTCTATAATAAATAAATAAATTCTATAATAAAACCTTGAAAATTGGTTCTGTATCTTCTCATTTTAAATGGCCACCTAATGGGGAAGTCAAAAACTGCACCACTGCATGTACTTCAATGAAGACAAGCAATATATTGAAATAAACAGAGAACAAACATTATAAAAGATAAAAATTCTCACATAGAGAACAGGATTTTTATGTTGTTTTCATAATTATTAAAAAATGTGTTCATATAGTAGTACTTTCCTTAATATTGTACATATTATTTCTTTAAATACCTTTTTCTTTCTCGAGGAGCTGACACTTAGCATTCAGGTCTTCTACTTGTTTAGAAAGTAAAACAACATTTTCCTCAAGAGACTGCTTAAGGCTTATAACTTCATGATTCTTCTCTTTCAAATCTTCCTCTAACTGGGCAATATCCAGCTTGTATTTTTCCACTTGATCTGATGCACAACTGCATTAAAACAAATTATTTTGAACAGTACATGATTTAAGCACAGGGAAAATGAGAAAACTGAGAAAGTATGAAATGATGTCCTCTTCACTATTCAACAAACTAAGGTCTATTTAAAAACTACTATTCATATTACCTAATTTCTTCGATGTATTCTAAGAGTTTTTCTGTTTCGGATTTTTCGTCAATCTTTTCCTTCTCTATTGAAACACTGAAAAAAATGGCATATGTTAATAAATACAAATAATCACACATAATGCTTAATCTGTACCAAATACTGTCATATCGGATATGCTGTTTCTGGAGTCCAAATTCTTTTTTTTAGTGGGTTTTTGTTTTTTTTTTTTAAAGATTTTATTTATTTGACAGAGAGAGACACAGTGAGAAAGGGAACACAAACAGCAAGAATGGAGAGGGAGAAGCAGGCCTCCTGCAGAGCAGGAGCTTGATTCCAGGACACTGGGATCATGACCTGAGCCGAAGGCAGACGCCCAACAACTAAGCCACCCAGGAGCCCCTAATGCATTTTATTTTTTTAAAATTTTATTTTTAAATAATCTCTACACCAAATGTGGGGCTCAAATTTACAACCTGAGATCAAGAGTCACATGCTCTACTGTAGCATCCAAATTCTAAACCATTATTTTATGTGACCTCTCAGGTTGACAATTTAAAATATATAAATAGGAAACTGAAGTTTTTTTTTTTTTTTTTTAAAGATTTTATTTATTCATTTGACAGAGAGAGATCACAAGGAAGCAGAGAGGCAGGCAGAGAGAGAGGAAGGGAAGCAGGCTCCCTGCCGAGCAGAGAGCCCGATGCGGGACTCGATCCCAGGATCCTGAGATCATGACCTGAGCTGAAGGCAGCGGCTTAACCCACTGAGCCACCCAGGCGCCCCAATAGGAAACTGAAGTTTTTTTTTAAGCTTTCCAAATAAATTTTGATAAAAGGGCTAAGATGATGAGAATTATCACCTATAACAACCTAAGTGTTAGAAATGATCTTCCCTATAGCTTTCCTGGCTTCTCAACCCACAACACATAGAAAACAGCATTTTATTGCTATTAAGTCTTTGTTTTAGGTTGACTTTTTATCCAATTACTCATGCGTTACCTCCTCCTAACAATTCAATTTAGAAAATGAGCATATGATTTAGACACCTTATAAAAAGATTTTTATGAATGGTCAGTGAGCACAGAAGGAGAAGCTTGACACTTATAGTAACAAAATTACAAATGAGACACTACTTCCTACCTACTAGAAAGGCTAAAATCAAATAGACTGACAATATCAAACCTTGGAGAGGAAGTGGAACTGGAATTATATCATATGCTGCTAAGTACGACTGTAAAATGTGACAACCACTTTTGAGTTTTTTTTTTGTTTTTTTTTAAAGATTTTATTTATTTATTTGACAGAGAGAGATCACAAGTAGGCAAAGAGGCAGGCAGAGAGAGAGAGGAGGAAGCAGGCTCCCTGCTGAGCAGAGAGCCCGATGTGGGACTCGATCCCAGGATCCTGAGATCATGACCTGAGCTGAAGGCAGCGGCTTAACCCACTGAGCCACCCAGGCGCCCACCACTTTTGAGTTTTTTAACACATTATATGTATATTACACTACCCTATGATCAGGAATTCTAATCCTAGATGTTTATTCAAGAGAAATAAAAACCTATGTCCACAAAAGACATACATAGTAGTCTTATTCACAATAGAAACTGGAAATCCAAATAATGATCAACAGAGAAATAGTTAACAAATGGAGGTATATTCAGGAGGTATATTCATGGTGCTACTAAAGATTATGAGGCCTTTCCTCATCATTTATACAGAAGATAGACAAAATTAAGACATTCATACATCTTTTCAGCATAAAATGCTTGGGAATCATCAGGGCTCAGTTGAAGAAGAGAAACAGGGCAAGCAGGGAGCAATAAATTAAGTGAAGGAAGGTTTAGTCTTGGTAAACAAGAGCAAGGTGAGAGAGGAAAATCAAGAGTTAGTTACACTTAACAATTTCTTTCTTTTTTAGTCACTCACAGTTTCCCCTCAAGTTGTGATATTTTCCCCTGAGACTCCTCAAGATTCTTCTGAGTGACCTGTAGCTTCACCTCCATGCCTTCCTGTTTAGCCATCATACTCTACACAACAGAAATATCTGTTTTAGGAAATGAGAGATCATTCAGATCCCCAGATCCAGACACAGCAAACTCACCAAGATATCACTCACCCTTATCTTCGTTTCTCTTTTGTTTCTAAGTTTCATTAACTCAAGGCTTAGAAGTCTCATAGTCTTCTGGTTATTATCTTCAGAAAACTAAGTACAAGAAACATAAAAAATTCAGAAATATTTTCTACAAGGTCCTATATAAAAATCAGAGAAATATTGATTATTCTCTTATTGGGATTATTATTTACCTACATTATACTCTGGTAGAAAAAACAGGCTTTGACCACACCCAGATTACTGATTTTACACTATTACTGTTCTTGTCCCTCTCTTTGATTAATGTGACTTTCTGGTTCATTTATTTAATTTTTGGGGAAGGTTTTATTTTTAAGTAATCTCCACCCAATGTGGGGCTCGAACTCACAACCCCGAGATTGGGAGTTGCATGCTTTACAGATTGAGCCAGACAGGCACCCCTTTCTGGTTTATTTTTGGGAGTGTTTGGGTGGTCACCTATCTCTGCATGCAGCAGAGTCCACTGCAAGCCTCTATAACAAGCTTCTTGGGGAGGATTCTGTCAAGTGTGCTTGTTTAATAAAATGCATCTGAATTGCCTGATCTCTTTGGAAATATGTAGATTACAGGGTCCACCCCAGGCCTACCAAATCAGAATCTCCCTCAGTGGGGTCCAGGAATCTGCTCCCTTCCACAAGCTTGATTCTTATGCACCCTCGCTCTCTTTGTGATCAAAGAGCTTAGCACATTACAGGCCCTGAATAAATGAGTGTTATTAAACTGAACAGTGATTTACAGCCTCCTTATATTTCAGACAAAAGCAGATGACCATATGATGTCCTTTAAGATCTATTAGTATGGCAATACTAATAGACAAATTTATCTGTTAAATATAGTTAGTCCACAAATTTATTCATTTCCCACTTCATTTCCAAAAGGATTTGCGATGGAAGCCTGCTGTTCTGCTATTATTTATTTCAGAGAAAGATCTTTACAGTGGCTTCTAGGTGTAAATTTTCTAAGTTTTATTAATGGCCTTATTTACTGGGGGTGACTTTGAAGAAGGATGAGAAAATGTCAGACATTAAAACAAAAGTAACTTGTTTATCACCTCTTATATGTCAGGTACCATAACAAAAAAGACCATAATAATTCTTCTTGGAAGCAGTTTAACATTTAAGATACATTTGCTGAAGGAAAAATACTAAACTAGAGCCTAAAATTCCCAAACAACTATATAAGAAAAAAAATGTTTATAATTTATTCCATAGTAAATATTATTGTCAGGTTCAAATACCTTTGATTTTAGCAGTTCATTAGTCCTGGTTAACTCAATAAGCTGTTTTTCTAGTGAAGCATTACTTGCAGAGAGAGATGTTTTCTCCCTGACTGCAGCATTTAGCTTGGCCTCCATTTTTTCCAAGTCAGCTTCCAGATCCTGGATTCGCTTGTCCTGAGCACCACGTTCTTGCACAAGAACACGAATCTGGACAGAAACAAGGTGATAAATGAATGAATCACCAATACAGTGCCAACATAACTATATGCTATTGATAATGAAAACAATGCTTAACCTATCGAGCCACCAGGTGTTCCAACTCTTTTCATTTTATAGTACATTTATTTTTCAGTTAAGTTGAAGCAATGCTTACCTCTTTTTCTAATATCTTCAAATCTTTATCATTCTTTTGAGATTCCCTCTATTTAAAAGTCAAAGAACAGAGATAAATTTAAATGCCACAAGTATCACAAATTTGATTTTCAGCTATAAAAAAACATTAAAGTTTAATTCTTCTTTCTTTTCTTTTTCTTCTCTTTCTTTTCTCTCTCTCTCTCTCTCTCTCTCTTTTTTTAACTAAACTCTACCTACCAATGTGCAGCTTGAACTCACAACCCAAGATCAAGAGTCACATACTCTACTGAGTCAGCCAGGCACCCCCCTTTTTTTTTCTTAAAGATCTAATTGGCTTTGGGGCGCCTGGGTGGCTCAGTGGGTTAAGCCTCTGCCTTCGGCTCAGGTCATGATCCCAGGGTCCTGGGATTGAGCCCCGCATCGGGCTCTCTGCTCTGCAGGGAGCCTGCTTCCTCCTCCTCTCTCTCTCTCTGCCTACTTGTGATCTCTGTCAAATAAATAAATAAAATCTTAAAAAAATAAAAAGATCTAATTGGCTTCATTAAGTGATTCATGAATCAGGCAGCAACCTACCTAGCAAGTGGAGGGGAGCTCCTCATCAAACAGCTAATTTCTATTTAAAACATTTTACTTAGCCTAGTAAACATTTTGTAGGAGACTTATCTGGTAGAAGAAGGAAAATGTTCTTTAAATCTTAAAATATTTCAGGTTTAAGTTTTCACCCTACTAGATTATTAGGCTTTTCCTAATAAGTCCAGGGAAAAGAACAGGTGGATCTTCATGAATAAAGCTACTGAATGTCTTCTTTCTAATGTTAAATATTAATACATTTTGAATATTTAATTATGTTATTCCAGAAAGAAAAGAATCTTACAAAGAGAAATAAAGTTAAACCTTGATACCCAAGGAGGGAAAAAAAGCTACACATGCGAAGACATAAAAATTAAAATGGTGTAAGCGGATTTTTTTTAAAGATTTTATTTATTTGGGGTGCCTGGGTGGCTCAGTGGGTTAAAGCCTCTGCCTTCAGCTCGGGTCATGATCCCAGGGTCCTGAGATTGAGCTCAGCATTGGGCTCTCTGCTCCTCGGGGAGCCTGCTTCTTCCTCTCTCTCTGCCTACTTGTGATCTCTGTCTGTCAAATTAAAAAAACAAAAAACAAAAAACAAAAAAACTTTAAAGATTTTATTTATTTATTTGAGAGAGAGAGAACACAAAGGAGGTAAGGTCAGAGGGAGAAGCAGACTCCCCACGGAGCAGAGAGTCAGATGTGGGGCTAGATTCCAGGATCGAGACCTGAGCTGAAGGCAGACGTTTAATAAAGTGAGCCACACAGGTATCCCTTGTCAGCTGATTCTAATCTACTTATTACCTTTATTCTAAATAAGACACACAATTTTGCTCTATGTATTTTTATATCCAACAGCGTTTCTGACACAACAGCCCTAAACAGAATATCCATCTTTTCCACCTAAAATGGAAGAAAATGGATAAACATACTGCACACGACTTGTTTTATGTGCTTCTAAGTTGAGGGGGCCTGCATCAGTCTCATATTTATTAATTTTCCACAGGATGGCATTTCCTATCAAGGATGGCCAATTATTTAGGGGTTTTATGCAAACGTGTATGCAATTTAGTTTTCTAAGAGTTCTGTAGTTAATTCGAAATTTTAGAACTGTTTCTTTAAGAAATTCAAATTAGGAAATTTAAATCAACTTCTTTAAAAAAAATTTTTTTTTAACTTTAATTCCAGTACAGTTAATATACAGTGTAATATTAGTTTCAGGTGTACAATATAGTGATTCAACACTTCATACAACACCAGGTGCTCATCAAGACAAGAACACTCCTTAATCCCCACCACCTATGGCACCCATCTTTCTACCCTCCTCCTCTCTGGTAACATCAATTTGTTCTCTAAAGTTAAGAGACTGCTTCTTGATTTGTCTCTCTCTTTTTGACCCCCTTTACTCATCTGTTTTGTTCCTTAAATTCTACGTATGAGTGAAATCATATGGTATTTGTCCTTCTCTGACTTATTTCGCTTAGCATTAATCTCTCTAGGTCCATCCATGTTATTGCAAACAGCAGGATTTTATTCCTTTCTATGGCTGAAGATTATCTCATTGCATATATATTTAAATCACTGTGTAAGAAAGGACTGTCTATATCAGTGCTGCCCTATAATATATCACAGACCACATACATATTTTCTTCTAGAGAAGAAATGGGGAGGGGGGGAGGGAGAATCAGATCCCCGCTGAGCGGGGAGCCCAACTTGGGGCTCAATCCCAGGACACTGAGATCATGACCTGAGCTGAAGACAGGTGCTAAACCAACTGAACCACCCAGGCACCCCCACATATGTATTTTCAAATTTTCTAGTAGTTACATATATGTTTTAAAGTTATTTATTTATTTAAGCAATCTCTATGCCCCATGTGGAGCTCAAACTCATGACCTCAAAATCAAGAGCTGCCCACTCTTCTGACTAAGCCAGCCAGGCACCCCTCTAGTAGTCATATTTAGAAAGTAAAAATTTTAGTAATATATTTTATTTTACCCCAAATGTAAGAAGTATTATTTCAATTATTGTCATTAGTATAAAATTATTAGTGAAACATTTTATGTGTTTTGTATTAGGTCTTCAAACCTTGCTGTGTATTTTACATTTATGGCACATCTCAATTCAAATGCTAGATTTTTATCAGAAATAGCTATCTATGGGCCACCTGAGTGGCTCAGTTGTTTAAGCATCTGACTCAATCTCAGCTCAAGTCTTGATCTCAGGGTTGTGAGTTCAAGCCACACACTGGGTTCCGAACTGTAATGCTGGGTGTAGGGACTACTTGCAAAAAAAAAAGAGAGAGAGAGATTGAGAAAGAAATAGCTATCTATATTTAGATTCCATAAACTGTGCAGATGAAGAAGTAGATTCATATCCCCAATATGTTCCAAAAAAAAATTCGTGTTTTCCAACAAGAGAATCAAGTGCTGGTTTTTAAATATATATTAATTAAAATTAAATAATATTAAAAATTTAGCTCTTCAAGTTCTCAATAGCCACATGTGGCTAATCACTTCCATATTGGATAATGAAGCCCTTTATTATAAAATGAGAGACTTAGGTAATTGCTGAACAAATGAACAAGACTAAGCTTAACCTACAGCCTTGGTTTCCTAAGTTTTAATCTTTTCCATATTAACAAATTTTTTTGTAACTTCTTAAGAAACTACAACTTGCTTTATGAACTAATGGAAACAGTACAACATGTAGGCTATTGCACAAGCCATAACATGAAGTTAAGAATTTAATCTCCCACCACTCAAAAACTGAGAGTTTTTGAGCAGCACAACTCTTTAAGGCATTAGAATTTTTTTTCCTTTTTCTTTATCAATACTTACCTTTCCACACAAATAAAACTAAAACAACTCAAAACCAGATCAAAGAACTGCAAACTTTTTAAAGGCTTACAAGGTGTAAGACAAATTACCTAGATAGAGAAATGACTGAGAAGGTGGTACCATATTGTAATTCTGAGCTATGTGCATGTTTAAACAATAATATATTTAGTAATGATGCAGCCAGAAATGAAATCTTGGTATAGTCCTAATGATAATATTTTTTATTAACTTATAGGTTTTCTAATAACCTTACTTTATACACTTAATTCATTCTAGTCAAATAAAAAAACCTTTCAGAAATATTTTCATAATTTAGGTGATAAACCAGCTAGAATATCAGAGTTCCTCACCTTTAATCCCAAAGTTTTAACTTTTCTTGCTGAAGCAGGCAGGGAAGTATCTCTGTCAACATTAAGATTTTGTTGAGATTCTATAATAGAATAAATTGTACAGATTCTGGTTGGTGCTTACATGTTTGAAACACAAACAAAATCCATTTCTAAATTTTTTATTGTAATTATTAGTGAAGTAATATAAAGTTCTTTTCTTAATTGTACACACGTCCACATAATTAATTGTACAACACAATTTTCACATCCAACATTTTTCTGATTTTCCTAATATTCCCTGACAGAAAGTTAAGGTGATTACCAAAAGGAAAACTATATATATGTGAGTATCTTGCTTAATTTATCTGGTTATACAATAGTGAAATGATTAAAGCATTATTCTATAGTTGACTCATTTGTAAATGCATCAAATAAGAAAATTTAAATATAACTGTAACTCCACCTTTTTACAAATAGTATAGAATCTTCTAATTTAAATACTATTGGTCATAACTTTAAAACTTAAGAGATCATATACCCATTATTTTACTTTGGAATCCATTACCTTTTTGTTTTTTAAATCTTTGTGATTTCTGAAAGGATACTGGTCCTTTCAATACTTCTGAAGTCTTAACATCATAAGCACCTGGAGATGGTGCACAACCTAAAGGAAACATATAGAACATTAATGTCTCATCTAATGTTCCTTATGATCTTACATGGTGATGAATTTAAAAGTTATTGGATGTGAAACAGTTAAAAACCATGTCATAGTAAAGTAATACAAATTTAAAATGCCATTAATAAATTGTTTACTTTTTCAAATGTAAAAATAGCACCCATGTGATATTACAAATAGGTCTCTCTATGAAAAACATCATTATCTTCCCAAATGCTCTTTATTTCAATGAGTCAAAGAAACACGGGCAATTCAACAAAACAGCAAAGACAGTCTTGAGATAAACATCATTAAGAACAAGCAACATGGCTTTGTTATTAAGGATTAAATCTAAGAAAAAAATATTTGGAATCAATTCTAACTCCAAGAGCATTAATGAGGCAACTACCATCAGAGTCTAGAAATGAAGCAACTAAAAGTCTAGCCTTCAAGGTTTAGTGTGGAATAAAAATTTATAGTGATAATTCATCTCTGGCTAATATTGATACAACAAGAAATTTATAAAGTCATGTTATACAAAGTACAAACCACTAGACAATATTTCTTTCTCTCTCTTTTTAAAAAGATTTTATTTATTTATTTATTTGACACAGAGAGAGAGAGCGAGCACGCACAAGCAGGGAGAGCAGCGGGAGTGTGGGTGGGTAGGAAGCATGCTCCAGGCTGAGCAGGGAGCCTGACCTAGGACTTGACCCCAGGACCCTGAGATCATCACCTGAGCAGAAGGCAGCCATTTAACTGACGGAGCCACCCAGGCATCCCTGTACTAGACAGAAATTTATACAGTATAACCTCACTTAACTGGAGTCTCAAACTGAAGGCATTTTGGAGTGTTTATGCATAGTCAACTTGAGATCTTACTCTCAGGACTTAACAATAATAAAAATGATATTTTTATTATAAAGTATCATTTTTATTATTGTTAGCAGAAGGGGAGCCTGGGTGGCTCAGTCAGTAGAGTATGTGACTCTTGATCTCAGGGTATAAGTTTAAGCCCCACATTGGGCATAGAGCCTACTTAAACAAAAAAGGTAAAAATATCATTAGCATAAAGCTTTAACTGATTGAGAATAGATTCATACTATTCACTGAAAAACTATTTTCTTCAGCATAGAGTTTCATGCAAATGAACATGAACTAAAAGGAGTTCGAACATTTGAAGGTAACTCCAGCTGTCCCTTAAGTGTTTTCTAAATGGAATGATAGGGGCGTCTGGGTGGCTCAGTAGGTTAAAGCCTCTGCCTTCGGCTAGGGTCATGATCTCGGGGTCCTGAGATCAAGCCTCATGTGGCGGTGCGGGGTGGGGTGGGGGGGATCTCTGCTCAGCAGGGAGGCTTCTTCCTCCTCTCTCTCTGCCTGCCTGTCTACTTGTAATCTCTGTCAAATAAATAAATAAAATCTTTAAAAAAATAAAAATAAATGGAATGATAGATAAGAACTTATTGGTATACCTTGACTAGCATTAAAAAAAGTGAAACACAGAGGCTCAGTGGATTAAGCCTTTGCTTTCAGCTCAGGTTATGGTCTCATGGTCCTGGGATCGAACCCCATATCTGGCTCTCTGCTCAGTGCGGAGCCTGCTTTCTCCCCTCTCTCTCTATGCCTGCCTCTCTGCCTACTTGTGATCTCTCTCTCTCTGTCAAATAAATAAATAAATAAAATCTTTAGAAAAAAGTGAAACACAATAGAAAATATCAGCATGACTCAAATGTAGCAAAGTGAAGCACTGTTTTGTAGGACTTCTTGTTTCAATGATAGCTGTATAAATATTAAAAAATCTATCCTGGATAGAGATACATAATTTATTTCTCACTCTAGGACACAATTAAAAAGTATTAAAATCATCCCTTTCATTAATTCTAAGAGGCCATAACAACATCAAGGAAGTTTCCATTCCTATACCTGGAATTAAGGTAACAAAAATAATGACACAAAAATTTCAATTCTGGGAGCTTTTTGATCTAAATGTGGTCAATAAGGAATTGAGATAGTGGGTTTCTGGGACGCCTGGGTGGCTCAGTTGGTTAAGCAGCTGCCTTCGGCTCAGGTCATGATCCCAGCGTCCTGGGATCGAGTCCCACATCGGGCTCCTTGCTTGGCAGGGAGCCTGCTTCTCCCTCTGCCTCTGCCTGCCACTCTGTCTGCCTGTGCTTGCTCTCGCTTCTCTCTCTATGACAAATAAATAAAAAGTAAAAAAAAAAAAAAAAAAAGGAATTGAGATAGTGGGTTTCTAATCAGAGGAGAGTCTCAAAATGAAATACCGAATTCAATGGAGTATCTAAGGTAAAGACAGACTTACCAAAAAACATTAATCTTGGTTAGCTCAAATCTCTCACACTTTACAAACTGTTTACAACCTGGGATGAATAGGAGGCTGGCAGGGGTTTCCCTAAAATCAGCTTAAGGATGGTGGCACATCTTAGAGCACCTATGTTACTCATTTGTGATAAGGGTTGAAGGAGGCAGTGGGGAACATATTATGTTTTAAAACAAATGAGAGATTTCCACCATTACTGTTAGCAATGCTTTTTGGGGGAAGAGGGGATGAGGGTATGCAGAGCCTACGGTTATTCTGTGCTCTCTGCTTTTATTATTATTATTATTCTTGTTATTTTTAAAGTTAAGCTCTAGGCCCAACATGGGGCTTGAATTTACAATTCTGAGATCAAGAGTCACATGTTCTACCTACTGAGACAGCCAGGGACCCAGCTTTCTGTTTTTAGGAATGCTTCTGTGGGAAAGCAGGAGAAGCACCAGTCTAGACTCGTCAAAGCAGCCAGAAAATAAAATGATGTTGAAATCTTATATTTTGGGGCACTTGGGTGGCTCAGTGGGTTAAAGCCCCATATCTGGCTCTCTGCTCAGCAGGGAGCCTGCTTCCCTTCCTCTCTCTCTGCCTGCTTGTGATCTCTGTCTGTCAAATAAATAAATAAAATCTTAAAAAAAAAAAAAAAGGAAAGAAATCTCATATTCTGGTTCATTAGGTTTACACTCTCAAAAGGGGATATGGGCCAGCAAACAATGGGATGGTGGACACTGACTAAGCAGCATCAAGAGAGTTGAAAACAATTAAAACCACACTTAACAAAAACTTCCTTAAAGACTAAAGAATCAAATTTGGTTGTTAGACTTAGGATTTAGATTGAAGAACTAGGTTGAAATCCAGCCCTGTATGTCTAGCTTTTAATATACTTATCCACCTCACACCTTAGATAATGTACTTATCCATCTTCCATGTTAGACAAAACTGCCTGAAGTTAGGAACTCTTTTGATCATGCCTACCCCAGTATTTAGCTTACGGTTAAGTTGAGGAATGTGGTAAAGAAAACATAGAAAGTCATTGGGATATGGGAATGGAAATAGAGTTTTGTGATTATCCCAGTCAGGATTCAAATTCAGCTTTATATGCCAATTAATAGACATTACTATGGGCCAAGTACTTTTTAGACAGAGGGAGAAGATCCTGAATAAGAACATTATACTCTCTCCTTTTCGAACCTAGTTTCAAGACCTCTGGAGTTACTTATTTATTTTTTAAAAAGATTTTATTTACTTATTGACAGAGACAGAGAGAGGGAATAAAAGCAGGGGGAGCAGCAGAGGGATAGAGAGAAGCAGGCTTTCTGCTGAGCAGGGACCCAATGTGGGGTTCGATCCCAGGACCTGAGATCTTGACCTGAGCCGAAGACAGATGCTTAACCGACTGAGACACCCAGGAGCCCCTGGAAAGTTATTTTTATTTGAGGTTATGATTCTCCACTTATGAAACAGGAATAAAAAAGAGCATCCACCTCATAGTTGTTGGGATTACTGGAGTAATTGGAGAACTCACTACAGTGCCTCACATATGCATAAAGCATCAAATAAATGATAATTACTTCTGAAACAGTGAACCTGGAATATTGTGCATTGGTAAAGCCACTTTTATCTATTATAAAGAAAATAAACTCTCCTTAAAAGACACACTGCTGAGAGAACTTAGAGAAGGTTCTCTCAATATCTAGAGAACAATATATGCTTTGGTCTTTCAATTAAGAAAATAAGCTTGTAATAAGAAAGAAAACAAGCTTGTGCTGATCCGTTTGCTTTCTTGGCCTTCCTATGTGAGCAGAGTGATTCTTATTTACATTTCCATTTTGGCTAACAAGATAAAGATGCAACAAGTGACCGCTAAAAAGGGTGTATTATAATGGCTAAATCATGGGCTTTGATGTTCAACCAAACCACTTACTGGCTGGCTGCTCAGAACAGTGACAAAACCTCTCTGTTTCCTCACATGCAAAATGAGGACAGTATCAATACCTTCCTCACTGGGCTGTTGGACTAGATAGAATAGGGAACCAGTCAGAATAGGGAACACCATAGCATACAATTTGCATGCATTCAATGATGAGTGCCTCAGTAACCATCTCAGTCTTCCAGGTGAGTGTGCTGACTATGAACCACAGTGGTTAAAAAAAGCACACGATGGATTCATGGAGGCTTGATTTCTTGATTTCCTGTCTCAGTTCTGCTGGTTTGGTTCTGCAACACTGCGCAAATCTATGTCTCGGCTTTTTTATCAGTAAATAATGAATAATAGGATAACCTCTCAGGGATGCTGGGAAGTTAAAAAAAAAAAAGAACTAATAACCAATGTAAATACTTAGTATGGTGACTGGGGCACTATCGTGTTATTACTTCATTACTAATGTTTTCAGTAAGTGCTGCCACCATATTCTCGCCCATAAACTGCTTTGTACCAATCATCCTTCTTTTATTCCCGAATGGAATATCCAAAAGAAATCCACAAGTTCATGCGAAAAGCCGCTGGTCAAATGTCTTATCCGCGAGGTTTCCGCACTTGACCATCACACAGCTGCCAACAGTTTCCTGATCCCGACTCCCTTTCCTCCGCTTTACTTTCTCCACCGCACTAACTGTTCATTGGCTGTATTCTCCAGTTGAATGTAAACTCCACGAGGCAGGGGTTTTGCCTCCTTCACGGCTGTATCCTTATCACTCTGAATAGTATTAGGCACGTAGTAAGTGCTTAGTATGGTTTTTAGAAAAACTAATCAATTGAATGAGACCCATCGCGGCCCTAAAATTACCTATTAGCCTCGGATGAAGGAACCAAAAAGGGCATGTGCGTCGTGACAACCTATCCCGACCCCCCAGCTCCTTTCCCCGTACGCACCGGAAGGGTCATTGAATCGTTTCAAGGGCGCCTTAGGAAAAGACATGCTGACGATCAGCTCCACAAACAGAAAGTCACTATCGCCCCTCCGCAACTTTGTGCCGCTTATTCCAGCCCACTCACTCCGAATTCAAACCTCCCGGCTTATTCCCCGCCCATCTCTAACGTCAGCAGATTTGAAAACCAAAATCCTGGGCACACCAATCCAGGACGGGAACACCTAAGAGCATGCGCACCTGTCTTCGCCGCGCCCAATTAGGGCTTCTGTGAGTTTAGGTAACCAGCCAATAGGAGACTAGTATTGCCTCCTCCCCCACCCGTGTCCAATCAGTCCTGGCGTTACTCAATTGTAATATACGTACTAGCAACATTTGCGCAAGCGCATTTTATAGCTGAGAAGTTCGAGGGTACGCTTTTGGCGTCATATTGGTGGCAGTGCAGGGAGTTCTAGTTTCACAGGTTCCGACCTTCTCCCACCGTTCTTTGGATGTAAACTTCCCCGGATTTTTAATTCTTTTAAACTGCCAGCGTCCTAAATGGCCACTGAAAAGGAAAAAGGAACATGCTGAGACATCAGCCTGCATCCCTGCGCATGTGCAGTGACCTGAGCTGCGAGTCCTGGGCGTGGCCTGAGCGTGGATACTTCGCGCTTGCGCTCATCTCGCTCCGTGCGGCTGCTGCCGGGAGGCTACTGGAGTATGTCGGCACCGTTTGAGGAGCGCAGTGGGGTGGTTCCGTGCGGGACGCCGTGGGGCCAGTGGTACCAGACCTTGGAGGAGGTGTTCATTGAAGTTCAGGTGCCGCCTGGCACTCGCGCCCAGGATATCCAGTGCGGCCTGCAGAGCCGGCATGTGGCGCTGGCCGTGGGTGGTCGCGAGATCCTCAAGGTAGTGGCAGGTCGGGGCTTGTGCTCAGTTTCTTCCCGGCCTCTAAGTCCCAGGGTCCTGAAGTGCATTTTTTTCCGTGAAAAGACTGTTGGAGGGCCGACTAGCTCCTTTGGCCGAAAGAGCGGTATCATTGGCCTGGTTTTGGTCTCCTCGGAGCCCCCACTCTTAATTAGTCCCGAGTTAACGTAGAGATTTGAGTTTTCCGGTTTTCCGGCTTTATTTCTAAACCAAATGAAGCTGCTGCTTTTGTGCCTCTGCGGGTCGTCACTTAGATCTTTAAAGGAACAACTATTTATAGGACGTATATTCCAGGCACTGATGAGTGTTGAGAGGTCAGCGGTGAACAAGACAAGTTTCCTGCGCCCAGGTCATGTTCTTGCAAGGAGGCATAATAAATTAACCTAATAAATGTTCAGGCAGTTACAGGACAGTAAAGAAGAAAAGAATAAGGATATCGGGATGAGGATTCAGAGATGTTGTCAGGTGATTTATTTTTTTCAGCAAACTGAGAACAATTTTGTATGTTCGTGGAGTGGGTAAGGAGGTAGTTTCAGAGGTGTTTGAAGAAAATACCACTTTTATTTTCATCATGTCCGTTGGACCTGTTAAATTCAATAACGTTGAAGTTAGATTTCTTTCCCACGTTAGATGCTCAAGGTGTTTGATGACAGTGTAGTGAAGTGGTGAAGGGAGATTCCTCAATGTAGGATACCTGGCTGTGTCATTTTTATAATTTTGTAACCTCGGGCAAGAGATTTTTCAGTGTGTCTATGCCTTCACCCACAAAGTATGGTAATTTTTTTTTAAAAAAGATTTTATTTATTTATTTGACAGAGAGAGATCACAGTAGGCAGAGAGGCAGGCAGAGAGAGAGAGGCGGAAGCAGGCTCCCTGCTGAGCAGAGAGCGGGATGCAGGACTCGATCCCAGGACCCGGAGATTATGACTTGAGCCCAAGGCAGAGGCTTAACCCACTGAGCCACCCAGGCGCCCCCAAAGTATGGTAATAGGATGATAGGATTGTTTTGAGCATGACATGGTATCCAGGGAAATTAAGAGCTTGGACTTGTTTCTGTCATGTAAGGAGTATACACTACATATTATTTATATGGAAATGCTTTAAGTGCCTCAGAGGAAAGGAAGATTCATGTGAAAGACATTTGATTTGTGTCAGTTTGGATCTTACTGACTTTTCTGGATAGTTGTGTGAATCATAGTTTCCTGAACAGTGGTTTAAGATTACAGTTCAAATTTCTTTTAGTAATTCCAGTAACTTTGGGAATTTAGCAGTAATTTCAGGATTTTAGGTATACATTTAAACCAGTAGGATTTTTTCACACTAGTACTGACATATTGAAAAAATGTGTGTGTGTTTTTTTTTTTATATGACCTTTTAATTTAATTTCCTAAAACTTAAATTTGGCAAGTAGCAGCAAATCAAAATGGATTTGAGTAGGTGTATTCTCTTTTTAAACTTAACGTTTTACTGATTTCTTTCTTAAAACAAGTTTCTGAAAAATCAGTCACAGCTAATCTGTATCAGAACTACAGTATGCACTTTAAAATTTTTTTGGTGCTGGATTGCCCAACAAAGAGTTTGAACCAGTTTGGTTTTTTTTTAAAGATTTTATTTATTTGACAGACAGAGATCACAAGTAGGCAGAGAGGCAGGCAGAGAGAGAGAGGAAGGGAAGCAGGCTCCCCGCTGAGCAGAGAGCCTGATGCGGGGCTCGATCCCAGGACCCTGAGACCATGACCCCAGCCGAAGGCAGAGGCTTAACCACTGAGCCACCCAGCCGCCCCTTGAACCAGTTTTTTAAAGTTTAAGAGATACCATTTATTTATTTCAGCGGGAAAGCTCTTCTAGGAGTTCTTTTCAATAGGTAAAGTTAAATCATTTCAGATATTAATTCACATTTGGCTCTCTGATCAGTAATATTTATTCATCTCCTAAAAATTAAGAAGCCCTGATCTATCTTTAGAGGGCTCTGTGTTTTTTGTCATAGTAAATATTTCAAGCAAGGTAAACTTGGTTCCATTCCATTTTCTAGGAGGAAAGATAGGGTTGTGCACCCAGCAATATGTTGGAATGGTATAAAGTTTTATCTTCTTACTAACCAAACTAGATAGTTACATGTGGATTAGATAGAAAATTAGGAAAGTCTTAAATCATGAAAACCTTATAAAAATTAATGGAATATCAATGTTTTTAGTACCTTATGTATTTATTTTTCAGGGCAAGCTCTTTGATTCAACAATAGCTGATGAGGGAACATGGACTTTGGGTAAGGGTAATCTATAATTCTTGGAATCTTTTTTTAAAAATTAATTTTGTCTTAGAACTTAGTAGGTTTCCCTCGGTTGTATTAGGTCCTTTGTCTTTGCAGCTTTGGAAGAGAATAGTAATGGAAATGTATTGAAAATAATTGTATGTCAAGATTACCTAATGATGTTTGAAAATACGAAATCCGATGATGAACTCTAATTTATTTGTGATTTTTATTTGTTTAGAGGACAGGAAAATGGTCCGTATTGTTCTTACAAAGACAAAGAGAGATGCAGCAAATTGTTGGACTTCTCTTCTGGAATCTGAATATGCAGCTGATCCTTGGGTGCAAGACCAAATGCAGAGAAAACTTACATTAGAGAGATTCCAGAAGGAAGTAAGTCAGAAGAATGTATGAATATGTATTGTTAAACATCTTAAAATCCTAGAATAATTATTATTGAAATTAAAACTCAAATGTAGTTACAAAAATTACAAAAGCTCTTTAGAGGAATTTAAGTGAAATTGTTATAAAAACGACTGGTCTTTCTTTGTGTGGATTTTATTTTTTCAAATTTTCTGTAGAGGAATTTATTCGTACTGTTTTGATTTCAAAGTTTAAATTTATTTAATGTACACCAGTAGGGTAAGTGAACTCAAAAAATTCAGTCATTATAGGGGTGCCTGGGTGGCTCAGTGGGTGGGTTAAGCCTCTGCCTTTAGCTCAGGTCATGATCTCTCGGGGTCTTGGAATCAATCCCCGCATCAGGCTCTCTTCTCAGTGGGGAGCCTGCTTCCCTCTCTCTCTCTCTCTCTCTGCCTGCCTCTCTGCCTACTTGTGATCTCTGTCAAATAAATAAAAAAGTCTTTACAAAAAAAATTTAGGGGCACCTGGGTGGCTCAGTGGGTTAAGCCTCTGCCTTCAGCTCGGGTCATGATCTTAAGGTCCTGGGATCGAGCTCCGCATCAGGCTCTCTGTCCTTGGGGAGCCTGCTTCCCCTCCTCTCTGCCTACCTCTCTGCCTACTTGTGATCTCTCTTTCTCCCTGTCAAATAAATAAATAAAAATCTTTAAAAAAAAAAAAATTCAGTTTATAGACTTACATAGTGTAATAAAGTAAAAGTTCCTTTCATCAACATCTCTCCATTATGTGCTTCTGTCTTTTTTTTTTTTTTTTTAAAGATTTTATGTATTTATTTGACAGACAGAGATCACAAGTAGGCAGAGAGGCAGGCAGAGAGAAAGGAAGGGAAGCAAGCTGCTTCTGAGCAGAGGGATCATGACCTGAGCTGAAGACAGCTGAGCTGAGGGCAGAGGCCTTAACCCATTGAGCCACCCAGGCGCCCCCTTTGTGCTTCTGTCTTATTTTTATCTCATTGATTTATTGTTTTGCTACTCTGTCTTTAACATAAATGCAGGATTACACTATGTGTATTGTTCATTTTGTTTTTTTTCCACTTAATAATACATCTTGGGTCTCTTTTTCTACCAGTACATATAGATAAAACTTGTTCCTCTTAACTGCTTTAGAGTGTTTTCTAGCTTGAATGTATCAACATTATTTATCTAGCTAATTTAGCTATTCCTTTTTGATAAGATTTGGATTTTTCAGTTTGTATCTGTTTGAAACAAAATTTGTGCTTTGATCTCTGTAGAACTATCCCATGTTCTATTAATTTATGTAGGAGAAGATTTACTGGATCAAAGCACTGTTAAAGTTTTTCTTTTTTTTTTTTTTAAAGATTTTATTTATTTATTTGACAGATTAAAAGTAGGCAGAGAGGCAGGCAGAGAGAGAGAGGAGGAAGCAGGCTCCCCGCTGAGCAGAGAGCCCGATGTGGTACTCGATCCCAGGACCCTGAGATCATGACCTGAGCCGAAGGCAGCGGCTTAACCCACTGAGCCACCCAGGCGCCCACTGTTAAAGTTTTGATGGATAATTTCTTTCTATCTGATGGTGATTTTCAAATACGTATCTCTAGTCTAGACTTTTTTCCCAAATATTGGAGTCACATTTCCAATTCAACATCTCCACTTCACAGTCTGACGGACATATCAGACTCGACATATTCAACATGAACTCTCTAACTTCCTGCTACCCATTTCTACCTCTAGTCTTCTCATCTTGGTTGATGGAAACTACTTGATCAGACCAAAAAACAAAAATGGGGAGTCATCCTCCACTCCTGTCTCTCTCTCACACAATGTGGCCAATTTGTTAGGAAGCCTTACTGGTAGTACCTTCCAAATATATTCAGAATTTGTCTACTTCTCACCACCAACTCTACTACCATTCTGATCTAGACCATCTGTAATGACTTGCCTAGATTACTCTTACAGCCTTCTAATTGTTCTCTTTTACCCTTGCCAAGCTACAGTGTTCTCAAAATAGTGTAATACTCCTTTTAGCATGCAGGTCAGAACACATTGCTTCTCTTCTCAGAACTCTTTCATTCTATCCAATCTGGTCCTCCATGATCTCTCTTTCTTCTTCTACTAGGCTCCCCTTACGTTATTCTGATCTAGCCATACTGGTCTTTTTGTTATATTTGAACATTTTAGGCCATTCCTTTTCTGTCCTTTTGTCTACAGTGTTATTCCAAAACTTGGCTAACTTCTTCACTGTTTTGAAGTCACTGCTCAATAAAGTATACTTTTGGGGCACCAGGGTGGCTCAGTGGGTTAAAGCCTCTTCGTTTGGCTCAGGTCATGGTCCCAGGATCCTTGGGGTTGAGCCCTGAATCTGGCTCTCTGCTCAGCAGGGAGCCTGCTTCTCCCTCTCTGCCTGCCTCTCTGCCTGCTTGTGATCTCTCTCTCTCTCTCTCTCTCTTAAATAAATAAATAAAATCTTAAAAAAAAATGTACTTTATCTTTCGTCATTCTATTTAAATACTTAATCTTCTCATTTTCCTTACTCTATTCTGGTTTTCTTTTCTTTTTTCATCTTCTGTAACACTTACACCAACTTTTAACACTTTGGATCAGGGGCTTGCAAACTGGCCTACAGGTGAAATCTAACCTGCTGGTTGTTTCTTTTTCTTTTTTGATTTTTTTATTTATTTGAGAGAGAGAGAGAGAAATCACAAGTAGGCACAGAGGTAGGCAGAGAGAGAGAGAGAGAGAGAGGAGGAAGCAGGCTCCCTGCTGAGCAGAGAGCCTGACATGGGGCTTGATCCCAGGACCCTGGGATCATGACCTGAGCTGAAGGCAGAGGCTTAACCCACTGAGCCACCCAGGTGCCCCCTGCTGGTTGTTTCTGAAGTAAAGTTGTACTGGAATACACCTGTGCTCATTCATTTGCATATTGTCTATCTTATAGTAATACCAGACTTAAGGAGTTATAGCAGAGTATATGGCTTTCAAAGCCTAAGATATCTAATTACTTGGCTCTTTACAGAAAACTTTGCCAATCTCTGCATTAGATAACTTCTGGTTTATTATTTGTTTCCTCCTGTAAGAATGTGAGTCCACCAGTGCAGGGATCTTTGTTATGTTCACTCTTGAATTCCACATGCCTCTAATGGTGTCTTTTAAACAGTAGGAACTCTTAATAAATGTTTGTTGAATAAATGAAATAACCTCCAAAAAGACTAAAGTATGAGATAGTATTTCCTAGGATTGTTATGAGGATTGAATATGTTGATAAATGCATAGCTCTTAGAACGCTGCTTGGCATGTAATAAACTTACAAATGATGCTAGTTATTAAAATCTGTTTTTGCACTCATACTAAAGTATATGTTTGCCTATACACTTGTCAACTTGTAATATACGTACTGATCTTTTAAGTATTTGTAGATCTGAAAGTTGAAATATACATCCTAGTTTTAAGTTCTATTTTGGTGATTACATCTTTTGACATATTTATTGGCCATGTAGATTTTTTCTTTTGTCAATTGCTAGTTTCTATCTGTACCATTTCCCTTTTGAGTTACTTACATTTTTCCTTAAAAGATTTATTTTATCATAGTTTTTTTCATGTCTTTTAGAATCCTGGTTTTGACTTCAGTGGAGCAGAAATCTCAGGAAACTACACGAAAGGTGGACCAGATTTCTCAAATCTTGAAAAATAACTACTACTTTTCTTTTGCTGCATTCTGTGGATCCCAGCAAAGTTGCCAACATAAAGGAACAGATTATGTGGGGGAAGGAAAATGTGGATACCTGCAGTTAACAAATTGCAAAATATATTTAACTATGGTTCTAAAATTGCATTCAAATATCATTTACATAGGAAACATCTTAAATACTGTGGAAACTATTCTACTGATATAGAGTAACTTTTTTTGGACTTGTTTTTTTGCTCAGCATGAAGTTTTATATGCTGCATTTTACTAATTTCATATTTAACCTGTATTTTTAATACAAAAAACATTAGGGTATAGATCATGTGAAATGACCGGTGCCTTCAGGGACAATTAAATTTTTCTTTTAATAAGTGTAATGCAGGAATAATGTTCAATAAACTTTTCTAAATAGGAATTGTGCACCCCTTTGTGTAAGTATGCCAGTTCACACCAGGAGTTACATTACTGAGAAAAATTTTAAGGAAGGAAAAAGCCCACAAATATATTCTGAGTAAGTTCATTTTAAGAGTTAATGAAAATTTCTGAAGTAGTACATTATTCCTTGGGAGATGAATTTGTCAAGAAATTGAAAAATAGAAACTTAACAATTGGAATGGATTAATATAAAACAGAAACAGTGAAGTGAATGGGATCATTGGGTGAGTCCTTTGTATGAGACAAAAAAGCAAATAATTAATGTTTATAAATCAGGAACATAATTTTGCTCTTCAGTGATCCAGACATATAAGGAAGGATTGTCTTAAAATTTTATTTCATTATTTTTATGTCCTTTTGAATTTTAAAATCTCTCTTAAAGATTTTATTTTTAAGTAATCATTACACCCAATATGAGACTTGAACCCGCAACCCTGAAATCAAGAGTTCCACACTACAAACTGAGCCAGTCAGGTGCCCCTGAAAAATATTTTTAATAATCCCAAATATATAGCCAAGTTATATGTAAAGTAAAAGGACTATTTTCTTCCTGACTTGTTTCTAAGTTTATGATATGACACACATCATCTCTGAGTACCTTAGTATATATTTCCTTCAGAGGACATGCTGTTACATCACTACAATACGACCATTGAAATCAGGAAATTAGCATTGGTATGTTATGACCATCTGATCCTCAGATCTTTATTGCATTCAGGTTTAACTCATTGTATCAGTAATGTTCTGTATGGCAAAGTGGTCCAGGCAGAATCACGTGTTGTCTTTAGATTAGATGACAGTTGTCTGGTCTGCTTCAATCTGGAACAAGTCTTCATTTTTTTCTTAACTTCTACAACCTTGGCACTTTTGAATATTATAGGCAAGTTTTGTACAAAATCCTCATTTTGAGTTTTGTCTGGTACTTCTTCATGATTAGATTCAGGTTATGCATCTTTGGCAGGGATGTTACTGAAGTGATGCTGTGTTCTTACTGCATTCTGTCGTGAGTTAGTAATTTTGGTACATCTTTTTTCTGTTGGTATGATCACTGAATAAGTGGTATCTGTCAGTCTTCTCCACAGTAAAGCTATTCTTTGTAGGTTTGTAATTATTTTGTGGGAAGGTAGCTTCAGAGTACTACCCTCTTTCTCATCAAACTTCCAGTTTATTTGTATCTTTATTGATGCATAATTTCCTACTTTATTTAGTAGATTAGATTCTATTACTTGCATTATTGTGATCCTAAACAATTTTTTCTTGACTTAGCTACGGGAAAACTATTTTAGATGACTTCTATGTCTTTTGACATGTCCCATCATTATTTGAGTAATTTCTTTTATTTTCTGGCACAAGTTATACCAGACTTCTGCTTTTCCTGCCCTAATTGAAGAGAGTAAGCCATGTTTTTAAGGTGCCATGCATCTCTTAAATTGAGAATTGTATTTAGAAGCCAAGATTTGGGGGTGCCTGGGTGGCTCAGTTGGTTAAGCAGCTGCCTTTGGCTCAGGTCATGATCCCAGAGTCCTGGGATTGAGCCCTGCATAGTGCTCCCTCCTCAGTGGAGAGCCTGCTTCTCTCTCTCCCTCTCCCTGTCGCTCTTTCTACTTGTGCACTCGCTCTCTCTCTCTCAAGTAAATAAAATCTTAAAGAAGTCAAGATTACTGTGCTAGTGAACAATTGCTATTTGTGTATAATGCTTATATATATAGCTATATTTATTTCTATATATTGAGAACCATGAGTTCACACTTAAACTTTCATGTCTAATCCCATGGAGTTCATTTTTCTTTTCTCCCTTTCTATATTTATAACAACAGTGAGAAGTTGATTCTGATTATCCTCAATATATTTGGTTCTCTGTTCTTGGTCATCTCAACATGAGTGCCTTCCTTACTCTACTCAGGCTCCAACATCCTGCAGCGAGCAGGGATAGCCTCACTGTCTTGGACTCAAACACCCCATTGTGGGCCACTGAATCTGTCATACCCTTTGGCAAAATGGCCATCTTGTTCACTTTAACCAATAACTTTAGGAATAAGTTTTTGGGGAAGAGGCTTTTTTTTTTTTTTTTAACATTGGCTTCTCTTCTTGACTTTCAAAGAAATTTATATTTTGAGTAAGCAGAGTAAAATTAACTCTCTTGTTCATAGTATGTTTTTTGAATTTTTAGCATGTAGTTTCTGTTTATAGTTTTGTGAATTTTTTTTTTTAAAGATTTTATTAATTTATTTGACATACAGAGATCACAAGTAGGCAGAGAGGCAGGCAGAGAGAGAGAGGAGGAAGCAGGCTCCCCGCTAAGCAGAGAGCCGGATGCGGGGCTCGATCCCAGGACCCTGAGCTCATGACCTGAGCCGAAGGCAGAGGCTTTAACCCACTGAGCCACCCAGGCACCCCAGTTTTGTGAATTTTTAACATGTTAAAGGTATCTGTAAGCACCTTCAAAGTCAGGTGATTGAACAGTTAACAGTTATTTTTTTTTTTTTTAAGTGAACTCTACACCCCATATTTGGCTCAAACTCGTGATCTTGAGATCAAGAATTTCGTGCTCTACCAGCTGAGCCAGCCAGGTGCCCCAAGAGTTTTAATAGTTTAATCGCTACAAAAACTTAATGCTCTCTCTTTGTAGTCATACCACACTCATAGCCTCAAATGCTGGAAACCACTGATTAAGACGTGTCTTTATAGTTTTGTCTTTTCAAAAATGTTTATCAGTGGAATCATATGTAATCTTTTTTTCTTAAAGGTTAATTTATGCATTCTCAAGAGAGAGAGTGAGCAAGCTTGGGGAGATGGGGTGGAGGGGCAGAGGGAGAAAATTCCCCAAGCAGATTCCCAACTAAACATAGATTCTGATGTGGGGCTCAATCCCTTGACCCATGAGCCCATGACCTGAGGGGAAACCAAAAGTCATGCCCTACTAACTGAGCCACCCAGGCACCCTTTTTTTCTTTTTAAACAGCTTAATTGAGATATAATTCACATACCATACATTTTACCCATTTAAAATATATTAATTCAATGATTTTTAGTATGGTCATCTATTCAACCATCATTATAGTCAGTTTTCATTCTCATCATTTCAAGAAGCCCCATACCTTTTAGCTATCAACTTCCTCCACCCCCAACCAAGTGATAACTAATTTGTTTTCTATCTCTTAAATTTCCCTCTTAGTGATACTTCATATGCATTGAATTATGAATTCAATAATAATAATGTTATTATTATAATAATTATTGAATTATTGAATATGTGGTCTTTTGCTGCTGGCTTCCTTCATTTAGCACAGTGTTTCATCCATGTTCTAGTATGTCAGTATTTCATTCCTTCTCTATGGCTGGGTAATATTCCATTTATCCATTATCCATTTGTCAGTTGATTGACATTTGGGAGAATTCTACCTTTTGGCTATTATGAATCATGCTGCTATAAACATTCAAGTTAGGGTACCTGAGTGGCTCAGTTGCATAAGTGTATGCCTTTGGCTCAGGTCATGATCCTGGAGTCCCTGGATCAAGCCCCAAGTCGGGCTCCCTGCTCAGCAGGCAGCCTGCTTCTCCCTCTCCCTGCCCCCCCACACTCATGCACCTGTGTGTATGCTCTGTCAAATAAATAAAATCTTTAAAAAAAATAAACATTCAAGTATAGGTTTTTATGTCTATGCATATTTTTCTTATCTAGTAATAGAATTTGGAGTTACATGGAAACTATGTCTGATCATTTGAGGAATTTCTAGATTGTTTTCCAAAATGGCTACACAATTTTACATTCCCATCAGTAGTATTTGAAATTTCTAATATCTCCACAAATTTGCTGACACTTCCTACATGATTTTTTAAATTTTAGCCATTCTAGTGGATATGAGGTGGTATCACACTGTGGTTTTGTTTTCTGTTTCCCTGATGACTATGTTGAGCATCTTTTCTTGTGCTTATGGACTATTTATGTATCTTCCTTGGAGAAGTGTTCATTAGTATTTACTATTTTTTATTGGGTTATCTATTATTGAGTTGTAAGAGTTCTTCATATATTCTGTATAAAAGTCTCATATAATTTGCATTTATTTTCTGTTGTGTAGGTTTTTTTCATTTTCTTGATGGTGTCTTTTAAAGCATGCTTGTTTTAAATTTTGATGTATTTTAGTTCATTCTAGTTCATCATGCTTTTGGTATTCTGGTTCATTCTAGTTCATCATGCTTTTGGTATCATGTCTAAGAACATGGTGATCCCAGGTTATGAGGATTTTTTTCCAGTGTTTTTTTCCAAAAGTTTTATTATTGTGTGTTTTACATTTAGATATATGACCCATTTTAAATTATTTTTTGTGTAAGCTGTATAATATAGGTGGAATTTCATTTTTTGCATGTGGATGTCTATTTGTTTGAAAATTTGTTGAAAAGACTGTTCATTCTTCAATAAATTGCTTTTGCACTTTTGTCATAAATCAATTGCTGTTTATATGGGTCTGTTTTTGGTCTTTCTGTTCTTTTGATCCATGTGTCTATCCCTTCACAAATACCAAATTGCCTTGATAATTATAGCTTTATGGTAAGTCTTAAAATTGGGCAGCATGAGTCCTTCAATTTAATTCTTTTTCAAAGTTGTTTTGACTGTTTTAACTTTCTTTGCCTCTCTGTATAAAGTTTAGAATCAGCTATTTTCAGTCTATCTCCAAAAAGTCTCGCTAGGGTTTTCACTGGTATAGCCTAAGTCTTACAATCCATTAGCATGGGGCATCTCTCTATTTAGGATCTCTTTGATTTCAGTCATGAGCATTTTGTGATTTTCAGCTTATAGAATACTTAGATCTTTTCTTAGATTTATTCCTAAGGGTACCTTTTCTGGAGCTGTTGTAAATGATATATTTTTTTGAAACTTGTTTCTAATTGTACATAGCTAGTGCATAGAAATGTTTGATTTTTGTTTGTTGAGCTTCCTGTGGCCTTCCTAAACTTGCTTATTCTAGAAGTTTTTTTGTTATGAATTCCTGGAATTTTCTTCATAAACCACAAACAGGAGGTTTTATTTAATCTCTACTACTCCATATGTCTTTATCTTTTCTTGCTTCATTGCACTTGCTAAAGAACAGAAGTGGTGGAAGTGGCCATCCCTATCTTGTTTGGTTTTCAAATTTTGATTTGATTGCTTCTCAAATTTTGAAACTGCTTATATTTTAACACATCCCAAACTTGGTCATGGAGTTTTCCTGCCATTTATGTATCTAGATTTGTTTGTTGAAGATTTTCGTGTCTATTCACTGAGATACTGGTCTCATTGATTAATTTGAGATATTGTCTCATCAGTTGTTACCTTTGTCTTGGTTTGGTACCAGGGTAATGCTACCCTTATAAAATGAATTGGGAAGTGACTCTTCTACTTCCTAGAATAGATGTGTAGAATTTGTGTTGTCTTCTTTCAGTATTTTATGGTATTTGCAAGTAAGATTTTAAACAACAAATTCAGTTTTTTTTAAAAAAAGCTTACTTAGGAATTCTAGTTTATTTGTTTTAGTTTGGTTTAGTAAAGTGCTGGTAGTTCTTCTATTTCAAGGAATTAATTTATTTAACTTGATGTGCATTGTTTGTGTTGTTTCTTTAGTGCCCTTTTAACAGCATTATCTCTTTCAGTCCCGAGACTGGTCATTTCTTTTTTGTCATTCTTGCTAGAGATTCATCACTTTTATTGCTTTTAAGGAAGAATTATTTTTGGCTTTATTGATTTTCCTTATTTTCAGTTTCATTGATTTTTTTAACCCCTCCCTTTTTTATGACCTTTTCCCATCTGCTTGCTTTGTGGGTTTATTCTGCTCTTTTTCTAGTTTCTTTATGTGGAAGCTTTGAGACTTTTTTTTTTCTTAATAAAAGCCAATTGATAATGTGAATTACTCTAAGCATTCGTTTAGCTACATTTTATGCATTTTGATATTTTCATTCAGTTCAAAATATTTTACTCTTTAGAATTCCCCTTAGAGCCCTGAATTATTTGAAAGTATGTTATCTCCAAGTGTTTATAGATTTTTCTTTTACCTGTATTAACTTCTAGTTTATGATTAGAGAACATACTTTATAATTTTAGTTCTTTTAAATTTCTTAAGGATTGTTTTGTGGCCAAGGATATGGTCTGTCTTGGTGAATATTCCTTGTGGATTTTTAAAAATTAACATATAATGTATTATTTGCCTCAGGGGTACAGGGCTGTGAATCATCAGTCTTACACAATTTATAGCACTCACCATAGCACATACCCTCCCCAATGTCCATAACCCAGCCACCCTATCCCTCCCCCCAACCCCCTAGCAACCCTGTTTGTTTCCTGAGATTAAAAGTCTATAGTTTGGGGGCGCCTGGGTGGCTCAGTGGGTTAAGCCGCTGCCTTCGGCTCAGGTCATGATCCTCAGGGTCCTGGGATCGAGTCCCACATCGGGCTCTCTGCTCAGCAGGGAGCCTGCTTCCCTCTCTCTCTCTCTCTCTCTCTACCAGCCTCTCCATCTACTTGTGATTTCTCTCTGTCAAATAAATAAATAAAATCTTTAAAAAAAAAAAAAAAAGTCTATAGTTTGTCTCTGTCCTAATACCATCTTGTTTAATTTTTTCCCTCCCTACGCGTCATGACCCCTGCCCTGCCTCTCAAATTCCTCATAGCAGAGAGATCATATGATAATTGTTTTTCTCAATTGACTTCTTTTGCTTGGCATAATGCCCTCTAGTTCCATCCACGTAGTTGCAAATGGCAGGATTTTTTTTTTTTAAAGATTTTATTTATTTGACAGACATAGATCAGAAGTAGGCAGAGAGGCAGGCAGAGAGAGAGGAGGAAGCAGACTCCCCGCTGAGCAGAGAGCCCGATGCGGGACTCGATCCCAGGATCCTGGGATCATGACCTGAGCCGAAGGCAGAGTCTAACCCACTGAGCCACCCAGGCGCCCTTGTTTTTCTTTTTCTTTCTTTCTTTTTGTTTTTTTTTGCTGGCTGCATAGTGTATGTGTGTGTGTGTACATATATATATATATGTATATATACACCACATGTTTATCCATTCATCTTTTGATGGACATCTAGGTTCTTTTCATAGTTTGGCTATTGTGGACATTGCTGCTATAAGCATTAGCATGCACGAGCCTCTTTGCATCACTACATTTGTATCTTTAGGGCAAATACCCAGTAGTGCGATTTCTGGGTCACAGAGTAGCTCTACTTTCAACTTTTTGAAGAACCTCCATACTCTTTTCCTGAGTGGCTGCACGAGCTTCCATTCCCACCAACAGTGTAGGAGGGTTCCCCTTTCTCCGCATCCTCGCCAACATCCGTCATTTCCTGACTGGTTAATTTTAGTCATTCTGACTAGTGTGAGGTGGTAGCTCTCTGTGGTTTTGATTTGTATTTCCATGATGCCAAGTGAGGTTGAGTACTTGTTCATGCGTGTTTTGGTCATCTGGATGTCTTCTTTGCAGAAATGTCTGTTCATGTCTTCTGTCCATTTCTTGATTGGATTATTTGTTCTTTGGGTGTTGAGTTTGGTAAGTTCTTTATAGGTTTTGGATACTAGCCCTGTGTCTGATACATCATTTGCAAATATCTTCTACCATTCTGTCAGTTGTCTTTTGGTTTTGTTGACTGTTTCCTTTGCTGTCCAAAAGCTTTTGATCTTGATTAAGTCCTGATATTTCCTTTTTGCCTTTGCTTTCCTTGCCTTTGGCGATGTTTCTAGGAAGGAGTTGCTGCCTGTGTTCTCCTCAAGGATTTTGATGGATTTCTGTCTCACATTGAGGGCTTTCATCTATTTTGAGTCTATTGTTGTGTATGGTGTAAGGAAATGGTCCAGTTTCATTCTTATGCATGTGGCTGTCCAATTTTGCCAACACCATTTGTTGAAGAGACTCTTTTTTCCATTGGACATTCTTTCCTGCTTTATCAAAGACTAGTAGACCATAGAGTTAAGGATCCATTTCTGGGCTCTCTATTCTGTTCCATTAGTCTATGTGTCTGTTTTTGAGCCAGTACCATACTGTCTTGATGATGACAGCTTTGTGATAGAATTTGAAGTCTGGAATTGTGATGCCGCCAAGTTGGTTTCCCTTTTCCACATTCCTCTGGCTACTCGGGGTCTTTTCTGGTTCTGTATAAATTCTAGGATTCTTTGTTCCATTTCTCTGAAAAAATTGATGGTATTTTGGTATAGGGATTGCATTAAATGTGTAGATTGGTTTAGGTAGTATAGACATTTTCACAATATTTGTTCTTCCAGTCCATGAGCATGGAACGTTTTTCCATTTCTTTGTGTCTTCCTCAATTTCTTTCATGAGAACTTTATAGTTTTCTGTGTACAGATTCTTTTATTTCTTTGGTTAGGTTTATTCCTAGGTATCTTATGGTTTTTTGTGTGACTGTAAATGGGATTGACTCCTTAATTTCTCTTTCTTTTGTCTTGCTGTTGGTGTATAGAAATGCAACTGATTTCTGTGCATTGATTTTTATATGCGGACACTTTACTGAATTCCTATATGGGTTCTAGGAATTTTGGAGTGGAGTCTTTTGAGTTTTCCACATAAAGTATCATATCATCTGCAAAGAGTGAGAGTTTGACTACTTTGCTGATTTGGATCCCTTTTATTTCTTTTTGTTGTCTGATTGCTGAGGCTAGGACTTCTAGTACTATGTTGAATAGCAGTAGTGACAGTGTACATCCCTGCCATGTTCCTGACCTTAAGGGAGAAGCTCTCAGTTTTTCCCCATTGAGAATGATATTTTCATAGATGGCTGTGAAGAGTTTTGATCAAGAAAGGATGCTGGGGTGCCTGGGTGGCTCAGTGGGTTAAAGCCTCTGCCTTCGGCTCAGGTCATGATCCCAGAGTCCTGGGATCGAGCCCACATCGGGCTCTCTGCTCAGTAGGGAGCCTGCTTCCTCCTCTCTCTCTGCCTGTCTCTCTGCCTCCCTGTGATCTCAGTCTGTCAAATAAATAAATAAAATCTTAAAAAGAAAAGAAAAGAAAAGAAAAGAAAAGATGCTGTACTTTGTCAAGTGCTTTTCCAGCATTTATTGAGAGTATCATACGGTTCTTGTTCTTTCTTTTATTAAGGTATTAATTGATTTGTGGATGTTGAACCAACCTTGCAGCCCAGGAACAAATCCCCCTTGGTCATGGTGAATAATCCTTTTAATGTACTGTTGGATCCTATTGGCTAGTATTTTGGTGAGAGTTTTTGCATCTGTGTTCATCAGGGATATTGGTCTGTAATTCTCCTTTTTGATGGGGTCTTTGTCTAGTTTTGGGATCAAGGTAATGTTGGCCTCATAAAATGAGTTTGGACATTTTCCTTTCATTTCTATTTTTTGGAACAGTTTCAGACAAATAGGTATTGATTCTTCTTTAAATGTTTGGTAGAATTCCCCTGGGAAGCCGTTTGACCCTGGGCTCTTGTTTGCTGGGACATTTTTGATGACTGCTTCAATGTCCTTACTGGTTATGGGTCTGTTCAGGTTTTCTATTTATTCCTGGTTCAGTTTTGGTAGTTTATGTGTCTCTAGGAATGCATCCATTTCTTCCAGATTGTCAAATTTGCTGGTGTATAGTTGCTCATTATATGTTCTTATAATTGTTTGTATCTTGTTGATGCTGGTTGTGATCTCTCTTCTTCCATTCATGATTTTATTCATTTTGGTCCTTTCTCTTTTCTCTTTGATAAGTATGGCCAGGGTTTTATCAGTCTTATTCATTCAAAGAACCAGCTTCTTGTTTCGTTGATCTGTTCTGTTGTTCTTTTTGTTTCTAGTTCATTGATTTCTGCTCTGATCTTTATTAATTTCTCTTCTCCTGCTGGCTTTAGGCTTTCTTTGCTGTTCTTTGTCCAGCTTCTTTAGGTGCAGGGTTAGGTTGTGTACCTGAGAGCTTTCTTGTTTTTTGAGAAAGGCTTGTATTGCTATATACTTTCCTCTCAGGACCTTTGCTGCCAAAGATTTGAACAGTTGTGTTTTCATTTTCATTTGTTTCCGTGAAATTTTTAAGTTCTTTTAAAATTTCCTGGTTGACTCATTCATTCTTTAATAGGATGCTCTTTAGCCTCCATGTATTTTAGTTCTTTCCATCTTTCCTCTTGTGGTTGAGTTCTAGTTTTTAAGCAGTGTCGTCTGAAAATATGCAGGGAATGATCCCAATCTTTTGGTACCAGTTGAGACCTGATTTGTGACCCAGGATGTGATCTGCTCTGGAGAATGTTCCATGTGCAGTAGAGAAGAATGAGTACTCTTTTGCTTTGGGATGGAATGTTCTGAATATATCTGTGATATCCGTCTGGTCTAGTGTGTCATTTAAAGCTTTTTTTTCTTGTTGATCTTTTGCTTAGATAATCTATTTCAGTGAGGGGGGTGTTGAAGTCCCCTACTACTACTGTATTATTGTTGATGTATTTCTTTGATTTTGTTATTTATTGGTTTATATAATTGGCTGTTCCCATGATAGGGACATAGATATTTAAAATTGTTAGTTCTTCTTGTTGGACAGACCCTTTAAGTATGATATAGTGTCCTTCCTCATCTCTTATTACAGTCTTTGGCTTAAAATCTAGTTTATCTGATATACAGATTGCCACCCCAGCTTTCTTTTGATGTCCATTAGCATGGTCAAATGTTTTCCACTCCCTCACTTTATTTTTTTATTTTATTATTATTTTTTTTCCACTCCCTCACTTTAAATCTGGAGGTGTATTTGGGTCTAAAATGAGTTTCATGTAGACAGCTATCAATGGATCCTGTATTTTTTATCCATTCTGATACCCTGTGTCTTTTGATTGGAGCATTTAGCCCATTTACACTCAGGGTAACTATTGAAAGGTATGAATTTAGTGCTATTGTATTGCCTGAAACATGACTGTTATTGTCTGTTGTTCTGTTCCTTTTTGGTCTGTTACTTTTAGGCTCTCCTTGCTTAGAGGATCCCTTTCAATATTTCCTTTAGGACTGGTTTGGTGTTTGCAAATTCTTTTAATTTTTGTTTGTCCTGAAAGCTTTTAATCTCTCCTTCTATTTTTATTTATTTTTTATTTTTATTATTATTTTTTAAAAGATTTTCTTTATTTATTTGACAGAGATCACAAGTAGGCAGAGAGGCAGGCAGAGAGAGAGAGAGGAAAGCGGGCTCCCTGCAGAGCAGAGAGCCCAATGTGGGGCTCGATCCCAGGACCCTGGGATCATAACCTGAGCTGAAGGCAGAGGCTTGAACCCACTGAGTGACCCAGGCACCCCTCTCTTTCTATTTTTATGAGAGTGTAGCTGGATATAGTGTTCTTGGCTGGATATTTTTCTTGTTTAGTGCTCTGAATATATCATATCAGTCCTTTCTGGCCTGCCAGGTCTCTGTGGATAAGTCTGGTGCCCATCTAATACTTCTACCATTGAATGTTACAGAGCTCTTGTGTTGAGCTGCTTTCAGGAATTTCTTTGTCACTGAAACTTGTAAGTTTTACTATTAGATGATGGGGTATGGACCTTTTTGTTTTTTTAATTGATTTTTGAGGGGGTTCTCTGTGCCTCCTGGATTTTGATGCTTGTTCCCTTCCCCGAATTAGGGAAGTTCTATAATCTGGTCCCATATACCTCATGCCCCCATCTCTCTTTTTTCTTCTTCTGGGATCCCAATTAGTCTAATATTGTTTTGTCTTATGGTGTTACTTATCTCTCTAAATTATCCCCTCGTGGTCCAGTAGTTGTCTTCTTTTGCTCAGCTTCTTTATTCTCCATCATTTGGTCTTCTGTATCATTAATTTTCTCTTCTGCCTCATTTATCCTAGCAGCGAGAGCCTCCATTTTTTCATTGCACCTCATTAATAGTTTTTTTTTATTTCAACTTGGTTAGATTTTAGTTTTTTTATTTCTCTAGAAAGGGATTCTCTAGTATCTTCCATGCTTTTTTTGAGCCCAGCTAGCACCTTGATAATCGTCATCTGAACTCTAGTTCTGACATATTACTAATGTCCATATTGATTAGGTCCGTGGTGTTGGTACTGCCTCTTGTTCTTTTTTTGAGTTTTTACACCTTGTCATTTTATCCATGTGAGAGTAGATGAATGAGAGAACAAAATATAAAAAGGGTAGCAATGACCCCAGAAAGATATACCCAACCAAATCAGAAGAGACTGTAAATTGGGGAGAGAAGAAAGGAGGAAAAAAAGAGAAAAAAAAAATATATATATATATATATTAGGCTGGTGAATATAATAGAGCCACACACTTGATTCTGGGTGTATTTTGGTCTGTTAGAAGAAACTGCCTCCCAACATTTTAAAGAAAAAAGAATATATATATATATATACACAAAAATAAGGATAAACTTGATGAAGGGATGGAATATGATTGTAAAGATGAAAATTTAAAAAGATTCTAAAAAGGGAATTGATGAGATAAGAAGTTGGTTGAGGGGTGCCTGGGTGGCTCAGTGGGTTAAAGCCTCTGCCTTCCGCTCCGGTCATGATCCCAGTATCCTGGGATCGAGCCCCGCATCGTTCTCTCTGCTCTGCAGAGAGCCTGCTTCCTCCTCTCTCTGCCTGCCTCCCTGCCTGCTTGTGATTTCTCTCTCTGTCAAATAAATAAAACCTTTTTTTTTTTTTAAGATTTTATTTATTTATTTGACAGAGAGAGATCACAGTACGCAGAGAGGCAGGCAGAGAGAGGGGAAGGGAAGCAGGCCCCCTGCTGCGCAGAGAGCCCGACGCGGGACTCGATCCCAGGACCCTGAGATCATGACCTGAGCCAAAGGCAGCGGCTTAACCCACTGAGCCACCCAGGCGCCCCCAAATAAATAAAATCTTAAAAAAAAAAAAAAAAAAAAGAAGTTGGTTGAAAAAAAAAAAAAAAAGGGAAGAATCTTATCAGTCTAGAGACTAGAACAAAGCCATGCACTAGGTTTACGGTCTATTTTGATCTATTAGAAGAAACTCTATCCCACAATTTTAAGGAAAGAAAAACCTATATGTATATAAAAAATAAGATTAAATACAATGTAGGTATAGAATATGACTATAACAATGAAAATTATAAAAGATTTTTAAAATGGTATTGATAAGATAAAATAGTTAAAAATGTTAAAATAGAGGAAAAATTTTTAAAAATAGAATAAGAAAAAACAAAATTAAAAAATTTAACTTTGAAAGACTAAAGAATCATAGGAAAAAAGCCATGACTTCTTTGTGCTGTATTCCTGTATTTCTGAGGTTTTGCATTTCTCATTGATCGGTGGTGGAGATTGTCTTGGCTGGATGTTCTTGCTGATTTTCTGGGGGAGGAGCCTATTGCAGTGATTCTCAAACATCTTTCCCCAAGGCGGAACTGCACCGCCCTTGCTAGGGGCCAGGCTAATAATCTGCTCAGATTCGCTCTCCGGAACTTTTGTTCCCTGAATGCTTTCCATAGAGCTCTGGAGGACGGTAATGAAAATGGCGGCCTCCCCGTCTCCGGCCCAGAGGAGCCTAGAGCCGGAGCCCCATTCCTCAGTGTGCCTTCAGAGAAAAGCAGTCAATCTTCCCCGTCTCCTTGGTCTCTGCCTGCACTTTGTGCTCACTCAGCCTCTGACCGAGCATTTCTATCTCCGGCGCACCGCCCCTTTTGGAGTCTCCAAACCCAGCAGATTCCTGAAGCGGGTTCCTGCTCCCGGAGGAGGAAGCAGAGGATCTCCCCAGATCTGCCACTTGTGAGGTCCATGCGTGAAGAATAGTGGCCTGACTGTGCTTTGGATCACGGTTTAAGGTAATCTGAGCTGAGAGCGCACTCCTCGGCTCCATCTCTGCAGCAGACTTCCCCCTCCGATACCTGGGCACTCTGCAGCACTCAGACAGCCCTAGTCTTTTTGTGACCCTGTGGGTCCTGAGACCACACTGTCCCTGTCAGGGCTCCAACCCCACTTAGCCTCTTGAGTGACGTCCCTCAGTGGAGTCCACTTCTGAAAGTTCTGGTTTTGTGCTCTGCTGCTCTATGGCTTGCCGGGAGCCGACCCCTCCCCCCGCAGTTTCTCTTTCCCTATATCACCTCGCATTCACTTCTCCACACATCCTACCTTCCAGAAAGTGGTCGATTTTCTGTTCCTAGAATTGCTGTTCTTTTTCCCTTCAATCTCCTGTTGAGTTTGTAGGTTTTCAGAATGGTTTGATAACTATCTAGCTTAACTCCTGGGACGTGATGATATAAGTCTCCTACTGCTCCACCATCTTGCTCTCCCCCACCCCATGTGTAATTTAAGAGAATGCTTATTCTGTTGTTTTAGGGTGAAGTTTCTTATGTTAAGTAGATCCAGATGGTTATTGGTGTTACTCATTTTTTTCTGTTCTTGCTGATTTCCTAGTAGTTCTATAGATTACTTAGAGAGTATTTAAGTCTCCAGCTGCAGTTGAAGCTTTGTGTATTTGTCTTTTCAATGCTGTGTCTGCTTCTTGTAAATGAGGCTCTGTTGTTTGGTTCATACAAATTTAGGATTGTCAAGCCTTTTTGGTGAATTGATTTTTTAAAAATTTAATTTAATTTTTTTGGTGTCTGTTCCAAAATTCATTGTTTATGCACCATACCCAGTGCTCCATGCAATACGTGCCCTCCTTAATATCCACCACCAGGCTCACCCTACCCCCTCCCCCTCTCCCCCACAAAATCCTCAGTTTGTTTCTCAGAGTCCACACTCTCTCATGGTTCTTCTCCCCCTCCAATTTCTCCCAACTCACTTCTCCTCCCCATCTTACAATGTCCTCTGTGTTATTCTTTATGCTCCACAAATAAGTAAAACCATAGGATACTTGACTCTCTCTGCTTGACTTATTTTACTCAGCATAATCTCCTCCAGTCCCATCCATGTTGATACAAAAGTTGGGTATTCATCCTTTGTGATGGAGGCATAATACTCCATTGTGTATATGGACCATATCTTCTTTATCCATTCGTCTCTTGAAGGGCATCTTGGCTCTTTCCACAGTTTGGAGATTGTGGCCATTGCTGCTATGAACATTGGGGTACAGATGGCTCTACTTTTTACTACATCTGTATCTTTGGGGTAAATACCCAGGAGTGCAATTGCAGGGTCATAGGGTAGCTCTATTTTTAATTTTCTTTTTAATTTAAAGATTTTATTTATTTGACAGAGTTCACAAGTTGGCAGAGAAGCAGGCAGAGGGGTGGGGGAAGCAGGCTCCCCGCCGAGCAGAGAGCCTGATGCGGTGCTCAGTCCCAGGACCCTGGGATCATGACTTGAGCCAAAAGCAGAGGTCTTAACCCCCTAAGTCACCCAGGCAACCCCTATTTTTAATTTTTTTTTTTTTTAAGATTTTATTTATTTACTTGACAAACAAAGATCACAAGTAGACAGAGAGGCAGGCAGAGAGAGAGAGAGGAGTAAGCATGCTCCCTGCCGAGCAAAGAGCCCGATGCGGGGCTCAATCCAGGTCTCTGGGATCATGACCTGAGCTGAAGGCAGAGGTTTTAACCCACTGCGCCACCAAGGTGCCCCTATTTTTTTCTTAAGGAATCTCCACACTGTTTTCCCAAGTGACTACACCAATTTGCATTCCCTTGGTGAATTGATTTTTATCATTATTTAATGATCCCTTTTTATTCCTGATAATTTTAATTGCTCCAAAATCATCTAGTTTTTCAAATTAATGTAAAACTTTTTTTTTTTTTTTAGGATTTTTTTTATACTCTTCCCTTACTGTGGCATTCAAACCTAACCACCCTGAGATCTTGAGTTGCATGCTCTACTGGCTGAGCCAGCCAGGTGCTCCCCACCAAAATTGGCTTATCTTAATCCATCTCATTTGACTTATATTTACTGGTTTTGGTTTATGAAAATTTACAGGTTTTATACTTAGTAAGCAGTAACACATTTTTTTTTTTTTTAAAGATTTTATTTGGGACAAAGAGAGATCACAAGTAGGCAGAGAGGTAGGCAGAAAGAGAAGGAAACAGGCTCCCCGCTGAGCAGAAAGCCCGATGCTGGGCTCGATCCCAGGACCCCGAGATCATGACCTAAGCCGAAGGCAGAGGCTTTAACCCACTGAACCACCCAGGTGCCCAGCAATAACACATTTTATAAAAATTATTCTACTATTATAAAATAGGGAAAGTAAATTCCAAGGTGTTACTCTTCTTATATGATTGTGATGGTAGCACTGAAATTAATGTGGCTAGAATGCAGTTTTGTTTGAAAATTATTCAATTTCATAAGTCCACTTTATTTTTTATTTTGGGAGGTAATGTGCAGAGTGGCTGAGAACAAAGCTTTTGCCTGAATTTGAATCCTCATACACATACCATATACTAACACATACCAGGTATGTGACTTGGGCTAATCAGTCACCTGTGTGACTCCAGTTTATTTGTAAATTTGGATACCCTCATTCAGTTTGGAGGATTACATAAGAGGATTCATATAAAACATGACAGTAGTACCTGACAGTAAAAAGCCATTATTGCTAATCACAAATATTATAGAATTATTATTATTTTTTTTAAAGTAAGCTCTATGCCCAACATGGGGCTTCAACTTAAGACCTCCAAGATCAAGAGTTGCAAGCTCTTCAGACTGAGCCAGCTAGGTACCTGTCCTAGAAGTATCTGTTTTTTTTTTTTTTTTTTTTTAAAGATTTATTTGAGGATGAAAGAGGGCAAAAGGAGGGGGGTTCAGAGGGAGAGGGAAAATCTCCCCATGCTGTGTGCAGAGCCTGATGTGGGGCTTGATCCCACAAGACTGAGATCATGACCTGGATGAAAACTGAGAGTCAGATACTCAACTGACTGCGCCACCCAGGCATCTGTCTGTTGTTTTAGATAGCATGTCACATGATTAGAAACATTAAGGTTCAGGTGCCCTTTTAAAAAATTACACTGAAGGGACGCCTGGGTGGCTCAGTTGGTTGGACGACTGCCTTCGGCTCAGGGCGTGATCCTGGAGTCCCGGGATCAAGTCCCGCATCAGGCTCCCAGCTCCATGGGGAGTCTGCTTCACTCTCTGACCTTCTCCTCGCTCGTGCTCTCTCTCACTGTCTCTCTCTCTTTCTCAAATAAATAAATAAAATCTTTAAAAAATTACACTGAAAAGAGGGATTATTAAGTATATATAATCTTACTCAAGTGCAAAAGAAATTTTCCTTTTTTTTTTTTTAAATTTCAGTTAACTCTTTGCAGTGTTCACTTTGCCATTTTAGTTTAACTGAACATGAACACCTCAAAATCCTATTTTTCCATTCCAATTACCAATCTAAGCTGACTAACACAATACCTGTCATTACCAACACCTTGCTGGGATACCTTTTAAGGTAGGACAGTTTGCATAGAACTTCAGGTGGGCAGAATGTAAGGGTGAATTTGTATTGAGAATATCCGTAGTAGTGATGAATCTACAAATTACCAATACTGCATCAACACCAACTTTTTAATGCATCTTAAACATATTTGTCCTCATCTTGTGTCTTCTGAAAAGCCACTGGAAAGTTAAGTATCAGTTAGGTCATAGCCATACTATTAATTGAGATTGTGTTTCTGCTATCATGCATCTTCCTGCTAAATTCAAATATACTGGGTGGAGATAGCTTTTTATCGTGTTCCGGTATCACACTGCCAAAACAGTTCAATCAGAACAAAAACTATCCAGCAAAGGAATGCATTTCAATGACTTTATTGAAAGGTATATCCCTTAGTACCAAAACATAATGGTAGTTGGTTAGGCTACCTCTGCCAACTCAAAATTAACATTGATGTAGTCAATTATTGAAATATATCAGCCTTTTGGGAAAATTGAAGTTATTCACAAAACACAGTTCACAAAACTGTAAGATATATTGTGGTTCTTTGGTTTATTTTCTAGTGCACATTTACCCACAACATGATGTCAGAACTGGGTACAGCCATTATGGATGGACTCAGGCTACTTGCTGCACTGAGTAACTGTCTACAACACTTTTAATGCTGTAGATCTCCTTACAGTCACTGACTTAATAGAAAATCTTGAATACTACCTTAGCAACTTCATAATTATGAAGATGCCTACTTACATTTTCAAAGACTTTCTTTTGGCACAGGAGGGGCAATTATTGAAAGTATATTCTCTTCCTTTAAAAATTCTAAATTAGAAGCAATAGCAGTTTTTATAAAAACATCCCTCAGTAAAAGTTTCTGGAGTGTTAAATCAGGAAATTTTTGGAGTGAAGTTATTTTGAACTACTCACACAATAAGAACAAATTTTCTTGATGGGATTAGATGGAGGCAGTAGATATGTAATTATTATCATGGACACAAACATTACCTATTTTTTAGAAAAAATATTAAAGATAACTTAGTATGCCAAAATGACTAGGCCTGTAGTTTTATTTTTATAAAATGCCTTCAAATTTAAGTGTAATTCCCATGTATCAATAAAGTTCAATCTCTGGATTATCTATTACTTGCACTACAGGTACCAAGAAACCATTTTCACTGCCTTGAATAGTGACCCTTGTTAAGCCTTAAAAGTGCATTTGTGAAATGTTGGTTTTGATGTCTACCTCCTAATTTAGAATTTAATTAGGTTACCACTTTTAATACCATCTAAATACAATATACTGACCCAATATAGAAGGTTGGGTCAATGTTAGAAATGAAGATTCACAGTTCACCTTCCCAGGCTTGTTATTAACATTTCACATTTATGCTCTTAGCTTTGAATTGTATGCCTCACAGATGAATTCAAATTTATTTTAATTCCCCTACAGCTTATTAATTAGGTAGTTTTGCCAAATCTGAGAACATCAATGCTAATCTAGTTGTGATGTTCTGAGGCTTCACAGCTTAAATCTGTTAAAACATTATGGAATCCATAGCTCAGAGAAAGGCTTGTGGAGAAAGGCTTCAGAGAAGAGCTTTTTGTTGCTCAGAGAAAGGCTTGTGGAGAAAGGCTTCAGAGAAGAGCTTTTTGTTGCTGTAACAATCCTATTTAAACAAACAAAAAATTAAGTTATTAGAATTCTATCAAACATAAATATTAACTTTTAAAATGAACTGTTTAATCGAAGATTTAGAGTCATGTCATATGTAGATGTGTTAACATTCAGTTTGAATAGGAAAAATTTAAATCACCACTCAGTTAAATTCACATGGCAAGAATTTATATCCTATGGTAGTGATGAGATACTCATTTTTTATGCATATAACTACTTTCCAGTATTCTAAATGCTGTAGCAATGGTATACAAATATAGTGTGGAGATATCCTGGCAGTTTGCAGATACCCAATATGAAGACTATTTGCCATAAATTACATTAATTCTAACATCCAAGTTCATACTGATTTTGCTCATAAGCTAACAGTCTCAGTTCGTTTATGGTTCAAACTTTTGGTTGTATTGTCCTGCTCAGGCTTGTGTTAACTTTAGATGTGCCAAAACTTGAGAATACATACAGCAAAATGATGTAAAATAGTGTCTTAGTGCTTCTTTTAAAATTTAGGTTTTTAAGGAAGATGTAATTTTCTAAGTGATAATTTAATGAAGTGGCTAATGTACATTTCAAAAGTTGGATAATTCCTTATTCTTAGGGTACTGTCTTAGATATAGCAAATGCCCTCAAAATATTACTGATTAGATCAGTGAAGTCATTTCCCCCCTTGCCTCTTCTAACTCGATCTTATTTTGAAATTAATTCAGATTTTAAATTCTTGAATTATAGAATAAAACTATGGCATTATAAAATTTGCTTTACATGGAGAGTAACTATGAACCACATTTACCAATTAAGGGACCATTTCCGGAATTGTTGGAAGGTGGGTTATTCTGTAGTAACTGTGCTTCAGTTGCCGTGCAGTACGTCCAGAAACAATCCATTTCAACTTCTGAACATTTGGTTTGGAACACTTGTTAGATGAATATTCAGTTAAACACTTGGATACAAGTTCTTGCCAGAAGGTCAAATCTCTGCCATTTATCTGTACATAGATTAAAAAAAAACTTATTAGTTAATAAAAATAAAAGTCCTACATGGGGGGGCCTGGGTGACTCAGGTGGTTAAAGATCCACCTTGATTTTAGCTTAGGCCATGATCTCACAGTTATGGAATCGAGCTCCTGGTCAGGCTCCATGCTCAGTGGGGAGTCAGCTTGAGATTCTCTCTTTCCTTTCCCTCTCCCCACCCCCATCCCTGATCTCTCTCTCTCTCTCTGTAAAATAAAAAGTCCTATAGTATTTAACCTAAGCAGTAAATTGTGGTCTTCTAACATGTGTCTTTCCTTGTTAAAGAAATTTGAGGATAAGCTACTCAAGTTTCAAATAGACACATGACATCTCATTTTACTTCAGGAGATAGTACAAGTGGTTTAGTTTCTTTTACAGCTATTAACACCATTTAGGATATGACCTTGACATACCTTGGAATGTGTCTGAAGACATTCTATTCCTTCTGTTAACTCTACACACTTCTGTGCTTGGATCTCCAGTGCAATGATAGACAATGCCAACACAGAAGGCTAAAAGAGATAAATTCTAAAGTAAGTGTTGAATAGAAAATAGGTATATAAATAGGTTTAGTCTTTATAAAATATTTACCTTTGCTTTAGAAAATATGATCCTGCAGTGGCATGCCTTAAGTTGAGCTTCTAGTCTTTCAAAATTAAGGCTATTCCTTCTTTAAAAAGAAAATTAAAATGAGATTAATTTTATGTAGATAATTTTACGTGTAGTCAAAAGACAGATGTTTAGAATGACATTGAAATCATTTTAAAACGAAGTTTATGCACACTTATCACAGAAAATAAATTATTTGAGTAATTCCCCTTCCTTCAGGGGAATTAACTTCTTAAAGATACTGTACATGAATTTTAAATAATTTGCTACTCCTCCCCCAAAGTACCATATCATAACTCTCAAGCTTTTATTTCTTTTCATTTTAATGTATTTCTGCAGCTACTAAAGTTCTTTTTTGATAAATCTGTTAGGTGCTTACTTACTAGGTTCTATGAGTTAAGTAGTCTATAAGTGGAAAATGTAATAAAAAAATGTTGAAATGTTCTTTAATCCCAAGAATTAGCCTTCACAGACTTCAAGAATCTGTTGACAACTGAAAGTCTTACTTCTGCGGGACAGTTAAGTGGAATCCAAGGAGCTGCAGCTGTCATTTTACCCCTCCCCCCATTTTACTTATTTTGATTGGAATTATCCCAAGATACTGATTTTATGCAATATCCAGAATACCAGTCTGATTTCCCAATCTCCTTTGGTCAAAACAAAGATTACATACCTTTCAATTGGTAAGTTCTCTTGAATGAGTGAATAGTAGAGTTGCAGAAACTGAAAGGCAGTAGTAGCTTTGACTTTCCAACACACCTTCTCCAATACAATCTTTTCCATTCTCATCATATCTGAAACCGTGAACCTATACTGGCTTATTCGGATCAAGTCAGTTGCCAATGGGACATTCCTTTCCTCTTCTATTGATTTAACAGCCAAATAGAAGCAGCTCAGCCCAACACACCCAAGGTGCTTGGGCTGTACCTAAAAAGACAGTAAGCCCATGTTTTTAGCTTATTTTAATTAAAAAAAAAAAACAACAAAAAAAACCACACACACACACACACAAACAAAAACCACCATAAAGGATAATCAGATCCATTATTATGCAACTGTATCTCTGAGACGTAGTTCTCAATTGTGAAGGACTTAATGAGATCTAATCATACCTTAACTGTAGCCTGTCAATGCTATGTACCCACTTGGAACCAATTTTGGAGAAAGTGGACCAAGTTTCAGTATAATGTTTGACTTCAGCCCGAAGAAATTCCTTTTTTTTTTTTTAAAAGATTTTATTTATTTATCAGAGATCACAAGTAGGCGGAGAGGCAGGCAGAGGGTGGGTGGCTGGGACCAGGCTCCCTGCTGAGCAGAGAGCCTGATGCAGGACTCGATCCTAGGACGCTGGGATCATGACCTAAGCTGAAGGCAGAGGCGCCCCAGAAATTCTTTTTTTTTCCTTCCTAAATCATTGTAGAACTGTAAGCACTATATTCTCGTTGGACCAAATAAATTAACTTGTCAAAGGCTTACAGAAGGACTGAAACTCCTCATGGATTATGCACAAAAATTTCTTTCTAGGATGTTGTGTTTTCCAGACTCTATTCTTTGTAATAACACATAAAATGGTTTTTAAATACTTTAGAACACACTGTTTATACTCTGCCTGTAAAACTCTTATCCATATATTAGGAAATATCCAGATATTTCCTAAATATCTATAATGTGACAGAGTCCAACTTCTATCCATCCTAAATTCCAACTTAAATGAAACTTTTACCAGTGTTTATATGCTCCTTTTCTTGGAACCTGTTCAGCAACATACTTACTCCTCTTTAGGGGTTTTAATTATCTTTCTTATCATGCCTTGCATTGTTTGATAGTTACTGGTACAAATACTATTTTCATATAAGATTGTAATATACTTAAGGGACGGATATATATTATTAATCTGTGCAACATTTATAGATTCAAAGGTAGTGCTCGCACAAGGTGCCTATAAAAGTTTAATTAGTCTGTTGAGAAGTTTCTTGAACCATCCAATTCAACAAATAAGGAGTTTCTTCTGTATATGACATATTGTGTCAGGTACTGAGGACTAAAAGAGGAGTTCCATTCCAATTGTCACATCATCTCACTGACTAATGACCATAGGCACAGAGAAGGTAGATGTATTTTTAACAGTTAAGCAAGCTCTGAAAGCTAGCTACATGGATGTCCTGCTTATCCAGGATAGGGGAATAATTACATAATTGCTCCTCCTTCAGAAGATATTCTCTTCTCAACTGTATGCCAACGTTTGCTGAAAATGACAAGCTTATGCAAGATCTGAATAGGCCTAAAGCTAAAATAATTAAGAATCTTATATATGCTTGGATTAAGAAATATACTGTACTGACCCAAGTGGTTCAGAGCATCCAAAAAAAGAAGGAAAAAAACCCACCAATAACACAAAAGCCTGCAATTCTTAGCCACAATCTAGCATTCTGCCTCTAACACATTTCTTAAACAGTAGATAAATGAAAACATCCAATCTATCAAGATGGATTTTATTTTTAAAATTTTATTATTTTTGGGCGCCTGGGTGGCTCAGTGGATTAAGCTGCTGCCTTCAGCTAAGGTCATGATCTCAGGGTCCTGGGATCGAGTCCCGCATCGGGCTCTCTGCTCAGTGGGGAGCCTGCTTCCCTCCCTCTCTCTCTGCCTGCCTCTCTGCCTACTTGTGATCTCTATCTGTCCAATAAATATATAAAATCTTTAAAAAAAATTTTATTATTTTTCAAAGATTTTACTTATTTGAGAGAGAGAGAGAGCATGAGAGCAGAGAAGGTCAGAAGGAGAAGCAGCCTCCCCAGCGAAATGGAAGCCCAATGCAGGGCTCATCCCAGGACTCTGGAACCACGACCTGAGCAGAAGGTAGTCACTTAACCAACTGAGCCACCCAGGCGCCCCTCAAAAAGGATTTTAACAACAACGGCCAACTCTCATACTGACAGAGTCTGCAATTATTTGCTATTAGACTATTTTTCAATGTCAGAAGTTAAATCTAATGATGGATTATTCTTGACTATAAGGAAGAGTATTCATCAATGCACAGAATCATCAAAATGTTTTGGCTACTTGTTGAAAATAAAAAACGTCAAGTTTATGAATATCAGCCCAAAGCTACAGCAATTCCATCTCAAAAACACACTAGGCAAAACTAAGAAATACTCTGTAATGTAGCTTTAAACATACCTTCATTTTGGACAGGAATCTGTCCAGTAAATTCACAGCTAGAGAAAATGTCTCCGTGTCGAAGCCAAAGAACTGAGTTAGACTGAGAAGATCTTTTACTTCAAAGTCCCTTAGCCTTGCAGTCATTCTGAGGCCATTATCGTGTGCAGATTCAATTAGTCTCAAGCCGCAGACCTTTGGCTGACATCTCGACTCCTGTTCCAACAGGGCATTCAGCTGGTGTAGCAGTTTCTGAGAGTCAGTTGTTGTCAGTACCTCTATCATCTATATATAGAACAAGGCCCAGAAAGGAGCATAAGAAAAGCCCTTCCTGCCTTGTATCATGCTAAGGGCTTTATAACACAAGTCTCCCCTCCCCAATGCCCCTAGTGAATCTAAGTCCTTGTAAAAGGCCATTTGTTACAACCCCCACCCCACCACACCCCACCCCACCAGTTGGTCACATTCTAAATTGTGAGTTCTTAGAGGACAGGAGCCTTGCCTTAAAAAAGAAAAATGCAACTCTTCAGAGATAGTTGTACAGGTCATTCACTGTCAAGAGATAAATGCATATAGATGCTGTAAGATGGGGTGCCAAAAACTTTGAAATTAGATGGTACTATGTTAGTCTGCCATATATTCATAACATGAACTATTAATGTTAGTTAATTTTACTTCATTCCTATTTCCTCATCTGTAAAGTGGCTATGAGGTTACTACTACTGTGTATCTCATAGCCTTGTGTGGAAAAATGAGATCACCTAGATATATAGTGCTTAGCACACAGGTACCTAAGAAACGCTGGACAGTAATAATTTATTTCTACGTCTGTAAAACGAGGTTAACAGTATTTCTCTGAACGGCTGTTAAAATTAAATAACGTGATTCACGTAGAGTTTTGCACAATGCTTGACACACGGCGCCCAGGAATTGTTAACTTTTATTGGTGTCAGGAAGGGAAACTTTAAGGGTGCTCCGGGAACACATGGTGAGGGCGGGAGGCTAATTTGGGTTGCAAAAATGTCCATGGGAGTTTCATTAATGTAAGAGTCGGTATTCCACAGCTACTATGTCCCGGCCACAAGCTAAGGCCCGGATACAAGGATATCTCCCACACCAAGTGAAAGACAGGTAGGAAGGGGATCTTTAAAGCTGCGAGACGAAAGGGGTGGGCAAATAAGGTACCTCTAACTTTATGGGTCCAACTCTTTGGTCCCTGGGCTGGTCCCTGGGACCGGGCAGACCAGACAGTAAGACTCTCAGGAGGTCGGATCTGGCCCCGCCCCTCCAAGCTCGGACTAGCCTGGACTTGTTGCTTACAGCAACGGGAGAGTTAATCGAGAATAAGAGCGCGGGCCGGACCTATCCCTCACCCCACGCCCCCAACCCTGCTCCCTAGCCGCACCACGAAGTCAACCCGAAGTCCCAGCTCACCTTGACCGCGACTACGGCTCTTCAGCGGTAACCACCCTCCCCGGGCCTGCTCTCACCTCACCCCACGATATCAGATCCGATAGGCCCACGAGGTGAGGGGACTCGCGGGTAAGAGGGGAGAGGCCCGGGGAGGGGGAGCCGTCCTGAGTGGAGGTCTCCGCAGCGCCGCCCAGACGACACTGCCCACGACAGGGTCAGCTCGGAGGCGAAGGGGACGCTCCCCAGAGCCTGAGTAATATATTGGAGGGCGGGGCTTTCCCCTGGTGGGAAGGAAAGGGGGGGAATTTTAACCCCTGATTGGTTATTTCTTTTGATGGATGGCCTCATTGGTCCAAAGAGGGCTGGTCTGGGAGGGAAGAAGTCCAGCCAATCAGCACACACTTCCCATTTTCCTGGGACAAATTCTCCGCCCCTTGAAACCACGCCCCCTACCTCTAATCGTCTCTCATTGGAGAATTTCCCTAAGTGTCTTCAATGAAGAGGAGGTCGAACTAAATGCTGCACGAACCCTGTCCCCGGCTCAGGTCTCTTCTAGCAGCCGGATTGGTCAGGATATCATTCCAGAATGGACTGGGAGCTTTTGTTTCTGCGGTTTAGTAGAATTGTTTGGCCTCCTCTTTGTAAAAATACAGTGGCCTATTTACAAAACACAAAGTAAAGCCTTGGTTTTTCATTACACGTGAAGAGGTGAATTTTTCTATGCGTTGTTGTATTAAATTTCATAGATTTCTCCTTGTGAGCTTGGAAATCAATTGAGTCTTGCCTTATTTTACTTTGGTATGATTTATCAAAGAATGGAGTTGGGCTGGGTAAATTCTTGATCTTTACCAATTTTCTGAGTTTTATTTTTGAGCAAACTGAAAGAGAAAAGTTGGTAGTTTTTGTAATTGCTTAAAACAGAAGGTGTGTGGTTGACTGAAGAGGAAAGTACATGGGTAAATATTCGTAGTAACTTTAAGTCCACAGATTTTGTGAAGTGAGCCCATGCCATATTGGTGGGAAAATAAGTAGCCCGAAGCCTTCTTGGACTCCCTCCCACTCTATCTCCCCCTCACTGTCACAAATGAGAAGGGTCAACGTTAAAAGGGCCTGAGGACTGGTGAGCAAAGAGTCAGTTATCAGTTCTAATGAACTCTACTTGGATGTCTCTGTTATCATGACTTCTTCCTTGTTAGTGGCTGTCTGAGCTGTAAAAAGTGAAAATTTGAAAGATTTGCTGGTACCTCTCCTGTTTTTTCTGAGGTGTATTTTCTTGAGGCAGTGTCACAGAACCAAGTCCCCAAATGGGGTCAGAGTTGTGGACAGGAAAGGGGAAGGAAAACCAAGGAGAAAAGTTAATACCTGAAAATAGCACTTCAGCCACAAAATCAGTTTAGTTGACAAAATTCAGCTTTTTAAATAGTGAAGGGGCCTAGCTCCTCCTTGAAAACAAACTTACATAATGAATATAAATGGACAATTTAAAACATTTAAAAAGTACTCACTACAATAATGTGGGAGTTTACAAATGTACATGTTTCTCTTTTGATTTTTAGTTACAGAATTAAGAATATACGTGTCTCTCTCTCTCTCTCTATATATATATACACACACTCATTTACTAATATGTATTGAACACATAATATGTGCCATGGAGAACAAAATATATTAGTTGCTGTCCTGGTGGAAGATGTAGTCTTTTGAACATTATAAACACATAGACTTTGGAATAAAACTTATTTTCAAATCATAGGCTACTAACTGGCTATGTGGCTTTTAGCAAGTTATTAAATCACATTGGTTTCCATTCTTTTCTCAAAATTGGCAAGTCAAAGTACCCTATTCATAGAGTTATTGAGAGAATTAAATAAAAAGCAAAGTACATAAAGAGGTAGGCATTCTGCCCAGAACACAGTAAATACTTGCTAAATGGTAGCCTTTATCATTAAATTACTAACGTTTCTTTTGAAATGTCTTACTTAAACATACATTTGATTGGGTTTTCTCAATTGTCAGATTTAGCCTTCTCAGCCCAGAATCAGAGTATTAGAATTGTTTAGTTAAAACTAATTAAAGTATCTAAATTGCATGTATTAATTTCTACATCTTTTATACTTGAAATTTTCATGTGAGGCTTTAGGTAGTATATCAGTGTTTATGTAATAAAAATGTTTCTCTCACATTGGGATGTCATTATTATTATTTTTTTAGAGATTTTATTTATTTATTTGACAGAGAGATATCACAAGTAGGCAGAGAGGCAGGCAGAGAGAGAGAGAGGGAAGCAGGCTCCCCGCTGAGCAGAGAACCCAATGTGGGGCTCAATCCCAGCACCCTGAGATCATGATCTGAGTTGAAGACAGAGGCCCAACCCACTGAGCCACCCAGGCACCCCAGATATTATTATTATTATTATATAATTTTTAAAGATTTTATTTATTTATTTGACAGAGAGAAATCACAAGTAGATGGAGAGGCAGAAAGAGAGAGAGAGAGGGAAGCAGGCTCCCTGCTGAGCAGAGAGCCCAATGCGGGGCTCGATCCCAGGACCCTGAGATCATGACCTGAGCCGAAGGCAGCGGCTTAACCCACTGAGCCACCCAGGTGCCCCGTGTTATTATTTTTTAAAATCTGAAATTTCCCCACATGAAAGTAACTGTTTCAATAGCTCTAAAGAAACATTGATTAAATATAAATCAAGTCAAATGGGCATTCCTGACCTCTTCCTCCCTTTACCTCCACTGTCATTTTTATTCCATAAGATTAGTCTACAGATTATCACTTAAATAACTGAAAAGACCTAATTAGAAAAATGTGCAAATGTAAGACTCAAGGATGTACTCTGGTAAGAGAAAGAAAATGAACCATTCATTAGCTATGAAATTATCTGTAAAGATGAGTAGATTTAGTAATGAGTTTCAGGAATATTTCAAATGACTGTCTTCTCAGGTATTTCTGAGGCTTAAGGATATATGGGACTGCCATCTTCATACTTCCTTCTCTGTCAACAGTTAAGTGTAGCAAGAACCAAAGCTCAGAATAATGGCCTTGAGACTGGGCAAGAATCCCAGGCAGTCACAGGAAGATTTAATCATATTCTCTACAGTGTAGACTGTAGAAGTGCCTTTGAGCAACAAAAATTATAACAAGCATGTATAACAGTGGTCCTGTGTCAAATGCTGCCCTGACTTACAGGGAAATTCCCAATTGGTTCTGACTCCATCCTGCAGACTGAGGAGGTTTTGTACCTTACCCTCTGTTTATGCTCCCTGACAAATGTCCGGAATTTTTGTATGTTGATTTTTCCAATTGTGACGAAGCGAGGATCAAAAGGATTTCAGCTGAGTACCTTCCTCTCTGCTTTCTGATCCTTCCTGGAACTAGTAACTACAACCCCTTCCACCTCTCCAGCTGTTCGCTAGAATAGCTGCTCAGTCTTGCTCATATGAAGAGAGCTTGCTTGGCAGTGGCTTTTTTGAGTCTTTATTAGCCCCATTATGTATGTCTGGGTGGTGGTGGGGAGGCAGGGAGAAGGATTATAGAAAAGAGATTAGTACTGTCAGGTATGTCTTGCTATTCAGAGAATTTAACTATTTTGGTAAGGTAACCCCTTCCAACTAATTGAGCTTTCACTATGTTCAATGCAAAACTATACTTTGTCAAGTACCACTGCCACGTAAAGGCACAGGGAAACATTTGGAGAAGATCTTCTGCTAGCATTTAGTCCACTGACTTACACTCTGTAGAGTGCAGGCCTCAAAGCCAAGATCAGCCAGTAATAAAAAGAGTTTGTATTGTATGCTTCCCACACAGCAGGGTGCATGCTGAGCTTAAATGCACATGATCTTGCTTAGTTCTCTTACAATTCTGATGTTATGGTTATATATTATTCAGAAGTGAGGGATATCCTATATATTTCACGTTTGGTAGGTAGCTACCATGTACTGTTAACTAACTATACTTTAACATAACTTGAATTTGGATTTTACTGCTTTTAAAAATAAGCTTTTTTTTTTTTTTTAAAGATTTTATTTATTTATTTGACAGAGAGAGATCACAAGTAGGCAGAGAGGCAGGCAGAGAGAGAGAGAGGAGGAAGCAGGCTCCCTGCAGAGCAGAGAGCCCGATGCGGGACTCGATCCCAGGACCCTGAGATCATGACCTGAGCCGAAGGCAGTGGCTTAACCCACTGAGCCACCCAGGCGCCCCTAAAAATAAGCTTTTATGTTGGAACATTTCAAGCTCCTTACCCAGCTTCACTCCTAACAACATTTTGACCACGTTGCCTATTTACTTTGACCATTCAACAAATATTTATTGAGGACATTGGAAGTAACAGACTAAAAATATATTTTTTTAATTTTTTATTTTTTTATAAACATATATTTTTATCCCCAGGGGTACAGGTCTGAGAATCGCCAGGTTTACACACTTCACAGCACTCACCAAAGCACATACCCTCCCCAATGTCCATAACCCCACCCCCCTTCTCCCAACCCCCCTCCCCCCAGCAACCCTCAGTTTGTTTTGTGAGATTAAGAGTCACTTATGGTTTGTCTCCTTCCCAATCCCATCTTGTTTCATTTATTCTTCTCCTACCCACTTAAGCCCCCATGTTGCATCACCACCTCCTCATATCAGGGAGATCATATGATAGTTGTCTTTCTCTGCTTGACTTATTTCGCTAAGCATGATATGCTCTAGTTCCATCCATGTTGTCGCAAATGGCAAGATTTCATTTCTTTTGATGGCCGCATAGTATTCCATTGTGTATATATACCACATCTTCTTTATCCATTCATCTGTTGATGGACATCTAGGTTCTTTCCCTAGTTTGGCTATTGTGGACATTGCTTCTATAAACATTTGGGTGCACATGCCCCTTCGGATCACTACGTTTGTATCTTTAGGGTAAATACCCAGTAGTGCAATTGCTGGGTCATAGGGCAGTTCTATTTTCAACATTTTGAGGAACCTCCATGCTGTTTTCCAGAGTGGTTGCACCAGCTTGCATTCCCACCAACAGTGTAGGAGGGTTCCCCTTTCTCCGCATCCTCGCCAGCATCTGTCATTTCCTGACTTGTTGATTTTAGCCACTCTGACTGGTGTGAGGTGATACCTCATTGTGGTTTTGATTTGTATTTCCCTGATGCCAAGTGATATGGAGCACTTTTTCATGTGTCTGTTGGCCATCTGGATGTCTTCTTTGCAGAAATGTCTGTTCACGTCCTCTGCCCATTTCTTGATTGGATTATTTGTTCTTTGGGTGTTGAGTTTGCTAAGTTCTTTATAGATTTTGGACACTAGTCCTTTATCTGATATGTTGCTTGCAAATATCTTCTCCCATTCTGTCAGTTGTCTTTTGATTTTGTTAACTGTTTCCTTTGCTGTGCAAAAGCTTTTGATCTTGATGAAATCCCAATAGTTCATTTTTGCCCTTGCTTCCCTTGCCCTTGGCGATGTTCCTAGGAAGATGTTGCTGTGGCTGAGGTTGAAGAGGTGCTGCCTGTGTTCTCCTCAAGGATTTTGATGGATTCCTTTCTCACATTGAGGTCCTTCATCCATTTTGAGTCTATTTTTGTGTGTGGTGTAAGGAAATGGTCCAATTTCATTTTTCTGCACGTGGCTGTCCAATTTTCCCAACACCATTCATTGAAGAGACTGTCTTTTTTCCACTGGACATTCTTTCCTGCTTTGTCAAAGATTAGTTGACCATAGAGTTGAGAGTCTATTTCTAGGCTCTCTATTCTGTTCCATTGATCTATGTGTCTGTTTTTGTGCCAGTACCATGCTGTCTTGATGATGACCAGACTAAAAATATTTTATATTTTGTAGTCCCAGACTAAAAATATTATCACTTTAGACCAAAGGATGCATTGCTTATTATTCTCTGTGAAGGTAAGGGGTCGAAAGGATAAGCTGGGTCATTGTCATCCAAGTGCCCGTCTTTAGTCTGAAGGCTGCACTAGGGCAGGGGGGTGGTTTTCTGTGGTCTGCTGCTTTGGTAGGAGAGGGTGGGAATGGGGAGGGATAACAGTTACCAAACTTATTCAGGTTTCTTCCTAGGCTGCTACTCTTTCTTCCCAAAAGCGCATGCGCACACATGTACACCTCTACACAAATGCTTTTGTCGGAGTTGAGATTTGGAAAATGAAGTATTATTTCATTTTCTAATCTTGCATTTTCGTTCTGTTGCACTATGCTAGAATAAGGTTATGTCATAGGTCGGAACTTTTGTTCCCTACATTAGTCTTAGATTGGTCAGGGCCTTCTATGCTTTATGTTACCATGTTCCTCGTTTCTTTATCTTCTTCACTCAAACTCCTGATCTGAATTTTGAAAGATTTAGTCAGCTGAATAGGCTGGTGCAAAAGGCATTCCAGACAAAACTAACGGTATGTGGAAAAGCACAGAGGAAAGAGAGAGTGAGTTGATTCTATAAATGGAATATAAATTACTCTGGCTAAAGCATGGAGGTTGTTGGGTGGGCGTGGTGGTATCTAACAATGAGGTAGGGAGAGAAGCAGTTGTTCATTCGAAAGGGCCACATAGACCATTATACTATTCTTGGAATTTTTTGGAGTTTATTCTATAGGTTTTGGGGAACCAACCATGGAACTTAATGGATTGCTAAATTACATTTGAACTGTAATTTAGACTGACCACTGGGCAAATGCATTGAAGACTGTGAAGAGGCCAACAGTAGAGTTGGCAAGAATAATTGAAAGACCATTGCCTTAACCTAGGACAAAAGTGACAAGATTAAGCTGAGGGAATAAGAGTGGGAATGGAAAGAAGGAGATGGATACAAGGGACATTTTGGGGTACAGCTGATGGATTGTGGAGACTGATTAGATTTGATTGGTTAGGGGATCAGGAAGAAGGAAGAGTCAATAATGATGTTCAGATTTCTGGTTTAAGCAATAGGTTGAATAGAGATTCTGTTCATATGCTCAGATCTGGGAATAGAGGAAAAAGACCAGGTTTGTCAGGGAAATTTTTGAGCTAGTGATGCCTGAGGGACTTTTAGGTAGTGATGTTTGAAAGGCACCCAGAGAAACCTTTGGTATTGCAGATTGCTTTGGGACTCATCAGAATATAGGGAGATGATTTGAGTTGTGGGAGTAAATCCAAGACAAGAGATACAGGAGAGGATGTAGTACAGGAATCAAGTGTTTCCAGGACAGAGGGAGCACAATTGCTTGATGGTGTAAATAGGATAAAATGATGTATGAACAAGAAAGAGAGAAAAAGAAAGCAATGGATATATAAAGCATTCCTGCAGGGAGCTTGACTGTGAGGGGTGCAGGCAGTGGGCAGAGGGTACATATGATATTGAGAGAGATATTTTGTTTTTCAAAGACAAGCTAGATTTGCACATGTTTAAATAATGACAGGGAAAAGTCAGCAGAGAAAAAGAACCATCTGACTACTGGAACAATCTAAAGCCTCCTATGACACCAGTCAATTTACATTCGGTCAGCTGTATTGTTATAGAAGCTTCTAGTCAAATACTCACAGATTACAATGGGAGTGAACAACAGGAGCAGAGATTCTATGCACTTAGCAAGCTTGAAATTCTCTAACTAGATGTGAAGAAACATCACTAAATGCTTTATGCATGTGTATCTTTTCTATAGCTATTTTATGTTCATAATTTCCAGTTTGAAATTATTTAAAGGACTCTCTTCTTTTTTTTTTTTAATTTCTTTTCAGCGTAACAGTATTCATTGTTTTTGCACCACACCCAGTGCTCCATGCACTATGTGCCCTCCCCAATACCCACCACCTGGTTCCCCCAACCTCCCACCCGCTGCCCCTAAAGGACTCTCTTCTTGATTTAAAATATTTTGGCTTGTCAAGTTTAGGAGCTTTATATCAGTGTTGAAGTAAGTGTAATGAATAAAAACATGCATTTTATGTGCTCATGTGTAGTTAAAATATGACAGAACAAAGCTTCAATTTGCTAATGGCTTCTAAAATATCTAGCTTTTTGTTGGAAGCCACCCGTGCATAGATTTCGTTCAACTAGAATACTAACTTCAGGCACATTATGGGTGTTTCTATTTTTAATGGAAATATACATATGTTTACATCCTGTAACCATAAATACAGTGTATGTGAGTGTGAAACTACTCGGATGTGGTAAATAATACTGCCAAATAGCATTGATACAGATCTTTCTTTAAGACAGTTCCTGCCAGGGCACCTGGGTGGCTCAGTTGGTTGAGCGTCTGACTCTTGATTTTGGTTCATGTCATGATCTCAGGGTCATGAGATTGAGCCCTGTGTCAGACTCTGGTCTCTGTGCAGAGTCCGCTTGAGATTTTCTCTCTCCCTCTGACCTTCCCCTCCTCTCTGAAATAAATAAGTAAATCTTAAAAAAAAAAAAAAAAAGACATTTCCTGCCAATCCTTGCCAATCCTAGTAGAAGAATTTCTAATAATCAAAAACTGAGGTTTGGTTGAGACACCAAGGGTCACGCTGCAGTCTGGGTCTCACTTTCCCTCCTTACTTGTTCATGGCCTTGGTACTTTTTTTAATAGCATGTCAAAAGTTGTGAGGATTAATTGAACTAATACATGGAAAGGGAACATGTAAGAGCTCAGTAAGTGTTAGATATTATTTTATTATCTGTAGATATAAGTAACCTTCTGAGAGATAAATTATAACCCTGAGCACTGCTGACATCAGTGACTAAGTATATTTAAACTGAGCAATGTTATCAAGACTTTACCCTTCATTACTTCTAATAGTAAGTTAGTCTTCCAATTGTTTTAACCTTGAACTAGGAATTTATCTCCTAATATGCCAGATAAAAGAGCTTAAAAAACTGGGAGGAGTTGGCTTAATGTAAGTCAAATAAACATAAACCAATATTTTAGGTTTTTCTTTAGACTTTCTTCTGTTAAACATTTTCCTTCAGTGAACATTCCCTTAGTAGGAAAGTGAGTGATGATTCCAATCAAGAGGTAATGGCGTCTTCTGTTTTTAGTACACTTCATCATTGACAAAGGAATTTCACATGTATTTTCTCATCTATGCTTCCTAGAATCCTTGTCAGATTTTCAGGACAAAAAATCTGATTTTTTAGGCTGCCATAAGAAAATACCACAGACTGAGTTGCTTAAATGACAGAAACTAATTTTCTCATACTTTGGAGGCTGAAATCCAAGAGGAAGGTGTCAGCAGGTTTGGACTCTCCTAAGCCCTCTCCTTGCTCTACAGATGGCCACCTTCTTGCTGTACCTTCACATGGACTTTTCTGTGTGCTCCCATCTTGCTGATATCTCTTCTTCTTCTTCTTTTAATTAAATAGGCCTCACACCCACCGTGGGTTTGAACTCATGACACTGAGATCAAGAGTCACATGCTCTACTGTCTGAGCCAGATAGGCACCCCTCTTCCTTTTCTTCTAATGACAACAGTCATATTGGTTTAGGGTCATATCCTTAGGACCTCATTCAACTTTCTCTCTTTAAAGGCCCTATTTCTAAATATAGTGATAGTGAATTTTAAGGGGGACATGGTTTAGTTCAGAATAGGTTGTGATCCATATTTTCTTGGAGAGGGCAGTAAAGTCAGAGATGGTCACCTGCTTGTGGTTAACTTTGCATTCTTCTATTTTCCCTTATCACACATCTCACATTCCCTGCTGAAATTACTTCTCCAGAAATGCTTTCCTTCCCCCCCCCTTTTTTTTAAAGTAATCTCCCTGCTGGGCATGAGCCCCACATAGGGCTTGAACTCATGACTCTGAGATCAAGATCCAAGCTGAGATCAAGAGCCAGAAGCTTAACTGACTGAGCCACCCAGGGGCCCCTCCAGAAATGCTTTCTTGATGGCATGTACTTATGAAATGGTTTGAAGTACCTGAACAAAAGAATGATGTTTTATCCACACCTGAAATCCAAGTTCAGAATTTTTTTATTCAATTATACTTTGGTCTGTTCAATTGAACTCACTGTCTTAGACATCACTATTTTTAATTTTTAGATGGTCATTTCATAATAACTTTTGGATTAGCTTGAGAAATTAAGGGCTAGCTTATTGTGATATTCTCTAACTCAAAAAACCTTTAGGGGTGCCTGGGTTAGAGCCTCTGCCTTTGGCTCGGGTCATGATCCCGGGGTCCTGGGATCAAGCCCCGCATCAGGCTCTCTGCTCAGTGGAGAGCCTGCTTACCCCCTCTTTCTTTCTGCCTACTTGTGATCTCTGTCAAATAAATAAAATCTTAAAAAAAAACAAAAACCCACCTTTAACAATAAGTACTTAAAGTAGGGTAAGAACATGTTATGAAATTGCTAGCAAGGGGTTTGATGTTAAGATCCCCTTTTGGGCTATGAATTAATTATTGCTACTCCAGATTTTCATTTTCTTTTTTAAACAGTGGAATTAGTAGGGACATCTTATTGGTATCACAACAAATGACACATCTACTGTGGAACAAAATCTGTCCTTTCTCCACAGTTGTGGAGTCTGGGGAATCCAAGATCTGCTGGCAGATTTGGTTCCTGGTGAGAGCCCTCTTTCTGGTGCACATATAGCCACCTTTTGGCTCTATCTTCACATAGCAGGGGGGAAGCGGGTCCCATGGGTTGGGAATATAGAAGGAGAGCTCTCTAGTCCTAGCAAGTGGGCCCCACCCTCATCCAAATCTGATTATCATCTACAGACCCCCCCCCAAATTCCATCACATTGGGGTTTAGGGCCTCAACATATGAATATAGGGGAGCATGTTCTCTCCACGACAGGGTTGTTTCTGCTTTTTAGTTGTTATGAATAATGCTACATTCATGCACATGTTTCCCTTTTGTATATATTTTTATTTCTGTGGGGTATTAGCAGTGGTATTGATAGGTCATATGGCTGCTCTGAATTTAACATTTTAAGTAATTGCCAAGCTGTTTTCCAAAGTAAGTGCACCATGTACCTTTGCACCAACTATGCATGAGGGTTCCAGTTGCTCCACATCCTTGTCAACACTTGTAATTATCTGCTGTTGATGATTGCCATCCTAGTGGCTATGATGTGTTACCTCATCATTTTGTTCTGCATTTGTGTAATGACTAATAATGTAGAGCATCTTTTCATGTGCTTGTTGGTCATTTTAATATCTTATTTGGAAAATCCTTTGGCCATTTTTTTTTTTAATCATGGAAAATATCAATCAAAGGATACTTGGGTTGTTTCCATATTTTGGCTTTTGTGAATAATGCCATGAATGTTGGTATACAAATGTCTCTTTGATAACCTGCTTTCAAATATTTTGGGTATATCAAAGTGGGATTACTGGATCATATTGTAATTCTAGTTTTAATTTCTTTGAGGAAGTGCTATACTATTTTCTATAGTGGTTGCACCATTTTACATTCCCACCAACATTGCACAATGTTCTAATTTCTACACATTCTTGCCAGCGCTTTCTAATTTATTTTTCTTTTTTTGGCAATAGCTAACCTAATGGGTGTGAAACATTATTTCTGTGGTTTTAATTTGCATTTTTCTAATGATTAGTGATGCAGGTGTCCTTTTATGTTTTTTTTTTTCCTTCTTTTTAATTCAACTAATGCTTATTAGGTGTCTTCTAAGACCTAGGTCTGGACACACAGAAACAAAATACATGATCTGGGATCCCAAGAAGCTCTTCTTAGCAGAGTGTAGTCTGTCCTTAAACCTCTTTGGATTTAGGCTAGCTCTAGATGTGTGATGTTGGAAACATTACTAACTTGTCTGAGCACCCATTCTCTCTTCTGCCTAAAAGTAATAACACCCATTCTTTTCAGAATGTTGTGTTCTGATTGTTTTGTCACATTCTTATTAGCCATTTGTGTATGTTCTTTGGAAAAATATCTATTCAAATCCTATGCCCATTTTAAAATTTATTTTTTTTAAAGATTTTATTTATTTATTTGACAGACAGAGATCACAAGTAGGCAGAGAGGCAGGCAGACAGAGAGAGGGGAAAGCAGGCTTCCCTGCTGAGCAGAGAGCCCAATGTGGGGCTCAATCCCAGGTCCCCGAATCTTGACCCGAGCCGAAGGCAGAGGCTTAACCCACTGAGCCACCCAGGTGCCCCTCTATGCCCATTTTTTAAACAGGTTGTTGTTGTTGAGTTGTACGTATTCTTTATATATTTTGGATATTAACTCCTTATTATATATATAGGGTTGGCAAACATTTTCTCCCATTCCATAGGTTGCATTTTCATTCTGTTGATAGTACCTTTTTTGCACAAAAGTTTTAATTTTGATGCAATCCAACTTTCTATTTTTTTTCTTTTGTTGCCTATGCTTTTGGTGTCATATCCAAGAAATCATTGCCAAACCCAATGTTATGAAGTTTTCCCCTGTGTTTTAACAGTTTTAAAGTTTAGTTCTCAACAGAAGCAGAAAAAGTTTTGCTTTAGATATATTATCTCTCTTCTTCCTCTTTCTTTTCATGTTGTAATCCCTCATTGTCCTTATATCTACCACAAAGTGGCTAGGTAATCTGAAAAATTAACCTGTACCAATATTGATGTGTTATTCCCATTGGTTACATATGGTTACATTAAACAACAACAAGAAGAAAAACATCATCAACAACAGCAACTACCTCAAAGCCAAGTGACTTAGAAGAGTGATCCCATTTACTTACTAACAAATCCACACTCAGAATAGACTAGAGTGGTTTGAAGACTGATAGCTGGAATTCTGTGAAGGGTCATTCACTCACTCATTCACTCACCTGTGTATCCTTGATGCTGTCTGGGACTTCAGCTTTGGCTATGGCCAGAATACTTGCATGTGACCTTTCCATATGGCTGCTGGGCTTTCTTATAGCAGGGTGGCTGGGTTCCAAGGGCAAGCACATAGACAGACAGAGAAAGAGAGATAGAGAAAGAGAGTAGGCAGAAGCCATCTGGTCCATATGAACTAGTTTCAGAAATCATGCCACATTCCTTCTGTTGTTCTGTATTGGCCAAGTGCCTAATCCTGTTCACAGGTAGGGAAAATAGGCTCCACTTCCTGATAAACAGCTGTAAGATTCTGGAAGAGCATTTGAGACCAAAAACTATTTGTGTGGCTTTTTTTTGGAAATAAAACCTTCATACCTACCAATGGCAATATACAAATTTTAAGAAGACAATATCAAAATCGAAAGAAATGATTGCCAAAGTGGGTGTTATGGGCAATAAAACACACCAGCAGAGACAGACAGCTCTTTCTTTCTTTCTTTTTTTTTTTTTTTTAAGATTTTATTTATTTGACAGAGATCTCAAGTAGGCAGACAGGCAGGCAGAGGGAGAGAAGAGGAAGCAGGCTCCTGCTGAGCAGAGAGCCCAATGCGGGGCTCGATCCCAGGAATCCTGGGATCATGACCTGAGCTGTAGGCAGAGGCTTTAACCCACTGAGCCACCCAGGCACCGTCTTTCAATAACATTAAGCAACCACATATTCTACAATGCCCTGGCCAGTTCTAAAAGGGAACAAAGAGCAAATTTTCCAAGGATTAAGTGAGTCAAGCTGTCCATGCAAAGTCTTGCAAAGTAGAATTTATTTTTGAAAACTCACTAATCCCAGGATTTGAGGGAATGACCTAATAAATTTCCTTATCATTGCTGCTTAAACTTGTATTGAAATATGTCATCCACAAAGTTCAGGATGTTATCAGGTTGGGTTCTTTTGTTAAACTTTGAAACCACCCAATTATAAAATTAGTATAGATTAGACTGTTTGAAAGATGAATGCTGAAAACAGTATTATGTCAAGGAAAGTCAGAAAAGGACATGGATTTGAAGGTCATCTAGAAGTCTATGAAGAAAGAGTGATTTTAATGCAGTTGAGTACTGAGAATATCAGCAGTCCCTTATTCATGTTTTTTTTCTTTTTTAAAGATTTTATTTATTTATTTGACAGAGAGAGATCACAAGTAGGCAGAGAGTCAGACAGAGAGAGAGGGGGAAGCAGGCTCCCTGCTGAGCAGAGAGCCCAATGCGGGGCTCCATCCCATGACACTGAGATCATGACCTGAGCCGAAGACAGTGGCTTAATCCACTGAGCCACCCGGGTGCCCCTTCATGTTGTTTTTGAACTAAAAATCTAAGTGATTTACATTTGGTAACTAGGTCTTATGGTTTCCATGGTCAATAAATGCCTGCTGAGAAAGTTACTTATAATGGGGAGATAAAGAGCTACTCCAGAATTGTATTGTCTGTGACTTTGACAATCAGAAAGTTTTATGAGTGGATGCATCTGATATATTTTGGAAACTCTAGTCTAATTATTGGTACCAAATGCTGACACTCACTGGAACAGGATATTAAGTGAATATTGTGTTGTGACATTTGTTATTCTGATTGGTAAAGGAGTCTTTTGCTTTGTTTTCTTAGTCCTGGGCTGTCACAGTGGGATGTTGTCTCCTTGTTTACTCCCATGAGTTTTAGGTTAAAGGTTAAGTAAATCCTAATACTATCAGTTAACCACAATGTTAGACTAACTCTCCCTTGTCATTCTCCCAGACAAGAGAGCCTTTATTTAAATGTAAGCTCAAGACTATTGTGGTAGGTACGGGGAGTTCTGGTTACATAAATGCTGATGCAAGTTACCCCACAGTTACAATAGTAGATGTAATATAAACTACTCACTAATGACCCAAATACTTATGAAATTAATCTGATCTTAGAGATTCTTTCCCTCATTAGAACTTGTGTCTAGCCCACCCATCAGGTTGATGTCTTTGTCAGGCAGAATATGTAATGTAAACAGGACATAAATGGATTACACAATGAAGTTGCAAACCTTGTAAAAATGATGATGGCAGGAGAGATAATTCAGAAGGGAATGACTTGAATATCAAGGGATAAGGAGAGGCCCTTGGAAAAACTGATGAAGCTCTAGAATATTTTGTAGAAATTTGAAAATTGAGTGTGAAGGAAATACTGACTTATGACTCTAATCAACTTTATCAAAAGAATCATACCAAAACAAAAACAAAATCAACTCTTAATCTATTTTTTGTTTGTTGTATTAGGACATATTTGTAATTATAAACTAACTTAAATATAACAAAGTTGGGACGCCTGGGTGGCGCAGTTGGTTGGACGACTGCCTTCGGCTCAGGGCGTGATCCTGGAGTCCCGGGATCGAGTCCCGCATCGGGCTCCCAGCTCCATGGGGAGTCTGCTTCGCTCTCTGACCTTCTCCTCGCTCATGCTCTCTCTCACTGTCTCTCTCTCTCAAATAAATAAATAAAATCTTTAAAAAAAAAATATAACAAAGTTATTTTATAACCTTTGGTTTCTCTTGCTTTAAATGTCCCTATAAAGTTTTTTCCATTATTTAATATGGACCGATAGTCCCCTTTTCAACAGATTTAACTTTCCAGTTATTAATTATCCTCAGATAATAAGGACATCCTAAATCAATACTCTTCATCTTGGTGGTTTTCTAAAACCTGGACATTAACACATGAATCCTCTCTCTAAGACTAGAACCTTTTAGACACTTTCTAATCACACACACTGGTTCACGTTCCCCTTTTAAATATTTTAGAGTTACAGCAGATTTCCTAGAACACTAGGGCCCACCATGACTAGCAGGTCACTACTGGGTGACATGGTACTCTGCAGCCCTCTGTACTCTAGTGTTTCCCCTGACTTGCATGTTTGATCTTACCTAAACATAAATTTCTCTGTCTGAATGTCTTTCCCCCTCTTTTCTCCACCCTTCTCAATCATTATGGCCCTTGAAGATAGTTTTCAAACACAGCTTCTTCAGTGAAGAACTCCCCAGTTCCCAAAGAAAAGCATTTTTTTAAGTTTTTACATTATTTGTCCTATACATTTGGCAGTTATCTCCTTTTGTCTTCTTAGCACTAATAGGAACAGCTAATTTCATATCTACCCCTGTGACTTAAATCCCCTACCCCAGTTCTCATCCTTACTTATGTTCATTAGAGATAAAGCACTTAACATTGTAGCTGCTGCTTCCTACCTTTTCCTTGATATTTCTAAATGGACAGCAGTCATGCATCCAAGGGTGATTTTACTCCCCAGGCGACAAATGTCTGGAGACATGTTTGATTGTCACCCCTGGGGAAGAGCTACGTCTTTGAGTGCTAGAATCCAGGGATACTGCCAAACATCCTATATGCACAGGACAGGCCCCACAACAAAGAATCATATGGTCCAATATGTCAATTATACCAAGGTAATTGGGCATAATGACCTCTGTTATGTTAGTGATAAGACAAATTGGGAGATATCCACAAATATTTTTTTTTTTTTGTTAAAGATTTTATTTATTTATTTGACAGAGAGAGATCACAAGTAGGCAGAGAGGCAGGCAGAGAGAGAGGAGGAGGCAGGCTCCCTGCTGAGCAGAGAGCCCGATGCGGGACTCGATCCCAGGACCCTGAGATCATGACCTGAGCCGAAGGCAGCTGCTTAACCCACTGAGCCACCCAGGCGCCCCCACCATAAATCTTTTTCAAAAAGTATTATTTATTGATCTTCTTAGTGGGCATTCATTTTCTCCACTGAGGAGTTCTCTAATATTCTCTCTGGAGAATTAAAAAAACAAGTTAAGGGGTGCCTGGGTATCTTAGTTGGTTAAGTGTCTGACTATTAATTTCAGCTCAGGTCGTGATCTCAGGGTCCTGGGATTGAGCCTTGTAGCAGGCTCTGCATGGAACCTGTTTAAGATTCTCTCTCTCCTTCTTCCTCTGTCCCCTGCCCTACCCTGTTCTCTCTCTCTAAAAAAGAGAGAGGGAGAGAAAAGGAGAGAGAATGATGTGATTCTTAATTTAGAGATTCATTTTTTCTCTTTTTCTGGCCTAGGGTGTGTGATGTGCAAGTAAAGGCAGATACCAGAGAACACACACATCAGATCTGAGAAAACAGTGTTCATTAGAGAAAATTCATAGAGACAGAAGTAGCATGCAGGTGGGTACATTTTGTACACTCATTCTAGTGCAGTACAGAGATCTAGCACAGCTGGATGTGAGACTGTGTGAGAGAGACTTCCAGCTGCATGATTCGGAAAGTACTTGCCCCCTCTCCTTGAGTGGTAAGAGGCCCAGTACGAGAACGATATCATGTGATACATGAATCTTGGCTGTAACCTTAGTGCCCACATAGAGATGGCAAAATCTCAGAAGGAACTGTTATCTGTGTGCCCAGGAAGCTGAATTCTGGGACCACTTAGCTAGACAAAGTCCCCTGTGCCCCATTAACAAGCAACAGTGAAACTGCCCACTTCAAGGGTCCCTGAAAAGCAGACAGAGAAGATAGTGGCAGCAATCACAATGGAGTTTAGATGGGCTTTGTTGATTTTTCAGTGTTGGTAAACTCCCTAGATTCCCATGTAACTCTGGAGAAGGAAATAATGACAGAATTGAGTTAAAGGGAAACAAATGTTAAATTTCTTCCATACTTGAATTGGTGAATTTAGTGTCACATATACTATGTATGTTTGAAATGTCGTCTCTGTCTCACGGTAGATGGACATAAATTAATATGAATCCCGGATGTTTTTAAGGCCTGTTGGAATGAAATAGACTTAATCTTTTTCACTGGGAATACTGTGCAGTCTATTGCTACGAAAACTTTAGTGTGTTGGCCCCTTGATACATAGAGCTGGGGATAACATAGTGGTAAGTTTAAACAGCACAACTGGAAGAGGGGTAAGAGCAAGTTGAATCTAGACGATGTAGACGAGCATGGGGCAGGCGAAGACTAAGGGGGCACATGCTTCTCCAAATGGTCTCTTCTCTCTCCGGGACCAGGTTATTGAGCAAAACCAAACTCTGCTTCCTGAGTAAAAGTAAAACAAAGCAGAAAGATGAATTTATTGCAATGGTTTTGACCTGCTGGAAATGGTGTTTTTTTTTTGTTTGTTTGTTTTTTTATTTTGGAAATGGTTTTGACAAGCTGGAAAACTCAAGGCTGTGGAGCAATGCGTTTATTTATAGGATAAATACAGAAGCTATTTGGGTTTTTTATCTGATTGGTTGCCCGATGGCCTTCTTATGTGGATCAGAGTACCTGAGTCAGGGCAACAAGGAAGTCTGGAGATAGTGTGAACAGATTTGGTGTTTGGGGACTGGCTGACGTCCTTTGCTGACCTCTGAGGAGAGTTGTAAATTCCTGTTAAGTGAGGTTAAGTTTTGTTCTTTAAGCACCTATGTTGATGATCTCCATTTTTTCCCTGACATGAGTGACTCCATTTTAGTTGGCTCTACACTGTAATGATAGGAACTGGCTCAGAGAGGGCCACTTCCCTTGCCTCTGAGGTCTCGTGTTGATCAAGTGCTTCCATACTGTGCTGGCAGGTGTCACAGAGAAAAAATGATCAGGGGAGTGTGAGGTGCACATGACTTGGTCTGAGAAATGGATCAAATCCAGACTGGTGAGTTCTGGGGCCTTGAGTGTGGTACATGTGAAGTTTCTGAGGATAGGGTGATGGGGGACATTTGGCTTGGAGGCTGAGGAGGACCACTCTCAAAATAAAATTAAATCTTGCCTAAAGCAGATCATGTGTTTCAAAGTGAATAGACTGAAGAGTTCTTCTTTGGGTTAAAAATATAGCTGTTTATCTTCTTTTCATTTGAAATAGCTTATTTTGCAGAGTTGTTTACAAAGAGATGCTAAGAGCAAACAACATTTCACAATTAAGTACTTTATAGGATCTGTCAAAGAAGAGAGTATCTTACTAACAACTGAATATGTTCAAAAGCTTGGATATCAACCACTTAGATACCATACTACATGCTAACTATGAAGTAACTGTGATTTTAGGTAAAGAGAAAAAAAGAAAATCTTTTGGTGAATAGGAAGTAATAAAGAAATTACTTAAAAAAAAGATTTTATTTACTTATGAGAGAAAGCAAGAGAGTGAGCAAGAAAGAGATTGTACAAGTTGTGGGGGGTGGGTAGGGACAGACTCATCCCTGAGCAGGATGCCTAACTCAGGGCTTGATTCCAGGACCCTGAGATCATGACCTGAGCCGAAGACAGATGCTTAACCGACTGAGCCACCAGGCTCCCCAAGAAATTCTTTAATGCAAATTGTATTTGCTTTATATAAATGTATATATGTGTATATGTATATGTCTGTGAGTATATACATAATGTGTGCATAAGTGTGTATGTGTTTATATGTGTGTTATATATGTGTTATATATGTGTGTGTGTTTATATATATAAAATTTACAACAGGCAGTCTGGTGAGTTTGAGAGGGAGTCACCTGTCCCAGAGGGGGTGTAATTGTTTGTATTTATCTCTTTTCCACATTGAAGCTGGTCCCAGAACAATGGCCCAGGTGCCCCAGGGCCAGGCACTGAATGTGGGGGAGTAAACACAATCCTCCTGGAACTCTCTGGCTCCATTTTTGGTGATGCTGCTCGGTGTGGACTTGATGTTGTTAAAGTAATTAAGCAAGGAGTCCTTTAGACTGGGATGGCTCTCATGCTTGGTAGCCTACAGACAACCCCAAACCTCAGCAGAGCCAACGCCCTGGAATCAGAGAAAATCAAATCAAAGAACAATCACAAACAGCATATCAGGCTTTTCCAAATAAGGCAACCACTTAAGCTATAATGATTCAAATAATTTCCTTGCTTTGCCTGCAAGTCTTCTCTCTAAAAATCTCTCCCCTTGAGCCTGTTGGTGGAGCCCTCCTAACCACAAACCGGTGCTGCCTAATTCCAGCTGATGTGTGCTTAGTTAAACTTTAGAAAATGTTAATGCGCCTCAGCTTAGATTTTTAACAGTTTTGCAACATAGTGGTAAAGAACATTGAATGTTGGGTGTGCATAGGGAGAAGAGGCATCAGATCTGTTTTGGTTTGAGGCTTCGGAGAAAGAAAGCTTCTACCTGGTTCAACTTGATTCTTAGATTTCTGCTCTTGAGATTGGGTTCAAGGCCTGGCTGGTATTAAAGTGCTCCTTTCCTCTTTGAAGTTTGGGTAAGAGCAATGATAATAACTAAGATAATTCCCTTTTTCCTGAGTTTGCGGGCCATAATAACATCCAAATACCTCTTCGTAGGATTCCAGTTTCTACCACAGTATGAGATTCCCAGGGCTGCACAACCTGGTAATAGTCTACCTTCTGAGGAGTTTTGTCCTGAGAGTATCATTGAGTAGTTCTGTCATTAGATCTCTTGCTGTTTCTGGAGCACATGATTTCATGAAATTGTATTTTTGGGCTTCTCATTTGGCTAGCCGCTTACTTTCAATTCATTCTTCAAAGTTGAATTAGTTTCCTAGGGCCACTGTAACAAATTACCACAAACTTGGTTGCTTACGACAACAGAAATTTATGCATTCACCATTCTGGAGGCCAGAAGTCCAAAACCAAGATGTTGGCCGAATTGGTTTCTTTTGGAGACTCTGAGGGAGACTCTGAGTCCCTCTCTCAGCTTCTGGTGGAGGCTGACAGTCTCGGCATTGCTTGCTTTTTACTCCAATCTCTGTCTCCATCCTCACTTGGCCTTCTCCTGATTTTTCCTCTTCTCAAATCGTTCTTATAAGGACACCACTACTCATTGAATTTAGGCCTCCCTCCCCCAAATCCAAGACGATCTCATCTCAAGATCCTTAACTTAATTATATCTGCAAAGACCCCTTTTCCAAACAGTATCACAGTCATCGATACTGGAACCTAGGACTTAAATATATCCTTTTGGGGGCTATTATTCAACTCACTACAATGGCGGAACTCACTTCTCTTGCTGATTGGCCCTGATTGGCCCACACGGTTTCTACCTCCTCTGTGATCCTGTGGCACTATTCTGTTCGTGTGCCTACCTCACATGAGAGATTAGGTGCTCCTCAGACTTGGTGTTCCTAGCTCGGTGCCTGACCTCACCATGGTCAGGCATGGTTTGTTGACCTCACCATGTTTGTTGAACTTAAACAAAGCATTGCGTACACCACATTGTTATTCTAAGGCTGACTTATAACAGCAAAATGTTATTCAGAGCTGCGCATGGTTCACTATGAAATCGATGGGCTTCCTCCGAAGGCCAGACACCTTCTCTAAGTGAGACAATATTTTACTCATAGTTACTCATCTTTTTTTTTTTTTTTTAAGATTTTATTTATTTATTTGGCCAAGAGAGCCCAAGTAGGAAGAGTGGCAGGCAGAATAGACAGAAGGAGAACGGTCTCCCCGCTGAGCAAGGAGCCCAATGTGGGACTCCATCCCAGGACCCTGGGATTATGACCTGACTGAGCCACCCAGGCACCCCAGCTACTCATCTTTTTAATGTGTTACGTATGGTGCGGAGTAAAAAGGGTGACTTTTCATGTGTTACTTACTCATTCGACAAATACAGAACACTTGTGCTGAGTCAGGCCCTGCCCTAAGCCTTGAGATGCTATGTGCATATGATTAAAAGTAGTCAGCACCTGGACAAGAATTGGGACCTGTGAACACTCAACCTACATTCTGTTATGGTAATGACTTGGGTGCTGAGAGAAGTGCAGGGTGCTGTAAAACTCCTAACACGAGCCTAGAAGCTAGACTTGTGCACAGGGAAATTATCTGGGAGGAAGTGATTGACATAAATGCTGAGACCTGAGGAACGGAGAGGAGTTACCGTGGTGAGGGGGCAGGGCTGGAGTCTTCCAGGAGAGGCAGGTGCAAAACTATGGCAGTGGGAGAGAAGGTATGACAAGCTTGACAGATGGTTGAGGACGGGAGGGGCAGTGGTGCTTAAACTTTGGGTGCTTAAATTGGAGGGTTGTTAAACACAGACAGCTGGGACTTACCCCAAGAGTTTCTGAATCAGATCTGGGAGGGTTGAAGAATTTGCCTCTCTAACAAGTTCTCAGGTGACTGATGCTGCTGGGCCTGGGGACCACACTTTGAGAACCACTGGGCCAAAAGGAGCACAATGAGTAAGGTGCAGGATTGGCTAGAGTGGGCTAGATTATAATTAATTATAATTAATCTAGCAGGGGCTAGATTAAGAATATAAAAATGATATAATTAATTATTAATTGATCTAACAGGGGCTAGATTATAAAAGGCCTAAAATACGTGTTTGAATTGGGTCCTGAAGTCCGTTGGAAGCCTTTGATGGGGCTGGATGATGATATACTTTTGGTCACTTCAGTCTATGTATGAAGAATCTACTGGAGGGGGCAAAACTGAGGGAGGCTATTGTAGGAATGGAGGAGAGAGATAGTGGTCACAAGTGCAGTGGTGGCGGGGGTGGGGGATGGAGAGAATGGATGTATTTAAAAAATACAGAACATAGCATAGGAGAAGTCTGCAAAGGTTCTCCTTTAAAAATTATCTGCCTCACCAGGTATCCCACTATGAAATTCTGTCATTAGAAATTGGGGACCAGGTGCATTTGGATGGCTCAATCAGGTAAGCGTCTGTCTTTAGCTGGGGTCATGATTCCAGGGTCCTGGGATCAAGCCCCACATCAGGCTCCCTGTTCAGCAGGGAGCCTGGCCTTCTCCCGCTCCCACTACCACTGCTTTTGCTCTCTCTCTCTCTCTCTGTCAAATGGATAAATAAAATCTTAAAAAAAAGAAAAAGAGAAAAGAAAGAAATTGGGGACCAAACTGTGGCCTCCCAAGACAATGACATTGTATCATCTAGGAACTCATTAGAAATTCACATTTCTGGAGTGCCTGGGTGGCTCAGGCCATAGGGCATCTGCCTTTGGCTCAGGTGGTGAGCACAGGGTCCTGGGATCGAGCCCTGCATCGAGCTCCTTGCTCAGCTCCTTGCCCTGTCCCACTGCCTCTCCACCCAACTCATGCTCTCTATCTCTCATATCAATCAATCAAATCTTTATAAAACCCCACGTTTCCAGAAATTCAGCAGTGGAGTCCAAAATTCTGTATTTTAAAAAGCCGTCAGGATGACTGTGATGCCCACCATAGTTTGAGAGCCGCTACTTTGAAGCAGTTGTGTCCTTAACTGAATGTAAAATAAAATAAAACCCAAAATAGAAAAAAATACAAATGAAATCAAAATTGAAATGCAAATCTCTCATGGAATGACCTTATGTTAGGAATTTTTAGAAATAAAATAGCAGGGGCGTCCGGGTGGCTCGGTTGTTAAGCGGCTGCCTTTGGCTGGGGTCCTGACCCCAGGGTCCTGGGATCCAACCCTGCATGGAGCTCCCTGCTTGTGCAGGAAGCCTTCTCTCCCACTCGCCCTGCTTATGTTCTCTCTCGCTCTCTGTCAAATAAGTAAAAAAAAAAAAAAAAAAAAAAAAAAAAATCTTAAAAAAAAAGAAATAAAATAACAGTGCTAATTAATCAGTCTCTTCACAGTGATAGGTGGCTGACACAGGTTTTGGCAGGATGTGGGGCCAAGATGGCTGGAAATACAGGGCACAGAGCTGAAGAGAACTCAAGAGAAGTGTTTGTGTCAGTAGCTTTGCTGCTGTGCTTTAGGAAGTTGGTACTTTGTTGCCAATCAAATCTTATGTGGAGGAGGTGATTTTTTTTTTTTTTTTTTTTTTTTTAATTAAAATTAAAGGCCTCTCTCTGGAAAGATTTCATAGCTCCGGTTCTTAAATACAGCGTTCGGTTTGCATTCGTTCAACCACTAGATGGCAGCCTCGTGCCACTTTTCAAGTAATCAGGACCGGCTAAATTTCAAGAGGCGGAAAAAAAAAAAAAAAGCCAAGAGTTTGGAAAGGATGCCAGCTCATTCGTTTCTATCTGGCGCGTGGTTTTGACATTCTATTCTTTTGGACTTCTTCCATTAATTATGACAGTCAAAGTTTTTTGTTCACTGAGAGGCAGAGAGCCAAAGCTTTAATTAAACCCGTGGGGGCACAGCCTCGGTAACTACCATCCGCCAGGCACTCTACATAAATTGTTTCATTTCATCCTCATAACGTCCCTAAGAACTAAATATTATTACTTCTCATTTTACATTGGAGAAAACTGAGGGTCAGAGAGGTTTAGAGATGAGCCCAAGACCTCCCAGCTGAAAGGGAGAACTGATTCAGGAGCCCAGGTTAGCTTAACTGGAGGGTAAATCATGCTCGCTAAACCCTGGAGAATTAGTAGGGTTTTTATAATCTCAGTAAATTACAGCTCGATTCAGCCCCAAGTTTTCTAAGATAGGAATCACACATAAGGTTTAAAATAATTGTTCTCCGTATTCCAACATTAGAAGTTTCATTGAAAAGAAGAAAGGAAAAAAGTTTCACTGGTTTTATTTGCAGGATGGCATTTGAGTCTTTTCTATATTTATTATAGAAAATAAATCAGTTTAATTAGGATTTAGAAATAAAAATATCTCATTCCAACTGGATGTTAGAATTCTAACCGTTTTGCCTCAAAAGTAATAGAGATTTAGGTGTGATTTTCTTATGGCATATATCGTTTTCCACTCTCTATTTGTGTTCACATATAATCTATTTTCCTATGAGTTCAGGAAGATAGGGTCCATGTCTCAGTCATTTTATAGTCTTTATAGTCTTGTCTTATTTAACCTTTATTGAGAGTATGCACAAAATGTGTGTAATGAGGGCAGAGGAAATAATAAATGTAAAATAATCCACATTGTGAACAAAAGACCAAACTTTTTTGTAAAGACCAGATCTGTTAAATACTGTGCTAAGTCATCTTACAGCCTGAAGCAAAAGGGTTTCTTTGGTGTCTCCTTATATTTTGTAGTTAAGATGGGTGCCTCACTTGTCCCTTGCTAGTCCCAGCCCTGGAAATACTCTTAAGTGCTTGTTCAGATAGGTTTTCTGAACATATAGCCAAAATAATTAATTGAGTGACTACTATGTGCTGATCATGACACTAAGTTTGCTAACAAAATGGTATAAAAATGGACTTAATTTTTGCTCTCATGGAGGTTATGGAATCTACCACTCATAATTAGAAAGCATTATAAATATAGTAAGTGATTATTAGTCACTTACTTCTTTGTTTTAAACAGGAAAACAAGGTGGCAACCTGAGCCATATAATGGCACTTTAATGGAGCCCTGAGGTTTTGTTTTTTTTTCTGAAATTTTATAATTTCCGAGTAGCATTTATAGATTGAGATCAGAAAACATTCCAAAAGACATTTATCTGTTGTGATAAACAACAGTTTATTTGTTGTCCTTTAGTCCTCTTTTTTCATTGGTATTCCAGCCAGGAAGATGGACACATTATTGTAATTGGGGATGCCCTACATAGCTTTTCAGTTTCATAATGTGATGAGCATGGATTTGGGGATGATTAGCCTTGAGTCTGGGAGTTACTAGAACAACTGGTATCGGGCACCTGGGTGGCTCTGTCTGTTAAGCATCTGCTTTGGGCTCGGGTCATGGTCTCAGGGTCCTGGGACCCAGCCTCGGTCAGGCTCCTTGCTCTGCGGGGAGTCTGGTTTTCTCTTTCCCTCTGCCATTCCTCCTTTTTGTGCTCTCTCGCTCGCTCGCATGCTCTCAAATAAATCAGTAAAATCTTTAAAGGAAATAATAAGCTCATCTATGTAAGGTGTTTGGTGTACACAGTAAGTGCTTAATATATATGTGAGCTTCTACTAGTAATAGTGGCAGTCATTCCATCACTGTGATCCTGTAATTACTTGCCTTACGCATGCTTCGGCTACCTTGACTGGCAAATAGAAAAAAAATATTAGTATCACCATCATGAGGCTCTTGTGATGACTAAGAGAGAATAAATGGAAATCTCTCCATTGGATGTGTAAGTGCTCAAAAAAATTAGCTCTCCCCCAGCCCCCACGTCTGTCTCCTTAACTAAAGACTTTCTAATCCATTTGGAGATACAGATGATTCAACTTGTATATTTGGTGTTGTTCATAGTGTCTAGGACATAATAAGTGCTCAGTAAATGTTTGAAGAAAGCATGTAGAAATGTATATGTGTTAGGATCATACAAGCCCTTAAGTAGCTGAGGCGTGCCTGCAATTGTGAAGTAAATAAAGATTATTGTGTGTGTGTGTGTGTGTGTGTGTTTCTGTATGTGTGACAGAGAGAGAGAGAGAGATTATACCTATCTAGGAAAGTTCTAGGGTCTCATGTTTGTGTTCCCCAAAATTCATATGTTGAAATCCTAATGCTCCAGGCGATGGTAGGAGGAGGTGGGACCTTTGGGATTATGTAACAAGGGCTTTGCCCTCGGAGATCCACGCCCCTAGAAAGGAGGCTCTTGAGAGCTGGCTTGCCCCTTCTACCTTGTGTGGACCCAGTGAGGAGCTGGCAGTCTGCAGCCAGAAGAGGACCTTCACCAAACCTGACCACGTGGGCACCCGATCTCGGACCTCCAGCCTCAAGAACACCCGCCTGTGATATTTTTGAGAGCAGCTCCAACGGACTAACATTCAGGTGAATGTGGAGCTCCACTGAGTCCCTGAGAACCTTTTCGTGCTTCCCTTGCTTGCCTTTAAGGAAGACCACAAAAGAAGGTCTCAAGAAGATAGTGCAGACCTTTGCAGGTTGAAAAGGATATTCCCAGTTCTATGGCTATCAGTTTCCCCGACAGACAGTCCAAGTCAAGTGGAGTTATTCAAACATCTATCAGGGTAGATTAATTCTTTAGAAGAATGTGAAGCCAGGGGGCACTGAATAATGGGGGCATTTTCCCCCCTCTCCTCCTTGATCATGTTCTCAGCTTTGCTCACTCTTTTATTTTCTTTCCACATCTTTTTCAAAAGTTGGAGGAAAAAAAAAGAGGTCAATCAATATTTACTTTGAAGATTAAAAGCTGCAGCTTTCTTAGAGTACATCCTTTAAGCCTATGCTGTCGATATGAGGATGCCTGGACCCTCCCTACCGCTCCCGCCCCCACCTCCATATCCAGAAAGGTTTTGTCTGCATTCACTATCAATTAAATCTTATTGAATAATCGACAACAAGAAAGAATCAGTTTACTTTTAGGAGTTCAGGCTGTAGTGTTTTTTATCACTATGTCAGGAATGTTGATCTAGTAAGAAAAGAAAAATTCCATTCTCTTTTAGAATTTTGCCTGGACCTGTTAAATAATCATTTGAATTAATTTATCCCCATAAGAGAGGAACTACTGTGGTCTGGAGGGTAAGTGATAGCTCTTGGGATGGACTGCTTGGCTTTTAACGTGGATGGCGCTGTTTCCCAGCTGTGGGACTTTTCCAGCTTGCTTAGACTTCGAGTCTCAGTGTCTGCCCCATAGTGTTGCTGTAGAAATTAAATGAAGTAGTGTATGTAAAGCACAGCCTTGGCTTGTTACATGTGCTCAATAAATGCTAATTATCGTCATCATGATTTAGCTGATTGGGCACCAGAGGGCTATAGCCACCGATGAAGTCACTCACTTCTGAGAGGGGAGAAGTCAGAGCATACAGTTTTCCCCCAAGGTCACTATTTTGCAAGCTTTAATATTAATGCATTCAATTCAAGGGATGAGCTTCCAAAACACTGGATAGCTGAAGCAGAGAATTACCTAATCATCAATGTGATTTAAAAAGGTTGCTTCAAATTACACTGAATGTTAATACCAAATGGTTCGGAAATGAGAATATGGATATCTTGTGCCCTGGATTATTTTGTCGTCTCATTTACATCCCACATACACGTTCTCAGAAAAGATCGATGACCAGAGCCCTTTCAGTGTATGTATACATGAGTATATAGTATGCCAACTATGTCTTTGAAACTGGTTATGTCAACTTTCACAAAAGGTTTTGGGGTTTCAGAAGTTTCCAAATTGTTGAGCACAAAAGAAATTATAAATTTAAGGTAAAATTTTTTAATATAGCACCACCAAATGAAGATGCGAAGATACTGGGTTTAGGTGGAGGAAATAAAGCTATTTCTGGTCACTGTATATAATATAAGTTAACCTGAGTACAAGTAATTGTGAGTACCTACTATTTGGTAGGTTCAATATTTAGGTCTGTCAAAATTATCTCATTTCCATTAAGCCTTTCACTGAATGGGATCAATAGTCTATTCATTTCTCTACCAAATGTTACTTATTTCATTTTTGTTCACAGTTGCAGGATATCCACCAGTGGTTTTACTATACAGGAATAAGATTATCTATGGAGAATGATCAGTTCTAAATCTAACTTTTGCATGGTTTAGGTATGTGTAGGGCTGATTCATCTACTATGAGGTTAGGGTTTACAGGCTTTTTAAAGGGCTGTGTTTTCGACCTGAAAAAAAAAAACCTCTTTTAATTGGCTTAAAAATGCAATAAAAAGCTAAAAAATCACAATGGAATAAATGTTAAATCAGACATTCACAAAGCAGTATTTCATCCATTTTAATAATTCTAAAACGGGGGCACCTGGGTGGCTCAGTCGGCTAAGCATCTGCCTTCAGTTCAGGTCATGATCCCAGGCTCCTGGGATTGAGCCCCACATTTGGCTCCTTGCTCTGTGGGGAGTCTGTTTTTCCCTCTGCCCCTCCCCTTACTGTTCTCTCTCTCTCTGTCAAATAAATAAACAAAATCTTAAAAGAAATGATTCTGAAATGTATGCCATAAAATTTCATTCAATTCGAAAACCTTTATTTTTTAATGTTTATTTTATTTCAAGTTTTTATTTTGAAAACCTTTTTTAGATTAATTTTCCCACCTCGTAGGACTTTGTGATGATTGCTGATATAAATTAAACGTGCTGCATAAAGTCAGATAGTTTAACGACATTTATAAAATGTTTAAGAATGTTTAGGTAGCAAAAATTACTTTTAATGAGGCATGCGGAGTTTATTTTCATAGGATGCATTAATGGGATGTGAGAAAGAAAACTCTACATGTGAGAGTGATACGGTCTTGTGGTCGTCTCAAAATATCCTGGGAAGGCTTTTATTTTTAGCTTGCTCTCTCTTTCTACATGACCAATATGGTAGTGGTTAAGCGGTATGACAGGATTAAGGACTAAAAGCGAAAACAGTCAAGCTCCATTTGTGCCTGTCCCATCATTAAGTCAACAGAAAATCGTAAGGTAGTAGCTTTTCAGTCAATATTGTCAGCTGGGTACTGTCTTGCTGTAATGGCCTGTCAGCTCTGATTCACTCATATAGAAAGATTAGAAGAGGGGAGAATACCTTTTTTAATCATTGTACTGGGAATGGACCTGCTCTTTCTCTGTAACCAGACAAGAACAAAGGAAAGCTTAAGCGCCAATCTCCTGACTAGCAGGTGAGGCTCAATTTTCAGAACAAACACAAAACTCTTCAGTGCAATTACCAGTCTTGATTTTAGGAGACTTCATGGTCACCTGGGATCAAGCCGAAGCGTCAGGTTGGGATGTGAAGCCTTCAAAATCTACCAGCATGGTAAATGTGCACCCTGGAATGATTTAATTAGTTGATTAATTTTTTAAATAATGAAGAAAGAAATCCAAGTGTACTGAGTTTATGTTTTTTAATGCTATAACAGAAGACAAATGGGAGTAGGTTCATGAATTCTTGATACCTGATCAGAAATTCACTCTGCGCCCTTGCTTTGCATTCTTTTGCTCACGATTGTAATGGTTATTTGTTGAGCCATTCCTAGCTGCTAGGAACAATGCTAGGCCCTAGGCATGTAGCAGAGAACCAGTCATATAATGTGTTCTCATAGAGCTTATGTAAACAACACCATCTGGTCATCCTGATTGTGATGGGCACAATTAAAGGAGCTACCAGGGATGTTAGGATAGAAAGTAACTGGAATTTACAAAGGAAAATAGGGGTATGTCTTCTGGGGGAGAAGTGGCGCTTAAACCAAGAACTGCAGGAAGAGAATGAAGAGTATTGCAAAGAGAGGAACAGCCAGTGCAAAGGTTCAGAGGTGGAAAGAGCTACTCTGTCTTTTGTGAATGGCACAGTAAGGGAGGAACCAGGGAAAAGTAAGGTAATTCAAATTAGGTAATTCTCCATGACTCATTTAATGAACACTGAGAGGCATTTTAGTAAGTACTTTCAGGGACCCAAAGAATAAGATATAGTCCTTGCCCTCAATGAGTTTATGTAAAAAATGTTATTATTTCTCTGGTAGAGATTCATTCTATAAATCAGTGAACAAATTCATATGCTGCTAATATATATTTCAAACTTACCCTTAAAAAAATAAACAGATTTGACAGGCTAGAAAAAGTGGTCTGGGGTCCGACTGTTAAAGGCATAGATTTATGCTGCTCGAGGAAGCTGAGCATTTGCCCTAAAACACACAGTTATTTTGATCTCATGGCTTTAAAAATCTCAGATTTCCTCTGCTATGTGACCCCCAAAAGTACTTAAACTTTCTGAGCTTCAACCACAACATCTGAAAAACAGAGGTTTTGAGTGGAATCTAGCTGATTCCGGATCTGAATGACATGGCCACATAACTGGTCAAATAGCTGCAGGAAATAACATGTGCTGTTTCTTCTTGCTGGCATTTTCTTGGGGAAGCAGGAAGACTACAATAGACGTCCCAACATGAAATGTTAATTGTTAAGTTACTGCTTTGTCCAGCTGCTGTGGTAAGTCATTTTATATAATTGTTAAAAAATTCTAAAAATTGCCCTTTGATGTAGGTATTTTACTCCATTTTGTAGGTGAGGACCCAAGGTCATATTCAAGTCAGTAGCAGAGCCAGATCTCAAACCCGAGTTTGTGTGCTTTCCCTTGTATCCAAGGAAAGCCCAACTGTAGGCAAAGGGATGGATGACCTCTAGAGATTTCTTCTGGTATTTCGAGGAAGAACTACCCAAATGGGATGTTTGTTATAATCTGGAATGGTTGCTAAGGGGAGCTGTGAGGCCTTTCAAAATAGAATAGCTATTTAGCTAGAAGGGAGAAAAGAGAAATCAGGCAGAGCAAGGCACAGCATGGCACAGCATTTATTGAGTATATACTTTGTGCTAGAGTCTATGTTATAACCTTACGATACATCTAAGTCTGCCAACAAGCCTTTAGAAAGAGATCTGATCATTCCCTTGTATATGAGGCTATCCAGTCCTGACAAAGAAACTGAACCTAGAGGTTAAGGAACTTGTGTTTGGACAGCTAGCTGGTAAGTAGCAGACCTGACATTCAGAACCCCATTTCTTTGAACCCCCATTTAATTCTGGGCTGTTACCACTAAAAAAAAGCTATGCTCTAGATAGGATATTGATGATTTCTAGATGTTTCTTGAGTTCCTAGTAATTTGTTATTTTATTGTATGATTTTTTTTTTTTGCCATCTGGTCATCTGTGTTTTATTTATTTTTTATTTCTATATCCATATTTTTTACATATAAAAAACACAGTTGATAGATATTTTCCTTTCTTTAATTTTTGCTCAGCTTATTTCAGTATATCCTTTTTTCCCTTTGGTTTTCCCTTTGCTGGCTATGACCAAAGGCTGATTGATGAAAAGTTAACAATTCTCTAGTTAACATATTAAATAGACTTTTATCCCTCCTGTCAATGTTGAAGCAACTAATTATCAGCCCTGTTTGGGAGCAAGGGAAGTTGACCTCAGATAGACCCACAGAGCCCTTCAAAGAGAAAATGAAGAAGTGGGGTCTCCCAACTCCCTCAGCTCCAAGCCGATCTGATATAATTGCCTGAGAAAAAGGACTCAAGTACTTGGAGTCTTCACAGATAGAGAGCCTCAGAAATAATGATTACAGCAAATCAGGGCTCATGAATATGCAGTTTATTTCTGCTTAGAGACACTTGAGTTATCGAAATTAAAAATACAAAATTATGGATTGCAAAGAAAGTGGCAGGGCTTTTTTTTTATTTTAACAATTGGAAAATATCACTGGAAATGAAGTCTTCCTGCCAACATGAAGCACATTATAATCATGCCAGGGAAATGATGCTTTTCTAAATGCTTGTTTTAAATAGATTTTTCCCCCAAAATTCTGTTTAAAGATAGACTACGGAAGCTTTAACTCATGTGATTTTTTTCTTTTTGTGGATTTCAATTTCAAGGTTATTCATTTTGGGACAGAGTCTAATACCATCTCATTCACAAGATGTTTCCTATACTTAGTATCTACCCTCGAAAGTCCTGAAGTAATGCTATTTGATTTTGGTGCCTTGTCTTTCAGAGGTCCCTTCCTTTTTTTCAGGATCCTCTTGGATATTCCTAAACCTGGTGTGCCAAAGACCCTCCATTCTCTAGGCTTGACCTTCCAGGCCCTACCCCATGCTTAGACCATATCTCTTTCCCCTACTAGTCCATCAAAATGATTTGTTCCTACTATTTTTATTCAGAATCTCTAGAGGCAATATGGTTAATAAACAAATGTACATGTAGATGTTTTATACTTTGTTAGGTTACCATTGTCTTCTTGCAAGTTAAATTTGCAAACCCCATTTTCAAATTTCTGGATTTGCAATACCAGGCCTCTACCATGTGGTTAAAACTTTTGATTACATGGGTTGAACTACTAGATGCAAGAATATATAACTAAAATCATTCTTTCAAAATTGTGTGTGTGTGTGTGTTTGAGGAAATAACTAAAATGAAGAATAGGATTTGGTGTTAGGGGATGATTGGCAAATATATAGCAGATAATTTTCCTTTTTCCTCTCTATTGCCTATGGCAAATATTGCTGACTGCCAAGGCATCCTTTCCAACTAAATTAGGATGAGACCTCAGAATCCTTCTTAACAACACACCCGAAGCAGTCTTTATCAGTTAATAGGAACTGGCACTTGGGATAAAATCACTTATCTTTCTTAATATGAAGCAAGCTTGGGGCACCTGCGTGGCTCAGCGGGTTAAGCCTCTGCCTTTGACTCAGGTCATGATCTCAGGGTCCTGGGATGAGCCCCCACATCGGGCTCTCTGCTCAGCAGGGAGCCTGCTTCCCCCTCTCTCTCTGCCTGCCTCTCTGACTACTTGTGATCTCTCTCTGTCAAATAAATAAATAAATCTTAAAAAAAAATAGAGCAAGCTCAAAATAACAGTAATAAACCAAGGCTTTGAACCATCAGGCTAGTAAGCTACTGCTGGGATGGTTTTTAACTATAGGGGTGAAGTCAAGGTCGGATGGCAATGTAGTATGAATAGAGCAATTTAAGTGAAACAAGTTTCAAAACCAAGAGGCAGAATGCAGGATGGAATCCCAGGGGATGGAGCATGCAGAGAGGCAATACCAAGTCTGAAGTGACAGGAGACTCATCTGGGGGGACTGGATAGGTTTGGGAAGGTGGATGAGGTGGAGATTGAAGGGATTCCTTGAGGTTTTGCAGTTTTATTTCTTTTCATAACATATGTACCTCAAAGCCTTTTCAAAATGCTCACCATCTATTTTCATAAGGCACCTTGACATTTGCCATTTTGAATGCATACTGTCATGCTCTTTGCATTCCTAAGTGGGTTTCTGCAGTTAGGTAAATAGCCATGGTTTCTAACAAAAAGACAACAGAGACAAGAACAGGACCATATCCTAGAACCCTTGTTTCCTGAGTGATGCAGTAATCTTAGCCCCATTTATTTATTTATTTTTTATTTTTTTATTTTATTTTTTTTTTTTAAAGTTTTTATTTATTTATTTGACAGAGAGAAATCACAAGTAGATGGAGAGGCAGGCAGAGAGAGAGAGAGGGAAGCAGGCTCCCTGCCGAGCAGAGAGCCCGATGCGGGATTCGATCCCAGGACCCTGAGATCATGACCCGAGCCGAAGGCAGCAGCTCAACCCACTGAGCCACCCAGGCACCCTCTTAGCCCCATTTAACTTACTATGCCTGCCAGTAACCCCAAATGAAGTCAAAATGACAATAAGTCTCAAACTCCCTGACCTACCTTAGGGCCAACTGAGAAATTACTTTCACTGCATCCTGCTTCTCATTACCTGTTGGGGAAACCATTGAATTTCATGTTCAGAATGACCAGTGAAGAGGTAGCAAGGGACCAGATAGTTCTGCCAAAACTCTACGCTGGCCAATAAAAGAAACTTGGAGTTATGGGGTCAGGGATATCAGTTTTATAATCTCTTTAGTAGAGGTCTGATTCCTTTTCTTGCCAAAGTGGGATTCCAATGCATCTGGAATAGAAAAGTTGAGACCCCTCGGTATTCTCCCAGCTACTGGTCTCGACATTCCCCTGACACATAGGCGCATAGACACACATGGTTGGGGTTGCTGCATTTGCATTTCGGATAGGATTTCTACTTCTCCCTCAGACCCCTCACTACCAGTTGTATAAGAATAAACATGAACCCACGTGGAACTAAAAGAGAAAAGTAGATCACACACTGAAAATGGGTCCAAATTGTTTAGCAGGTAGTCCCAGGTTAGGGGAGGAAAATCCTGCCTTTGTATGGTCTCTTTTCTATGGGACAATGAGCAGAGACTGATGGAGGTGTTAAGCCTTTTTTGGTCAAAATGGATCTAAACTCCTTTATTTGAGATCAGGTTTACTTCACAATGACCAACCAAATCAGAGGTTGAGGCCATTATCTGGATAACTTAGGTACCAGGAAGGAACCTAATTTTGCTTCAGTTAATCTGATTTTACTGAATAGAACATAGTAGAATCTTTGGCCTATGTTGTAAATTTAGTTAAACTTCAATTTCTGGCTTTTATTTGATCTGGGGAGAATAGACTAAACCCTTCCTTTATTAAGGTGAATGCAATAATGAAAGATTAAAGTCCTCAGAGGTAATACATTCCCTCTTTTATTTCCATTCTGATGATGGGAAGTTTCTTACTTAAAGTATTAGTTTCTTAGAACTGCTTTCAACTGGGTGGCTTAAACAACAGAAATATATTGTCACACAGCTCTGGAGGTTAGGAGGCTGAGATCATGTGTCAACTTCCTTGGTTCCTTCTGAACCCATGAAGGAGAATTTGTTCCATGCCTCTTGTCCAGCTTCTGGTGGTTTTCCAGCAATCTTTGGTGTTCCTTGGCTTGTAGAAAAATCACCCTGATCATTGCCTTTATCATCACATAGTATTCTCTGAGTGTGTGTATTTGTTTCCAAATTTCCCCCTTTAAAGGGATACCAGTCAGATTAGATTAGAGCCTGTGCCAATGGCTTCATTATGAATTAATTAGCTCTGTAAAGACCCCATCAACAAATAAAATCATATTCTGAGGTAAGGGAGGTTAGGACTTAAATATATGAATTTTTGGAGGACACAGTGAAACCCACAATGTTTAAATATGTTTTGTGGATTGCTGATATACATGTGCATATGTAACTGTGAAATCATAATCACAATCAAATTGCTATTGCTTTAATTAAGAGGAGCTTTCCAAATATATTTTCTTCCTCTTAATTTGAAATGAGAGAGTCAGAATTTATCAATATCTATCCAGCATTGTGTTGGAACTGTGTAGTAATCCTTTTTCCTATCTGGGAATTAGAACTGGATGGACAGCTGGCTTCAGAGTTTGCATGAAGAGTACATAATCCTACTTATGTAACGCATTGTGTTTGCAAAATCTGCACTGCAGTTTTTGAGAGGGAATGAGATGTTTGAAAATAAAATCTGTTGTACAGGAGTCAAAAATTTATCCATTCTACACATTATTTTTGTTCTCTGTATTTTTATTTTGCATTCTCAAGAGGTATGTATCCTCGCTGGAGTGTTTTGTTTTTGCTGCACATGTCAGGAATTCCGAAAAGGTGAGATATGGCACTAGGTCTATTCATTGACCTTTGTGATGTGCACGTTGTGTTTAACTCCTCAAGGATGATGATTTCTTAAGTCTCGAGTCAGGCAGGCTAATTTGAGGTGGGATGAGGAAAGAGTGCTTTAGGAATGGAGAGCAACGATGCCCTTAAAAGTGTGAGGGTTCGGGACGCCTGGGTGGCTCAGTTGGTTAAGCGGCTGCCTTCGGCTCGGGTCATGATCCCAGCGTCCTGGGATCGAGTCCCACATCGGACTCCTTGCTTGGCGGGGAGCCTGCTTCTCCCTCTGCCTCTGCCTGCCACTCTGTCTGCCTATGCTTGCTTTCGCTTCTCTCTCTATGACAAATAAATAAATAAAATCTTAAAAAAAAAAAAAAGTGTGAGGGTTCACTGATCAAATTGTAATTCTGCAAAAAACAAAAACCACAAAAATTCAGTCATTTCATCCTTCTGTTTTTTATATCCAGCTTCTGTTTTTTATATCAGCCCAACACACTTTTACCCTATTTCTGATTTATAGCACTCTTACCCTTCTTTTATAGGAACTGCCATTCCTTCATTACAGGTTGTTCTTTGGGGGATGCCAATTATATTAACTTACTTCTTGGGGCAGTGGCCAATCATATTATCCTATCAGCTGCTGACAATGATGGGACAAAGGGTGGGCATGTGAACAAGTCAGCCAATCAGAGACCTTCCCTGGGATTTTAAATACTAGTAAAGAGGGATTGGCGATAAGAAGTTCTCTCTTTTCCCTGAGTTTACTAAACTGGGATGACTTAATCTTTTCTGAAGTCTAGCCTGCTCAACATCTTATGACAGAAGCTGCTGTATGATAAGAAAGAATAACACACTGGGATACCTGGGTGGCTCAGTGGGTTAAAGCCTTTGCCTTTGGCTCAGGTCATGATCCTAGGGTCTTGGGATTGAGCCCTGCATTGGGCTCTCTGCTCAGCGGGGAGCCTGCTTCCTCCTCTCTCTCTCTCTGCCTGCCTCTCTGCCTACTTATGATCTCTGTCTGTCAAATAAATAAATAAATCCTAAAAAAAAAAAAAAAGAATAACACACATGCACAACACAGAGGGAAGGCAAGAGATAATGAAATTATCATTTGAATTTTCAGAGGTCAGTTTCATGTCTGAAGTTTTCAGTGTCTTGAGTCAGTAAATTTTCTCATTAAAAAAAAATAAAGTTGTCTCATTGATTAAGCTGGTTTCAACTGGCGTTCTGTCAGTTGCAACAGAAATAATCTTTTTCTGATACAGTTCAATAAAAAGAAAGTTCGGTAGTATTTATATTAAAAGTTCAGGGTCTCTTCATTTGTAAGGAAAACTTTTGGGACATAATGGTTTTTCATAATTTTGTTTTTTAGAATTGAAGCTAATTAAAAAAATATTTAATTTATTTATTTGACAGAGAAAGAGTACAAGCAGGGGGAGTTGCAGGCAGAAGGAGAAGGAGAGGCAGGCTCCCCACTGAGCAGGGAGACAATGTGGGCCTTGATCCCAGGACCAGCCTTGAGAGCATGACCTGAGCCAAAGGCAGAAGCTTAACCAACTGAACCACCCAGGCATCCCAGAAGCTAATAGGTATAATGGAGTTACTTTTCTTTCTCATTACCACCTGGGACTTTACTTCTTCCTTTACTCTCTTGTGTTTCCTCATAAATTGAGAAAATATTCAGACTAGTTTTCAGGGCTCTCAAAAGCCTTCTGAAAGAGAGAAAATCTTCAAGCTTATAGTATACATTATCTGAAATGCTTCTTGCTTTCCATTTATCCTTTAAAACCAGTTGAAACGCTACCATCCTTGTAAACTCCTCCGATTTGCTAATTTAGAAACAGATCTCTGCCTGTGTGTCCCATAGCACCCAATGTCTCAGTGATAGCAGCCATATTCTGCCTTCTGTATTTCAGTGTTGTGTAATAAGTCACCCCAAGTTAATGGCTCCAAACACCCACTATCTTATTATATCTCATCATTTTGTTGGTCAGAATTTGAATGGGACTTAGCTGGGGGATTTTTTGCTCTCTGTTGTTGACTGAGGTCACTTGATGGTGTTAGCTAGCCTGGTTTAGAAGGTCCAAGACAATGTCACTCTCCTGTCTGGCACCTTGAAAGTGTTGCTGTTGTCTCTTTTCTGCCTTTCTGGGTTCTGTTTGCCCTTTTCTTTTGGGTCATACCTTCAAAAATACCCTTCCTTGGGGCGTCTGGGTGGCTCAGTGGGTTAAATAAAGCCTCTGCCTTCTGCTCAGGTCATGATCTCAGGGTCCTGGGATCGAGCCCCGCATCAGGCTTTCTGCTCAGCAGGGAGCCTGCTTCCTCCTCTCTCTGCCTGCCTCTCTGCCTACTTGTGATCCCTGTCAAATAAATAAATAAAATCTTATAAAAAACCCCAACAAAACCCTTACTTTCACTTTAGAAGAGTTTCTAGGGGCAGGGTATTTTTACCTGGAAGTCCCCCAAACCTAAGCTTACAAAGTACTTTCAGATTCAGTTTCTATTTTCTTTTTACAATGCCCTTTTGAGTATATTCCTTCATCTTTTAATGTGGGAATGCTAAAACTGACAAGATAAGTGTTTCGGTATTGAAAGTTTTTTTGGTTGCAAGGAAAATAAACTCACTCATGCCAGTGAAGGTATTTTCATTTTCCTTTCCTTTAAATATCATTTTTTAAAATATAAAATTTTAAATATTATAATTATAATTTTTAATTTTTAAAAAATTTAATTTTAAATTTTATACAAATATAGAAATAATAAAATATCACATTTTCATTTCCTTTAAGTATCCTCATCAGCCTTCCAGCTTACAAGTGTGGTTTTTGTTTTGGTTTTAGGTACACCATCTAGATTCATCTGATTTCTGGAGGTCAAGTGTTCACAGTTTATTCCCTGTCGTTACCACTCATCATGATAAAAATGATAGCTGTTATTTATTGGGTGGTTACTGTGTGTCAGGCATATTGCTAAATGCTTTAGATGTGTTATCTTGCTTAATTCTCATATAATAGAAGGTAATATTAGTATCATCTTATTTTAGAGGTGCAGGGGTGGGAGCTGAGGGTCATAAAGCTTAAATGTTTTGCCTCACTAGTTGATAAGTGTAGAAGGGGCAGCAGAATAATAGTGCCCCAGCTTTTTCCTGGGAGAAGAGTCTCGAAAAAAAGGAGGAAGGAAAGTCTGCGAATTAGTCCTTTGCATCTTATTGTGAATGTGTTGGTAAGTTTTCTTTCTCCAGGGACTTGGGAATTTTGGGTTTTTTTGGCCATGAAAAGAATCCAAGTCACTAAGTTCATTGCCTCTCGTGCCTTCATGGCACTGTGACAACTCTCCTCTCTTAATGGCTTATCTTTGTAGGCTTATTGAACAAATTTAAATTCTGAAATAGAAAAGAGGAAGCAAGCCCAGAATATATTGACTTGTACTTCATTCTTCCACAGAACAATGCAGGGTGGTTCTGTTTTGCAGGATCCTGGAAGACTCCCTATACTCATTGTTCAAGGCAATTGATTCACTCTTGAGAAAGCAGGCTGGTAACTGAAGTTTGTTTACACAGTGACTCAGCCTCAGCCCAGAATTAGATAATAGATCTTTATTAACTTTACTTTCTTTCTTAGAAAAAGAATCGACTAAGTTCTAGAAGTGGAATGATTGCAGCATTTGGAGGTCCCTATAAAAACTTCAGATGTCACTTGGCATTATTAAAGATCCCTAGTATAACTTTTTTTCCCTCATTTTAGTTTTTCGTCACTAAAAGAAAAGAGATACAGCTTTCATTTTTTACTTAAATCGATCACCAGTGTCCTCCTCTGAGTCTTGAGTGCGTGTGTGAGCGCGCGTGCATGTGTGTGTGTGTGTCTTCCGTAGGAAGACACTAATAGGGTTTACTGTGTGATAATATTTTGCTAGCCACACCTCTTTCCCCAACTTTTTTTTTTTTTTTTTTTTGGGTACTTTATTTATTTATTTATAGCTGTTCTCTATACCCAGTGTGGAGCTTGAACTCATGACGTTGAGATCAAGAGTTACATGCCCTACTGACTGAGCCAGCCAGGTGTCTCTCTTTAACTTTTAACAAACATTTATTCTACAGTTTGAATTTGTAATTGAAAATGGAGGAATAGAAGAGGCTGGGATTTCTTTAAGCAAAGGGACGATTAACTAAAGAGTGGGACATTGGGCCTCTTTGTAATTGGCTTGCTATGTTTCTTTGTGTTGAATACCCATAGCTAATCTGCCCACATCTGCTTTGGGAGACACGCTGCTTGGAAGGGCTAGGATTGCTCAGGTTCTGGCAGTAGTCAGCTGTGTGACTTTGAGCAATTCATGTAATATCATTGGATTTCAGTTTCTCATTTCCAAGGTGGGGGGGGGATTTGGGTTTGTTCATTGTTCCTCAAACTTCAGTTTCTTCATATCCTTCTTCATTTTTTTTTTTTTTTACATATCCCATCAGACTTTTATTACTATTGAGCTAACATTTTCAAGAAGACCCTTTATTCTTTTAACAGGTTAAAATATGAGGGATGAAAATAATATTAAAATATTAAAAAATACAAAGAGAGAAGTATGTAGGAGAAAATAGAAGGGAAGAGTTTGTTGGAACAAGTGAGGGAAGACAGAACTGGCTTTCTGGAAATTCTTAGGAAAAGAATATTGGGCCCAGAGATGGAAGGGATGGAATCTAGAGAATCAGAGAGATCTAAGACAAAAGAGGGCTCTAAATTAAAGGGTTTCCAGTGGGAATTTAGAAAAGAGGAATCTTGGATAAAGAGGGCGACTGCCTGATCCATGTTAAAATGTGCTATACTTTCCCCCAGCTACTTTTCCCAAATGCCATCCTACTGGAACAGCAGGCCACAGCCTTGCCTCCTTCAGGCTCACTGATCTGTAACCTGTCTTTTACAGCCCCTCCTTGAGGCCCAAGAGAGGAAGGTTAAGGGGAACTTGGATGTGAGAACCAAAGGTCAATTGAGGAGGGGTCAGAGAAACTGGAGTTTTTGGATTAGGCAAGGAGGAGGGGGCCAACATCAGCCATACCAGATTGAATAGATATAATGTGTTGGTCAGTATTTGGTGAGTTATATGTAGACTACCAAAAATAATAATTGTTCCATATAATTATATCTAACTCAGTATGTCACAGCTGTTATGTGTAGTGATGGTAAGAAATACCTAAAACAACATACTTAGCCATTTGGGAAATACTGGGCTAGACAAGGTCATTTTGAACACTTGTCAGTGTTAGTGCCACAGATGTGCTATCTCAATTAATCTCACAGCACCCTGAGGCTCAGAGACATTCAGTATTGCTCAATAATACATAGTTGGATTTGAACCCAGATTTTTGTATTAATTCTGGGCTTTAAGTAGTGCTTCCAGCTATACTGTACTATCTACCTCTCCCTGAATCCAACTTTTGGCACTCACTGAAGAAGAAAAAGATTCGTTGTTTAAAATTTAAAATCAATTAACTAACATATAGTGTATTATTAATTTCAGAGGTAGAATTTAGTGATTCATCAGTTGCATGTAACACCCAGTGCTCATTACATGCCCTCTTTAATACTCATCACCCAGTTACCCCCATCCCCCCTACATCCTCTCTAGCAACCCTCAGTTTTTTCCTATAGCTAAGAGTCTCTTATCTATCCCTCTCTGATTTTGTTTTATTTTTAAAAGATTTTATTTATTTATTTGACAGAGAGAAAGAGATCACAAGTAGGCAGAGAGGCAGGCAGAGAGAAGGGGAAGCAGGCTCACTGCTGAGCAGAGAGCCCGATGTGGGGCTCGATCCCAGGACCCTGAGATCATGGCCTGAGCCAAAGGCAGAGGTTTAACCCACTGAGCCACCCAGGCGCCCCTGTCTTATTTTTCTCTCACTTCCCCTATGTTCGTCTGTTTTGTTTCTTAAATTCCATATATGAGAGAAATCATAAGGTATGCTAACTGACATGTCACTTAGCATAATACCGTCTAGTCGCATCCGTGTTGCAAATGGTAAGATTTCATTTTTTTCATATATATATATATATATAAAATGATTGAATAGATTGAATACTACATATAACTACATATATACATATATAACTACATATAACTCACCAGATACTGACCAACACATTATATCTATTATCTATCTATCTATCTATCTATCTATATCTATATATATCTATCTATCTCACATCTTCTTTACCCATTCATCTGTCAATGGACATCTGGGCTTTTTCCATAGTTTGGCTATTGTGGACATTGCTGCTATAAACATTGTGGTGTAGGTTCCCCTTCAGATCACTGTATTTGTATTTTTGGGGTAAATACCTTGTAGTGCACTTCCTAGGTCAAAGGGTAGCTCTGTTTTTAACTTCTTTTTTTTTTTTTTAAAGATTTTATTTATTTTGCAGAGAGATCACAAGTAGGCAGAGAGAGAGGGAAGCAGACTCCCTGTGGAGCAGAGAGTCTGATGCGGGGCTTGATCCCAGGACCCTGGGATCATGACATGAACCTTCAGCTCACGTCATGTTAAAGCAGAGGCTTTAATCCACTGAGCCACCCAGGCGCCCCCCCTGTTTTTAACTTTTTGAGGACCTATTTCCTGTTTTCCAGAGTGGCTGCACCAGTTTACATTCCCACCAAGTGTAAGAGTGTTCCCTTTTCTCTGCATCCTTGCCAACATCTGTTGTTTCCTAACTTGTTAATTTTAGCCATTCTGACAGTTGTGAGGTGGTATCTCAATGTGGTTTTGATTTGTGTTTCCCTGATGCCCAGATACATCTATTCATGTGTCTGTTGGCCATTTGCCTGTCTTCTTTGGAGAAATGTCTGTTCATGTCTTCTGCTCATTTCTTGACTGGATTTTTTTTTTTTTTTAAGTATTGAGTTTGATAACTTCGTTATAGATTTTGGATACTAGCCCTTTATTTGATATGTCATTTGCAAATATCTTCTCCCATTCTGCCAGCTGTCTTTTGGCTTAGTTGACTGTTTCCTTTGCTGTGCAAAAGCATTTGATCTTGATGAAGTCCTAATAGTTCATTTTTGCTTCTGTTTTCCTCGCCTTTAAAAATGTGTCTAGCAAGAAGTTGCTGGAGCAGAGGTCAAAGAGGTTACAGCCTGTGTTCTCTAGGATTTTGTTGGATTCCTGTCTCACATTTAGGTCTTTCATCCATTTTGAGTTTATCTTTGTGTTTGGTGTAGGAAAGTGGTCCAGTTTCATTCCTCTGCATATGGCTGTCCAATTTTCCCAGTACCATTTGAAGAGACTGTCTTTTTTCCATTGGGTATTCTTTCCTGCTTTGTCCAAGATTAGTTGACCACAGAGTTGAGGGTCCATTCTGGGCTCTCTATTCTGTTCCACTGATGTGTCTGTTTTTGTGCTGGTACCATACTGTCTTGATGATCACAGCTTTGTAATATAGCTTAAAGTCCAACATTGAAATGCCACCCACTTTGGTTTCCTTTTTCAACATTCAGGGTCTTTTCTGGTTCTGTACAAATTTTAGGATTATTTGTTTCAGTTTTGTGAAAATTGTTGATGGTATTTTGATAGGGATTGCATTGAATGTATAGATTGCTTTGGGTAGCATATAGCATAGACATTTTCACAATATTTGTTCTTCCAATCCATGACCATGGAATGTTTTTCCATTTCTTTGGGTCTTTTTCAATTTCCTTCATAAAAGTTCTGTAGTTTTTAGAGTACAGCTCCTTTACCTCTTTGGTTAGGTTTATTCCTAGGTATCTCATGGTTTTTTGTGCAGTTGTAAATGGGATTGATTCCTTTATTTCTCTTTCTTTTGCCTCATTGTTATAGAAATGCAACTGACTTCTGTGCATTGATTTTATATCCTGCCACTTTGCTGAAGTCCTGAAGTATGAATTCCAGCAACTTTTAGGTGGAAAACTCTTTTGACTTTTCAACTTATAGTGTCATGTCATCTGTGAAGAGTGATGTTTGACTTCTTTGCTGATTGGGATGCATTTTATTTCTTTTTGTTGTCTAATTGTGGAGGTTAGGACTTCCAGTACTATGTTGAACAAGTGTGGTGAGAGTGGACATCCCTGTCATATTCTCATCCTTAGAGGAAAAACTCTCAGTTTGGGGAAGAAGATTCTTTTTTTTTTTTTTTAAAGATTTAATTTATTTATTCGACAGAGAAAGATCACAAGTAGGCAGAGAGGCAGGCAGAGAGAGAGGGAAGCAGGATCCCCGCCGAGCAGAGAGCCCGATGCGGGACTCGATCCCAGGACCCCGAGACCATGACCCGAGCCGAAGGCAGCGGCTTAACCCACTGAACTACCCAGGCGCCCGGGAAAAAGATTCTTAATGAGAAAGGTCAACTTGAGGTTCTATGTTTCATGCCATTCATTTTATAAACTTTCAAAGCAAAAGTTCTCAAATCAAAACATTGTCTATCTTTATTTTTAGCAGTTTTTCCCATCACACTTATTTCATTTAACCTAATTCTTTTTTCATTATGATTTATGTTAAAAATCCAGGGAGCAAATTGGAAGAATTAAAGAATAACTAAAATAGAAGTTGACCCTGTGTGTTAGAATGCGCTCAAGTCTTGGAGTTAGAAGGTATAGATTTCCGTTTTGGTGCTATCATTTGCTATGGCCATGGTTAAGCTATTAAAATTCTCCAAGTCTTAATTTCTTCCATCGTATAATAATACTGATAATAATACCACTTCATACTGTTGTTGAAAAAGGAAGGAAAAGATAAGATGTCTGTGGCAGCATTTTGTTAAGAGCAGAGCACTCACAGTGGAAAACTTTGGTGTGTTGGACACTGAAGTGATTAATTAGGTCTTTCTCTAAGAACAAAGCAGGTCTTTGATATTTTTTGTATTTACTTGGTCAATGCCTACCATCACACTCTTGGTTTGAAATACAAATTTAGTTTGTATATCTCTCCTTAATAAATAAATGTGAAGACTACCAAGTATTTACTCACTTTTCACTGTGTGGATATAGCCCAAGTTAGGAAAGTTTAAATATGATAAAAACCATTTCATAAGTACTACTTAACCAGTAAGGAATTTTGCTGAGTCTTCTAATATCCCACCAATATTCAACTGAACCTGCTGCTATAGAAATTACTAACTAGTTAACAAATATTTACTGAGTGTGTTCTTGGTGGAGCATTTCTATGACATTGAGCATGCATTTGCTAGACGTGAGAGTAACTACCCACAGCCATGCAGTCCAGCCCAATTTTCAAGTTGGGTCCCATATGGCTTTTACATACAATCATTATTTGCATTTGGAAGTTTATTATGGGAAATTCAAACATTTCAATCCAGAATTATCTACTTGGGATTGTGTAAACTGATATGAAATTCAAGAAAGAATTAAAAAGCAATCCTCTGTTTCACATTCATCAATTTCTTCAAGCAGTAAGCAGTAGAGAATTTTACCTTGAAAGGGCTTAGAGAAATGAAACAAAAGATGATTGCATAAATTCTCTGAAAATTCTAGATCTAAGTGGGCTGTGATTACTCTCTTGCTCAGGCAGGGCTGGGAACCAGACGTATTTCCAGAAACTTCAAAACTGTAGCATCAAATTCTACTCTCCTAGATCTGACATCTTTTAACCTGAAATTATTGACAGGTTGCTTCATTATTTGCAATTAAGAAAAAAAAAAGTACTCATATTGAGTAATAAAGGCAAATAATTGCAATTTTATTTTTTAAGGTAATCAGCCATCACTCAAATATTTCAGATTTAAACCTAATTAGGGTTGCAGTTAATTATATCTACCATGTTCTGATACAAATATTTAATTATTTTACTGATTGCAAATTATATTTCCTCCCTTGTTGAGAAACAGTGAGTGAGTTGGAGCTTTAACATGAGCTTAAATAAAGAGGGACAACATTGGGAATGAAAAATCTGTCTTATAAAAAATATTTTAAGAATCAAATCAAATGGTGGCAATTTAGCAATTAAAATTATCAAAAGAAAGGTATAGAAATATTTTGAAGGTGGTATGTCTGATCTTAATCGGGAATGTTTCAAGGAACTCGAAGAGTATAGAATGGAGTTGTGCAAAAAATGACTGAGAATGGAAAATCAGAAAACAGAAACAAAAACAAAAACAAAAAACCCCAAAACCCACAGTGCGTTATCCTGCTGGCCTCACTTCATCTCTATGTGTACTGAAGGTGGGGGTGTAGGGGCTACTTCAGTTGGTAATATTTGATTCTCAAGGTTAGCACAACTGTTTGAGGAATGTGAAACCTGCAAGTTTTTTCTTTTTTTTTAGATTTTATTTATTTATTTATTTATTTGACAGAGAGAGAGATCATAAGCAGGCGGAGAGTCAGGCAGAGAGAGAGAGAGAGAAGCAGGCTCCCGCCAAGCAAAGAGCCCGATGCGGGGCTCGATCCCAGGACACTGAGATCATGACCTGAGCCGAAGGCAGCGGCTTAATCCACTGAGCCACCCAGGCGCCCCGCAAGTTTTTTCTTTTAATCTATACAGTATCATATTACTGTTTGGGAGAACCTATGCTCTGTGATGGGGCAACTAATACTTGTTATGGTAGATTAAGCTTTTATCTGATGATCTGAGCCATGTAGACCAACAGAATTAGGTTATTATAAGCAGGTAAGAATTTCTCAGGGTGATGGATTTGCTCTTACTGGAAAAGTACAAATTAATGTAGTTTTCTCACAAGATATTATTCATGGAACTGGTTGCTTTTAAACATGTCTGACCTTGTGTAATCACTGTGGCCAAATATTAAATATAATTATTATAGGTAATGAAGCTGTTTTTTAAACAATTTAAAAAAGAATACTTATTATAAAGTAATTATTATTGCATTAAAAAACCATTCTCTAATCCAATTATTCTATTATAAAGCAAAACAACTCTAGAATGGCATTAGAAAAGACCTTGGTGGTCAAATGAACTTCTTGCTGACTGTTAAGGAAAGCAAAGTGTGTGGAGGCCTGGTGCCTGGTGGTCAAGGTTACCCAGAATGGTAATCAAAGCCCAGTTCTCCTCTTTTGAAACTGCCCTCAGAAACACACAAGAAAACCACTCATTATGATAGAAACATAATTTTCAACAAAAATGGAATAACACATCTTACTCAACACCTCACTCATAAGACTTGCTTCAAAGAATTTGAAACTGAAGTTATTATTATGGAAAATTTCAAATGTGTATAGAAAGAAAAACACAATAAACCCTAATGTACCTATCATCCAGTTTTCATATTATAAAACATTTTGTTAGCCATATTTTATATCCCATCCCTATTACTGCTGTTAACTACTGTCTGTAGCAGTGGAGTTGGTTTTTGCTGGTGTATTTCACCTTTTAAAGTAAATCCCAAATATGATGTCTGATAACTCTTTTAAAAAATGATTTTATTTATTTATTTGACAGAGAGAAAGAGCATGAACAGGGGGAGTTTCAGGATGAGAGAAAAAAGCAGACTCCACACTGAACAGGGAGCCCTATGCTGGAACTTGATCCCACTCTAAGATCATCACCTGAGCCCAAGGCAGACACTTAACCGACTGAGCCAACCAGGTGCCCTCATGTGTGATAACTTTAGTTACTAGTTTATTTTGCATCTCTGATATGTGGGGGCATATTTTTTTAAACACAATCACAATGCCATTATCATACCTAACAATATTAACAGTTTCTTAACATTATGTAATATCCAGTCCATATTCAAGTTCCCTGGATTATTTCAAAAGTGGGTTTTTTTTTTTTTCCTTTAGTTAGTTAGTTTGAATCAGGATCCGAACAAGGTGGGCACATTGTATTTGGTTTTTATATTCTTTTTTTTTTTTTTTTTGATTTTATTTATTTGCTTGACAGAGAGAGAGAGAGAGAGAGAGTGCATAGCAAGGGAGTGGCAGGTAGAGGCAGAGGGAGAAGCAGGATCCCCAGTGAGCAGGATGTGGGGCTTAACTGACTGAGCCACACAGGTATCCTTTTATTCTTTCTTTCTTTCTTTTTTTTTTTTTTAAAGATTTATTTATTTATTTGAGAGACATGAGAGAGAGAGAGAGAGAGAAAGAGAGAGAGAGAGTGTGTGTGTGCATGTGCAAATGGAAGGGGAGAGGGAGAAACTCTCAAGCAGACTCCCCACTGAGGGTCGAGTCCAATGTGGGGCTCAATCTTACCACCCAGAGATCATGACCTGAGCCAAAACCAAGAGTTGGAGGCTTATCTGTCTGAGCCACCCAGGCTCCCATGTATTTGAGTTTTATATTCTTAACTCTTTTAATCTATACTGGTCTCTCTCTCTTTTTCTTTGTTAAAGAATGCTACCTATTTATTGAGTAAATGAAGTTAATTGTCCTGCAGAATGTGCTGGATTCTGGATATGGTTAATTAGTTTCTTTTGTTGTTTAACTTTTTCTCTAACCACCATATTTCTTGTAAATAGGAAGTTAGGGGACACTTGGGGGCTTGGTAGTTTGAGCATTTGAATTTGGATCAGGTCATGATCTCAGGATTCTGGGATTGAGCCTGTGTCAGGTTCCCTGCTCAGCAGGGAGAAGGCTTGTTTCTTTCCCTCTGCCCCCACCTCCAGTTCGTGCTCTCTCTCTCTCTCAAAAGAATAAATAAAATCTTAAAAGAAAAAAATAGGAAGTTAGAACTGGTTGGTGGATTAGAGTTAGGTTTTTTTAAAAATTAAAAAAAATTGTTTTTAGCAAGTGTTTTGTATTCTTTATTACATCATGTGAAAAGATACGTAATTTTGAATGTTCTGCTTTCAGATAGTATTAGTCTGTACCTTCCTTATGAAGTTTTTCCACCAAATTTCACCTAATGGTTTTAGCATCTGTGCTGATAATTGCCCTGACCTGGCCCATTATCTTATTAGGGGTTGCAAATGGTGATTTTCTAATTTTATCATACTTTTTGCATTTATTAGCTAGGAATGTTCCATAGAGGACTTTTTCCACAGCAGCTATTAGCTTTTTTGAAATGTAGTTCATATAGGAAAGTTGGGCTAAATACTTGATTTATTCCCTTAATTTGTCAATTTTTAGAGTATGAGCTGGTGACATAGTGATTTCCAGTGTTGATAAATGAGTTCTTTTTTTTCAGTATGGTTTTTCAAATGTTTGCTATATTTGAGTCATATTATTATGACAATATTTGAGTCATTATTATTATTTCATGTCCAAATTGTTCCTTCTTAGGCCACTTTAGCTTGACTCTTGAGTCCTTTTAATATCTTATTCTCTGTATGACTAAAACAATACATAAAGAAAAAGAGAAAATTTGTGCCATAGCCATTCAAAGAAATGTATTGTAGGCTCCCAAGACGATTTATAAAGAGAGGCTAAATTTCTTTCTTTCTTTTTTTTTTCATTAAGAACAATGTTGAAATAACTATTCAAATTATTTATCCGAAGTGAGCAATAGTCATGGGTTTGTATTCTGAGATATTTATTCTTAAATGATCAACCACTTCCCATTATTTTATAGGCACACCTTAAAGTAAAATATTCATGTTAAAACAAGTGACACAGAGCTGCAGAATATTGTGTTGCATACTGTTCATTCATCATCTTTTTCAGGAGCTGAGGATGTGGGGATGGAAAATAAACAGGAGAAGTGTACTGATTCAAAGAGTTGAGGCTATCCTTTAGGTACCAAAGGAAACCAGTTAGGTTTCTCTAAAGGGGGGGCAGAGCGCACATACAAGGAGTTGTTGGTTTCTCTAAAGGGGGGGCAGAGCGCACATACAAGGAGTTGGGTGTTGGATTCAGAGGAATGTGGATCATGACTCCTTCACATTGCTGCTACTGAGCTCTTCCCAAGCCACCTAACCTTTTGAATCCTGTCTCCTCCTCTTACAAACAGGTTAACAACACTGATTTCCTCCTGCAGAGATTAAGATGTGATAAAATAATTGTAAAGCTTTTCAGACAGGGCCTCTATCAGTGACTAGTAAATTTGGTAAAGATGTCGGGATGGGGTTGACATGATGGTGGCAGGGAGGGAACCTCAGCATGTTGGGGGAGCCATTTGAAGGAACCATCCACTGGCTTCTCAAGTCTAGAATTCATTAGTCTCTATCACACTTGAGGATTAGAAGGGACTGTAGAGGACATCTCTTTAACTCCCATTCCACACTTAAAATTGAAGCCCAATGAAGGTAAGTGAGTTGCAATAATATTGTCACCACGCACCCGCTAAATAAAGAGCCAAGACTAGAACAGAATTGTCCAACAGAAATGTACAAACTACCCGTGTGATTTTAAATGTTTTAGTAGCCACTTACATATTTTACGTTTATAGACCTCTCCGTTCGGACAGCAACATTGCAGATACTAAGTACCTCATCTAGCCCATGACTCTTGTGTTAGGATAGGTCCAAAGCTCATTTCTCCTAATTCTCAAGTTTATGTATTTTCTGTATAGAACATGCCTTTCTTATTATTTTCCGTATCAGAAATAATTGCCTTATAACATACATTGATCATCAAACATCATTTTTTTTTTAATTTAAAAAGAAATGTCACTGATGGTCCTGATTTTGGGGAAGGAATTCTTCTAAATAGGCCTTTCCCAGAAACCTAACACTTCTGGAAACTCATCAGTAACTTTCCAATGAACAGTTTTAATTGAGGCTGCCTTTTTAGACCGAATGTGCTAATTGTAATCATTGAGATTTCTATTTTTCTGAGAATAATTTTTTTAAAAAAATTATTAACATATAATGTATTATTTGTTTCAGGGGTGCAGGTCTGTGATTCATCAGTCTTACACAACACCCAGTGCTCACTACAACACATACACTCCCCAATGTTCATTACCCTGCCATCCTCTTCCCCCATACCCCCTACCCTCCAGCAACCCTCAGTTGGCTTCCTAAGATTGAGAGACAAGATTTTTGGCTGAAGTTTTTTTCAAAAATTACATTACTAGAGAAGGTCAAATTGGTGGCCCAGCTTTAGGAGATGCACAAATTCTTACAACACACATTAGTTTTACTCTTATTGTATTGTTCATATTTTAGTTTCCCTTTAGTGATTTTTTTTTTAAAGATTTTATTTATTTATTTGACAGAGAGAGATCACAAGTAGGCAGAGAGGCAGGCAGAGAGAGAGAGGAAGAAGCAGGCTCCCGGCTGAGCAGAGAGCCCGATGCGGGACTCGATCCCAGGACCCCGGGATCATGACCTGAGCCGAAGGCAGCAGCCTAACCCACTGAGCCACCCAGGCGCCCCTCCCTTTAGTGATTTACTGCTTTTAAAAAATATTCTCATTTAAAAATTAAAGTTGTATGTATATCTGGCTTTAAGAGTCAAATAATTTCTCAAGGCTTATTTTAAAGTCAGTAGTCACATCTCAACTCTATTTTCTGCTTCCCCTGTTCCCAGTCCTCAAGAGGACTTTGAACCCTTCTAGCTATTTCTTGTGGTAGTTATCTTCATAATTCTAAATAGCAGCCTTTTTGTTTTATGTCTTGATTTTTCACATAGGCATTTTTTGGTGGCCTTTCTGTAATGGAAGATAAAGATTTGGCTCTCTTTTACCCCTTCCTCTTCACATATGTAACCATTCTCTTGATCCTTCACTCACTCATTAGAGTTCTGCCATAACTTGGGCTAGAAAACTCAGGGTTTAGCACTGGGATTGCTGTCTATAAATGTATTTGTGCCTTAGTCATGTGGTATACAACTTACACTCCCTTTCTCTCACAAAGTTTTTTATTTCCTGAGGTAGTTAATAATTTTCTTTATTTAAAATTTTGTGTATATATCTATCACCAAACTCACTTGAGAAGTGTAGCTTGAGCTTTTGTCTGTAGGATGAGTACATGAGAAATAATTGAAGGATGGGTATGTGGAGAGAAGCATTTAGAAAGTGGGAAGAATATGTGTGAAGGTCCTGTGGCTAGCAGACAATAGTAGAAGAAAATGGGGAGGCCTCACTGGAACCTATAGATGAAGGGAGAGAATAAACTGCTGGAGAGACAAGAAGGGGCCAGGCCATGCATGGTGTATAGGTAATATTAATGGTTTGGTTTTGGTCTTAATTATACTTAAAAGAAATTAAAGCATTTCTAGTAGAGGAGATAGATGGCCAGATTTAAACCTTCCTCTCCATTCTATGTATACCTTCATATTTTTATAATATAGTATAGTAGCTTTCCCCCTAATACGCAGTTTCACCTTCTGTGGTTTCAGTTACCATGGTCATCTGTGGCCCAGAGGCAGATGATCCCCCTTGTGATGTATTGTTGGAAGGTGAGTAGTAGCCTAATGTTAAGTCACAATGTCTCCATCATTCACCTCACTTCATCTGAACACGTAGGGGTTTTCTCATCACAAGAAGGAAAAGTGTGAGTGCAGCACAATAACATATTTTTTTTGGGGGGGATGACAGTCACATAACTTCTGTTACATCAAATTGTTATTATTGTTTTATTTACTATTAATCATTGTTGTTGATCTGTTACTGTACATAATTTATAAATTAAACTTTTTTTTAAGATTTTATTTATTTATTTGACAGACAGAGATCACAAGGAGGCAGAGAGGCAGGCAGAGAGAGAGAGGAGGAAGCAGGCTCCCTGCTAAGCAGAGAGCCCGATGCAGGGCTCGATCCCAGGACCCTGGGATCATGACCTGAGCTGAAAGCAGAGGCTTTAACCCACTGAGCCACCCAGGCGCCCTTATAACTTTATCACAGATGTGTGTATAGGGAAAAACGTAGTAATATATAGGGTTTAGCACTATCTTTGGTTTCAGACATCACGGGGGTATTGGGTCTTTGTTTTTTCCTTTTTTTTTTTTTTTTTAAGTATTTATTTATTTATTTTGGAGAGAGAGAGAGCATGTGTGTGCACACTGGCAAGGGTGGCGGGGGTGCGGGGAAGGGGCAGAAAGAGAGGGAGAAACCTAACAGACTTGGAGCATGAGGCTGGTCTTGGACAAGGGCTCCACATGGGGCTTGATTTCAGGACCCAGATATCACAACCCTGACATCACACCTGAGCTGAAACTAAGAGTTTCACCCTAAACGACTGCACCCCCCGGGTGCCCAAACTGGAGGTCTTTGAATGTAGCTCTTGAAGATAAGGGGGCTACTATAATGTCCTATTTTGATTAGGTTAGTCAGAAACTTTTCTATTGTTTGCAGTCAATGAACATTACCTGATTTAAGAGCTCTCTTACATTTGCATTCTGCTGTCAACACTCAGTTGGACTGGGTTTTAAAATACTGGGTCTGTTTTGTTCTGTTGCCTGAATATTGCCTAAAGCTACAAATACACTGTCATACTATTCTTTTGCCTTTGTAGAAAATAGTTGTTTTTGGTTCCCTTTGATAGTTGTTGTTTCATCAAGTCAATTCACAGTTGTCATTTTTTAGGTACAGTTCTCAAGTTAAACCTCTTTTCAGTCATGTCTTTTATTTTATTATGTCAAATAGAACTTTAATTTGTTTCTGGCATATTGTATTTTTTAAGTCTTATGAACTAGAAGTATGATAGCTGTCACTGCAAGATTAGCTTCAATTCACTTGTTGTCTTGTTTCCATTCATTCAAAAAATTTTAACTTATGTTTGAGTATCATTTTGCTTTCTTTCCCAGTACCTGAACCTGATAATTTTTTCCTGCCCACATTCTTAGTTTTCCCATAACTTCTTCTGAGGATCTGATCGGTCAACCAGGGGACTGAAGGGGGTCATTTCCAAAAGGGCTGGGAGGTAATGCAAAATTAAAATATTAAAAGAAAAAATGCTGGCTAAAAGAGGGTCTGGGAGGGGAACAAGAAAATAGGAGTATCTGTGAAAATGGGAATACTGGGTAATTTTTTAAATTACCCAGAAAATGAAGAATGAAGAATGGGGAGAACAATTTTTTTTTGTTATTTATTTTAATTCCAGTATTGTGAACATACAGTGTTATATTAGTTTCAGGTGTACGATATAGTAATTCAGCAATTCCATACATTGCCCAGGGCTCATTGTGACAAGTGAACTCCTTAATCCCCACCACCTGTTTCACCAACCTCCCCCACCCACCTCCCTTCTCATAATCATCAGTTCGGGAGAATAATTTTGGGCAGTTAACATGAAAGTTGAGGTGTAGAGAACTGGGACAAGAATTCAGGCAGGGAGTGAGGGGGAAGCAGGCTCCCTGCTGAGCAGAGAGCCCAATGTGGGTCTTGATCCCAGAACCCTGAGATCATGACCTGAGCTGAAGGCAGAGGCTTAACTCATTGAGCCACTTGGGCACCCGAGATTTTTTTTTATTTAAGATTTTATTTATTTATTTGACAGAGAGAGATACAGCCATAGAGGGAACACAAGCAGGGGGAGTGGGAGAGGGAGAAGCAAGCTTCCTGCTGAGCAGGATGTGGGGCTCAATTGCAGGACCCTGCGATCATGACTTGAGCTGAAGGCAGACGCTTAATGACTAAGCCATCCAGGCGCCCTGAGTTATTTTTTTTTTTTAAATTTTTTTAAGGAATGTTTTGAATGCTTAGGGTGAGAATTACTATTTTTTTGAGTAATACACTGTGTGAGACTGCACTATATGGAACCCCTTTTACATTTAAGTAATATATTTGTAGCAAGATTGGGTAATATCAAATGACATCCCAGATGGTTTTCTGTAAATTAGCATGCTAGTAGCAGAGTTCTTTGGGATTATGAGGAAATAGGCGCTGGACACAGTTTGGAAGGAGAGGGCAATATAAATAGCCAATGTTTCTGTATAAAGAGTATGACAGTCGGGGCGCCTGGGTGGCTCAGTCTGTTAAGTGTCTGCTTTCTGCTCAGGTCATGATCCTGGGTCCTAGGGTAGAACCCTGTATCGGGTTCCCTGCTCAGTGGGTTCTCTGCTCAGAAGCAGAGACTGCTTCTCAGTCTCCTTCTCCCTCCACCCCTCTCCCTGATCATACTCTCTCAAATAAATAAGTAAAATCTTAAAAAAAAAAAAGAATATGACAGACATTTGGATTTTGAGAGGGTATCTCAAGGATTTCAGGAGCCAGGGACTCGGGGAAAGGGTCAAAGAACATGATAATTGAGGCTAGGATTTTGAGACAAAATAGAGCCATTGAAAAATTCCCAGCGGCGAGGATGGCTTTGAAAATTTTAAGAATGGGAATGTGTGTTACTAGATTTAGAACTGTTTGGTCTGCTCTGTATGCTGTCATGGAACCCTCCTTTGTCATCTCCAACATTACTTTGCAAGACTCCTATGTTGGGAAATTTAACAGTTAACATAGGGCAGAGAGAAAAATGAGCCATTAGGAGGTTAAAATGAGTGAGAATGAGATTTCCTTAGGCTCTCCATATATAACTGCATAGTAATAATAAGTTCCTAAATGTCTGTAAGAATCTTGAGGAAAGCTTGATGGATTGGGGCACAAGGGTTAGAAGCACACCCTTTTAAAAGTGCAAGCAGACCTGTGGCTCATGAGAACATTGTGGCTTTTCTCTCATGATTGTTTCTTTTATTTTAAGATTTATTTATTTATTAGAGAGAGAGAGAGAGAGAGAGAGAGAGATCACAAGTAGTGAGGCAGGCAGAGAGGCAGGCAGAGAGAAAGGGGGAAGCAGTCTCCCTGCTTATTCGGGGCTTGATCTCAGGACCCTGAGATCATGACCTGAGCCCAAAGCAGAGGCTTTAACCCACTGAGCCACCCAGGTGCTCCTCTCATGATTGTTTCTTTAGAAGGTTTTCGTTTTTTTATCTGATGTGAAAATCCTCCACAATCAGCTACTCAAGAAAAAATCTGTAAAAGCATCTTTTCTATCTAAAATGAAGTGATAATTGAATTCAAAACAAACAAACAAACAAACAGGAACTCTGTTCCACCTCTAACAGCAAAGTTGGCAAAATCATGAGACATGTAATTTTATGGGGCTAGATGGGTTCCTGGGAAGCCCAAGACCAACTCCTTGAACAATTTATGAAGGGTTCCGCACTCTAAATGGCCTCTAGATCAGTGCAGCTGCAGGCAATTTGCAGGAGACTGGCAGTGTGGTGTGTGGACCTTGTGGCACTGAATGCTAATCTGAGACTATCTGTTCCAACAGTTTTTGCCATTCATCATTTTCACATCCAGATGGCTCCCATTGTCTTTCTAGGCCTCCTTTTTTTGTGCAAAGTGGCTGCTCTTAAAACATGGTATATTAGTGTTGGAAGCAATTTTATTATTCATCTAGTAGTCCAATCACCACTTTTTGTAAAAGAGGAAATGGAAACCCAAAGAGGGGAAATATCATGATCAAAACTAGCCAGTACTTAGTGTCACAGCTGAGATAAGAACATTTATCTCTTGGATCTCAGCCTGATGCTCATTCCAGTTCACCAGGATCTCATAGTTTTGGGGAAATAATGTAGCACAGTGCTCGAAGTCAGATGATCTCAAGTCCAGATCTCATCTCTGTTGTTTAATAACTATGTGGCCTTGGGCAGTTAATCTCCAGTTTTCTCATCCATAAAATGAGATGATAATGGAACCTCCATCACAGGCTGTCACATGACAAATTGTTACTGATATTTAAGGTGTTTGGTACATAGTAAGTGCTCAGTTAATTAGCTTTTCTCATTATGGCTTCAGATCTTTTCACATTTAAGCATGAAGAACTGGTTCTTTCTACGAGGGACAAAGGAGATAGGATTTCGTTCATGAGCATCTGCACAAGCATATTTTGACTTCAAACCTGCTAATAATATAGTTCAGTTATGAAGCCTTGCCAGACTGATGGTTGAAAATGTCTTTCTGGATGGAACATTTTCCTTGACACTAGGGAGAATAAAAAATTTAAGTTCTTAAATACTGTACTTTGTTAGTGCCTAGTATGCATTCATTGGCAATGATGTTCTCTGGAGCCTGTCACCAATTGGGGGTATCAAATATTAATAAAAGATACCCTGAATTCATGACACTGTACCTATTTAAAGAACAGTTTGATTTTGCAATATTATAAAAATGGCTTAAAAATAAAACAACACACAATCATACTATGACTTCATAGGATAATTGCTGAATGTATAAGCTGTCTAATTTTTAGAGGTATCGTTAATGCATTGAGACATCTAAGAAAGAAGGCAAATGATGTTAAATAACACATAGCCCTCCTTTAAATTAATGTATTGTCAACTGAAGACAAAGTTTGAAATCTTGGAGGGTCATCGGTATCTGGAAGATACTTGGAAAAAATTAGCAAGAAAACAATGGACTTCGACATATTGTCATTTACTCTCTTCTAAAAAATGATTTTCCCATGAAATCATAACATCTTTACTATTAATACAAAAGTTCAATTTCCATGACAACAAAAGCCTAATGCAGTTTTTCTACAGACTACCTGCAGGAGATTTACATGAAGGAGAAATTTTTAAGATGCATATTCCCTAGTTGTAACCCAGAGATTCTGGGTCAGAAGGTCCAAGGTGGGACCCAGGAACCTGTTTGCTTAAAATCTCTCTAGATGATTCTTGAGTACCCAAAAATTTGAAAACCACTGAACTCAGGAAATTCTGTGTTTGGGATTCTATTGCTTCAAACAAAAATAAGCCATGTCTTATGTAAATCTAATATACTCAAGTCCTAGAACAAAAATAATTATTTATTTTATATACAATTTTTGGGTAGTTTTTATATAAAATATTTACATGCCAATTATATACAATATTTATTATTATAAATATTATATCTAATATCTAATATCTAAATATAATATATTTATATATATCATTTATATACAATATTTTTTATATTATTTTATATACCAATATTTATATATCAATTATATACCACTTAAGGGTTTCTTTCTTTCTTTCTTTTTTTTTTTTTAAGATTTATTTATTTATTTGAGAGAGAGCAATGGGGAGGAGCAGAGGGAGAGGGAGAGAGAGAATGTCAAGCAGACTCCCCACTGAGCACAGAGCCTGTACTGGGACTACACCTTAAAACCCTGAGACCAGGGCGCCTGGGTGGCTCAGTGGGTTAAAGCCACTGCCTTCGGCTCAGGTCATGATCCCAGGGTCCTGGGATCGAGCCCCACATCGGGCTCTCTGCTCAGCAGGGAGCCTGCTTCTTCCTCTCTCTCTGCCTGCCTATCTGCCTACTTGTGATCTCTGCCTGTCAAATAAATAAATAAAATCTTAAAAAAAAAAAAAAAACCTGAGACCATGACCTGAGCCGAAATCAAGAGTTGGACACTTAACTTATTGAGCCATCCAGGTGTCCCTCAAGGGCTTATTCTGCAAAAAAGATTTATGTCTTCTTAAAAAAATAGTTTTTTGAACAAAGAAAAAAAGAGACAATGCACAAAATAAACTCATAACTATAGAGAACAAACTGATGAGGTGCGTGGGGGATGGGTGAAATAGGTGAAGGGGATTAAAGATTATACTTACTGTGATAAGCACTGAGAAATTTTTGAATAGTTGAATTACTGTATTATACACCTGAAACATACAATACTGCTTGTTAAATATACTGGAATTAAAATAAAGCAAATAAAATTAGTGAGTTTTTATGCATATGTAATGATCCTCTTTGTACAAATTTAATTAATGCCACCGCCTCCAAAGTACCCTCAAGACAAGCAATAAATTTCAATATGCAGTCAAATCCTATATTACCTATGGATGTCTCCTTCTTATGAGCTGAGATGGCCCACAGTATCTGGGCCAGAGGACACATGGCTTTGTACCATGAGGTATTTTCACTTGTGTGTAGCTTATTTTCCTAAATATATATATATATATTTAAAATTTTTTTAAAAAGATCTATTTATTTATTTATTTATTTATTTATTTGACAGGCAGAGATCACAAGTAGGCAGAGAGGCAGGCAGAGAGAGAGGGCGGAAGCAGGCTCCCTGCTGAGCAGAGAGCCCGATGCGGGGCTCGATCCCAGGACCCTGAGATCATGACCTGAGCCGAAGGCAGAGGCTTTAACCCACTGAGACACCCAGGCGCCCCTCCCTAAATATATTTTGAACCATTTCCAAAAAAATGAGTATATTTGCTTGTGTCCCTGTGTTCTTCTCTTCCTTCCTTCTTTCTTGCTTTATTTATTTATTCTTTAAGATTTATCAAGTGTAAGTCTGCTGTAAGTCAGGTTCTTTGATAAATTCCAGAGCATGAAAAATCCAGTGAAACTAAGTTGAAGATATGAGCTATGTCAAGGATTGGTAAATAGCAACTCACTGGCCAAATTCAGCCTGCTGTCTACTCTAAATGAAGTTTAATTGGAACACAACCATGCCGCCTCATTAGGTGTTATCTATAGCTGCTTTTGTGCTATAATGGCAGACTTGAAAAATTGCTGTAGAGATTGTATGGCCTTCAAAATCCTAAAATATTGAATATATGGTCCTTTGGAGCAAGTTTGCGGGCTTCTGGGCTTCTGTGATTTTTAAGATCCTGCCCAGTTCATAGGACTCTTTTGATGAGTGGTCTGAAGAGAATGTGCAAAGTCCTGTCAGCGGGTATAAAAGGAAACTCAGTTTGAATTAGGATGGTCAGTGACTCAGGATGTGGTACTTAATCTAAGACCTGGAGGATTTGTAAGAGTTAGGGCAAGCCAAATATGGGGGAAGGGCATTCTAAACAAAGGTTTTATGAGTTTTATGAACTTTTATTTTCCAGAAGAAAATTTGGTGGCCCAATAGAAGGAGGGAAATGAAAACATATAAATACTACCAATATATATAAGAAATATGATGAAATGATTTATGTTCTGTCTGACTCAGTCATTTTATGACTATTTTGCTGCTAGCTAAGCATGTGAAATGAGGTGTCATTTGACCTCTTAGAGCAGGGATCAGGAAATATTTTCTTTCTTTCTTTTTAAAAAGATCTTATTTATTTATTTGGGGGAGAGAAAGTGAGAGAGAGAGAGACTCCTCACTGAGTAGCGAGCCCAATGAGGGACTCAGTCCTGGGACGCCAGGATCATGACCTGAGCCAAAGGCAGTGGCTTAACCAACTGAGCCACTTAGGTGCCCCAGGAAATATTTTCTTAATGGGAAAATGGTAAATATTTTAAGCTTTATCAGCTATACAGTCTTTGTCAGAACTAATCATTACTATTACTACAGTATAGAAGTAGCAAAAATCAATATGTAAATGAACATTGGTTGTGTTTCAATAAAACTTCATAAATGGTGGAATTTGAATTACATGTCATTTTCATGTGTCATGAAATATTATTTGTCTTTTGATTTTTTCAGTGAGCTAAAAATGTAAAAACCATTTTTAGGTCATGGGCCATACAAAAATAGGTAGTGGGTCATAATTTGCAGACCCTGTTTTGGTCTCACATTCCTTACTTATAAAATGGAAGTCCTGTAACATTTTCTCTGCCAATTACCCTGGGTGGTTATGACTGAGTGAGAGACCTTTGTCATTGAAGTTCTTTGCATAGGACAACATATTCAGATGTAATATATTGTCATTTTACATTCACAAAAATTATTGAATTATTCACAGTTGCAGGATGCACAATTTTCCTGAGAGTTGATGAGAAATTTATCATTTTCATGAATAATTTCTGCTGAAGGAAGAGAAAAATATGAATACATTTTACATATGTAATAGGTACAAGTGTGATTCTATTATTTCTAATATTCCTAGAACATTGGTTGCTAAGTTAAGTAATTCCCAAGCAGAGAAGGGTTTTAGTTGATTATATCAACTTTGATAGCCTATTGTATTTTATTTTTACTCTTCCAATTGAACTTATAATTTTTGATTTTATGTGGTTGTTTTATTAGACAGACTGGACTTCAGAAGTTAAAATCAGCAATCGGCATTAGTATTTTCCAAGCACTGCCTTCAACTAGACTCTGGGTTACTTTCTCCAACTCAGAAGATATCTTCAGCAAATGTCACATACTTTCAGGTATTTAAACAGTCTCATTATCAGGAATTGTGAATTCTAGTAAAACTATATCAAAACTTTTATCTCTCATCCTATTCAAGGTTTCTCTCTATCCATCCTTTCCCTCCCCTGCCCCTCCCCCACCAGGCCCGAACCTTGATTCCCCAGTCTGTCAGTGGGAAAGGGCAATGTGGTTTATTATTTGGTTCTGCTTGCTCACCTGATCCTTCCATTCACTCTGATGTTTCTGGCTTCTCTAGGGTTGAGCACAGAATGTATGATTGTATATGTGTGTACGCAGGCACACATGTGCTTGGATGCACACCAGATTTATAGAGAAAGGGCAAAATATTACTTCTCTGATGGTGGTCAGTTTGATTACTGGTACTTTCTTTCATGACAAGGGTAACCTTCTGGCTCTTCCTATTGTGGGACACAGGTAAAGGCCTTTCTGATACCCTATGAAGAACAAGCATGGCCCTCTTAGGCTGTTGACATCCCCTTAGCTCCTGCCCACTGGCAATGCAATCCTGGTGTTCCCTTTGTCTTGAAGCAGAAGTCCTTTCAAGATGAGTCTGGCTCAGCTACCTTCTCTGCCCAAACATTCTGGATTTTTTTTTTTTTTTAAGATTCTTATTTATTACACACACACACACACACACACACACACAGAGTGCACAAGCAGGGGGAGAGACAGAGGGAGAAGCAGGCTCCCCACTGAGCAAAGATCCTGATGTGGGACTCAATCCTAGGACGTTGGGATCATGACCGAGGCCAAAGGCAGATACTCAACCGACTGAGCCACCCAAGCATCCCAAGAATCTTTGTTTTCCAATCTCCCCAAAAGATTCTCTTGCTGACTGCTGACCCGTCATGTGGTTTGAGGATAAATGTCACAGTACTCTATTCCCACACATATCCCTCATGTACTCTCCCTTACTGAGCCTCTGGGTTTCTTTTACCCTAGTTGGAGGTTTGTGATGAACCAAGGGTTAGTAGTAGACTGGTGATCTTTTAGCAAGCTCTTCAGAGATGTGTCTATTACAACTCAGCAACACGTAGGCATTAACTACCCATAATCATTGGTGGGTTCCCCGGAGGCAAAAAAAAAAAAAGTTCCATGCAAGTTACTGTTTCATTTGTATATAGCCATTTTTTTTTTTTTTGGAATATTTCCCCATATTGTATTCATAAGCTACCTCAGGGCAAGACCTCATTGAATTTTCCTCAGTTTTAATACTTGCTCAGTGGATAAGTGAGTAAATAGACATTCAGTCCCTTCTAATTACTAAGTAAATGGGATTGAAGTCAGTGGGCTGATTCATTCATTCAATATTTAATGCCTACTACTAACTTTTACAGTGAGTTCTAGCAATATAGCAGATCAAAAAGATATAACTTGTGACTTCAAGGCTTTATTTTAATAGATGAGATAAATATTAATCAGGAATATACAACTAATTTCAAATATTGATGCATGCTCTGAAATGAAAGTGCAGAGTTCTGTCAGAGGGTATAAATGGCAACTTAATATAGATTGGGTGATGGGTATCCCAGAATGTAATATTTATTTATTTATTTATTTGAGATGGGGGAGGGGCAAAGAGAGAGAATTTTTTTTTTAAGACTTTATTTATTTGAGAGAGAGAGAGAGAGGGAGAAAGAGAGAACATAAGCAGGCAGAGAGGCAGGCAGAGGGAGAGGGAGAAGCAGGCCCTCTGCTGAGCAGAGAGACTGATGTGAGCTTTGATCCCAGGACTCTGGGATTGTGACCTGAGCTGAAGGCAGATTCTTAACCGACTGAGCCACCAGGTTCCCTGAGAGACAATCTTTTTTTTTTTTTTTTAAATTTTATTTATTTATTTGTCAGAGAGAGAGGGAGAGAGAGCGAGCACAGGCAGACAGAGAGGCAGGCAGAGGCAGAGGGAGAAGCAGGCTCCCTGCCGAGCAAGGAGCCCAACGCGGGACTCGATCCCAGGACGCTGGGATCATGACCCGAGCCGAAGGCAGCTGCTTAACCAACTGAGCCACCCAGGCGGCCCGCTGAGAGACAATCTTAAGCAGGCTCCATGCCTAGCATGAAGTCTGTTATTGGGCTTGATTTAATGACCCTGAGATTGTGACTTGAGCCAAAATGAAGTCAGATGCTTAACTGACTAAGCCATCTAGGTGCCCCAGGATGAGGCATTTATTTATTTATTTATTTAAAGATTTATTTATTTATTTATTTGTCAGAGAGGAAGAGAGGGAGAGACAGCACACAAGCAGGCAGAGAGGCAGGCAGAGGCAGAGAGAGAAGCAGGCTCCCTGCTGAGCAAGGAGCCCGATGCGGGACTTGATCCCAGGACCCTGGGATCATGACCTGAGCTGAAGGCAGCGGTTTAACCCACTGAGCCACCCAGGCGTCCCAGGATGTGGTATTTAATATGAGATTTGGAAAATTTGTCTGAGTTCAGGTAGACCAGAAATGGAGGAAGGGCATTCCAAGCGTAAGAAATAGCATGTACAAACACCCTACCGCAGGGAAAAACTGATGTTTAATAGGAAGCGTTGAATGAAGTTAAAGAAGGTGATGCAGCAGATTGTGAATTGGGCAGGGGAAGACTGTGGTGAAGTGAGGTGAGGATAGAGTAGTCTGGGGTTTGAACATATGAGGAACAGCAAGCCAGGAGAAAGGGGTTGGATTTGATCTTAAGAGCAGTGGGAAGGTTTTGGAGGTCTGTAAACACAGGTGTGTTGTGTGCTCCCATTGGCATGCCCAGGTGGTTCAGCCTCAGTAACTTTTGGCATCAAGGACATAGATAATAAATATTGGAAATGTCCCTTACCAACATAGGTCAGTGCTTCAGTTTTAGTCCAAATATCCTGCAAATCCTACTGCATTCTTTCACAAACACATCATGTTCCCTGATAATTTGAGACTGGATTTGATCATATAGATGGAATTGTGCTCAAAGGACAGTCTATTACTTTGCAGAAACATTTTGGTGCAATCCTGCAGATTTTGGATGGCCTAACGGCGAGAATTCTGTTCTTTCAGTGAGAAACCATAGCAACATGCCACTTAGAAGGCACACTATATAATCTATCTGTTCTTCAGTTAGTATTTTGCAGTCCAGAAATAGTCATCACTGCCTAATGTGAGTATGCAAAAGGTCAGGCAAATACAAGCCCCAATGACAGTGCAGTTCTCCCTCTAACTGTGGGGTGGGGGTAGGAGATGTTGGAGATGCATGATCAAGTGTATTGGGGCCAGGAAGGAGGAAGGAACTGGGGCTAATAGCTCTGTTTTTCAGTACAGATTGCAAGCTAGTCCTCAATCTCTAAGTACTAAGAATGAGGCTATGATCCATAGAATTGCCCCTCTTCTAAAACCACATACTCAGTACCTCTTGGTACAATTCTTATTAAATTACAAGTTTATGGTTTAGGAATTTTTATGTCCCAGCACCTTCTGTGATTCCACCCAGATTCCCTATCTTGTCCGAGGTGCAAAATAGTAATAAAAAAATAAGTACATAGAAGATTGCTTGTCTAAGTTTAGGAATATAGAGAGCCATGGCTGCTTACTTTGTATCCACCCATGTAGAAAGGTTAAAAAGGTCTTTGCTGAAAAACACTCAGAAGTGAAAAGATCTTTAGGGAAGGGGATTCAAGATAGTTGGTCACTATATAAGTTCAGGTAGTGTTTAGTAGGTAAAAAATGGAGACATACAGAAAGAAAAGAGGAGAGGAAAGGGAAAAGGATCTCCTGGAGTCTTCTACTCTGCTGGTAGGACTTACAGATGTGTTGTTCTGGTGAGTAATTACACCTTCAGGTGCCATTTTCTTTTTTCCTCCCAACTGGAATATGTTTCTTTTTCACTTTTTCCCTGGGCTCTCATTGGGTCTTGCATTGCCTTTTTTGATTTTTCTTGCTTTGTGCTAGCAACATTTTGTTAAGTGGTTCCCCAAGCAGCTTATCTCTAAGGGCTCCATTGGGCTGCGTCCTATATCATCACCCTCTCCCTAATCCAAGCATTACAAAGCCCAATTGCTAAGAATATTTACTCCCCACCCTTGTTGACTCACACCCTCAGTTTGTCAAGGGCTCACCAAGAAGACCTTCAAAAGAGATCACACAATTACATGGGCATGGTACCATGGCAGAAGCCTAGAGGAATGAGGTAATAATAGCCCAATGTTAAAACGGGCCTTTGTTAGGCAGCCTGCGCCTAAAGTATAGAGAGCGTAAAAAAGAGAAGTCAGAGTGCCTGGAAATAATGTCCTTCATTTATTCATCTATTCAGGCTTTCAGTTATTCAACAAATACTCCTTGAGCACCAAGTACTAGGTGTTTGGGCTAAGTATGGGAATACGACAGATAACTAGATAGACATGGTCCCTAATCAAAGATAGCCCATGGTCTGCTATGAAAAGCAGTTAAATAGGCAATTATAATACAATGTGATAAGGGTAATGTGCTTTGGCCATGTGGATTCTACGTGAGTGGGAAATAAACTGTTTCAGATTAAGGCGCTGAGATTTCCTGGTTATTTGTCTCTGTGGCTAACCTATTTTATCATAGCTAGTAGTTTGAATGGAGAGGAATTGTACCTGCCTACGTCTTCTCTTAAGCTTTTAAAAATCATGTTTCAGGAAGAAAGGTCTATCAGAAGCTAGGATTTATTTCACAAATTGACCTCTAGTCTCAAAATTATAGAAATTAGCCTTTCCTTCCCTCTTGCCAAGAAAGAAAGCTCAGGTGGGTATCTTCTTCTTACTTTATGTTTAAGAGAACCCTCCTGTGGGTTAGCTAAACTCAGTATCTGAGGAAATTTCCCACCATCCATTCTGAGAAATCAAGAGACAGATTCTGTTTCTTCCCAGTGTCAGTGCTCTCTCCTGATGCATGCAGACAATGGAGTAATTTTTTCCCCTACTTACTGCACCAAAACTGTCTTCATTTTAACATTAAGGAGTTACTCATCCAGGATAACTATTTCCAGCAAGGAAATTACCTACAGTTGCTTATCAACAAGGTGGACAAGGAGATTACAAAAGAGATTTTACTTGAAACCGAGGTAGTTTCTGAAACCATGCTGACTATGTTTTTCAGCCATCTACCGGAAGAGGGCAGTATAAGAACATGGTTTGTTGATCCTTTGCTGTACCAACTCCTTAAAGAATCGTTGTTTCAAAATGTTTTTATTAGGAATCACACCAAGTGTTTTGTGAAATTATCTTTACATATATTCCCAGGGATGAGAAATTCCAGAGCATTAAAAAAAGGCTCCAGTATGTACAAGAGATTTTTAATGGATTTAGTTTAAACTCCATGAGACCAAAGTCTCTAGGAGTTTTCTAGGTGAAAGATGAGTTAAGATGAGTTAAGTGTTAAAAAAAAAAAAAAAAAAAAAAAAAAAGATGAGTTAAGTGTTTGGCTTGGAGGAAGACCAGGCCAATGAGTTTGAATCCATAGTGGCCTTGCTGAGCTTCTACTCTTGGTGGAGTGGTTATTGTAGGGTTGAAAACTTCTATATGTGGAATTTGGCTTTCTCCTATCCTCACACAGCTAACATTCAACATTCCTTTAAAATAGATTCCCAAGTTAGCAGTAATATAACATATTCAAGAGCACCAACAACTAGTTATTTTGAAGAATAGGAAAGAAGTAGGAATGCTGAATCTGACAGGTGAGGTGGACAGAACAATGGATTCCGAGTTATTCAGTGAAAGATTGAGGAAATCATCATCTCTCTCCAGATCTGAGTTATCTTCCCAGTTAAATGAGATAAAAGAATCTCTACATTCTATTTGAGTGTCTGTGATTCTCCAATTTATGACTAGTACAACTCTTACTAGAAATGGCATTTGTTATATTATCAACATGCACCAGGCATTGTGCTAAGTGTTTCACATGTATTGTCTTGAATCTTGCAGCAATGCAACAAAGTAGGTTATTACCAACCAAATTCTATAGGTGAGAAACCGAAGGATCAGAGATGTTAAAGGAATCATCTGAGGTCACAAAGCTAGCATGAAGACATGATCCAAACCCAAACTTTGTGACTCCTAAGTTCCTACTCTTAAGCAATGCCACATATGTTTTTTTTTTTTCTTCTAGCACCGGCTTCCTTAGATTCGTCTTTAACCTTCCTAGGTTTGGCTGCAGGCTGCAGTGATTACTGTCTCTTCGACCTCTGGCCTTTGCCTCTCTGCTCATTCAATTTTCCATGTCTCGCAATATCTTCTTTGTGGCTCTCCAAATAATACTCATCCTTCAGGTTCTAGTTTATGCCTGTTCTCTGGCCTAACCACTCTATCCCATACTAATCTGTTTTTCTCCTGGGATGTTATTACATTTATAATTCATTCTCTATAATTTAGATTCAACTTGATATTGTCTCTCATTTTTCTGTGTTTCAAATAACTTAGTCCTGTCAACCTGAACTACAGTGGAAGACTCTTGAGGAAGGAGAAGACATCTTAGTCTTTAATCTCTGCTATGAAGAGTACAGGGTTGCATAACAAGTTGGGGATCAATAATTTCTTCTTGTTTGCCAGAGAGGCCTCAGGCAAAAATGAACCCTTCTGATTTTAAAAATTATGACAGTCTCTGAGAAAAACAATTTTCTAGTCAGACTTAAAAAAAAAAAAAACACTACCCTAGGAAATCCCAAATCTCCCTGGACAATATTTTAATTATTTCACAAGTTTAATGATTGAACTTATTACTATTATTATCACTAATGTTATATGAAGAGTTAACATTTATAGGCTAGTTATTACATTCTGTGCATTGGGCTTATGGTTTACATGTATTACATTTTATACTTACAATAGCAGTATGGAGAGGATACATAACCTTGCTTTATAGGGAGTATAGCAGGTTTAGAGATATTGAGTAATTCATATAAGGTCTCACAGAGCTGGCAAGTGGTGAAACTAAGGCGACAACTTACCCTTTTAAATTCTGGGTCCAGTTTTCCTGGATTTGGCCAAAATTTTACCTTGTTGTAGATTAGCCTGTTCCTATGGATGATGGTGCATGAGTCTTTTTTATCCATATGAGATCCACTCCATCTAGAAAGCTATCTAGGGTTTTGTAACTATTCAGAGGATTATTCTTAAATTCTTGATTTAAATTTTGCTCCTCTTTCTAAGTGTCCAGTGGGAATCCAGTTTTCCTTATTGTGGTAGGCTGAATTGGGATCTCCTGAAGATGTCTACATTCTAGTCCCCAGAACATATGAAAGTTAAAATATTGCCAGGAAACTTTGGAGATGTGATTGAGTGAAGGCTCTTGGAGTGGTGGGATCATCCTGTGTTATCCTATGGACTCTAAACGTATAATCACAGTTGTCCTTGGAAGAGGGAGGAAAGGTCAAAGGTGGAGGAGGGTTGTGTGATGCTGGAGTGGGTATTGGAGTGATGCTGACTGGAGCCAAGGAATGTTGTAGCTTCTAGAGTCTGAAGAGGCCAGGAACACATTCTCCCCTGGAGATGCTAGGAAGAACCAGCCTTCCCAAAATCTTGATGTTTGCTCCTAAAAGCTCATTTTGACTTCTGACCTTCAAATTTTAAGAGATAAATTTGTATCATTTTAGGTTATTCACTTCAGAGTACTTTGTTATGGCAATAATAGGAGACTTTATACACTAATATAGAGTTCTGTGGATATACCCATTTCCAGAGGCTGAGAGAAAAGATGGGTCTAATTGCTTATATGAAACCCCTACTCTCCTCTTTGAATCAGAAGAGATGAATCTGCCTGAAAATTATGCATAAATAAGGGCCAGCCCTAAATGCTGTCCAGTGTCGGGGCAGTAATAATTCAACAATACAGGATTTATAGCCAAACCCACACTCTCCTCCTCAATTTTTTCTTTATTCTAAAAAAGAAGAAAAGATTGAAGGAACATGATTTGATAATGTAACATGGAATGCAATGGACTTATTCTTCTCTTTGGGTGGTTTAATTTGGGCCTCCCCCCGCCAATACTAGAATTCTTCCTGCTTGGATTTAAATGTTTTTTTTTTTTTTAATTTTATTTAAAGATTATTTATTTATTTATTTATTTGACAGACAGAGGTCACAAGTAGGCAGAGAGGCAGGCAGAGAGAGAGAGGAGGAAGCAGGCTCCCTGCTGAGCAGAGAGCCCAATGTGGGGCTCGATCCCAGGACTCTGGGATCATGACCTGAGCCAAGGGCAGAGGCTTTAACCCACTGAGCCACCCAGGTGCCCCTAAATGTTTGTTTTGAAGGTATTATCACCACCACACTACTACCAATACCACCATCACCACTAATTGAAATTAACCCAAGAAGATGCTGTCAGTTGACATCCTTCAACTGCCTGCTTTTTATTTTGTTTATAAGCAGTAGAATGTGCATGTTGCTGACTCTGCTTCTGGGCACCAATATTGTGCATTCCTTTAAACTAGGTGGTAAATGTTCACCTGGGAGGCAGTCTTGGTTTTGGAGGAAAATGAATAGCTGAATTACTTGATTTTGACAGTGGCAGACAGAATCCACAGCTGTTAGGAGTTTTGTGGGGGTTAGCAGGTTAAATCTTCGGTGAAACCTTTTCTGAGGACATAACGCCGAGATCATCCATCAAGCCTGCCCCATTTCATTTTGTCCCATAGAGGTTAGCTACTAAATCACCATCGAAGAATTGTGAACAATCTCAGGAAATCATCAGGAATCATGTAACAGGATTAGTACGAACAAAGTTTTGGGTTCAGAAGTTCTCAATTACTTGCTGTGTGACCTTGGTCAAGTAAGTCACTTAACCTCTTTGAGCCACTTATTTCATCTATAAAGTGGGGATCATTACCATTTCTCATGTACATAAAAGTCTTATCAAAGTAGAATAGAGGGGCTGGTCAAGACCTTTTCAGTTGTAAGTAATAGAAACCTGATTCAAACCAGTTATTCAAAAGGAATATATTTCATGTAACTAAAAGTTAAAGGCTAGACATGGCTTTGGCACTGCTAGATTCCATAATTCAAAGAATATGACTAGAAAAAGAGACCTTTTTTTGATTGATTGATTGATTGATTTTTCGAGGCAGATTGAGAAAGAGATAGAGCATGAGCAGAGGGGAAGGGCAGAGGGAGAAGGAGAAGCAGACTCCCTGCTGAGCAGGGAGCCCTATGTGGGACTCATTCCCAGGACTGTGGGATCAAGACCTGAGCCAAAGGCAGCCGCTTAACTTGGTGACTGAGCCACCAAGGCACCCAAAGAGACTTATTTCTGAGATAAGTCTTTTCTTTGCAAGGAGAGATTGCTTAGCAACCCTGGCAAAGGAAAGAAAACATCTCTCTCTAAGAACACTGGTTGAGCAGTTCTGAGCAGAGTTTACCTTTGCTTCTCTGCATGTCCTTGGATCCTGATTATTAAAATCCAAGGGATATATACACTCTGATTGGCCAGTTCTGGGTCTCATGCTCATTCAAATTTCTTTTGTTTGCAAGAGACAAAAAATTCAATTTAAACTGTTAGAAACAGTAAAGGACATCTATTGGCTCACAATAGATTTTGCTAACTAGGAAGAGAGTGAAGGGGTATATATAGGGTAGGCAAAACCAACAGGTATCCATGACATACATGTCAATAAATATTAGTTATTTTATTAGATTATTATCATTCTACTCATGTTAGAGAAGCTGGGGTCCTGAAAGATGGGTGAATTCTTCAAGGTAGCAAAGGTAGTAAGTGCCTGGATGATAGGAAGATATTCAGAAATATATTCTTTCTGAAAAGCAGATAAGTACTGAGAAGGTCTCAGTGATCTCTCTAGCTGCTTCATTAAGTAGAGGGAGAAAATGCACAAACATATTCACATGTAATGTATGATTTGCCCAAGGGCTAGAGGTCTGTGAATTGTCAGTCTTACACACTTCACAGCACTCATCATATCATACACCCTCCCCAATGTCCATAATCTCACCACCCTTTCCACCCCCTCTCCCCCCAGCAGCCCTTAGTCTGTTCTGTAAGATTAAGAGGCTCTTATAGTTTGTCTCCCTCCTGATCCCATCTTGTTTCATTTTTTCCTTCCCTACCCCCCAAACCCCTCACTCTGCCTCTCAAATTCCTTATATCAGGGAGATCATATGATAATTGTCTTTCTCTGATTGACTTATTTCATTTAGCATAATACCCTCTAATTCCATCCACATCATTGCCAATGGCAAGATTTCATTTCTTTTGATGGCGAAAATGCACAAACATAGAAGGATGGGAAACCAAGATTTCTAGAAATTGCAATTATCTTTTAAAAGGGAGGTCCTCCTTCATCAAAATCAAAAGCTTCTGCACAGCAAAGGAAACAGTCAAAAAAACAAAAAGGCAACCCATGGAATGGGAGAAGATATTTGCAAATGACAGTACAGACAAAAGGTTGATATCCAGGATCTATAATGAACTCCTCAAACTCAACACACACGAAACAGGCAAACACATCAAAAAGTGGGCAGAAGATATGAACAGACACTTCTCCAATCAAGACATACAAATGGCTATCAGACACATGAAAAAATGTTCATCATCATTAGCCCTCAGAGAGATTCAAATTAAAACCACATTGAGATATCACCTTACACCAGTTAGAATGGCTAAAATTAACAAAACAGGAAACAACATGTGTTGGAGAGGATGTGGAGAAAGGGGAACCCTCTTACACTGTTGGTGGGAATGCAAGTTGGTGCAGCCTCTTTGGAGAACAGTGTGGAGATTCCTCAAGAAATTAAAAATAGAGCTTCCCTATGACCCTGCAATTGCACTCCTGGGTATTTACCCCAAAGACACAGATGTCGTGAAAAGAAGGACCATCTGTACACCAATGTTTATAGCAGCAATGGCCACGGTCGCCAAACTATGGAAAGAACCAAGATGCCCTTCAATGGATGAATGGATAAGGAAGATGTGGTCCATATACACTATGGAGTATTATGCCTCCATCAGAAAGGATGAATACCCAACTTTTGTAGCAACATGGACGGGACTGGAAGAGATTATGCTGAGTGAAATAAGTCAAGCAGAGAGAGTCAATTATCATATGGTTTCACTTATTTGTGGAGCATAACAAATAGCATGGAGGACAAGGGGCGTTAGAGAGGAGAAGGGAATTTGGGTAAATTGGAAGGGGAGGTGAACCATGAGAGACTATGGACTCTGAAAAACAATCTGAGGGGTTTGAAGTAGCGAGGGGGTGGGAGGTTGGGGTACCAGGTGGTGGGTATTATAGAGGGCACGGATTGCATGGAGCACTGGGTGTGGTGAAAAAATAATGAATACTGTTTTTCTGAAAATAAATAAACTGGAAAAAAAAAGGGAGGTCCTCTAATAACCATTTTTTTTTTTTTCCTCCTGGTGTTTTACTTGAAGATCTATTGTCTGGACCTTGAGAAAACACACCGTTAACTCACCAGTTCTCTTGAGCATTTCCTTTGCTTTTAGCCACTTCCAGCTCCACTCTTGGCAAGGCAGGCTTCCTTTATAATCCATTTCCTTTTGTTTTCTCTTTTCAATCATTCCTGCTTTCTTTCATAAGAAATGTATATATCAGTTTTTGGAAAACTACTTAATCCAGGTTTTCACAGAATAATTGAGTGTTAAGGATCATCACAGTGTAAAGAAAATGATCGCATTCCCAAAGTCATCTAAAGTATGTCACACTGAAGGAAGAAGTGATGGATTTACATCTAGAAGAGAGTACTGAAACCTTTGTCAGTGTAGTGTGAGGAGTTTAATCAGTGCATGAATAGACTAGCCTTTGTACACACAGCAGGTGGACACCAGGCAGTTGCTAGAGCAACTAGCTGAGGAAGAAGAGCTGGGCAGATGGGACCTGGTATTTATAGAGTATGGTGGCAGGTGGTAGGTCTTAGTCCTGTCTTGTGTTTAAAAGGGTGGATATCAGTTTGAAAGGATGATACAGCAGGGAGACAGTGCCTGTAGGGAGATTTGATTTTCTTTTTTTTTTTTTTTGCCTTGATACCTTTGCACCTGGTATAATGCTTGTCACATAGTAAAGTCCTAATGTTTCCTCAAAAAATGAACAAAAAGCCACATTTGAGGATGCAGAAGGGCAGATGGCATCAGAAAAGTTTGGTAGAAGGTAGAGAAGCCATACATTCATAGATAGGGTTTTCCAGATGTAGGACTTTCAATGCTAAAAGGGGATGGTCCTGAGCACATCAAGATGATTGATTACCCTAACCCACATGGTCAAAAACTAAAGATTGACTTCTGGATGGACCAGTAAGTGTTGTGGCATTCCTTCCCAACTTCCTAGATGTCCTATTTTGTTCAATCCAAGATATATTAACAAATATGGGACCAATTTACTTGACTCAGATCATCTCTAATTTGTGGCTCCTCTAAGATGAAAGATGAAGCTTCTTTCAAGCCTCACTTGTTTTTTAATAAAACCAGTGACCAGGTATCATGACTGGAATGGCCATCAGATATCTATCTATCTATATCTATATTATATATAGGTATCTATATATAATATAGATATTCAATATATAATGTGGATTCATTCTCAGCTCCACCAAGCAGGACATGTAATTTGGTTGGTTTTTGAAGTCAGAGGGACCTGGGTTTCCATTCTTGACTATATGGTGGCTTGGGTGAGTTACTTAATTTGTTTACCCCATTTGTCAAATGGGTACAATAGTCCCTACCTCAAAGGGCTGTTATAAAACACAAGTGATATAGAATATGTGAAGGATTTAGTATAGCACCAGCCTCATAGAAAAGACTAATTTATAGAAGGTAGGTATTATTCTGTCTTGGGTATGTTTTTCATCTGGTTATGTGAGTTTAATGATAATATTTTGGTATTTTCTAAACACAACATTGGGTTTACCTCTAGAACAACCCAAAGCTACACCTGGTCCACAAGACAAATGAATCTGATTAAGAAATAAGACAAACTGATGCATGAAATATGAGAAAATTATTCACATTCAGAATGAAATACCCACTGAAGAAGGATGCACATTATATGAATTATTAAAGATGAATTAAAATCTAGAATGCTTGTGTAATTCTGAAATTTTACTGGAAATGTTAACTATGAAATATAAATTCATTACTTAAAAATTAATTTGTTAAAAAAATTAATTTGTTTATAAAGGCCTTACTGATATACTAATATAGTTAGAAGCCAACCATTTGATATAAAGCTTTCTGAAAACTGGGGAAAACAATTCCATGCCTCAAAGAATTTTTATAAATTTAGTGTAACTGTTTTTCCAATATATTGACATTAATTAATGTTAACTTTGATGGGAATATAATTACTGTTATCTTTCAAAGTGAATATATTCATATCCAGGAAAGCAGATCAACCAGGTATTTACAAAACAAAAGTCTACTTTAGCATTAATTAGTTATGTTTGCTAGATTTGCTTTCCTTTCTACTCCTAATTATATACCATCTTGAACCTTAAAATAATGCTCTTAGTGCATTAAATTCTTAATTTAATTTTTTTGGAAGGGGGGATAAAATGGCAAAGTATTTATTATGTAGGTCAGTGGTTCTCAATCAGGTAGGACTTTGCCCTCTAGTGAACATTTGGCAATATTGCCCTCTAGTGAACATTTGAAAGAACATTTTTGAATGTCCTATGTGAGGGAGGGCAATGCTACCGGCATTTGGTGGATAAAGGCCAGAAATAATGTTTAACAGCCTACCAATGTTGTACAGGACAGCCCTTATTCTTCACTTTCCCTGTCATGTCAAATAATCTCCATGACCACAAAATCAGTTGAAGATTTTTCTCTTTTTACCATTGAAGAATTAGAGAAAATATTTACAAGTATCTTCTGCTTTGCATAATCCTAAAACTTGTAAATTCATTTGTAAACAGGATTTTTATGACGACATTATGGAAGTCCTACTCTATTCTAGGCCCAGTGCTGGGTGCTGGTGTGTTATGAAGAAGGAACTAGCTATGGTCTTTCTCTTCACACAGTTTAGTCTTATGATGAGTTAGACAATGACAAATAAGTAAATAAGGAAATATGTAACAAAATTTAAGATAATTGTCATGAGGGAAGACAACAGGGAACTATGAAGGGAGGTTAACAGGGAGGTTATTCTTAAAGGTGATGCTTCAGGAAAGCATCTTCATTCTTAAAGGTGATGCTTCAGGAAACCTCTCTAAAGAGGTGATAATCAAGCTGAGGTTTGAAATGGTGGCAGTTGTTTAAAGATGAGAAGAAGGATGCTCCAGGAACTAGTGTGTTTACAGGTTTTGATGTGGGAAAGATCTTGGTGTGTTAGAGGAACTGAAAAATAGCTAGTGTGACTATAGTGCTGTCAGTGACAGGGAGAGAGGGATGGAATGAGGTTAGAAAGAATAGAGAGATAGGCAGCCACCAGAGCATGCAGATTTGCACAGACACCTTAAGGAGGCTGGATGATTTCATAAATGGAAGGGAAAACCATCAAGAAGATTTAAGCAAGGGACTTAAATGTCCTTATTTATGGTTTTATAAGGATCGTGTAAATGGTTGTAGGGAGAATGGATTGGATTGAGGCAAGGATGAAAGTACAAGATCAGTTGCAATGGCGCAGGCGGAGACCCTCATGGCCTGGACTTGGTGGTGGCCACAGAGCTGAAGAAAAGTTGATGGAACCAAGTCACAGGTTAAAAGTGGAACAGATAAAACCTGACAGGTGGCTAAATGTGGAGAAGTGTAAAGAAAAAAGAAGAGTCAAGGATGATTCTTAGATTTCTGGTTTGGAAAACTGGTAGATGCAAGATGGTGCCATGTAGTTAGACGTCAGTGACTGGGGGCACAGAAAGGTTATAGGGACCAAAAATCAAGAGTTCTACTTTGGATATATTCATTTTGAGGTGCTTGTGAATCTTCTAATTGGAGATTCCAAGCAAGTAGTCATAGAATACCTATTAGGAACTTGGGAGAAGAGCCAGGTGAGAGATGTATTCTGGGGGTCCCTTGCAAAAAGAAATTAATGAAGTTCACAGGAAGAGATACAGTCATGCAGTAAGGCATCTAGAGAAAAAGAACAGTAGCAGGGGCCTAGAAATGAACACAGAGGGCCTTAAATATTTAGTGATGCAAAACATTATGTGTTCACATTTGTTAAAAATACTATCCTATTTAAGGATAGTATTTAAGTTCCACATTTTCAGTTATTGTTCTTTTAAGTTCCACATTTTCAGTTATTGTTCTTTTACTAACTGAGTTAACTAATGGAATTTTGGTATTAGCCTTCAAACTGTAGCTTCCTCTAATTGCTGGTGCAAGAAATCTCAAGACCACAGGAAAAAAATTCCACCTCCTTTTGTAACTGGCAAAAAAGCAGGTTCTGTTTTGGATCATAAAATTCTCGTTGCAATGGGTAATTTTAACAATGGCATTTATAAGGCACTTGGACTTCACATATTGACAGGTTCTGTGAAGATAACCTTTGATCTTTAAAATGTCTGTAAATCTCATTAGTTTTTAAAAAATAATGTGTTGCCCTGGAAACAATGTTTAAACTAACATCTTGATTTTTCAAGAAGTGTGAATACTTGTGAATTTTCTCTGTTGAACTAGAGGGGGCATGTGTTCTCTCTCTACCTGTACGAAAGTAACAACACCACCACCAACAAAAATGAACCCTACATCTTTGCTAATTTCTTACTTAACCAAAACCTTGAGAAATTAGAAAACTTAAATTAACAACAGAATGAACTAACAAAGAAGGCTGAGGAGATGCCAGAAAGATGTAAAACTAGGAGAGTGGAAGAGCATATTTCTTAAATATGGAAGACCATATGTAAGAAAGAGTGTTTCAAGGAAGTGATCAATTATTGCTTTAAGTTCTGGCTGTCTAGTAAGATGAGAACTGAAAATGTCTGATAGATCTTTGTACCATGCAGATCATTAGTGATCTTGGCCTTACCCATTTCAGTGGAACAGTGGAGATGGAAACCAGTCCGGGCTAGGCCGTTTGAGAGGTGGGAAAGACAAAGACAGCCTGTCTTTGAAGCAGCAGGAAACCAGCTTGTATCAGCATGTAACACATAACAATTGAGCAAGACTTTTCAAGTCCAGTTTCAAGACTTACATGAAGTCAGTGGGTTAGGTCTTTTATCCATATGTTTATTGATGAAGTAATCAATATTCAGTTGCTCAAAGTTTCAAAATAATTAAGTATGAAGTAAAAGAAGCCAGGGCTTGCAGCTGGGTCTGCAAGTCCACTGCCCTTTCTTGCAATGCATGCAAAAGGAAAGGCAATAATCAGGGACAGGAGGAAATAGTCTGAGAACAAATCATCCCAAACACATTTAACAAACTTCTTCATTCTGCTTGGACCTATACTTGATTTCAGTTTTTTGCAAGTAAATGGAATGTTGTAATACATAAACCTAATTCTTCCCAGAGGAGAGCACTACTTAGATTATCTCTGCAAATGGTGCTTTTCTAAAGGAAAAATAAAAGAACCACCATTTAGATAGCAATAAGCAGTGGAGGAAAATTTGAAAAGCTTAGCAGCAATCTCTGAGACACTCACCTTTGTTGCTTCAACTTACTGACAAGGCGTGCTGGGTCTTGGAAGTTACCAATGTCACATAAAGCTCTAGATGGGCTCACAGGGTCTATCTTGGTCTCTCAGGAATTCATCAGCAATGTAATGAGAAGTTGAGACAGCTGGACATGGGAAATGCTTCTGTGGAACTCTTGAGCAACTGGAGTTTAAAAGAGGGATAGCGTTTTTGTGTCATAGTCCTTAAATTGTCAAATTCCCTTAAAATCAGAATATTTGTTTCAAAGTATAAAAGATTTTTTCAAAGTATAAAAATACTGAAATAAATAGAAAATCATTTTATTGTTTTAAAAAATTTTAAAAAAATTTTTCTTTACTTTTTTTTGGGGGGGTGGCAGAGGGAGAAGAAGTGGAGAGAGAATCTTAAGCAGGCTTCATGCCCAGCACAGAGCCTGGCCTGGGGCTTGATCTCACAACTTTGAGGTCATGATGGGAGCTGAAACCAAGAACCAGATGCTTAACTGACTGAGCCACCCAGGTGCCCCCAAAATATTTTTCCCCCCTTTTAAAAAAGTATATATATTTTTATATTATTTTTATTAATATATAATGTATTATTTGCCCCAGGGGTACAAGTCTGTGACTCCAAAATCATTGTTTTCTTATATCTTACCCATGAATGTAGGCAGAAGGGAAATCTAAACATGGAAACTCTGAGAAATAACCAATTAAAAGTAATAGGATTATTCAATATTTTTGACCTGAAAGCTGTACTGGGATGGTGATCCTGGTTAAGAGAGATATAAAAAAAGTTACTTATGTCACACTTAAAATGATGTTGATTATATACTGTATGTTCCAACTATATGACATTCTGGAAAAGGCAAAACTATGGAGACAGTAAAAAGATCAGTGGTTGCTAGGGTTTGGAGGGGAGATGAATAGTCAGAGCACATAAGATTTTTAGGGCAGTGAAAGTATTCTGTGTAATGCCATAATGATGGATATTATGTCATTATGCATTTGTCCAAGCCCATGGAATGTATGACACCAAGAGTGAACCTTAATAATGTGAACAATGGACTTTAGGGGATTATGATGTGTCAATGTAGATTCCTTGATTGTGAAACACATACCACCCTGGTGGGGGATGTTGATAAGGAAGGAGGCCGTGCATGGGTGGGGTCGGGGGGTGAGTAGGTGGGATAAGTCTGTACCTTCCTCTCAATTGTGCTGTGATTCTAGAACTTCTTTAAAAAATAGTCTTAATAAGATAAATGTCAACTTAAGGATCATGCTTCAGCTTCTGCCTCAGCAAGGTCTTCACTTTCAGGCTGATGATCTGAGTCTCACCGCTGCCCTCAACCAGTGCTCCTTGTGCTAAATAGTGACGGAATGCTTTCTTTGCTTACTAGGTCTCTGCTCACAGACTTCACATCTGAAATCAATTTGGTCTACCTGAGAGCCCTATAAAAAACCTGTATACTTATTTATAGACTCTTAATGAAGCCATTTAAAAGTGCTTTTTATTATGGAAAATTTTAGTCACTTAAGGAAGCAGACAGAAGCCCTGAATACTTTATAAAAGTATAAGGGACCTTGTGTACCTATCAGCAGCTTCGACAATTACTAATTCATGGTCAATTTTGTTTTCATCTAAAATCCCATTCATTTCCCCTCCACTTGTATCATTTTGAGGAAACTCCCAGGTATTATATTTTTTTAAAAAATATTTTATTTATTTATTGGACAGAGAGAGATCACAAGCAGGCAGAGAGGCAGGCAGAGAGAGGGGGGAAGTAGGCTCCCCACCGAGCAGAGAGCCCAATACGGGACTCGATCCCAGGACCCTGGGATCATGACCCAAGCCGAAGGCAGAGGCTTGACCCACTGAGCCACCCAGGCGCCCCTGCCAGGTATCATATTAATGAAGCTTCTTTGCTTTAAGTCAGAGAAATTGCATATGCTTCCTTTATGTAAGTTAAATGTATTTACTATATAATATACTTTGTGTCCTCAAGTATTATAACAATTTTTATTAAGGTTTTATTTATTTATTTATTTATTTATTTATTTTTTTTTAAAGATTTTATTTTATTTATTTGAGAGAGAGAGACAGTGAGAGAGAGAATGAGCGAGGAGAAGGTCAGAGAGCGAAGCAGACTCCCCATGGAGCTGGGAGCCTGATGTGGGACTCGATCCCGGGACTCCAGGATCACGCCCTGAGCCGGAGGCAGTCGTTTAACCAACTGCGCCACCCAGGCGTCCCAAGGTTTTATTTATTTATTTGAGAGAGGGAGACAGAGACAGAGACAGAGCAGAAGCAGGTGGAGGGGCAGAAGGGGCAGAAGGAGAGGTAGAAGCAAACTCCCCAACCCAAACTTCCTTCGGTCAGGAAGGCCGACCTGGGACTCTATCCCAGGACCCTGGGATCATGACCTGAGCCAAAGGCAGATGCTTAACCAACTGAGCCACCTAAGTGCCCCATCAAATATTATAACTTTCTATTGTCTCCACTGTGGGGATCATGATAAATTCAAATTTTTCTTTCATATTTATTTACTTTTTTTTTTTTAAAGATTTTATTTATTTATTTGACAGAGAGAGATTACAAGTAGGCAGAGAGGCAGGTAGAGAGAGAAGGAGGAGGAAGCAGGCTCCCTGCTGAGCAGAGAGCCCGATGCGGGACTCGATCCCAGGACCCCGAGATCTGACCTGAGCCGAAGGCAGCGGCTTAACCCACTGAGCCACCCAGGCGCCCCTATTTACTTAATTTTTTTTTTTTTTTCCCAATTTATTTATTTTCAGAAAAACAGTATTCATTATTTTTTCACCACACCCAGTGCTCCATGCAAGCTGTGCCCTCTATAATACCCACCACCTGGTACCCCAACCTCCCACCCCCCCGCCACTTCAGACCCCTCAGACTGTTTTTCAGAGTCCATAGTCTCTCATGGTTCACCTCCCCTTCCAATTTACCCAAATTCCCTACTACTCTCTAACGCCCCTTGTCCTCCATGCTATTGGTTATGCTCCACAAATGAGTGAAACCATATGATAATTGACTCTCTCTGCTTGACTGATTTCACTCAGCATAATCTCTTCCAGTCCTGTCCATGTTGCTACAAAAGTTGGATATTCGTCCTTTCTGATGGAGGCATAATACTCCATAGTGTATATGGACCACATCTTCCTTATCCATTCATCCGTTGAAGGGCATCTTGGTTCTTTCCATAGTTTGGCGACCGTGGCCATTGCTGCTATAAACATTGGGGTACAGATGGCCCTTCTTTTCACGACATCTGTATCTTTGGGGTAAATACCCAGGAGTGCAATTGCAGGGTCATAGGGAAGCTCTATTTTTAATTTCTTGAGGAATCTCCACACTGTTCTCCAAAGAGGCTGCACCAACTTGCATTCCCACCAACAGTGTAAGAGGGTTCCCCTTTCTCCACATCCTCTCCAACACATGTTGTTTCCTGTTTTGTTAATTTTGGCCATTCTAACTGGTGTAAGGTGATATCTCAATGTGGTTTTAATTTGAATCTCCCTGAGGGCTAATGATGATGAGCATTTTTTCATGTGTCTGATAGCCATTTGTATTTCTTGATTGGAGAAGTGTCTGTTCATATCTTCTGCCCATTTTTTGATGTGTTTGTCTGTTTCGTGTGGGTTGAGTTTGAGGAGTTCATTATAGATCCTGGATATCAACCTTTTGTCTGTACTGTCATTTGCAAATATCTTCTCCCATTCCGTGGGTTGCCTCTTTGTTTTTTTGACTGTTTCCTTTGCTGTGCAGAAGCTTTTGATTTTGATGAAGTCCCAGAAGTCTATTTTCGCTTTTGTTTCCTTTGCCTTTGGAGACGTATCTTGAAAGAAGTTGCTGTGGCTGATATCGAAGAGATTACTGCCTATGTTCTCCTCTAAGATTCTGATAGATTCCTGTCTCACATTGAGGTCTTTTATCCATTTTGAGTTGATCTTTGTGTACGGTGTAAGAGAATGGTCGAGTTTCATTCTTCTACATATAGCTGTCCAGCTTTCCCAGCACCATTTATTGAAGAGACTGTCTTTTTTCCACTGTATATTTTTTCCTGTTTTGTCGAAGATTAATTGACCATAGAGTTGAGGGTCCATATCAGGGCTCTCTACTCTGTTCCACTGGTCTATGTGTCTGTTTTTATGCCAGTACCATGCTGTCTTGGTGATCACAGCTTTGTAATAAAGCTTGAAATCAGGTAAGGTGATGCCGCCAGCTTTATTTTTGTTTTTCAACGTTTCCTTAGCGATTCGGGGTCTCTTCTGATTCCATACAAATTTTTGGATTATTTGCTCCAGCTCTTTGAAGAATGCCGGTGGAATTTTGATCGGAATGGCATTAAAAGTATAGATTGCTCTAGGCAGTATAGACATTTTAACGATGTTTATTCTTCCGATCCAAGAGCATGGAATGGTCCTCCATCTTTTTGTGTCTTCTTCAATTTCTTTCATGAGTGTTCTATAGTTCCTCAAGTATAGATCCTTTACCTCTTTAGTTAGGTTTATTCCCAGGTATCTTATGGTTCTTGGTGCTATAGTAAATGGAATCGATTCTCTAATTTCCCTTTCTGTATTTTCCTTGTTAGTGTATAAGAAAGCCACTGATTTCTGCACATTGACTTTGTATCCTGCCACGCTGCTGAATTGCTGTATGAGTTCTAGTAGTTTGGGGGTGGAGTCTTTTGGGTTTTCCATATAAAGAATCATGTCATCTGCGAAGAGAGAGAGTTTGACTTCTTCATTACCAATTTGGATACCTTTTATTTCTCTCTGTTGTCTGATTGCTGTTGCTAGGACTTCTAATACTATGTTGAACAAGAGTGGTGAAAGTGGGCATCCTTGTCTTGTTCCTGATCTCAACGGGAAGGCTGCAAGCTTTTTCCCATTGAGGATGATATTTGCTGTGGGTCTTTCATAGATAGATTTGATGAGGTTCAGGAATGTTCCCTCTATCCCTATACTTTGAAGCGTTTTAATCAGGAACGGATGTTGGATTTTGTCAAATGCTTTTTCTGCATCAATTGAGAGGACCATGTGGTTCTTCTCTCTTCTCATATTAATTTGTTGTATCACATTGATTGATTTACGAATGTTGAACCATCCTTGTAGCCCAGGGATGAATCCCACCTGATCATGGTGGATAATCTTTTTAATGTGTTGTTGGATCCTGTTGGCTAGTATCTTGTTGAGAATCTTAGCATCCATATTCATCAGTGATATTGGTCTGAAATTCTCCTTTTTGGTATGGTTCTTGCCTGGTTTGGGGATCAGGGTAATGCTGGCTTCATAGAAAGAGTCTGGAAGTTTTCCTTCTGCTTCAATTTTTTGAAACAGCTTCAGGAGAATAGGTGTTATTTCTTCTTGGAAGGTTTGGTAGAATTCCCCAGGGAATCCGTCAGGTCCTGGGCTCTTGTTTTTTGGGAGATTTTTGATCACTGCTTCAATCTCGTTATTAGATATCGGTCTATTCAGGTTGTCGATTTCTTCCTGGTTCAATTTTGGTAGTTTATATTTTTCCAGGAATGCATCCATTTCATCTAGGTTGCTAAGCTTATTGGCATATAACTGTTCGTAGTAACTTCTGATGATTGTTTCTACTTCCTTGGTGTTAGTTGTGATCTCTCCCCTTTCATTCATAATTTTATGAATTTGGGATTTCTCTCTTTTCTTTTGGATTAGTGTAGCCAGTGGCTTATCGATCTTATTGATTCTTTCAAAAAACCAGCTTCTAGTTTCATTGATACGTTCTACTGTATCTCTGGTTTCTCCCTCATTGATCTCAGCTCTAATCTTGATGATTTCCCTTCTTATGTGTGGAGTTGGTTTGATTTGTTGTTGATCCTCCAGTTCTTTAAGGTGTAGAGACAGCTGGTGTGTTCTGGATTTTTCAATTTTTTTGAGCAAGGCTTGGATGGCTATATATTTTCCCCTTAGGACCGCCTTTGCTGTATCCCATAGGTTTTGGACCGAAGTGTCTTCATTCTCATTGGTTTCCATGAATTGTTTCAGTTCTTCTTTGATCTCCTGGTTGATCCAAGCATTCTTAAGCAAGGTGGTCTTTAGCTTCCAGGTGTTTGAGTTCCTTCGGAACTTTTCCTTGTGATTGAGCTCCAGTTTCAAAGCATTGTGATCTGAGAATATGCAGGGAATAATCTCAGTCTTTTGGTATCGGCTGAGTCCTGATTTGTGACCCAGTATGTGGTCTATTCTGGAGAAGGTTCCGTGTGCACTTGAGAAGAATGAGTATTCTGCTGTTTTAGGGTGGAATGTTCTGTATATATCTATGAGGTCCATCTGGTCCAATGTGTCGTTCAATGCTCTTGTTTCTTTATTGATTTTCTGCTTCGATGATCTGTCTAATTCTGAAAGAGGCGTGTTAAGATCACCTACGATTAGTGTATTCATATCAATATGACTCTTTATCTTGATTAACAGTTTTCTTAAGTAATTGGCTGCTCCCATATTGGGAGCATAGATATTTACAATTGTTAGATCATCTTGGTGGATAGTCCCTTTAAGGATTATGTAGTGTCCTTCTGTATCTCTGACTACAGTCTTTAGTTTGAAGTCTAATTTATCTGATATGAGAATCGCTACCCCAGCCTTCTTTTGAGTCCCATTGGCATGAAAGATGCTTCTCCACCCCTTCACTTTCAGTCTGCGTGTATCTTTAGGTTCAAAATGGGTCTCTTGTAGACAGCATATGGATGGGTCCTGTCGTTTTATCCAATCTGCAACCCTGTGCCGTTTTATGGGTGCATTTAGGCCATTCACATTGAGAGTGATTATTGATAGATACGTTTTTATTGACATCGAGTTACCTTTGAAGTCTTTCTTTCTGTAGACTGTCTCTATATTTCTGTTCAATGCTATTCTTGGGATTTTTCCTCTTTTATAGAACCCCCCTTAATATTTCCTGCAGTATTGGCTTGGTGGTTGCATAGTCTTTTAAGTCTTGCCGGTCTTGGAAACTCTTTATCTCTCCATCCATTTTGAATGTCAGTCTTGCTGGATAAAGTATTCTTGGCTGCATGTTCTTCTCATTTAGTGCCCTGAATATATCTTGCCAGCCTCTTCTGGCTTGCCAGGTCTCTGTGGACAGGTCTGACGTTATTCTGATGGGCTTCCCTCTGTAAGTAAGGAACCTCTTTGCCCTGGCAGCTTTCAAGAGATTATACCTACAATTATAATTTCTCAATTTGACTATCAGGTGTCGTGATGTTTTTTTGGAGTGTATAATCTTGGGTGGAGACCGTTCAGCCTCTAGTACATGAACGCTGGTTTCATTCGCGAGACTCGGAAAGTTTTCATGAAGGACTTGTTCCACGACATCTTCTAGACTTCTTTCTTTCTCCTCCCCTTCAGGAATTCCAATAATTCTGACGTTGGAACGCTTCATGGCATCACTTATTTCCCTAATTCTGCTTTCGTGGGATCTAAGCTGTTTGTTCCAGGCTTCCTCCTGATCCTTTCTCTCTATCTGTTTGTCTTCCAGATCACTAATTCTATCTTCTGTCTCAGTTACCCTAGCTTTGAGAGAGTTTAGATTGGATTGGAACTCATTGAGAGCATTGTGGACCTCCTCCCTGGTAGCTTTAAGCTCCGCCCTAACATTGTGAACATCCTGTCTGGTCGCTTTCAGTTCGGCTCTAATCAATTCTGTTTGGTCATCCATGGCTTTCTCCAACCTAGCTATTGCCTGGATAATTGTTAGCCTGAATTCTCTTTCCGACATATTGTCTATGTTGATAGCCGTTAGCTCTGTTGCGGAAGGTCCATCCTCTGTATTTTTCTTCTGTTGGGCATTCCTCCTCCTAGTCATTTTGGTGGGAGAAGACTGAACAGATGTAGCTGGATGTATCAACTCTGGTGCAGTCAAGGTGCACCCTGGAACACTTCCTGATCTCCGTCTCAGAAGCCTCAGTCTGGGTGCAGAAGCTGAATAAATTCCCCCTTGGACGCTGGCAGTGCAGGTTCCAAGTTAAAGACCCTGGGGGCGCAGGATCTTTTGCTCGTCCCCAAAGCCAAGGCAGTGGCGGCTGTCTGGGAGCTCCTGACCGCCAGAGAGGTTCCAAGCAGCGATCGCACACTGAGATTTTGCCGCTGGCGGGGCTGGGAGTGCCCGGCTTGCGCGCACCTCTTTTCAGAGGCGGCTGTGGGTCGGGCGCGCGTCTGGGGCACTGAGAACGGGGCGCTGGTCCGTAAGCCGCAGTCTGGGCTTTTGCGCGCCTCTGTCCGGGGAAGAGTTTCGCGGTGCGCGCGGCTTAGACTTTGAAACAATGGCCCGGGTCAAGAAGCGCCCCAGGGCCTTAGAAACCCAGGAGAGCTGGAGCGACGTGCACGCGCATCTCAAGCTTTGTGGTAGGGCTAGCGCGCGTTCTGCAGACCGGCTCCCATCCCCTCACAGGAGCCGGAACCCCGCGCTCTGGGGCACGCTGGCGGCTTAGGGACCAGGAGCCGGTTTCTCCGCCGCACTCTCTCTGCCTCCGCGCCGGGGAGGCCGTCTGGGACCGGGGACTCAAGCCCCTGTCCCTAGCCGCCCCGATTCCCACAATTTGCCCCCGCGATCCTTTGCTCTTTTGGAGTGCTTTCAACCAGTCTCCGAGTTAATGCTGGTCCCCAGACGCAGGGCACTCTCGCTCGTATCGGGGTATTACTTTCGCACCGGTCGCCTCTGGTGGCTCCCTCCCCCTTTTGTTTATCTTCCGATATCAGTCCGCTGTTCCCATTCCGCTTTACCTGCTCACTGGCGTCTTCTGCCCCTGTAGAGATCCAGACGTGTATAATTCTGATCTCAGGCTGATTTCATGGGTGATCAGAGTTCTTTGGTAGGTAATCAGCTCACTTTGGGGTACCAGCTGAAAAGACGCCTCTTCCTAGTACCCCGCCATCTTCTTTACTTAATTTTTTAATCGAAGAATAACTGATGCATAGTATTGGATTGGTTTACTTACTTAACACATAGTAACATGGTTCAAAGTGCAAAATATTTAAGAGGGCATTCATAAAATGTAAGTCTTCTTTTCTTTCTGTCTTCCTTTTTCTCAGGAGGCAGCCACTGTTGCTGGTTCTCATGTATTTTTTCATAAATACTTTATGCATGTATGAATATGTGTGTGTGTATATAAGAGAGAAAGAATGATATTTATGGTCTGATATTGTTTTTTTCACATAGTAATATGCCTTGGAGATCTTTTCTTAATAGGATTATAAAGCATAGAGCCTATTTTTAAAGGCTGCATAGCATTTCACTTAATGACACTACTATAATTTATTTAATCTACTTTCGTGATGTACATGTAAATTGTTTTTCGATCTTCTGCTATAATATCTATTTTGTAAATGCCAAATCTCCACCCCGTTTTAAAATTTATTTTATTTTAGGGGCACCTGGGTGGCTCAGCGGGTTAAAGCCTCTTCCTTCGGCTCAGGTCATGATCCCAGGGTCCTGGGATCGAGCCCCACATTGGGCTCTCTGCTCAGCAGGGAGCCTGCTTCCTTCTCTCTTTCTGCCTGCCTCTCTGCCTACTTGTGATCTCTGTCTGTCAAATAAATAAATAAAATATTTTTTTAAAAAATTATTTTATTTTATATTTGTTTTTAAAGATTTATTTATTTATTTGATAGAGAGGGAGGGAGAGAGAGAGAGAATAGTGGGAAGGGGCAGGTACTACGAGGGAGAGGGAGACTTAGGCAGACTGCACTGAGTACAAAGCCTGACATGTGGCTTGATATCACAATCCTGAGATCATGAACTGAGCCAAAACCAAGAGTTGGACTCCTAACTGACTGCATCACCCAGGCACCCCTCTGGCACTTTTTTTTTTTTTTTAATAGAATGTCTTGGAATCAATGTTTTATGTACCTTCTGATTTTCTCTTTCTGCTTAATCTTCATTCTACTCTCTATGTCCTAGTTTCCTATCTTTTCCCATTGATAGCCTCCTCAATGTGTTTTTTGGTGTATAATTAAAAGTTAAGGGCCACACCTTGCTCTTAGGGCAGTGAGAGCAGTGAGGATTCAGTGGCTTCACTTTCTGTGGCTCAGCTGAAGTTAGCTGAGGTCAGGGAGCCCCGCCCGTTATAGGATAGTAGAGCTGACCCTCTCATTTTATGGTGAACTGAGGCCTTGGAAAATTAGTAACTTAGCTCCCTAGGGCCCTTAACATTTCTTCTTACTCAGAGAAAAAACAGTCACAAAAAGACTGAAAAAAAAATCTGGTATGTGGCTTCAGTATTTAAGGACTTAAAGAAGAAAATGTGCAGCTAACATCACTGGGAGGAAAGGAGGTTGTTATGTGTATACTCTGACCTTATTCACATAGCACGGCCAGCAAAATTGGAGAGGTAGAACTCCTCCTTTTCATTGCCCTTAGTGTTCATATTGTGACATCTTTTTCTTACTGTGAGGATCTCCTTGGATGCTCTTGATACCTTATTTCACCTCAACAAGAGCAACAGCAGCAAGAGCTCACACTTATTGAAAACCTACTGTGGGTCAGGCACTGTTGCAGTGCTTTATACATCTTCCTTTAATCCATACAACCACGAAGGAGCTACTGCTATTACAAATGGAGAAACTCAGAACAGAGAAGAAAAGTAACTTGCCCAAGGTCACAGCAAGAATGTGGCTAAACTGAGATGTGGATTTGGCCTGGCCCCAGAATCTGATTTCTTAAGCCTAAAGCTATATTTCCTCTGAATAGTGCTGTTGGGAAGAAGGGGAGTGCAAGGGATTTTGACAGTTTATAGATATCCAAATTCTTGGCCTAGGAAGGGAGACCAAGAGTTGGATGGGCCTGGAGTTCTAAGAGCTTGAGCCAGGTCTGGATGGGACAGTACTGCTCAAGGATTGACAAGGACAAACCAAGAGAGATCACAAAAGAAGGCAGGAAGGTGATGTAAAGTCAGGCGCACAGTTCAGCCAGAGGATTTACCTGGGGAAGCTGGGCAGAAAACAAGCAGGAGGCAGCAGGGTGGAAACTAGAGATGCTGGGAAAGCGTAAATAGGTTTGCATGGCAGGAAAGAGCCTATTCTAGGAGAGAGATTATGTGAAATGCTGGTGCCCAATATCAGAGCTTTGGACCTCATGTTGAGAGACTGTGCGTAAGTGTGGAGAAGAAAATCGTTTCCTTTTTGTTGCTTTCACATCCCACATAGTTAATGCTGGAAAAGAATGGTGTTAGGGAATTGCACATTAGAGGCTAATCAGGACTTACAGAAAAAGAAGAAAAATATATTAAAAAAGATGGGGGGAGTTGTCGGTAGGCTGGGTTCATGTCAGACAAATCGCTGGGGCAGAGAGTCTTCATTTGGTCATATCTTTCTTGCACCTGGGAGTGTCTTGTTTTCTGTCTCCAATAAATTTGAAGACCAAAGGAACAAGCTGGATTGGGAATCTCATTTATTTATGTTTTCATCACTTAAGTACATAATTGAATAATTAAACATTTATTAGCTACCTACTATGTGCCATACACTGTTCTAGGATTTTGCATGTATGCAGACGAACAAGATGGGCCAAGTCCTTGACCTCATGGGGCTCACAGTCCAGGAAATAACTGAAAGGGATGAGCTTGCATAGTGGCTAACCATGGAATCTCTGGGATCAAGACTGCTTGGTGAAAACCATCCCTCCACCACTTACTCAGTTTCCTCATTCATGAGAAGTACATGAATTATAAGGCTTAAATGAGAGAGTGCGTGCAAAACATCTACGGTAGGCCTGGTGCTGGTGCTAATACAGTGCTAATAATACAGTATTATTTACCCCAAGACTAGAGGCTTAGTCGTTGTCGTCTTCTTCTTCTTTTTTTTTAAAGGTTATTTATTTATTTATTTAGTTGACAGACAGAAATCACAAGGAGGCAGAGAGGCAGGCCAAGAGAGAGAGGAGGAAGCAGGCTCCCTCCTGAGCAGAGAGCCCGACTTGGCGCTTGATCCCAGGACCCTGGGATCATGACCGAAGGAAGAGGTTTATTATTATTTAACCCACAGAGCCACCCAGGCACTCCATCTTCTTTTAGAATCTTTGGCTTATGGCTCTTGGCAGTTCACCTCTTGGATCATCTTTGTGTGCTCACTGCCTGAGTGGAGCTGTGGGTCAGGAGAGTTTCCTTCATCCCCAGTATCTTCATTCAAGAAGGATTTCCTGTAAGCTTTAAACTCGGCCAGTCACTGCAATCAAAATTTACAAATTATGTAATCTGGTTGGTGCACAGCCCAAAGTTTTGGATTATTCTCATCAGAGTGGGAAAATGTTGGGGAAAGGAGAAAGAAGTGATATTCACTCCATATGATTTTTACAAAGTATTCTGCATGAATATTCAAGACCCTCTCCAGCACCAGTCACAGCAGAGAAAGGCTGGCCTAACATTTGCTCTGTAGAGCTTTTTTTTTTCTCCAGACAATTTTATGTAAAATATCTACTTTATAAAAAAGGAAATTAAAGTTGATTTGAGATGCTAGGAAAAAGATATACGAAGCCACTGTGTGCTTGATAGTTCTGTGTCTGAGTGATTACGAGTATCTCAATGCTTCCAGATTCTACAGACTTCTTTGTCAGGAAATTGCAGAATCATTCATTCCTTGTATGCACCATTTTAAGAACAAACCTGCCATGGACAAGCTTTTGCAAAAGAGAACTCTCTAACGACTAGACTTATTAATAATGTTTACCTATCAAATATAAAGCTTGAGAAGGATCCTGGAAGTAAAAAAAAAAAAAAAGAAAAAAGAAAAAAGAAAAAAATCCTGTCAGTGGGGATCAAGGCTAGAGTAAAGTTGGCTTTCAGATTGGCACATGCTGGCTCAAAAACTTTTCTTTCAAAACTCTTCCCAGTTTCCATTTATCTCAAAAGAGAAGACACAGGCTGATCTGCATTCTGCAACTGACTGCCCCAGAGCCTCTGCAGTGTGAAGATTTGAAATTGACTTTCTCCCTCGAGGATGTTTTTTGGATGCAGGAGGGGAGGAAAAGTCAGCTAAGCCAAGGCATCTTTAAAGATCTTCTCTTGGAAGCAAGATACAAACTGTGCTCTTTAGACAATACATTTCCAGTGTTCTAGCTGTGACCTTCCCTACTTCAAGTGAATACCAATGAAAATCAATTCTTCTCTCAGTAAGAAACAGAACTTATTGGGGTTAGGAGGTAGGTGAAAAGGGAATATGAAGTCTTTTCAGGGGCTCTTGGGTCCGCTAAGCAAATTTTGCCCATGGGGAAAACAGCCAATTTCCTACATTTTAAAGAGAGTGGCTAATGGGACACTTACCTCAGTCTTGGAATTCAAGAAAATTTAGGATTTTGTTACAAAATGGATATTCAGAGGCCTCTGAACATAGATGTACATTTTCTTCATGAGGAGCTGCACATTTCAGTCTGATCATGTTTATCATTATTTTGACAATCATGATGATGGGAAAAGCCCAACTATTGGATTGGACAGACCTGGGTTCAAATTCTCACTCTGTCAGTGATAGCTCTGTGTCTTACCTCTATGAACCTCTGTGAACCTCAGTTTCCTTATCTGTAAAGTGGTGATAATACCTTGCAGAGTTTATCTGATGATTAAATGTATTTACTATTTGAGGCAATTAATGTAATAATGGCACTTATTTGGGTACCCACTATATGGTGTGCATTCTTTCTTTCTTTCTCTCTCTCTCTCTCTCTCTCTCTCACACACACACACACACACACACACATTCCTAATTCCTCTCCAATCCTCCCTTGCTTTCTCTGTCTCTCATTTGCTCATTCTTTAGGGCTCAACTCCCATCTCCCTCTTCCTGATACCTCTTCTTTCTTTCTTTCTTTCTTTCTTTCTTTCTTTCTTTCCTTTCTTTTTTCTTTCCTTCCTTCCTTCCTTCTTTTCTCTGTTTCTCTATTTCTCTAATTCCCTTCCTCTCTCTCTCCCTTTCTTCCTTCACTCTCTCTCTCCCTCTCTCTCCTTCCCTTCTTTCCTACCTTCCTTCCCTTTCTTTCTTCCTCCTTCCCTTCTCTCCCTCCCTCCCTCTCTCTCTACCTCTCTCTCTGTCCTTCCCTCCCTTCCTGCCTTCTTGCCTCTCTCTCTCTCTCTCTTTTTAAAAGATTTTATTTATTTATTTGACAGAGAGAGAGAGAGAGAGAGAGAGGCAGAGAGTACACAAACAGGGGGGCAACAGGGAGAGGGAGAAGCAGGCTCCTGTTGAGCAGAGAGCCCACTGTGGGGCTCCATCCTGGGACCTTGGGATCATGACCTGAGCTGAAGGCAGAGGCTTAACTCACTGAGCCATCCACACACCCCTACCCCCTCTTCTTACAAAGATTTTTGCTTTTTCTAGTACTCATGGTTTAGTCTATGACCCTCAGGAGTTTCTTATTTGAATAATGTGGTAAATCCATAATTTTAATAATCCATAGCCCCTAAAACTTTGAAAGATACATAATAAGTTATAATAAGATTTTACTGGTTGATCTTATTATTATTATTTCAGATAGTAATTCCTTGAATTTCTTCTTTTCTTCAAGTTAGCCTAGGGACATCATTAATAATATTTGTAGAGTAACTGTATGATTTCCATATATTAACTCAGAGCTTTAGAAGCACTCTGTGAGGCAGGTATTGTTATCCTCATTTTACTAATGAACAAACAGAGGGTCAGAGATTTTCTTTCCTTTTTTTTATTTTTAATTTTTTTTAAAATTAAAAAAAAAAAATCTCTGGTGCCCCAGAGATTTTCAATAATTTGTCTGAATTATATGCTGGGTGGATAGTGGGATTTAAATCAGGTCATTCTGGGGCATCTGAGTGACTCAATAGGTTAAGCCTCTGCCTTCGGCTCAGGTCATGTTCCCAGGGTCCTGGGATTGAGCCCCGCAATGGGCTCTCTGCTCAGCTGGGGAGCCTGCTTCCCCCTCTCTCTCTGTCTGCATCTCTGCCTACTTGTGATCTCTCTCTCTGTGTCAAATAAATCAATAAAATCTTAAAAAAAAAATCAGGTCATTCTGATTCTAAAGTTTAAATTCTTTTTGCTATGTTATATGGTATTTCCATTAAGTTAGTTCCTTCCTTCCTTCCTTCCTTCCTTTTAGAGAGAGAAAACATGTGCGTGTGCGTGCGCGCGCACGCGCGCGCACACACACACGGATGCTCACAAGCAGGGGCAGAGGAAGAGGGAGAGGGAGAGAATCCTAAGTAGACTCAATGCTGAGCTCAGAGCCCGACATGGAGCTCCATCTCATGACCCTGACATCATGACCTGAACCAAAATCAAGAACTGGTCACTCAACCAACTGAACAACCCAGGTGCCCCTCCATGAAGTTTCTGATGAAGTTTTGTTTAGAAAAAAAAAAAAAAAAAAGAAATTTGTTTAGGATTTTCGGTTATGGCTTTTGCACTGAGTACATTTTCTTCGTGAAAACTGTTTATTACTAAAAAAGGCCATTCCTAGGAACAGCTCCAGCTCTCCTCAGTGGCTTTTCCAATGTAATTCTGGGTCCCTATGAGCAATGGAAGAAGGTGCTTCTATTCTTCTATTCAAAGCTTTCAGGTGACCTTCAATCTCCTTCCCATACCCTGCCCTTCTTGTCATGAGTACCTCTCCACAGCCACCTTTGTTGGTGTGGCAAGAGAGCACTGTAGACAGTTACATATGTGTGTCTCCAGCATCTGCAAGAAGAACACAGCAAAACACCCATATACAAATAATTAGCTTTTTAAATACCAATTTTCCCCTGCTATCAAACTTTGATAAATAGCTTGGGAAATGCTATGAACACGTCTGTCTGAAGAATCCAAGGGATATTTTTTTTCCTTCCTAAAATTGTGAGAGGAACAATGTCATTGCAAGTAAATTCAGTTTTTTTCTCACAAATGAGAAGTATTTTCTATACCACAGTGCTTTCCAATTATGTTGAGTAACTTCATGTTCAATAACAACAGAGGCTCCCAAATTGAGTGCTGTGACCAGAAGCTGAAGTTCAATAATTTTGGTAATAGATCTTTTCCATGCTTAAATGGATATGTAAACATCGTATTAGAGGTTTTGGAGGATAAAATTACACATTTTTGCCTAGACCCTGTAATTTCTGCTTTGGACAATGACCAGTGATTTTCCATTATATTTCTAACTTCCCTATTATTTATATTAAGAGAAGCCTTGGTGCTAGAATTGTGGTTTCTGTTTTCTTTTGGAGGATAACAAGTTCAATAGGTTGGGCAAATTATTTAAGTGCTTAATGTTGTTCCCTTTGCTGTAGGTTGCCATAAATTGCTATAAAATTTTGGGAAAGATGATTCATAATCTCTAGCCTTTTTGGGTGCATTTCTCAGAGGGCTGAAGAAATTTATTTTCTAGAATGAAGAAAGGAAGACATACAGAAGAGAAACATGTGAACAAGGCATTATAGAGTCAAGTTTCAACTTTCAGTGCAACAGGTAGCGCATAATCAAACCAGATTCCCAGTGTTTGGTGAAAGTTATGTAGGGAGACTATTTATATATTTAATGTACTTCTCAATTTAGTTCCTAATTTTGATATATATTTTAGTTGGCTTAGTTGTATGCTCAAGTAGGAATTTTTGTTTGGTTTTGGAGATTCTGTACACCTGACCATATCTTTATACATTTAAGACAAATGATCTGGGGGACACCCGGCTGGCTTAGTCGATAGAGCATGCAACTCTTGATCTGAGGATTGTGAGTTAGAGCCCCATGTTGGATGTAGAGATTACTTTAAAAATAAAATCTTAAAAAAAAATAAGACAAGTAATCTGGATACCAAAATAGCTGAGTCACTGAATTCTTTCTTCAAAATACAATTTAGGGACACCTGGGTGGTTCAGTTGGTTAAGCCGGTTAAGCTGGCTCAGGTCGCCAACTCAGGGTCCCGGCATGGGGCTCCCTGCTCAGCAGGGAGCCTGCTTCTCCCTATCCTCTGCCCCTCCCCACTGCTGTGCATGCTCTCTCTTTTTCTCAAATCAATCAATCAATCAATCAATCAATTAATCTTTAAAAAAAATACAATTCAGTGTAAGTCTTAGGCCAACCTGATTTTGCTTGTTGTAGGTAATCTGTATTTTCCTCTTGTGTGAGAGCTTTTAGGACATTTACTTTATCATTGTAAACCAAAATATTTGTCATGGCGTGCCTGGATCTGAGTCTGTCTCTGTTTATTCTTCCTGGAATATGGTGAATATGTTTATACTGCATCCTCAGGCCTAAGTTTTCCTTTGTTTTCAACAAAGGAAAATTTTCTTGGATTCTATCTTTAATTATCATTAATTTAATTTAATTTCTGATGTTTTAACATCAGAAATCTTCTCCTCTGTTTTTTATAGTGACTGAGTTTACATAAAAAATATAGTAAACTTGTTCTTAATGGCCTGGTTAAATTTTATTATCCATATCATGAGACATTGTGATGCTTGAAAAGAGTACTTTTACAGATTACAGAAACAACTTTCCCAAGCAGGGAGGAGGAGGTTGTATTTTCTTACCATATTTTTCAGAGTCATTTTTTTTGATATACATGGCAAATAATTCCCAAGGGTATTTTGCTCTTAATTTTGGATCCAAGTTAAGTTTCTTGCTTCAAAACAGCCAAATGGTATAACTTTAATTCTAGAAGGAAATCTAGGCCGTTAGGGGCAAGAAGACCTTATGTGGGTGCATGGGGGAAAGGTTGGTTAGCAGTTACTAAAACCAAAAGAAACAATAAAAGAAAATGCAGAATTAAGTTATTCTGATTTCACGATGTCCAAATGTTTAGCTGGAAATAAGCTGGGAAGAGTCATTACTTAAATGCCTACTTTATTCTTTTCTCTTTTATAGCAAGCTTATAGTGCTGTAACAGTATACATTAATAAGAATTATGTTCCAGTTGCTCTTATGTTAATTGGAGATCTGTGTAATTGCTAGCTTCACTCACCATTCTCTCTTTGCTGTATCTTATATTTGTTCATCAAACTCATCTTTTTGTCCTTTCCTTAATCAGGAGCTGTTAATAGCAATGTAAGCCAAGTAGAATTAAATGTAAAACTGAGAAGAGCAGAAAAAGAGAGGCGAAAGTAAACTCAAAGTATAAGGTTAGAAAGGGTGACATGTGGTCTCACCCTTTAAGAATGTGTTGGATTGAACAGACTTAAAGAGGCTCAGGGTGATATTTAGGTAAATATATGACAGAAAAAATGCTAATCAACAAGAGGTATCACCCATTTGAATAATTTCCAGGTATAGATATTCTGTGCATGGTACTGTTTCGTAGGCTGAGTCTAGTTGGTTTTATTTCTGACTACTAAGAAGACTTCAGAGATTTTTGAGTAGGGATGATGGTGTCACAGAAATTGCTGGCAAAAGGCTAATACTTCTGAAGTGTGAATCAGAAAAAAGGAGAGAGGGAATAAGATAATACTATATGGCTGATGGTATTGGTACTGACAGCAGTATGAGGCCTCAAATTTACTGGTGTTCAGAGGTAGCCTGAGGGCTGTGAGTCAGGAAATTGAGATAGAAATGGGGAAACCTGGAATATTAGTGATCACAATTAAGTCCCCAAAACCTGGATTCTGGACAAGGTTGAAAGAAGGGACCAAAACTCCATGGTCAGTGTTATTAATAGTACACCTTATCAATAGTATATGATAGTAGTGGGCTGACTTCAAGGCATCTGATAGGATCAAGATCAATGCATTAGGACTGATCTTTAGGAACCCCTTCCGATCTATCCCTTAGTTTGGGCCAAGGCAAATGCTTGACTGGAGGAAGTCTTACTTGGATCCCTTTTGATCCCAAATGAAATACAAATGATAGGACATGAAGAGACAGAGGCCTGTCAGAGAGTTTTGTTTTCCATTTACTTCCTGTCTGAAAGTGGGGTTCTTCAACTTTCTGAAAAGTCCTTGCCCTGAACTGACATGGTTTGAAGAGAATGGACATGGACAAGTAAATGCAAATGCATTTCTAGCAATGTTGCCAATGTTCTATAATTTTGACGAAGGCACCCTCTTGGAGAGAGGGAAGGAGGCAGGCAAGGAAGGACACAGAGAGAGAGATTGGTGGGAGAATGAATTTCTGCTTCTTTTATTGTTTCCCTTCTGGCAGAAATTATGGACCTTTGGTGATAACCACTCATAACATTCTTTTCCTTATATGATCACTATTGTTTCATAAAATCCTGACAATCAAAGGTGCATGATTTCTAAAGAAAGTCCTTTAAAAAATTTAAGGACATGATAAATTCCCTTTTCTCAATGCAGATATACAGCTTACCTTTTAGAAGGCACAGAGACATGGGCTTAAGGGCATTGAAAAAGGATTTTCAGGGCGCCTGGGTGGCTCAGTGGGTTAAGCCGCTGCCTTCGGCTCAGGTCATGATCTCAGAGTCCTGGGATCGAGTCCCGCATCGGGCTCTCAGCTCAGCAGGGAGCCTGCTTCCTCCTCTCTCTCTCTGCCTGCCTCTCTGCCTACTTGTGATCTCTCTCTGTCAAATAAATAAATAAAATCTTTAAAAAAAAAAAAGGATTTTCAGTTAAGCATGAAGGATTGAACACCTGCATTTATCTTTGTGCCCTTCTAATTCCCCCAAAATGAATAAAAATACATGCTTATTTAAAAAAATGAAAAAGAAGAGAAGGTCACAACACAAAAGAGAAGTCAACATTTTGGAAACTGAATGAGGATGGAATAGTAGAGACTGAACTGGCTAGCCTGTGATATTAAAGCCTGAAGTGATGAAGCCAATGGGAGAAAAGGAAAATTATGCCACCAAATCTAGAAAGGCTGAAGAATTGGAGATACCAGGCAGCTTTAAGAAGGGAGCATTGCAAATGTTTAAAAATGGGGATTCGTTAAACTTGAGTGTAATGAATGTTTAACACCCCAAATCACCTCTTTCATCCTTGATAGCCTGGAAATTACTCCTTGTCCATTCTGGTAGAAAATAGGAGGTTCTCAATGGAGAGGTTTACACAGCTGGGGATCACAGTGAGCTGTTGTTGAACGGCAGCTTGAATGGTGAGATACCCTGTCATTTTTCTCCTGAAGTGCTTTCTGAATACTGACAGTCAGGCTTATACCCTCAGACCGAAGGGGCACACAAATGTTGAAAGTTGGGTGCTCCCCAGCCATATGGCTCAGTCCTTACCCCACCATCTGATTTTGACTATAAAGCCAAGTGGATGTATTAGTTTGCTAAAATTAAGAAAACATTAATTAAAAAAGAATAACTCATAGACTGTTAAACTATCTGTCTCTCACAGGAAGAAAAAAAATGTGTTGCTTGTCATGAGGCAGGGTTAAGGGCTCTAAGACACATATAGGGAATTTCCCTAAGAGTATCCCATAAAAGGTGGTAATCCCTGGGTCACAAATAGGTACATAAAGGAAGCCATTTCACAGATTGACTATGGTACCTGTGGGTGTGGTCTGATTAGAGTTAGACTGAAAAAAAATGGAGCTGACTGTAGAGATACCTTAACTTGAGATTCTTTCAAAACAAGTGTTATAAGAAAGTCTGTGCTGGTTAGAATCTTTCTCATTGGTTGTTTTGTACTCTGTCCATTCTTTCCCCAAGTTGCAATGGCAGTTCTAAAGCCATATGTAGGGGCATGTGGGTGGCTTGGTCGTTGAGTGTTTGCCTTCAGCTCAGGTCATGATCCCAGGGTCCTGGGATTGAGCCATGCATCACGCTCCCTGCTCTGCAGGAAGCCTGCTTCTCCCTCTCCCATCCCCCAGCTTGTGTTCCCTCTCTCGTCTCTCTCTCTGTCAGAGAAATAAATAAAATCTAAAAGAAAATAAAAGCCATATACCGGCATGCAGTGGTTTATTCATTTGTTCATTCATTCATTCATTCATTCAAGAAGAATTCATTCAAGAAGTATTTTCTATGCTCTTATATTGAATTGGGCACATTCTAGGCAGTGAGAATATAAAACGAAGTCCCTCATCCCATGTGGCTTACATTCAGGAGGGAGATAAACAAGTAAATACTAGATTCTTTCTTTCTTTCCTTTTGTTGAGAGGAGAAGTGAGTTGGGGGAAATCAGAGGGGGAGACGAACCATGAGAGACTGTGGACTCTGAGAAACAAACTGAGAGTTTTGGGGATGTGGGTTGGGTGAGCCTGGTGGTAGGTATTAAGGAGGGCATGTAGTGCATGGAGCACTGGGTGTGGTGCATAAACAATGAATCTTGGAATGCTGAAAAAAAAATTATATATAAAAAAAAAGTTGACTTTCTCCTTTGTCCAGGGCCTAAAGCATAGAAGTGAGAGGTTTACATTTTAACATTTTTTTTTTAGATTGGGAAATTGGACTGGAAACCAATTTGGGAAATATGAACTGGAACTTTTCTACAAAAGAATTAGCCCTTGATGTGATAGTGGAAAGCTAAGTATGGCAGGAAGCGGGAAAACTGGAAGATCAAGATAAGTAAAATGGGCCAGGGAGGTCTACTGTGGTAAGCCATGAGTGAACCACTGTGGAAAAAAGCACATAAATATAATAAATAGGGGCACAACTATTCTCCAAGGTCATCTTGTTCAGTTTCTGGGAGATTTTCTCATCTTCATTGTTCATCTGTTTCATTGAGTTACACACAACATACTTACACATCCCCCTATATACACATATATATCTGTATACATATAAGAGTATATATGTATATATTTATTCCAAAGGCTCTTTTTTTTTTCTGATTCTTTTATTTCTCCCTCTCTCCTTCCCCTTCTCTTCCTCCTTCTTTTAATAATACCCTGTTCTTATTGCACATATATTATAGCTTGTTTACTCTTTTGAGTAAAGTAGGGTTAATTTATTTGAAGTTTTTTTTTTTTTTTAAGATTTATTTATGCACACTTAACTGATTGGGCCACCCAGGTGCCCCTGTTTATTTGAAGATTTATTCCCCTTGAAAACACTTTTTTCTCCAAGCTGCTTTTATTTCTTCCAAGCTCCAGCTTTCATTTTTTTTTTTTTCTCTTTCCCCAATGTTTCTGATCCTTTAAGAGTGGAGCAATAAGGGGCGCCTGGGTGGCTCAGTGGGTTAAGCCGCTGCCTTCGGCTCAGGTCATGATCTCAGGGTCCTGGGATCGAGTCCCGCATTGGGCTCTCTGCTCAGCAGGGAGCCTGCTTCCTCCTCTCTCTCTCTCTCTGCCTGCCTCTCTGCCTACTTGTGATCTGTCTCTGTCAAATAAATAAATAAAATCTTTAAAAAAAAAAATCTTTAAAAAAAAAAAAAGAAAAGAGTGGAGCAATAAACAGCTGACAAGAAGCTCCTAAGAGCACAGCTGGGGCTTCTGGTCTGTGAGCTCCATTATAGTTTGATCTTAATGGGTCCTTTTATCCAAGAATTCCTGATGGAGAATTCCTTTTTTTTCATATATTATCTTCCCCCTTAACTATGCCTTTTGCTTTGCTATCTAGACATTAAGGCTCTCTTATTCTCTAGAGGCTCAGGCTTCTTTTTCCTGTTTGGATAGAGATATTGTACAGATAGGCTATATGGAATAGGGAAGGGAGAGGGATGTAACTGATTCTCAAAATTCTCTAACTACGTTTTGAATAGTCTTTCATACAATCCTCTTGTTTTTTTTTTTCCTTTTCATGTTTTTATTTATTTATTTATTTTTTAAAAATTAAATTTATTTATTTTCAGCATAACAGTATTCATTATTTTTTCACCACACCCAGTGCTCCATGCAATCCGTGCCCTCTATAATACCCACCACCTGGTACCCCAACCTCCCACCCCCCCAATCCTCTTGTTTTTAATTTCACTTCCATATCCATTCCCAGATGACCCAATATTGCCAAGGAATAGATTCTGCAAAGTGTACTGGTTTTTTTTCTTGGCTTCTTCCACTGTTGGTTTAGGACTGAAATTTCTTTGGATTATTTTTCTTTAGACTCTACCACTTAACAGCTTTTTTTTTTTTTAAATTTTTTAATTTTTTATAAACATATATTTTTATCCCCAGGGGTACAGGTCTGTGAATCGTCAGGTTTACACACTTCATAGCACTCACCAAAGCACCTACCCTCCCCAACTTACCAGCTTTTTTTCTTTTATTCTTTCTTTTTTTTTTTTAAAAGATTTTATTTATTTATTTGACAGAGAGACAGAGACTTTTAATTTGTTTTCTGTTTTTCTGTATTCTAATAATGTTGTGGTGAACATGTTTGATAAAACTTTTTTTGAACATGTACATGTATTTCTTTCTTTTTTTTTTAAGATTTTTTTTGTTTTGTTTATTTATTTGATAGAGATGACAAGTAGTCAGAGAGGCAGTCAGAGATAGAGGAGGAAGCAGGCTCCTTGCTGAGTAGAGAGCCCGATGCGGGGCTCGATCTGAGGACCCTGAGATCATGAACTGAGCCAAAGGCAGAGGTTTTAACCCACTGAGCCACCCAGGCGCCCCAAACATGTACATGTATTTCTTTAGAAAAATGTTTAGTGGCTCCTAGCCTAGCTCTCTGTTTTCTAAACCTAATTGCTTTCCATTTCCTTTTTTTTTCTTTTTTTTAAGTGTTTTTTTTTTAATTAAATTAAATTAAATAATTTTTTCAGTGTTCCAAAATTCATTGTTTATGCCCCATACCCAGTGCTCTATGCAATACATGCCCTCCTTAATATCCACCACCAGGATTACCCAACCCCTCCCCCGCCCCTCCAAAACCCTCAGTTTGTTTCTCAGAGTTCACAGTCTCTCATGGTTCATGTCTCCCTCCAATTTCCCCCAATTCATTTCTCTGCTACATCTCCCAGTGTCCTCCGTGTTATTCCTTATGCTCCACAAGTAAGTGAAACCATATGGTAATTGACTCTCTCTGCTTGACTTATTTCACTCAGCATAATCTCCTCCTGTCCCATCCATGTTGATACAAAAGTTGGGTATTCATCCTTTCTGATGGAGACACAATACTTCATTGTATATATGGACAATATCTTCTTTATCCATTCGCCTGTTGAAGGGCATCATGGCTTTTTCCACAGTTTGGTGACTGTGGCCATTGCTGCTATGAACATTGGGGTACAGATGGACCGTCTTTTCACTACAACTGTATCTTTGGAGTAAATACCCAGTAGTGCAATTGCAGGATCATAGGGTAGCTCTGTTTTTAATTTCTTAAGGAATCTCCACACTGTTTTCCAAAGTGGCTGCACCAACTTGCATTCCCATCAACAGTGTAAGACGGTTCCCCTTTTCCCACATCCTCTCCAACACTTGTTGTTTATTGTCTTATTGATTTTGGCCATTCTGACTGATGTAAGATGGTATCTCAGTGTTTTTTTTTTTTTTTAAAGGTTTTATTTATTTATTGGACAGAGAGAGAGATCACAAGTAGGCAGAGAGGCAGGCAGAGAGAGAGGAGGAAGCAGGCTCCTCACTGAGCAGAGAGCCCGATGTGGGGCTCGATCCCAGCACCCTGGGATCAAGACCTGAGCAGAGGCCCAACCCACTGGGCCACCCAGGTGCCCCTCTCAGTGTGGTTTTGATTTGAATCTCCCTGATAGCTAATGATGATGAACATTTTTTTATGTGTCTGTTAGTCATTTGTATGTCTTCTTTGGAGGATTGTCTGTTCATGTCTTCTGCCCATTTTTTGACGTGATTATCTGTTTTGCATGTGTTGAGTTCTTTATAGATCTTGGCTATCAGCCCTTTATAGTGTCATTTGCAAATATCTTCTCCCATTCTGTGGGTTGCCTCTTTGTTTTGTTGACAGTTTCCTTTGCTGTGCAGAAGCTTTTGATCTTGATGAAGTCCCAAAAGTTCATTTTCACTTTTGGTCCCTTTGCCTTTGGAGACATGTCTTGAAAGAAATTGCTGTGGCTGATGTCAAAGAGGTTACTGCCTATGTTATCCTCTAGGATTTTGATAGATTCCTGCCTCATGTTGTGGTCTTTTATCCATTTTGAGTTTGTCTTTGTGTATGGTATAAGAGAATGGTCAAGTTTCATTCTTCTATACATAGCTGTCCAATTTTCCCAGCACCATTTATTGAAGAGCCTGTCTCTTTTCCACTATATATTTTTCCTGCTTTGTTGAAGATTATTTGACCATAGAGTTGAGGGTCCATTTCTGGGCTCTCTACTCTGTTCCACTGATCTATGTTTCTGTTTTTGTGCCAGTACCATGCTGTCTTGGTGATCACAGCTTTGAAGTAAAGCTTGAAATCAGGCAACATGGTGCCCTCAGGTTTGTTTTTCTTTTTCAACATTTCCTTAACAATTTGGGGTGTCTTCTGGTTCCATGTTAATTTTAGAATTGTTTGTTACAGCTCTTTGAAAAATGCCAGTGGAATTTTGGTCGGGAGGGCATTGAAAGTATAGATTGCTCTAGGCAGTGTAGACATTTCAACAATGTTTATACTTCTGATCCTTGAGCATGGAATGCTCTTCCATCTTTTGTGTCTTCTTCAATTTCTTACATGAGTGTTCTGTAGTTCCTAGAGTATAGATGTTTTATCTCTTTGGTTAGGTTTATTTCCTGATATCTTATGGTTCTTGGTGCTGTAGTAAATGCGATCGATTCTCTAATTTCCCTTTCTATGTTTTCATTGTTAGTGTATAAGAAAGCAACTGATTTCTGTACATTGATTTTGTGTCCTGCCACGTTACTGAATTGCTGTATGAGTTCTAGTGGTTTGGGGATGGAGTCTTATGGGTTTTCCATATAAAGTATCATGTCATCTGTGAAGAGAGAGAGTTTGACTTCTTCTTTGCCCATTTGGATACCTTTTATTTCTTTTTGTTGTCTGAGTGATGTTGCTAGGACTTCTAGTACTATGTTGAACAACAGGAGCAAGAGTGGACATCCTTGTCATGTTCCTGATCTCAGAGGGAAGGCTGTGAGCTTTTCCCCATTAAGAATGATATTTGCTGGGGCGCCTGGGTGGCTCAGTGGTTTAGGCCTCTGCCTTCGGCTCAGGTCATGATCTCGGGGTCCTGGGATCGAGCTACACATCGGGCTCTCTGCTCAGCGGGGAGCCTGCTTCCCCCTCTCTCTCTGCCTGCCTCTCTGACTACTTGTGATCTCTCTCTGTCTATCAAATTAAAAAAAAAAGAATGATATTTGCTGTGGGTTTTTCATAGATAGATTTTATGAAGTTGAGGAATGTTCCCTCTATCTCTATACTTTGAAGCGTTTTAATCAGGAAAGGATGCTCTATCTTGTCAAATGCTTTTTCTGCAACAATTGAGAGGACCAGGTGGTTCTTCTCTCTTCTCATTGTTTTGTTCTATCACACTGATTGATTTGTGAATGTTGAACTACCCTTGCATCCCAGGGATAAATCCCACATGGTCATAGTGGATATTCTTTTTAATGTACTGTTGGATCTTATTAGCTAGGATCTTGTTGAGAATCTTGGCATCCACATTCATCAGGGATATTGGTCTGAAATTCTCCTTTTTGGTGGGGTCTTTGCCTGGTTTGGGGATCAGGGTAATGCTGGGTTCATAGAAAGAGTCTGGAAGTTTTCCTTCTGTTTCTATTTTTTGAAACAGCTTCAGGAGAATAGGTATTATTTCTTCTTTGAGTGTTTGGTAGAATTCCCCAGGGAATCTGGTAGGTCCTAGGCTCTTGTTTTTTGGGAGGGTTTTGATCACTATTTCAATCTCATGACTAGATATTTGTCTATTCAGCTGTCAGTTTCTTCCTGGTTCAATTTTGGAAGATTATAGTTTTCCAGGAATTCATTCATTTCATCTAGGTTGCTTAACTTATTGACATATAACTGTTGATAATAATTTCTGATGATTGTTTCTATTTCCTTGGTGTTAGTCATGATCTCTCCCTTTTCATTCATAATTTTTAAAATTTGTGTCCACTCTCTTTTCTTTTGGATTAGTTTGGCCAGTGGTTTTTCAATCTTATTGATTTCTTCAGAAAACTAGCTTCTAGTTTCATTGATGTGTTCTACTGTATCTCTAGTTTCTATCTCATTGATTTCTTTTCTAATATTGATTATTTCCCTTCTTGTGCATGGGGTTGGCTTAATTTGTTATTGATTTTCCTGGTCTTTAAGGTGTAAAGAGAATTGGTGCATTCTGGATTTTTAAAATTTTTTTGAGTGAGGCTCGGATGGCTATCTATTTCCCCCTTAGGATTGCCTTTGCCATATTCCATAGGTTTTGGACTGAAGTGTCTTCATTCTCATTGGTTTCCATGAATTTAAGTTCTTCTTTGATTTCCTGGTTGATTCAAACATTCTTAAGCAGGGTGGTCTTTATCTCAACACTTGGAAACACTTAGAAAGTGTTTGAATTCCTTCCAAACTTTTTCTTGTGGTTGAGTTCCATTTCAAAGCACTGTGGTCTGAGAATATGCAGGTAATAATTTCAATCTTTTGGTATCAGTTGAGCCTTGACTTGTGACCCAGTATGTGGTCTATTCTGGAGAGAGTTCCATGTGCGCTCAAGAAGAATGAGTATTCTGTTGTTTTGGGGTGGAATGATCTGTATATATCTACGAGGTCCATTTTTTTCCAATGTGTCATTCATTGCTCTTGTTTCTTTCTTTTTTTTTTTTTTAAAGATTTTATTTATTTATTTGACAGAAAGAGATTACAAGTAGGCAGAGAGGCAGACAGAGAGAGAGAGAGGAGGAAGCAGGCTCCCTGCTGAGCAGAGAGCCCGATGCGGGACTTGATCCCAGGACCCTGAGATCATGACCTGAGCCGAAGGCAGAGGCTTAACCCACTGAGCCACCCAGGCGCCCCTGCTCTTGTTTCTTTATTGATTTTCTGCTTGGATTATCTATCTGTTACTGAGAGTGACATGTTAAGATCCCCTACTATTAATGTATTCATATCAATATGACTCTTTATTTTGATTAACACTTGGCTTATATAGTTGGCTGCTCCAATATTGGGGGCATAAATATTTACAGTTGTTAGATCTTCTTGGTGGATAGACACTTTAAGAATGATGTAGTGTCCTTTTTTATCTCTGACTACAATATTTAGTTTGAAATCTAATTTATCTGATATGAGAATTGCTACCAGCTTTCTTTTGAGTCCCGTTGGCATGAAAGATGCTTTCCCATCCCTTCCCTTTCCATCTGGATGTATCTTTAGGTTCCAAATGGGTCTCTTGTAGAAGCATATGAATTTGTTCTGTCATTTTATCCATTCTGCAACCCTGTGCCGTTTTATGAGAGCATTTGGGTCATTCACATTGAGAGTGATCATTGAAAGATACTTTAAAAAAAAAGAGATTTTATTTACTTATTTGACAGATAGAGATCACAAGTAGGCAGAGAGGCAGGCAGAGAGAGAGAAGGGAAAGCAGGATCTCCACTGAGCAGGGAGCCAGATGCAGGGCTTGATCCTAGGACCCTGAGATCATAACCTGAACTGAAGGTGGAGACTTTAACCCTCTGAGCCATCCAGGCACACCAAAAGATATGCCTGTGAAGTCCTTGTTTTTATAGATGGTCTCTGTAAGTTTCTGTTCTATGTCACTTTTGGGTTCTTTCTTCTTTTATTGGATATCCCCCCCTTCCCGCTTAATATTTCTTGTAGTGCCAGCTTGATGGTCACATACTCTTAAACTTTGCCAGTCTTGGAAGCTCTTTATCTCTTCATCCATTTTGAATGTCAGCCTTGCTGGATAAAGTATTCTTGGCTGCACTTTCTTCTCATTTAGTGCCCTGAATATGTCTTGCCAGCCCATTCTGGATTTCCAGGTTTCTGTGGACAGGTCTGACATTATTCTGATGGACCTTCTTCTGTATGTAAGGAATTTCTCCCCCCTAGCTGCCCTCAGAAGTTCTTGTCTAAAATTAGGATTCATCAGTTTCACAATCAAGCGCCTCATGGTCTTTCTAGATTCATTGATCTTGGGGGGGTGTTCTTTCTGCCTCTAGGACATGAATGCTGGTTAAATTCCCCAGATTGGGAAGATTTTCATCCAGAATTTGTTCAACTTTATCTTCTAGCTTTCTCTCTTTTTTGTCCCCTCAGGGATCCCAATAATTCTGTTCTTGGAATTTTTCATGGCATCATTTATTTCCCTAATTATGTTTTTATGGCTTCTAAGTTGTTTCTTCCATGCCTCCTCCTGATGCTTTTTCTTTATCAGTTTGTCCTCTAGATCGCAAATTCTATCTTCTGCCTCAGTTACCCTAGCTATTAGAGTATTTGAATTAAGTAGGATCTCCTTGATAGCATTTTAAAATATATTTTTTAAAATTTTTAAAAATTTAAAAAAATATTTAAAAAGTTTTTTAAAAATAATAATATTTTAAAAATAAAAAGTAATATTTAAAAATATAAAAAATATCAAAATATATAATTTAATATATTTTAAAATATATATTATTATATATTATATATTATATATATTATATTTATTATATATATTATAATTATATATTACAATAATATATTTATATAATTCAATATAATTTATAATAATAGAAATATAATTTAATTAATAGAAAATATTTTAAAAAATAATATTTAAAAATTTATTTTTTAAATTTTTAAAAATTAAAAAAATATTTTATTTATTTATTTGACAGAGAGAGCTCACAAATAGGCAGAGAGGCAGGCAGAGAGAGGGAGAGAGGAGGAAGCAGACTCCCTGCTGAGCAGAGAGCCCAGTGTGGGACTTGATCCCAGGACCCTGAGATCATGACCTGAGCCAAAGGCAGAGGCTTAACCCATTGAGCCATGTAATTTCTTCCCATGTGGCTTTCACTTCTGCCCTTAGAGATTCTGTGTTGTCACAAATGGTTTTCTCCATCCTAGCCATTGCCTGGATAATTTTTACCTTGAATTCCCTTTCTGACATACTGTTTATGTTCTTATCCAGTTGCTCTGATGGAGAGGGCACAGTCTCTGAATTTTTCCTCTGTTAGGTATTCCTTCTCCTAGTCATTTTGATGAGAGGCAGTGGAGGGGATGTATAGCTGAATATATCAATCACGATTGAGGCAAGGTGCACCCTGGAATGCTTCAGAGCAACTGGAAGTTACCACCAAAAAGAAAGAGAAAAAAAGAAAAAGATAAAAAGAGAGAGAATGAAAGAGAGAGAGACAAAAGAGAAGACCAGCCAGTGTGAGCCCCAAAAGTGAGATTTATATGGTATACAAACAAAAACAGACAAACAAAAGGACTGACAAAAGTAAATGACAAGAAAAAAAGAAAAGAACCCAGACAAAATGAATCCCAAGGATAAGATTTATATAATACCAGAACAAAAACAGATACACAGAAACACTGACAGAAGAAAAAGATTGGAGGATGGTTATAAATCTTCGATGTGGGTGAGGAAGATTGTTTTGATTCTTCCTGGGTGTATCTTGATATCTTTGTTAAAGGACTCAACTTTCCAGACTTAAAGGGAGATTAAGACTTTTTTATATAAAAAAGTGGTTTATATATAGGGGTAGTATTGATAAGGGAAAGAGGAGTACCTTGAAGCTTATATTTATATGTATATATAAAAAATAGAAAATAAAAAGAAAAACACAGGCATATGTATGAAAAAGGTTCAAATTAAAAGGTTATTATGGAATATATTGTATTAAACCTCTAGTTGTAATGGTAAGTAGGTTAAAAAAATTAAAAGGAACAAGATAGTGAGAATGAATTAAAAGTAAAAGTTGTATCTATGAAATAAACAGATTTTAAGGCAATACTGGGAGCTTAATATATTGTTTTCCCCTGATGTTGGGGTTTTACAGTTTTATGGAGACCCCGTGGTGGTTGTCCTCTTCGTTCTTTTGGCTTGCTTTCTGGGGGAGGTGCCTGCTGCGTTGTTTTTCAGTTAGTCATGCTTGGGTTGAGTCCTCCTGCCCGCTATCAATGGACTGGGCTTTGTGGAAACCGGTTTTTCAGACTTTTGTTCTCTGGAGGTTTTTGTTCTTTGTTGGCTTTTTGTGGCTTTTTGGAGGTTTAGTGGAAAGCAAACTGCACCCAGAACCTCCATCTCAGAGAGAAGCCTCAGTCTGCTCCCCTCTGGGTGATCCAGAACACACAAACTCCCCCTCTGCAAACTCTGCTGAGCCATGTAACCTCTCACAGGCAGGACATGTCCCCAGCCACCATCTCAGGGATTGCCCAAAGTGCCCGCTTATCTCTGCAACCCTATCCCACTAAAACTGCCAACGATATTGGTCCAGGGAGCCTGCTTCTGGTGGCTGCCTTTGCTGGGACTGCTGTCTAGAGTCCAGACCTCATGGTTATGCAGGTCACTGCCAAGGGATCCTGACCAGAGATCATGCTGAGTTTTTCCAGGCCCAGGTTGGGAGTGTCTAGACCCTCAGCTGGTCCTAGAGACTGCCAGCTAGGGCTGGTACAGAGCTCTCTCAGGCTCAGGAGGGGAGTATGTCAGACCCCGGTCACACAGTGCTCACAGAGCACAAAAAGCTGTAGTCCTAGAGAGCATAGGTTGGTACCCACACCAGACACCCTCATGGGGGGATGGGAGTGCGCCCAGCCAAGCAGTGGTGAAAACTGCGCAACCCTGGGGGCTCAGGGACCAGGAACTGGAGGCTCTGCTGCTCTCTCTCTGGCATGGGTGGTCACCGATGGTGGCCATCCTGGGTTAGGGGGCTTAGACCCATGCCTGTGACTGCCCAATTCCACCAGTTGCCCATTAAGACTTTTTTGCTCTTTTTGAGTGCTTTCAACCAGACTCCAAGTTAATGCTGGTCCCCAATCACAGGGGAGTTTTGTATTGAGGTATTCCTTTCCAATGGGTTGCTTTTGGTTGCTCCTTCTCCCTTCTGTTTATCCTCCAATATCAGTCCGAGTGTTCCCACTCCGCTTTATCTCTCCACTGATGTCTTCTGCCCCTGTAGAGATCCAGAAGTGTATAATCTTACATTTCAGGCTGATTTCATGGATGTTCAGAGTGTTCTGGTAGATAATTAGCTCACTTTGGGGGACCGGTTGAAACAGGGTTTTCTACTTCTCTGTCATCTTGCCCCTCCTCCAGCTGCTTTCCATTTCTTAAGTTTTGTCATAGGTGCATAAAACATGTACCATTATATACTTTATTTTCCCTTTAAATTAATTAAAGTGCTTCACCATGTCACTGCTTTGCTCAAGTTTCTTTAGATTTTTATTGCCTAGAGAATAAAGTAAATATTTTAATACTTAAGGCCCATCACTTCACATCAGCCAGCCTCAGTCTGGGCTGCTCCCGTGTCTTTATTACTTGCGTTTCTTTAGGATTACAGTCTACATGCATTTGCTTTGTTGTGACATTCCAGCTTTATATCTTCTCTTGCATTCTTGTTTTTGTGTCTTCTCTAATATACCATTACTTCTCTAGTGCAAGACCCATGTCTTTCATTTTATGCATTCCTATGCCTTCCACTATGCCGAGTGGTAGTGCCTGTACATGATAGGTGCTCCATCAACACAAGGTAATTATTTACTTACAGATTTTATTTGCTATGACAAATTAAGCATTCATTACATAAAAGCTTTGTAGAGATGATTCAATTATCAAGCCATCTAAATTCTCATCTAAAGGCAATTGTGAAATTCTTCTTCATAATACTGCAACATTAAAAAATCTAAGAGGAAAAAATGTAACAGAAAGAGGAATTTCTAGTGGTGATGCTTTTCTACTGAGTTTGAGTTCATGTTCTTCATATTTGTTTCTTTAACTGGAAAGGCTAAGCTCCTATAACTTTTTATGAACTAGCTGATTTCTATATTCCTGAGTTGCTTTTGGAACATATTTTATCTTAATAAGAATAACCCATCAAGCAAGAAAGCCAGCAGGCTCCTCATTATCATGCTCTGTATATAGGAGTTTATCTTTTGGCTGCCAAACCTGAATTCCACACTGCCTGACTTTAGGAAATGGATTGTTTTTAATAGGTAAGTTTGAGTGACAAAGGCAGAGAGCAAGCCAGTGCCCTGGCCTCTCGGTTGATAGGATTAGATCTGAATGAATAGAGACATGTGATGGGCTGCAGACTTGAGGGGAAAGTCTGCTGTGCACATTGGCACTTGTGAACAGCATTAACATTCTCTGCCTGCTGTACTAACTCTTTAAAATGCCATCTGCATTGATGATGGTATAATTGACATTGCTCCCCAAGGAGCTCAGGGGATTGTGGGGAAGTGGAATCAAAGAAAATTCATCTCTTCTGAAGGCTCTTCTCTGGCAACAAAATGCAGAGAGGAGAGGACTTTTGTTACTGGGTGATGTCATGTTAATAAAAAACAAACAGGCACAAAAATCTATCCATCATTACAGTTTTTTCCACTAACCTTTTTATCTCATCATCCATTGTCTTTCTAATTGGTATTCATCAGCATTTGTCTGGGTGCACGATATTATATGATATTATATACTTGTTTTCACTAAGTATCTGTTAAGATTCTTTATGATCTGTTTGCTCTCATTGATCTCTCTTCAAATAGTTAAACTTTTGGGACATCTGGATGGCTCAGTGGATTAAGCATCTACCTTCGGTTCAGGTCATGATCTCAGGGTCTTAGGATTGAGTCCAGCCCTGGACTCCTTGCTCAGCAAGAAACATGTTTCTCCCTCTGCCTGCTGTTCCCCCTGCTTTGCTCTCTCTCTCTCTCTGACAAATAAGTAAATAAAATCTTAGAAGAAACAATTAAACTTTTGTAGTTCTAGCAATAGTTTAATGCCCCAAATACCTATGAATGGGTATGAGGAAGGTCACTTGAGCATGGAAATTGGTATTCAGTCTCTGCTATAACTGAACTGGGTTAGAACCACTCTGAGTGAACATGACCTCTTAGCAGTCAAAGAACAACTGCAGCATGTGGAGCCACAATACAGAAAAACACATATACAGGTATGAATAAGGGTTTAAATGAAACTGTCAGATTTTCAACAAAATCAGTTGTGATGTATTCACACCCTAGATTTGTGCTGGATCAATGTATGCTAGCATAATTTTGATGTGTTTTGGGAACAAGGGGTTAAGTAGAAGAAATAAGTGATTTTTAACTGCATTTTATGATAGTTATATTAGGGAAAGTGATTTCCTATAACATTTCATGAAAGTTAAATCAGACAAAAGACTAGGTAATCAAAGTGGAACATAATCTAGAGTCCTAATAATTGACTTCTCATGCAGCAAGGAATCAAGGGATAGTTTTCTTGTTTTTGTTTGATTGTTTGTTTTTGAAAAATGCCAGTAAAAAAATCTGTTTTTCTTTTGTTAATATTTATTCCAAATGGAAAAATATCTTACAATGATATTTGGTGTTAGAAAACATAATCAAAAGCATTGGATTATTTGAAGGGCCTTCTGCCCATTCAGGAAAGATAAAATATGTTTGGTGATATTTTGAGGTTGTTCACTTAATTGTATTATAATTTTTGGATTGTTAATCTGTATATATTATGTATGTCTTAGAGCATGTTTGAGCAAGGAAAAAAGGACTATTCAAATTTGTTTTAGGAAATTCTGCAAATCACAGAGAAGCCAGTTTTTGGCTGACATCTAGACCCTAAGGAGAGCAGAAGAGGCAGAAACTCAACTCAGGCTGGTGAAGCCAGAGGGATTGTTTAACACACCTAAAAAAGCATGAATGAATCAGTACATTTACATCCAGGTGCACACACAATGTCAGGGGTTTGTCCCTAAACTGAATTTTCTTCAGTGTTGTCTTTATTCTTGGGTAAGCTTTTTCCTCCTGGTGGTGAAGTTGCAATTTCATTGTATATCTTCAGATCTTTTTTTTTTTTTTTTTTTAATTTTTATTTATTTATTTATTTGACAGAGAGAGAGAGAGAGATCACAAGTAGGCAGAGAGGCAAGCAGAGAGAGAGAGGAGGAAGCAGGCTCCCTGCTGAGCAGAGAGCCTGACGCGGGACCCGATCCCAGGACCCCGAGATCACAACCTGAGCCGAAGGCAGCGGCTTAACCCACTGAGCCACCCAGGTGCCCTGTATATCTTCAGATCTTAGCGACCCTAGTGAAGATATAATTCCTCTCCTAATAGGAATAATTGCAAATATTCTGGGTCTTCACGCCTCCAAATGGGGTTATGAACTGATACCTAAATCCGTAATTACAACACTATTTGAGGAAGTCTGTTTCATGTGGAATGAACACTGGAGTAAGAGTGGAAGAATAGAGTCAACCCCACCAGAATGAGTTGAAATCAGGGAGGAGTGGTTCCCTGCAGGAGCAGTGAGGTCTGTTAAGAACAGAGGAAGGTAGGTGCTGTTGCTGCCCCTTCTGGATCCCTGTACCAAGTTGGGGCATCCATCCCTGAGCTGCCGGGAGTATTGGAGGCCAACAGCTTGGAGCTTTCCTCTTCTCCAGATAACGCCTTTAGCCAAGGGAATCAGCTCATCCAGAAAGTAAGCCACCCCCCTCCTCCAGCAACATGCTCTAGTGGCTATTTGGCTCAGGGGAAAAAGGGATGTTCTCTCTCTCAAGGAGGGAATAAGTTAGTAATGTATATCACGCTCTAAAGCTCCAGGAGAAAGCACAACATTGATTGGCTTTCCCCTCCTGTCCCATCCTGCTTCTCTCACTCCTTTTTTCCTGAGAGTAAAGCCTCAGTAAAAAACTCTTTCTTAGTCTCTGCTTGTAAGGTACCTAAACTAAGACATTAGGAATGGATGTTAGACAAACAAAACAATTAATGTTCTAGATTAGAACTAGACAGTTCTAGACAAGAACAGATCTTTTTATTTCTCTCTCCAGGATTCCTGAGTCTTTTCCTTTATCTGAATGTCTATGTCATTCTTCTCTCAGAATGCAGCCTCTGGTTCTTAGTGCTTGCTGATCCCTCTGTCTTCTTCTGACCTCTAAGTATTGAGATACTGGGATACTCAATTCTCAGTCCTCCTATTTTTAATCTGTCCTCATTTCCTGAAAAAATTTATGCAGTGACATGGTTTCATATGGCCATCACTGGTAATTTCCAAATTTACATCTCCAACTTTGTCTCTCCTGGAGTCCCTGACTCATGTCCAATAGGCTCCTTGACATTTCCACCTAGATATCTAACAAGGATCTTATACTTAAAAGAAATCCTGATCCTACCTATAAGCCCACTTCTCCCTGAGTCTTTCTGATGATGAGTGGAAAAGGTTCTGACAGATCAAATAGTCTGTTAGAGTGATCCCTTCTCAGAAATATGGTGGCCAATCCACCTGCTTTTCTGTGACGCTCAAGCTTTTCCTTACAAGGCCATTTTGGTAACATGTACAAACAGGGTCTCCTGGATCTCATGCAAATAAAATCCACCATCCCAGATGTAGGTGGAAAATTTACTTAATTTTCTTATTACTTTGAAATGGGGAGTAGGATAGGCAAGAAAAATTAAGAACATGAGACAGAACCATGAAAAAATAGATCTTCATCCTGTGTAGCAGCCCTAACAGTACTGGCATTTTGAGTTGGTAGTTCTTGTTGTGGGAGGCTCTCCTATGAGTGGTGGGGTGCTTAGCCTCATTTCTGACCTCTACCCTACCCCAAAGTCATGGAAGTAAAAAATGACTCCAGACATTGCCAGATCTCCCCTGGCAGTCAAAAACACCCCTGCTTCACCACAGGAAAGTAAATGTGTAGATGTCAGACTGTCACCAAACTCCCAAACTATCTATAGCCCTTCTGACTGTAGAGAGAATCCAACAGTGGGCGAAGAGAAGCCTGGAAGCTTTTTCTAAGAGAAAGCTGAAGTTTTCACCAAGATTGGTATTTTTTCTGGCAAGGTAAGACTACAGAAAGAGTATAAGAAAGATGTTCCTGTGAGACTTTATACTATCTTTTCAAATTATGTTGATGTGTAGTTTATTCATTTCCATCCAAATATGTGTTCCGTTAAGCTCATCTTTCCAAATTGACTTGTTAAGAGATTTAGATATAAAACCCTATGCTGTTCATTTAAAGTATCAGATAAAAATAGCAAACAAACTGTCAGTTTATATGACAGTTTGTAGTGTGTTTCAGGAAACAAAGGAATTTTTTTTCTCACTTAATTCTTTAATTATAGAAGACATCTCTATCAAGAGACGCATGGTAACTGTGGAATTTAGGAATAGTAACCAACTGCACTTGGTATTTCATCCTTATTTAGTTTGTTTTGTGTTTTAGCTTAGTAAGCGTTTACTTTTGGTTTGATGAACAACCAAAACAAACCAAACCAAACAAAACCTAACATAGTTCTATGTCAAATTTTCACAATATTGTTGGAACACCTCAGTGGCTCAGGTGGTTAACCATCTGCCTTCAGCAGGTCATGATCCCAGGTCCTGGGATTCAGCCCTGCATTGAGCTCCACATTGGGCTCCCTGGTCAATGGGAAGTCTAATTCTCCATCTCCCTCCCCTACCCCTCTCTGCTTGGTGCATGCTCTCTCTCTCTCTCTAATAAATAAAAACATAAATATAAAAATATTTTCACAATATTGTCCGTTCCATTCTTTAATAGAATCTTTAATCTAATTTTAATTTCATTGATTTATTTACATCAGTCATATTTTCACTTCACTGTGCTGTTTTTTTCCTTCTCTGTCTACTTCACATTTGATTTTCTGCTCTTCTTTCTTAAAGGTTAGGTATTCTGTCATCTTATTGAAGAGTGCTATAAAATTTGTTTTTTCCTTTGTTTTTACTAATGAATCATCTTCAGAGTTATAATCTTCTGATTCTTCAATGTGATAGTCCCCTCTTTTAAGTTCTTCATATATTATTAATTCTTTGAGGACATCTTAATTTTCTATCCATCCATCTATCCCCAAATTAGGAGAGATTTATCCATATTCAGTGTTTACCAGCCGAGGGTTGTGTGCATTTCATATGGTTGTTCTTTGCTTATTAATTCTTGTATCAAATCAGCTGCAAGAAAATAGCTCATTCCCCAGTGCTTTGCAGATTTAAATACAAGGTTTCTTAAACCATATTGCCTGGAACCTTAACATTTTGAACTGATTCCATGTACATACTCCAGTATGTGCTTCCTTCAGACTATTCCTTTCTTAGCTTTTTAAAGACCACACACTCTTTTCTTGCAGAGACTAACCTTCTAGGGGAGATATATGCATCTCTGCCATCCTTCCTTATATTTCTCCTATTTGTATCTTGAGAGTTGTCCTTCCCAAATAATAAACATGATTCTATCTTAAGCCAAAAGAGATTTAATATTTTGCAAAAATTGTACAATTATTGAGTTGTTAGAAGAGCATTACTGCTGCATTTGAGAACAAAATTTAAGTGTTCTTCACCTTTGTGTCACTTGATCAAACTTTATAGAATGGGAGTATCCATTTGACTGGGATGAGTCATGTGCCTTGGGGAAAAGGGGACAAGTCCACTTCTTCTGTTGCAGTAGAGGGCAAATAGTCATTGTCTCTTACCAGAACATATATGGTGTGGGTTGAATTGTATCTCCTTAAGAGCTGTGTTAAAGTCCTAACCCCTGGTATGTATGAAGGTAACCTTATTTGTAAATAGGATCTGATGTAATCCAGGTAAAATGAGGTCATACTCATTTGGGGTGATTGTACTGCATACTCAGTTAGGGTGGATTATATACTCCAATGACTGTTGTCCTATAAGAGGGAAATTTGGATGCAGATACACAGGGAAGCACCATGTAATGGTAGAGGTAGAGATGGAAGTGCTGTAGCAACAAGTCGAGTATAACAAGAATTGCCCATAACCACTAGAATCTAGGAACAGGTAAAGAAGGATCCTCTCCTGGAGCCTTCAGAGAGAGCACGGGCTTGTCAACACTTTGATTTTATTTCCGACTTCTAGACTCCAGAATCGTGAGAGAATACATTTCTGTTCTAAGCGGTCTGGTTTCTTTTAATTTGTTATTGCAGTTCTAGGAAACTAATATAACACAAAATAGAGGTATTCTGAAATTATAAAATGGCAGGTGGGTGGTGGATACCTGTAGAAATCCAAAGGTTCAGTAAAGAGAATGTATGAGGAGACTGTATTCTGTTCATCTCCAAGAGGCACTCTCTTAGTAGATGAATGCCTGCCCAATTTTCTTACTGGGACAGATCCTGGATCTCTCAGGCATTGAATTAGAGTGGAAGAGAAATGAAATGTCTTTCTACCTTCCCTTTGGGTTGCTCTGTCTGATGAACCAAAGCATGGGTAAAGGGTTTTTTTTTCCCCTTTATCCAGTTTCATAAGCCATAGCATTGTGATAAATTCCTTCCAGATTTTGGCAATAATGTATATATTCATCTTTATTCTAAGTTCCTTTTCAGTTGTTATTATGTGTGCATATACATGAGCATATTTTTTTGTGAGAAGCTAGGAGGATCTATGATGAGACACCTTTGAAAATTCCTCCATTACTTTTTTAATGCTTTTATGCTTTGACTTATGCTAAGTCAAAAAGTTGAGGGAATAGGGCAAAACAGCACCAAGCAAGACATCATGTCATTTTATACCTAAAATTTCTGCTTTTGTTTCTTTCTCTTATAAAATGGGACAGTTTGCCTATTTCTAGAGAATTCTAGTTTACCTAGAGATATATTATATGGGTACTTTAGTCCTAATTCACAAATTATAGAACTGAGAATCTCCCCTTCTATAATATCTTGGTTTGTTAGTCTTCAAATTATGAAATATGTAAGTAGCCTTTAAGGTAACTTAAAGAACTTTAAAATTAAAATTATGCATTCAAATAATGAGCCAACAGAACAAGTTAGGAGCCAAAAGAGTGCAGTTGTTTTTATAATAATTCAAGGTCTGGGGTGCCTGGGTGGCTTAGTCTGTTAAGCATCTGGCTTTGCCTCAGATCATGATCCCCGGGTCGTGGGCTCTAGCCCTGCATCTGGTTAGGGGAGGCCGCTTCTCCCTCTCCTCCCTGTTCATGCTCTTTCTCACTCTCTCTCTTTCTTTCTCAACGAAATGAATAAATAAAATCTTCAAAAAACAATTCAAAGGATTTCATGGAGATTAACTCTTAAACCAAGTGTAAGAGAATAAGGACATAATCTTGGACTTTGAAATACTTTTGAGAGCATTTTGACCAACAATTTTTTGGCTTGACGTTTATTTTAAATGTCTATTCCAAGAATGTAATTGAAGAAAAACTGTCTAGTCTAATTTAGAACTTTATCCTCTATTTTAAGCATTGAACAAGTTAACAAAAATAAGTATTTTAGAGCTTTAAACAAAATTTTTTTCAAAAATTAGAAATCTTCCTCTATTTTACTTATGTTGAAGATTTTTTTTTATTAAAAAGCAGAGAAAACCTCCGTGTTCTTTAGCAAATTTCAAGGCATCTGTTCTCATAGATATGGTATTTACAAATGAGGACTATCCAAGACAATTTAAAAAGCAGTGAGATTTGATGAAAGGAAATAGGTATTTTATTTTTACCCTGTTACTATTGTCAATCAACTATGCCGAGAAAATAGAGAAGGAAGACACAATAAAAGGACAAAGTCATGTACCTTTAAATGCTCAAAAGATACAGGTGGTGTCTATGCACTGGTTTGCAAATGAAAGGATTTTTCTTCTTCCTACTCATTTTTTAAAGACCTTCCTGCACAAGGGGAAAAAAGTAATTTAGATAGAAAATTCAGAGTCAGTGAAAATTGGTGTGTGTGGGAGCTTGTAAAATTAATTTTAGTTGCTAGGCCTTTTAATATTAGGGTGTGTCCTATGCCCTGTGCCCTCTTAAATCATTCTTTTATGTTGCCCAAGGCCGATAGATTTTAAAATGGCAACTCCATTAACCTCAGCTGTTTACCTCTCAGGGAAAAAAAAAAAATCACTGGAGCTGTATTTTGAGTGTTATTCATGCCGAACTATTGTCACAGAACATTAATTTGAAATCTAAATGGAGTCTTGACTCTTCTTTTTAGGTACGAGAGAAACGAGACAGTGAAGAAAAACAAAGGTGCTGCTCACTCTGAATTTCTATTATGATACTGTGATGGTATATAAGAGGATCTAGAGAAAATAAGAATCAAGGAATTTTTTAAAGTGGAGAGAATTATGTCTAGAAGTCACACAGTGCCAGACAACTAGATGACATTAACTCCTGTTTATCGAGTGCTTACGGCATACCAGCAGAGCCCTAAATGCATCAGATGCATTAAGCTCATATTTCCTCCTGACAGCTCTAATATGACCATCCTACTACGACTCTCATCTAATATTATCATCCTAATTTTACATATGAAAACTGAGGCACAGAGAAGTTAAGAAACTTGGCTGAATTCTCCCCTTTAGTGAGTTTTGATTCTGCAGTTTGTCTTCCTAGATTTTGCTCTTAACTTTTCTATTCTCCTCCCTCCTGACCTTGTAATAAATACCTCCACCATCTCAACCCATTTAGGTGTGGACAGGATGTAAATTTCAGCGAAAAAGTAGAATGATTATTTATAAATTTCTAGATGTGTGGTACTATTTGCAGGCAAATGGTAATGGATTGTGGTGGGCTTTTATTGATTTTGTCTGCTTAGCATCTCCTCTCTCTTATGTTGGTCAGCATCCTGATTTTGCTTACAGAACCTATTCTTCCCTCATTGTAATTGTTTTGGTGCCCTGCCTTCCATTGGCTAAGGTGTAGATAAGGAATGAAAGCTGGCTGGATCAGATATTTTGTCCCTGGATTTTGAATCTTAAGAGGAAAGAGAAAGATCTAAGATAGTTGCAGTTCTTCCATTCTGATGATGGCTTCTGGAGGAGACTGATCTGAAGTCTTGCAGAGAATCATCATGCCTGAAGCTGTTCTCAGGAGTCTGGTGTGTTAGCTTTTCCTTCAATTCTATGAGCTGGCCCATCTCTTTCCCATATATTTCTTCATGCCTTAAGACAGGAAGACAACTGGATTCTATTTATTTTACTTACAATGAAAAAGCTTGATGAATTCACTGGCAGCTGTTCTCTTTTCAACAGGTTGACCTAGTGGGCTTTTGGAGAGCCTCCATCGGTTCCCATTGGAACGCCATGACTAGTATTTGTGGCTTAAAGACAAGGTATAAGGGAGCTTTAGGTCTGTTGCTTTCTTTCTGTGTGAATGGATAGGAACTTTGTTTTTCCTTGTAAAGAGCCACTTGTCAGAAAAATTAAAATTGTTTTGGAAGAAATGAATTTTTGGTAGAAATGAATTCTAGTTTCATGCAGAAGCTTTTGTTGTCTAGTAGAAAGTGTTGTAGGCAAAAGACAATTTAGTTCTGGTATTGACTCACTGTTATAGAAACTCTGCTGCATTAAATTCTTATCACATTTAATTTATATTTTAGATGAGAAAAAAATAGTCTCAGTTGACAGATGTGAAATAGTTTAAAAATGATTAAAATTATTATGTTATCGAGTAGTAGACCTGTATCACCCACTTCCTTCCTTCTCTCCCCAGCTTGTCTCTTAACAACCAACACTACTCATTGCCTCACAGTTTCTTGTACTGACTAGCTGTTTCAAGTATCCCATGTGATTTCTTTTGCTTGGGACGCCCTTCTCAAATACATCCATCCAACAAACATCTATTGATCCTCTAAGACCTAACTCCAGTGTCTTCTCTGTGATACAGCCTTCTCTGACTTTCCAAGCTTGGTTAATTACTTGGTCTTGTGATGCTAATCTGTAGGATCTTATCTTATTAGAACATGTATTAAACACTATTTAGCTACATGTTTTATCCATCATTTGACTGTGAACTTCAAAGGACAGCCCTTTGTATTTTGGCATCTCTGGTATCCTTTGTGACATTGAATATGTTTAAATATCTAGTGTACTTTGAAAATTTGTCACTTAGAGGAACTCTGCTACTGATGATCTATACATCTGAAACTTCTTGGAAAATGCTAAAATCACTCCACAAATGATATGTTTTACATCTGTTTCCTTCATTATTAATATATTTTTGGATTATGTTACTAAGAGTCTTAGTCTCTTTGGCTGCTATAACAGAAATACCATAGACTGGGTGGCTTGTAAAGAACAGGCTTATTTCTCACAGTTCCAGAGGCTGGAAGTCTAAGATGAAAGCGCCAGCATGTTGAGTTGTGGTGAGAACCCACTTCTGGGTTGCTGACTGTCTTCTTCCCATTGTATTCTCACACAGCAGAGAGCGGAGAGAGGAAGCCACGTCTCTCATGATACTTATAAAGGCACTAATGCCATTCATTGGAGCCCCTCTCATGAACTTACCTGGTCCTAATCACCTCCCAGAGGCTCCACTTCCTGGTATCATCAAAGTGAGGGTTCAACATGGGAGTTTTGGAGCGAGGCAAACATTCAGTCTGCCACATAAGTTTTAAAAGTAGCAGCTCAGTCATGGGAAACCATGTCTACCATCTGTACAGCTCCTATCTGGAGTATATGATAACTGTCATTTTTTCTGTAGGCCTTTCTGTAGCTCCTACCTCGAAATCCCCAGAAATGTCATTAGCCACGTGTTTGAAATAGACAAATGTCATACCAAGTTAGAGCAGCAAGAGAGTAAAAGAAATTCTCAGTGCATTTTGGATACAGAGCATCCAAAACGTGGACTAGGAGGTTGCTGGGGGCTATGCATCTATTAAAGGCGTGATTGACAATGGAAACTGCATTATTAAAGCTGTTGGAATTTCTAACTCAGTATCAAACTAGCTTCATTTCATTTTTAGGGAGGACAGTCAGCCCCTACAGTCCTCCTTATGGACTAACTTGTCTTGATTTTAGGAGACACAGAAATATCTCAAATAGCAGAATTGAAGGCAGTAGAGTGCTCTATCAGACAAGTTTACAATTTGCATGTTGTTGGAGACCTATTAGTACATATCTTCCTGGGATAGATTTTCTCTTTTATCCACTTCCTCTTTTTTTTTTAATGATTTTATTTATTTATCAGAGAGAGATCAAGATCATAAACAGGGGGGAAGGGTAGAGGGAGAAACAGACCCCTGATGAGTAGGGAGCTCATGATCTGAGCTGAAGACAGAGGCTTAACTGACTGAGCCACCCGGATGCCTCTCTTTTATCCACATCCTGTCTTCCACTGCATACACGAGTGTTTTCCAAAGGGTCTTTTGGGAAATAATATTCTAAGTTTTAACTGGTGTTAAGAGGAGGAGAAAAAAGCTTCTGAGGTTAAACAAGTTTGGAAAGCACTGCTTTTAACAGGTGAAACCAGCTTCTTCATTTGCCATACTGTTAATTGCAGAAGAAGATGGAGCATTCAGCCCAAACCTACGTGATCATGGGGCCTTCCCAGAGAATGTTCCACGGTGTACACACAGGCAAACCTTGCTGGCTAAATGGCCTGATTCTTTCTGTTAAAAGAGCAGATTCGGGCTCATGGTTGTTGGATATTTTGTAGCATTGCTAGCACTTACTCACTTGTTTTTCAGCTCCCAGAGAGCCCTAGAATGAATTTGCTGTTTTTTGTTCTTTTGTGATGAAGAGGTTTTGTTCAGTTTCTTGCTTGATTACCTTTTCTAGGTACTTAGGATACTCTGCCTTTCTGTCTTATTTTTTAAAAATCGTTGATACTAATGCCAAAGCATTTTCCTTTACAGAATCAACCAAAATAAAACAAAGAAACAAAAATCTAAATGCCAATAGTTTTTCCTTAATGTCTGTCATAGAAAATTAGCCAAATTGGGGATAAGTTCCATAGTTATATCTTAGGTTTGTTGAGTTCTAAATGTAGTACTGGTCTAAATTTGCTGACTAGACAGATTTCATTGTATGTAAAATGAACATGAGGCTAATAGTCCTATGAGCAAGTTCATTTTTCACAGACTCAACACATTGTTTAATTAACCCATATTTATTAAGCATCTTCTTTTATTTTATTTTATTTTTTTAAGATTTTATTTTATTTATTTGAGAGAGAGAGAGACAGTGAGAGAGAGCATGAGCGAGGAGAAGGTCAGAGGGAGAAGCAGACTCCCCATGGAGCTGGGAGCCTGATGTGGGACTCGATCCCGGGACTCCAGGATCACGCCCTGAGCCGGAGGCAGTCGTTTAACCAACTGCGCCACCCAGGCGTCCCTATTAAGCATCTTCTATTGGTCCTAGGAGCAGAGTAAATATAATAGATGTGATTTTTCTGTGTCTATCTGATGAGTAGAAAGAAGAAAAGAGACACTACAATATAGGCAGAGAGAGACAGTGATGAGTAAGGTTTTGAGGAAATAATAGAAAGGTCATCTATTTATCTGAAAGATAAATTATTCACAAAAAAGGAAGCCGGGGGGCACCTGGGTGGCTCAGTGGGTTAAAGCCTCTACCTTCGGCTCAGGTCATGATCCCAGGGTCCTGGGATCGAGCCCTGCATCGGGCTCTCTGCTCAGCAGGGAGCCTGCTTCCTCCTCTCTCTCTGACTGCCTCTCTGCATACTTGTAATCTCTGCCTGTCAAATAAATAAATAAAATCTTAAAAAAAAAAAAAGGAAGCAGGAGGGGAAGGATATTCCAGGCATGGGAGAAAATTTATGAATTTTTTTTAAAGGTTTTATTTATTTATTTGACAGAGGGATAGAGAGCACAAGTAGGCAGAGCGGCAGGCAGAGGGAGAGGGAGAAGCAGGCTCTCTGCTGAGCAGGGAGCCGGATGTGGGACTCGATCCCAGGATCCTGAGATCACAACCTGAGCCAAAGGCCACTTAACCAACTGAGCCACCCAGGCAACCCCATGAATATTGTTTTACTGAACATTTAATTCTTGTCCCACTGTTCAGGACACTGGAGATAACGCAGTCCCAGTTTACATGGGACACACATAAATAAGTGGGTATTTACAGTCGACTTGTGAAATGTTAAAAGGTTTAGGAGCACATTCCTATGGAGGCACAAAGGAGGGAAGGATTTTGTGGCTAGAAAATTACGAGGTCAACTGACACATTGTGGCTGAGAATGACTTAGTTGTCTAGTGCTGCCTTAAAATGTCCCTATAAAGGGTTGAGATATATTTACAAAGTTGGAACACCCTGGGACATAACTGTTTTCCCAATATTGCTGTGACATTTACCATGTACAGCTCAATTTTGTGCAAGATACCTGTTATTCCTAGTCTGTCTCAAGGATTCTGTGCTCCCTTTTTCATTGGCTTATTGAGAAATTCAGAGACTTGGGAGTGGTTTCTTGTTACACTTCTTCTATGGTTCAAATTTGACCCCTTTGCTCTTTATATGTTTAACAGTGACCGTCTTTCCCCTGAGCATCCAACTGTCTTCTGGTCCTCAGATGTGCCAGATCTTTCTTACTCTGGCCTTCCCACACATAGTTCTTTCTTCCTGAGATTCTTTCTGCTCTCTTTGCTTGCATAACTCATTCTACTCATAGTCTAATCTCAGTTTGGAGGAACTTTTCTTAGGATTTTCTCTGACCTACTCCTCACCTAAAATAAGTTAGGCCCCCTGGACTTCTTCGTACACTTATTACCATAGAATTAGGGGCTATGAGTTGATGACGGCAGGCACCACGTCTGCATTTCTCTCTTGCTCCTTGCTGCATCTCCAGGGCCTCCCACAGAGACTGATCATAGGCATCCAGTAAAATAATTTTGAATAAATTAATGAAAAATAAAACAGATTTTTAAAAAGACTTAGTTCCACAGAGGATCAAAAATGACAAAATAGGTTGGAAGGATATGTCAAGCCTGAATCAAATTCAGATAATAATAATAATCATAATCATAATAGCTATAGCTTTTGAGCAAGTATAATGTGACGGCAAGTTAGGGTTTTATTTTTATTGAAAAAAATTTAAAAAGATTTTTACTTATTTGTCAGAGAGAAAGAGAGAGAGCGTGTGAGCAAGAGCACAAACAAGGTGAGTGGCAGGCAGAGGGAGAAGCAGGCTCCCTGCTGAGCAGGAAGCCCAATGCAGGACTCGATCCCAGGACCCTGGGATCGTGACCTAAGCCGAAGGCAGATGTTTAACCGATAGAAACCCCCCAAGTGTCCCAGTAAATCAGGTTTTAAAAATTATTGTAAACCTAAACAATGACTGTAAGAGGATGAAATTGCAGTAGGTGTGGACACAAATCTGACTCTAAAACTTCCTTCCACTGTATCATGTTGCATTTCATTGATAAGATTGTGAGCCAAGGAGACTGGAAGTTTGCTGTAGAGAGATAATTAATAGCTGGCAAGATCAGGCTGGCACAGTAACTCTGACTAAGGATAATGTCCAGAGACTGGAAAAGTCTGTAGAGACAAACAGAAACATACTGTGTCCTAGAACTATAGACATGAAGTGTGGAATGTAGGGTGAATGAGAACTAATGGATTAAAGATCTGAATAGAGGTTCTATTCAAAGAGATCCAGAAGGTGTGGGAATCTCTGGGTCATGATCTAGTTAAGGGGACCAAAGAAGAGACATCCATAAGAATGTGTGCCTCAGGCCTGTCTGACGTATATTGTGCCCTGCAAATGACCCTCCCTATCTCCAATTCAGAGACCTGACCTCAGGGAAGATGCTGTGATGTGTTTTTCTTCTGGCTTCTCTTCTTTCTCTCTCTTTTTTCACTGGGCTCCATTTAAAATTCCTGGACTCAGTTACTTTATTTATCTTTTACTTTCCATTTTATATATTTGTATAGCCCATTTTTTCTTCTCAATCTTAAATTGGCTAAATTTGTTTTCCTGCCAGAGAAATGGCAAGCCCAATTTTAAATATTTCACATTGTTTTAATGAGGCACATGAGCACTGTACTTACTTCTATTTTACAGAGGTCTTTTTTAGAATAATTACATATATATATATCTTAGAATTCTTATATATATAATAGGCTAACATCCTATATAAAAATAATTTTTATATATTTCATATATTTATAAGTTATATATTATTAATTAAACAATTTTATTGTATAAACTTTTACAAACAATTTATATATTATTTATAAATATATAATGTACATATAAATTATCTTTTACATTGGGTATTTGTTATCAAAAATTTTTTTTTGCCACGGTCGCCAAACTGTGGAAAGAACCAAGATGCCCTTCAACGGACGAATGGATAAGGAAGATGTGGACCATATACACTATGGAGTATTATGCCTCCATCAGAAAGGATGAATACCCAACTTTTATAGCAACATGGATGGGACTGGAAGAGATTATGCTGAGTGAAATAAGTCAAGCAGAGAGAGTCAATGATCATATGGTTTCACTTATTTGTGGAGCATAACAAATAGCATGGAGGACATGGGGAGATGGAGAGGAGAAGGGAGCTGGGGGAAATTGGAAGGGGAGGTGAACCATGAGAGACTATAGACTCTAAAAAACAATCTGAGGGGTTTGAAGTGGCGGAGGGGGATGGGAGGTTGAGGTACCAGGTAGTGGGTATTACAGAGGGCACGGATTGAATGGAGCACTGGGTGTGGTGAAAAAATAATGAATACTGTTATGCTGAAAATAAATAAAAAATAAATTTTTTTTTATTTTTTTAAAGATTTTATTTATTCATTTGACAGAGAGAGATCACAAGTAGGCAGAGAGAGAGGGGGAAGCAGACTCCCTGCTGAGCAGAGAGCCTGATGTGGGGCTCGATCCCAGGACCCTGAAATCATGACCCAAGCTGAAGGCAGAGGCTTAGCCCACTGAGCCACCCAGGCGCCCCTGTTATCAAGTTTTTAAAAAGATTTTATTGATTTATTTGAGATAGAGAGTGTGAAAGAGTGAGAGAGAATGAGCAGGGTGGTGGGGAGCAGCAGAGGGAAAGGGAGAAGCAGGCTCTTCACTGAGCAGGGAGCCCCACATGGGGCTTGATCCCAGAACTCTGGGATCATGACCTAAACCAAAGGCAGTGGCTTAACCAGCTGAGCCACCCAGATGCCCCAGTTATCCTTTTTCAAAAAGATTTATTTATTTATTTGAGAGAGAGACAGCACATGAGCACAAGTTGGGGGAGGGGCAGAGGCCGAGGGAGAGAATCTTCAAGCACACTCCCTGCTGAGCACAGAGACCAATATGGGTCTTGATCCCATGACCCATGATATCACTACCTGAGCCAAAACCAGGAGCTGGGCACTTAATTGACTGAAGTACCCAGCACCCCAGCTGTTAGTTATCTTAAATGGATCCCCATGGAGTCCTTTCAGATGCACAAGTTTGATTTACTTCAATTTACTTTTTTATATTCTTCTTCTTATTTTTTTAAATAGATTTCCAATGAGATAGACATTTATCTGAATATAAAAACTAGAGCTACCTAATTTGTTTCTTCATCTTTTTCTCATAGACTTATTGGTTGACTTGGGGGAGTAGCCTTTGGGTTTGTTTTTTGCAATGAAGTATTCAGAACATTGAACATTCAGAACTGTCTGTTCTTTTTTTTTTAAATTTAAAATTCCAAGTAGCTAACATAGAATACATCATTAGTTTTTGATGTAGTGTTCAATGATCCATTAGTGTATATAACACCCAGAGCTCATCATATCATATGCCCTCTCTAATGCCCATCACCCATTTACCCCATCCCCCACCGGCCTCCCTTCTTTAACCCTGTTTGTTTCCTGGAGTCCAGAGTCTTATAGTTTGTCTTCCTCTCTGATTTTTTCCCATTCAGTTTTCCCTCCCTTTGTCTATGATCTTCTGTGCTATTTCTTATATTCCATATGTGAGTGAAAACATATGATAATTGTCTTTCTCTGATTTACTTACTTTACTTAGCATAATATCCTCCAGTTCCTTCCATGTCAATATAAATGGTAGGTAGTTATTTTTCTGATGGCTGAGTAATATTCAATTGTAGATATGAACCACATCTTCTTTATACATTCATCTGTTGAAGGACATCTTGCCTCCTTCCACCGTTTGGCTATTGTGGACATTGCTGCTATGAACATTGGGATAGAGGTGCCCCTTCTTTTCACTACATCTTTTTCTTTGGAACAAATACCCAGTAGTGCCATAGCTAGGTCATAGGGTAGCTGTATTTTTAACTTCTTGAGGAACCTCCTTATTGTTTTCCAGAGCAGCTATATCAGCTTGCATTCCCACCAACACTGCAAGAGGGTTTCCCCTTTCTCCACACCCTCACCAACAATTGTTCTGTTTTTTTAATTATAGCCATACTCACTGTTGTAAGGTGGCATCTTTTTTTCATTTTGATTTGTACTTCCCTGATGTCAAGTTAGATGGAGATTTTTTTCATGTCTGTTGGCCATTTGCATGTCTTCTTTGAAGAAATGTCTGTTTATGTCTTCTGCTCATTTCTTGATTGAATTTTTTGTTTTTTGGGTGTTGAGTTTGATAAGTTCTTTATAGATCTTGGATACCAGCCCTTTATCTGTTATGTCATTTGGAAATATCCTCTCCCATTCTGTAGGTTGCCTTTTCATTTTGTTGACTGTTTCCTTTGCCGTGCAGAAGCTTTTTATCTTGACAAAGTCCCAATAGCTCATTTTTGGTTTTGTTTCCCTTGCCTTTAGAGATGTGTCTTGCAAAATGTTGCTGTGATGAGGTCAAAGAAGTTACTGCCTGTGTTCTCTAATAGGATTTTGATAGATTCCTGTCTCACATTTAGGTCTTTCATCCACTTTGAGTTTATCTTTGTGTATGGTGAATGATCCAATTTCATTCCTCTGCATATGGCGGTCCAATTTTCCCAGCACCATTTATTGAAGAGATTGTTTTTATTCCATTTGATATTCTTTCCTGCTTTGTCAAAGATTTGTTGACCATAGAGTTGAGGGTCAATATCTGGGTTCTCTATTCTGTTCCATTGATCTATGTGTCTGTTTTAGTGCTAACATTCTGACTTGATGATCCCAGCTTTGTAATAGAGCTTGAAGTCAGGCATTGTCATGCCTACAGCTTTGGTTTTCTTTCTCAACATTCTTTTGACTAGTTGGTGTCTCTTCTAAAATCCAAATTTTAGGATTGTTTGTTCCAGCTTTGTTAAAAACGTTTATGGCATTTTAATATGGATTTCATTGAATGTATAGATTGTTCTGGGTAGCATAGACATTTTAACAATATTTATTCTTCCAATCCATGAGCATGGAATATTTTTCTACTTTTTTGTGCCTTCCTCAATTTCTTTCATAAATATCCTATAGTTTTTAGAGTACAGATCCTATACCTTTTTGGTTAGGTTTATTCCTAGGTTTCTTATAGTTTTTGGCGCAATTGTATATGGGATCAGTTTCTTAAATTTTCTTTCTTAGTCACATTGTTAGTGTATAGAAATGCAACTGATTTCTGTGCATTGATTTCGTATCCTGTCATGTTGAATTGCTGTAGGAATTCTAGCGATTTTGGGGTGGAGTCTTGGGTTTTCCACATAAAGTATCATGTCATCTGTGAAGAGTGAAAGTTTGATGATATGAATGCCTTTTATTTCTTTTTGTTGTCTGATTGCTGAGACTAAGACTTGTCCTGTGTTGAACAACAGTAGTTAGGTAGAACAACTGTCATGTTCCTGACTTTAAGGAAAAAACTCTCAGTTTTTTCCCCATTGATAATGATATTCACTGTGGGCTTTTCATATGTGACTTTAATGATAGTGAGGTATGCTCCCTTTATACCTATACTTTAAAGAGTTTTAATCAAGAAAGGATGCTGTTCTTTGCCAAATGCTTTTTCTGCATTTATTGAGAGTATAATACGGTTCTTGTCCTTTCCTTTATTAATGTAGTTTAGCACATTGATTTGTGGATGTTGAACCAACCTTGCAGCCCAGGAATAAATCCTACTTGGTCTTGTGAATAATCCTTTTACTGTACTGGTGGATCCTATTGGCTAGTATTTTGGTGAGAATTTTTGCATCCATGTTCATCAGGGATATTGGTCTGTAATTCTCCTTTTTAATGGGGTCTTTATCTGGTTTTGGGATCAAGGTAATGCTGACCTCATAGAACGAATTTGGATGTTTTCCCTCCATTTCTGGTTTTTGAAACAGTTTTAGTAGAATAGGTATTATTTCTTCTTTAAATGTTTTGTAGAATTCTCCTGGGAAGCCATCTGGACCTGGGCTCTTGCTTTTTGGGAGGATTTGATTACTGCTTCAATCTCTTTGCTGGTTATTGGTTTGTTCAGATTTTCTACTTCTTCTTGTTTCAGTTTTTGTAGTTTATAAGTTTCCAAGAATGCATCCTTTTTTTTTTTTCAATATGTTCCTAAAATTGTCTGTATTTCCTTGTTGGTTATGATCTCTCTCCTTTTATTCATGGTTTTATTAATTTGGGTCCTTTCTCTTTTCTTTTGGATAAATCTGGCTAAAGGTTTATTGATTTTATTAATTTTTTCAAAGAATTAGCTTCTAGTTTCTTTGATCTCTTCTACTGTTCTGGTTTCTATTTAATTGATTTATGCTCTAATCCTTCTTATTTCTCTTCTCTTGCTTGGTTTAGGCTTATTTGTTGTTTTTTTTTTGCTAGCTCCTTTAGTTGTAGGTTAGTTTGTGTATTGGGGATTTTTCTAAGTTTTTGAGAGAGGTGTATATTGCAATATACTTCCCTCTTAGGACCACTTTTGCTGTATCCCAGAGGTTTTCAATTGATGTGTTTTATTTCTCATTAGTTTCCATATTTTGAAAATTCTTTAATTTCCTGGTTGAGCCATTCATTCTTTAGCAGGGTGCTCTTTAACTTCCAAGTGTTTGAGTTCCTTCCAATTTCCTCTTGTGCTTCAGTTCAAGTTTCAAAGCATTGTGGTCTAGAAATATGCAGGGAATAATCTTCATCTTTTACTATTGGTTTAGACCTGATCTGTGACCCAGTATGTGATATATTCTGGAGAAAGTTCCATGTACACTCAAGAAGAATGAGTATTCTGTTGTTTTAGGATGGAATGTTCTGTATATATCTGTGCAGTCCATCTGGTCCAGTGTGTCATTCAAAGCCCTTGTTTTGTTGTTGATCTTCTGCTTAGATGATCTGTCCATTGCTTTGAGTGGGGTGTTGAAGTCCCCTACTATTAATGTATTATTATCAATGTGTTTCTTCACTTTGACTATTAGTTGGTTCATGTAATTGTCTGCTTCCACATTAGGGGCATAAATATTTATAATTATTAGACCTTCTTGTTGGATAAACCCTTTAAGTATGATATAGTGTCCGTTTACATCTCTTGTTACAGTCTTTGATTTTAAATCTAGTTTGTTTGATATGAGAATTGTTACTCCAGCTTTCTTTTGATGTCCTTTATTGTGGTAAATGGTTCTCTACCTCCTCACTTTCAGTCTGCAGGTGTCTTTAGGTCTAAAATGAATCTCTTGTAGACTGCAAATGGATGGGTCTTCCTTTTAGTCTGATACCCCATGTCTTTTGATTGGTGCATTTAGCTCCTTTACATTCAGAGTAACTATTGAAAGATACGAATTTAGTGTCATTCTACTGTCTATAAAGTTCCTGTTTCTGTAGATTGTTTCTTTCTGGTCTATGTTACTCTTGGGATCTCTCTTTGCTTACAGGATCCCCTTTAATATTTCTTGCAGGCTGGCTGGTGGTCACATATTCTTTCAGTTTCTGTCCTGAAATCTCTTTATTTCTCCTTCCATTCTGAATGACAGCCTTGCTGAATAAAGTATTCTTGGTTGCATGTTCTTCTCATTTAGTATCCTGAATATATCATGCCAGCCCTTTCTGGCCTGCCAGGTTTCTGTGGATAGATCTGATATTAGTCTGAAATTCCTCCCTCTATACAAAAGGAGTCTTCTGTCTCCAGCTGCCCTCAGGATATTCTCTTTTTCTTTAAAATTTGCAAGACTCACTATTTTAAGCCAGATTGTTGACATATTTTTATTGATTTTTAGTAGGGGTCCTCTCTGCTCTTTGGACATGAATGCTTGTTTCCTTCCCCAGATTAGTGAAGTTCTCAGTTTTGATGTGCTCAAATATACCCCCAAAGCCCCTTTAGGCATACCAATAATGCTTACATTTTTTTCTTTTCAGGGCATCATTAAATTCTCAGAGCCTTTTCTTGTGAGCTCTGAGTTGTCTTTCTCTCTCTTTTTCTCAACTTCCTTCCTTTCTATCAGCTTGTCTTCTTGATCACTTATTCTTTCTTCTGCCTCATTCACTGTAGCTGTTAAAGCGTCCAATTTAGAGTCCATCTCAGTTACAGCATTTTTAAGTTCAGCCTGACTAGATCTCATTTCTGTGCTTAGAGGTTCTCTACTCTTATTTATGCTTTTTTCAGGCCCAGCTATTAACTTTATAATTGCTATCCTGAATTCCTCTCTGACATCTTACTTATATCCATATCAATTAGTTCTGTGGCAGAGAACATTGCATCTTGTTTTTTTCTTTTGTTGTAAATTCCTCCTTCTAGTCATTTTGCCTGGAGAAGAATGGGTGAGTGAGTGAGCAGGGTCCAAAATATCAACCATGACCTAAGCAAAATGCATCCTAGACAAATCTGAAGTGTTCGGAAACCACAACAGAAAAGCAAGGCAAACCAAACCAAAACAAAAAGGTAGGGGGATGAGAGACTATAATTTCACAGGGTGGACAAAGCAGGGTGATGCACTTGTTCCTGAGTGAATTTTGGTCTGTAGTTAGAAGATACTATATCCCAAAATTACAAAGAAAGCTATATAACACACACACACACACACACACACACGTGTGTGTGTGTATATGTATAATTGAGTAGAATGATAAAAGGACTAAAATGAAGTATATATCTATGAAGTGTAGATGTAAAAAATAAAAGCAGCAACTGACTTAAAAACATAAGTTCATAAAATAAGAAGCTAATTGAAATGTTAAAAAGGTAAAAAAAGAACTGGAAAATTTTAAACTGAAAGATAAACAAATTGTGAACAAAAACCTGGAGCACAACATGCTATTTTCCTCCAGTGCTAGAGTTTCCAGTCTTGCAGGATTCATAAACTTCTTGTCCACCTATTCTTCCAGTTGGTCTTCTGAGGGAGGAGCCTACTCTGCTTCTCAGGTGTTTTTCCAAGGCAGAGTTGTACCATGCCTTGAAAGGGGCCTGGGATCAGTGTAAGCTGGTCCTCTTGTGGCTTTCTTTCCCTGGAAACTTTCTGTGCCTTTTAAGAGGATCAGAATAAAAATAGCAATGCCCCAATCTCCGGCACAGAGCCAAAGGATTGCAGTCCCCCTTCTTCAATAAATCCTCTGGGACAAACAGTCTTCACTTTTGTGTGTGCAAAACTCCACAGACTCTTGCAGTAGGTGCCCAGTGCAATCCTTCCTAGTGGGGGGGGGGTCCCAGAAAGCTGTAAACATCACTGCCCTTCATGTACATTGGGACTGAGAGTGGTTGCAGACTCATGCACATATCCGACTCTGCTGTTCCTGGAGGATGGCTGGATGTCACACTACTGTCCTTTCTGGGGCCTCTGTTGTCTGATTGTGGATGCAACCATTTCACTCCTTCTGGGTGATGGTAAATCACCCACAAGTCCCAGTTCTTTTCAGTATGTTCAGACAGAAAGCGATAATCTGAGGTTTGTGGCCACCTGAGCTGAGAGTCCTCTCCCGAGCTTGCTGACTGTAACTAGTTTCCCTGCTCCACTGCTTGGACACTTTACCAGTTCAGGCACCTTCATTCATTCTCTGATTCTTGGGATCCCGAGAGCACAATGACCCACCTAAAGTTCTGCATTTTTCATCCCCTGAGCCCCTTTCAGAAAGGGATGTCTCTTATTGGAGCAGATTTCTATAAGTTTTGATTTTGCACTCTGGGTTTATATCACTTTTCAGTAGCTAGCTTATGGACTCTTCCTGCCCCCTCCATTTATCTTCCAGTATCTCCTCACAGATTCATGTCTTCACACTTTCTACCTTGCAAAAAGACATTGCTTTTCTACTTGTAGAGTTCCAGATATATTTTCTTTTTTTTTTAAAGATTTTATTTATGTATTTGACAGACAGGGAGAGAGATCATAAGTAGGCAGAGAGGCAGACAGAGAGAGAGAGGGAAACAAGCTCCCTGCTGAGCAGAGAGCCAGATGCGGGGCTCAATCATAGGGCCCTGAGATCATGACCTGAGCTGAAGGCAGAGGCTTAACCCACTGAGCCACTCATGTACCTTCAGATATATTTTCTTATATCTCAGGCTGAGTTCATGGGTGTTCAGAATGGTTTGATAGATCTCCAGCTAAATTCAAGGTATCAGATGAAGCGAGGTCCCCTACTCTACGGCCATCTTACCTGCTCTGCTGCCTGCTCTCACAGGCTTTCCTACCCTGTATTGTTCCTAGACTCACATTGATCTGGGTGTGGTGAAGCCTGCTTGAATCACCAGTTACATTTCTCTTTCTCTTCTGTGACTGTCAAACTGATAGTGTAAGATAAAGTCTTATTTTATTTGCTCCCAGAGACATTCTAGGATGATGCTTTATAATGGGAAACAACCACACAGTAAGACCAAACAACAATAACAGCAAATACCATCCCAAACTAGAAATCATAAAAGAACTAAAAAAATTTTTTGTTTGCATTGTTCTATCTGTGCAAGCACAGTTTTATGTCTTGGTTAATTTTTTCAATTAAAAATGGAAATTGGATGATATTTTAATTTTCCTATAGCTCTTCAACACATTTTTGGGGGATGAAATAACTCAGAATATCATTTTTTCATAAATTTGAAAAATAGCTTGGAAGGCCTGTGTGTGAATCTTTCAGGTCAACTCTTCTTCATCAACTTTTTTCTCTCTAGAGGGAGTTTATAGTTAGGCATTATGGCCTTACTGTTGTCATCATCTTCATTATCATCATCGCTCATTTTGTACTTTTAGCCAAAGGCAGCCTTCATCTGTCAAAGATTATCATCCCTAAATTAGATATTTAATTTCCCTTTGCATGAAAAGTAAAGTTCCAGTCTTTAACTTAATTTGAATTTGCAAGAAGCTTCCAAAATAAATTCATAGCTCTACAGAGATTGACTCAAAAGCTATCATGTAAATTTAGCGAAAAGTACAAAAGATTGATATTTCAGAGATGTATTATGATCAAGCTCTCACACTAACTACTCTTTGGTGACTTCAGGTAAATAAATCCTTCCTCTTCCCTCCTTCCCTCTGTCGCTTTTTCCCTCCCTCTGTCCCTCCTTCCCTCCCTCCCTTCCTTCCAAGTTTTCTTTTTTTTTTTTTTTTAATATTTTATTTATTTATTTGACAGACAGAGATCACAAGTAGGCAGAGAGGCAGGCAGAGAGAGAGAGAGGAGGAAGCAGGCTCCCTGCTGAGCAGAGAGCCCAATGCGGGCTTGATCCCAGGACCCTGGGATCATGACCTGAGCCGAAGGCAGAGGCTTTAACCCACTGAGCCACCCAGGCGCCCCCCTTCCAAGTTTTCTTGAGTGAGAGTGACAGCTCACGTGACAAAATTATATTCCTTTCAAGAGCAAGACCACTGAGGAAGCGCTCTCTTCTCTGCATTCATCAGCTACTAAACAAATATTATTGAGCCTCTGTAATATGGCCAGCACTGTGTTAACAAAAAGGATATCTTAAAAGAGTTGTGAGATGTATTGCATGGAGCACTGGGTGTGATGCATAAGCAATGAATTTTGGAACACTGAAAAGAAATAAAATAAAATGGAAAAAAAAAAGCTGTGAGAAGGGAAGTGGTTCCACAAGTCTCAACATCTACTTGGAGAGACAGCATATCAACATAAATAAAGGTAGATGAATACAGCAGTGCATTGTTAACATGCTCCATTACAAAACAAAACAATTTCAAAACAACTGCAAGAGATAGTCTTGGATGTTGATTGGGTTGGTCTGGTAATACAAGCAAAAGGAGTTAGGGATTACTGTGGCTGGGGTCATCAGGGAAGCCTTATGAATTTTCCATGTATTTCCTGTCACCTTTCCTTCATGCATTTATATCCCAAAGGACCGAGGCATCATATATTTATTCAACATTTATTGAGCACTCAGTGGGTACCAGGACCTGTAATAGTTGACATGAATAAAAGGATGAGTAAGACATGGATTTCTAGGATGAATAAATTGCTTTACCAAAACTTTAGCACCTTCCTCCATTTGTCTCCAGAAAACTTTACATTCTTGCTTTTTCTGATCATCATTAATGTATTTCATATTAGCCTTACCCAAAGCCCTAGGAAAAAGTCCAAGTGAAGGCAATAGCTGAGGAACAGGTTTCTTCTAATAAATAACTCTTCCATATCATTGCTGGGTAGGGAAGGTACCAGAGCTTTATTTAAGAGCATTTTAGGGGAAGCAAGCAGGTTGCAGGGGAGGATGGAATTAAGGATTTGCCTTAAAACTAGGTTTGCATGGCCAGGAAACTAATTTTATATAGGTTCCTGTACTTCAACTGGCCTGGGGGAAGAGGGAAAGAAAATGGAGAATATTGGAAAACACTGAAGATATCCTGAGGCCACCCCTTGGTGCTGGCATTGTTAGTAGGACTATGGTGTTCTACTATTACTATAGCTGAATGTCTTATAAGATGAGAGCCACTTCACAAACTTGAGGAAAAGCAGTTTCTATAGCAACACTCAAATCAGTTGAAGGATGACTAGATAATCCTTTCTTAAAACCAAGGAAGCAGAGATGGAAATTTATTAAAGGTATATTTCATATACTCCAAATAATACATATTCAGGGTAAGTATATTCCTGTCATGTCATGTCATACATCCAACTTAAATCATAGAATATTAAGTACTAATGTATCTCAATGGCCTAATTAATTTCCCAAGACATATTTAGACTGCTAGGATCATTAACATCATGATTAAAGACATTTATTGGAGCTTTTCTGCCTAGATTCATATTCCGACTTGGACACTTTTTATGCTCTCAGTTCTAGTTTATTGGTCTGTTCCACAGTTTCTTATCTTTAAAATGAAAATAAACATAGTATCTACCCATAGGGTTTTTGTAAGGCTTAAAGAAATGAATATGTATAAGCAGTTTAGAACATTGCCTGGTAAATAACTATTGAATAAATATGAACTACTATTTATATTTCATATATAAAAATCATATATAATTAATAAAATAATTATATATCATATATAATTTATATAGAAAATCATATTTTATATAGTTTCCAGAGACCAAGCTGCTTTCTCTTTTCACAAATAAAATTGGAATTCATAGTACATAAAAATCAATACAAGTAAATTCAATTAGCATTTTTTTGGGGACCTAGTTTAAACAAAGCATCATACTTGACACTGTGAGTAATGAAAAATGAATACTATGTAATTTCTGTCCTTAAGTTGTTTACTATCCACTGGGCAAAAGGGAAGGAGACATATATTCAAATATATAGGGAAATATAAGGGGAAGGAGACATATATTCATTTATAACCTAGACTCCAATGGCAGAGGGCTTAATAGAGGGTCATATTGTCAGTCCCTCTCCTCATCTGCAGACTATCTAGCCTACTTTTGGTTTCTGGAATATACCAAGCTTATTCCTGCCCCAGGACCTTTGCACTCGCTGTTCTTTTGCTGGATCATTCTGTCTTAGTTCTTATAAGGGCTGGTTCCTTGTGGTCCTTCAGATCTTATCTCACGTTGTCTCCTCAGAGAGGTCTTCCCTCAAAACTTTTTGAAATGTTCTTTCCTCCTGGTGATTTTCTATCACAGCACCCAGCTCCCCCTGCACCCTCCACCATTCCTAGATTTGAACAGTCGTGGTTATTGATTTTAGTTTAATTGTTTAATTTACTGTCTCATTAACTAGCTTGAAGTTTCATGAAAGAAAGGACTATTTCTGTTTTGCTCAGGTTTATCCCCAGTGCCTTTCACAGATGTCTAATAGACAATGAATGAATGAATGAATGAGTATGGTGAATGGGAACATAGAGGAAGGGTTAATAGTTTTGACTAGGAAATTCACAAAGTTTTTAAGAGAAAGATGGAAAGCGTAGGAGAGACACTGTAGGGCTCAAGAGCACCATGAGCAAAGACATGGAGAATTTTTATGTCCCTTTTTGCTTTTTATGGAGAATCCATCTTCTGACACATAATGAATGCAATTGGAAAGATCATGTTTCAGGTTTCCTTTGTATCCTAAGAAGCTGTATCTTCTTACCTGGCTCCTATTATTGTGCAACATTTCCCTCCACAGCCTTGTCTTCCCAATCTTGTTATCCATCCACTTAAAGAAACATACAGAAGCAGGAGATTTTGCTAAAACATTCACACCCACGCTCAAATTATGCATTCAACAGGGACTGCATAGATAGTGCAATCATGTTTATGCAGCTGAGAGCAAGAAAAGATCAGGTGACTGGTGAAGATCACTTAGCTAAGAGCTATGGGCTTCCATTAACTGCGATAACCACAGACTAATTTCACTGCTGAACGAGGGCTGTAAAATAATTAGGAAAAGTATGTGCCAGAATGCGAGTGCATATTTCTCCTAAATTAATAAAGCCTGTCAAATAGGTTATATTAAAAACAGACACTGTATGATACAAAATCATTGATTGGCTTAATTAATAAGAATCAACAGGCAGAGTCAGGGCTTGCATTAACCTTGGCAGCAATTGGAGATTTGGGGAAGGTAACTGAGCAAGAATTATTTGAGGGGGAATAAATCTGTGCTTACAAAATAGCTTCTGGTATGGAATCTGGCTGTGCTTTGATGCAGCTGCTGTGATCTCTAGGTGGGCCTTTCCCCCGGAAGGTTTTTCCCTGGGAGGACCCAGTAAGGTGGCATTCCAGAACAAGGTGGGGAACATTCTCATGGAGAGATAGATGTATGATTCAAAGCCACAAGGATCGACTGCGGGTGATGAATCAATAAAATAGTAAACTTCAAGATGCTCTAATTCCACTAGTAGTAAGTACTCCAGAAATCAAAGCACAGGGATGCAGCAATAATGTGCAAAAATGTGAAGACTTAGAAGTGACCTTGTCCAAACTTAAGCAATACAGAACCAACTATATACCATTCCAGATAGGGCGGCTTATCTAGCCCCAGTTTAAACTTCTCTAGAGAGTTGTTAGCTGAAAAGTTTCACATTCCATCTGTAGAGGTTTTGGAGACTCTTACTTCCTAGATCAGGGAGAAACTTGCTCTGGTTTGAGTGATATTCTAGGATATCTTGAGTTATTTCAATTGCATTCATTTTGGGATTGCCAGATTTAGCAAATAAAAATAGGAGATGTTCAATTAAATTTGAATTTTAGATAAATATGCAGTATTTGGGACACACTTATTCCTAAGAAATGTCTTTTTCTGAAATCCAAATTTAGCTGGGTGTTCTGTATTTCACCTGGCAACCATACATTGTTTTAATTCACTTTATTTTTAAGTAGAATATCTTCTGCATTCACAGTGAGAAAGGAGACCAAAATATGTTAAGAAAAAAACCCAGCATACCTGTACCTAGCATCTTTTGGGTTAATTGTGGGAATATAAAAATAAATTAGATTTATTTCCTGCCCTTAAGGGTTCAATATATACAAGAACAAAATTAAAAGAATATAATCCTATAATTTTTTAATATGTGCTAGACTGGTAGTATATTCAAGATAAAGTGAGGTAACAAAGGAAGGAGTGACCAAAATAGTTGAGTATTACTGTCCCAGCTAAGCAATAAGAAAAGCTCATATTAATAGTAGGTTTTATACTCTTCTCCCACCACTTTATCTTCCCAAAGATTAATTCTTAAAAGAATATAGGAACATGGATTAACTTGTTGGGAATCAACTTTTAGGTAATAGTAATAGTAACAATCTATTTTCAAGAAACTTTTATAGAACATTTTAGAAAGCAATCTTAAAATTTATAAAATTTGGTTGGTTGTTAGAAATGACTAAGTAATTACTGCCTATGAGTTTTTTTTTTTAAAGATTTTATTTATTTATTTGACAGAGATCACAAGTAGGCAGAGAGAGAGAGAGGAGAAAGCAGGCTCCCTGCTGAGCAGAGAGCCCGATGTGAGGCTCGATCCCAGGACCCTGGGATCATGACCTGAGCTGAAGGCAGAGGCTTTAACCCACTGAGCCACCCAGGTGCCCCCTGCCTATGAGTTAATTATAGCACTGATCCAACACTGGGGCTGCATAATGTGTAGATTATTTTTAAGACAAAATGGGTAGCTCTGACATGAACCAGTTTTGAAGCTGCTAGATGACATTTCATATTATTTAAGACAAAGAATATGCAAGAAAGTGAATCAAGATGTTTCCTGCATTCGTGATATTTAATTATTTGACTCTTGAGTCCTAAAAGATTTTTTGGACACTTTACCTTGCACCATCAGAGTCCCCTTGAGAGCAACTTTTCTTGTCCCATAGAAGCCAAAGTATGCATATTTTCAAACTGTGTCATTCAAGATTGACTTACTGTTGTTGATTATATTTAGAATTAGCAAGTTCTCAGAGAAAGTAGTACCTCCACATATCGGCAGAACCTAGTTTATATAAAATGCTTAATAAATATTTGTTGACTGGATATTGGTTGAATGAGTAGCCTCTTTCATAGCAATTTTATTTTTAGGAATATAAGTAAAGAAGATAACAGTGATGTGACAACAATGTGGCAATGAGAATTTTATAATAGTTAAAAAAGAGGGAAAAAACTAATTAAGAAGTGGTAGATATATTTGTTACTGAGTAACAAAATTGTGGCTACATTACTCAATGAACTATTAATCAGCCATTAAAATTATTATGCAGATGTGCATTTATTAAAATATACAATCATAAAGCATTATTCATAAAACATTATTAAAGGAAAAAACATTTGATTAGCAGCAGGCATTCTAGTATCCTGTGTGTGTGTATTTGTGTATATGTGTGTGTGTGTGTGTCTTTATATGTATAGAAAAAAGCTTAGAAGAGACTACATCAGGGGCACCTGGGTGGCTCAGTTGGTTAAGCATCTGCCTTTGGCTTGGATCATGATCTCAGGGTCCTAGAATTGAGCCCCACATTGGGCTCCTTGCTCAGTGGAGAGCCTGCTTCTTTCTCTCCCTCTGCTGCTCTGCCTGCTTGTGTGCTTGCTCTTTCTCTCTTTATCAAAGAAAGAAATAAAATCTTAAAAAAATAAAAAAAATGAAGAGACTGCATCAAATATTAAGACTGATTATCTCTGGATGACAGGGTTCTTGGTGATTGGTGATATTTTTCTGCATTAATTTCTTTTTCTTGTCTTTCTGGGACTCCAATAATATGCTAGATCTTTTTTTTTTTTTTTAAGATTTTATGTATTTATTTGACAGAGAGAGACAATATTGAGAGAGGAAACACAAGCGGGGGTAGGGGGAGAGGGAGAAGCAGGCTTCCAGTTGAGCAGAGAGCCTCATGCGGGGCTCCATCTCAGGACCCCGGGATCATGACCTGAGCTGAAGACAGATGCTTAACGACTGAGCCACTCAGCTGCACCTAATATGCTAGATCTCTTGATATTGTCTACAACTTGGAGTCTCTATTTATTTATTTTTTCAATCTTTTTCTTTCTGTGTAAATTCCATGTTTTTATTGCTCTATATTTAATTTCTCCGGCTCTTCCCTCTCTCATCTCCATTCTGTTATCGAGCCCATGCAATGGCTCTTAAAAAAAATTATTTATTTTAGAAAGAGAGAGAGAGTGAGTGAGTGGGGGAAGGGACAGAGAGAGAGGGAAGAGAGGAGAAAATCTCAAGCAGACCCTAAGCATGAACCCCAGCTCAGGGCTCAGTCTCAAGACTGAGATCATGATCTGAGCTGCAGTCAGGAGTTGGGCACTTACCCAGCTGAGCCACCTAGGTGCTTCCCCAATGATGTTTTCTAATTTAAGGTATTGTATTTCTCAGGTACCTGGGTGTCTCAGTCGGTTAAGCGACTGCCTTCAGCTCAGGTCATGATCCCGGAGTCCTGGGACTGAGTCCTGCATCGGGCTCCCAACTCCAAGGCGAGTCTGCTTCTCCCTCTCACCTTCTCCTTGCTCGTGCTCTCTCTCACTGTCATTCTCTCTCAAATAAATAAATAAAATCTTAAAAAAAAAAAGATTGTATTTCTCAGTTCTAGAATTTCCATTGAATTCTTTTTTTAAAAAAATATTTTATTTATTTGACAGAGAGAGATCACAAGTAGGCAGAGAGGCAGGCAGAGGGAGAGAGGAAAGCAGGCTCCCTGCTAAGCAGAGAGCCCGATGGGGGGGCTCCATCCCAGGATCCTGAGATCATGACCTGAGCCGAAGGCAGAGGCTTTAACCCATTGAGCCACCCAGGCGCCCCTGAATTCTTTTTTTTTTTTAATAGTTCCAATTTTGCTTCTGAGAATTTTTGTCTTTCCATTAATTTCAATAATGTTCACCTTTACCCCATGGAGGATTGTTGTAATAGCTACTTTAAAGTCTTTGATAATTCCAACATCTGGGTATCTCAGGCTTGTTATCTGTTATTTATTCTCCTGGGTATTGGTCAGATAATTTCAGTTCTTTGCATGTTGAAAAATTTGGTTTGTGTCCTGGATGCTTTGAATATTATGTTGATAGAGTCTGGGTCCTATTAAATCTTCTGCAGAATGTTATTTTTTTTGTTACAATTGGACCACAAGTTCTGATTTTCTTTCTGAAGGTGGTATTTGCGATGCCAGTAGTTTTCAAACTTTTTCTATTCTTTTTGGTTCAGCCTGGTGCATGTGCCTCTTGGGAGTTAGTTTTGAATTTGGGCAGTGGTTTATATGGTAGTTCACTTCTTGAAGCTTTTGTTATTTTCTTTGGGTCTGTTCTGTGTATGCGTGGTTTAGAGACAGGCTCAGGACTTAACCCCACTTCATGCACAGAATTGGAGGAATCCCCTTCTCCAGCCCTTTCTTTTCTGGGATTTTTTCCATATTCTGTGACTCCTCGGGGGTCTCTTTTTCCAGGATGTCTGGTCACAGAGATTTATTTCTCTCAGACTTTTAGCTTTCTCTGCTGTTATGAAGTTCTTCATGACTGGAGACTCCCACTTTGCAGGCCATTATTCAAATTCTGATTGTAGTCTCCCCAATCCACCTGCAGTCTATGTCTCTGTCTCTGTCTATATCTGTATCTATCTATAGATACATAGATACAGATATAGTTTTTAAAAATATGTGTTTCTTATTTTTTACTTTTCAGATTCTTCAAGTCATGTGTTTTGCATTTTTTTCAGAATTTTTAGGTGTAATCATGGGGAGAGAGAATCTATATCTGCTTCTCCACCTTAGCTGGCACCAGAAGTTTCCTGATATTTTATTTTTTCCTTAAATGTTTATTTTCTAAGTCTTCTACCAGAATCATATACTATTTGCAAGTGTAACTGTTTTCTTAAAAAATATGTAAAGGAATAATTATTGTGGGAAGTACCTTGATTTATTTTTTGTAAACATTGTAACAATATAATTGTTTGTCAATGATCAGATAATTAAATGTGAAAATGATTGATAATAACCATTTTGGGTGCAGTTGTGGGACAATAGGCAGTCTCCTACTGTAACAGTGGTATCTACATTAGTACATTATTTTTCATCATCAGCATGGCTATATGATAAATTTAAGATCTGCATTTCCTTTGACCTAGAAGTTCAAATTTCAGGAGTTTATTCTGTAGAAACACACAAATACATCAGGGAAGTACATGTATGTTCTTGTAGCATCCTTGTATAACTTAAAACTGGGAAGAACTTAAATCCTTATCAATCTGGTGATAGTTTAACATATTATAGTACCTCCATACAATAAACTCAATGTAGCTCCTAAAAAGAACATGACATTTATATTCATTCATAGAAAAAGATATCTACAGTTAATGTTTGAGTGAACAAATGGGTTGTAGAAGATTACACATAGAAAATTCCATTTACATTTATATGTTTTAAAAAAACACAGAATCACTATATAAGAATCAACATGGAGATTGGGCTATTCGGGGAACAAGTATGTTATTCATTTGCTCTATCGTTTGAGGCTTAAGGAAATTAATAAACATTAATATGCATTTTTACAATACAAAATTAAAAATATTCATTAAAAGGAATTTCAGGCTGTTTGAGAAGTTTAGCTTTTTGTTTTGTCCACAACTGAAAATTGCTTACCCTGGGCAGGTGGTGTAATGGCAGAGACATGACTTAGCTTCAGGTTGCTGTCCTCAGAATTACACAGTGCTTCTCTGAGCAGTAATGAGGAACACTTCTGGACAACCAGTTAGAAAGACATGTTATTTCTCAGTAAGGAAAGCACCATGTGATATGAGAGAGGTTAGAGGGACACTGACTTTGATATAGTGAACTTATAGATTCATATGCAAAAACTTGTCTTATGGCATATTTGAAGATTCAGTTATAGAGCAAGAAAGACTAGGTGAGTGGTCCTGACTTCCTTATGGAAATCAGGAGTAGGGTTATAGAGTTATGAATGATGAGGTTCATAGATCAAAGTTCAAAACTAAAGTGAGCCTTTGGGAGAGTATCTCTGAATTCTAGTATGATGAGAGTCCAAACTCACCTACTACCTTAAAGAATTTGCAAAATTATTTGATGCATGTGAAACTCATTTCTAAACCATGTATTTCTTTCTTTTTTTTTAAACCATATATTTCTTAAGAAGTGACTCCTTACTATGTTTTCTTCTTCTTCTTCTTTTTTTATTAATATATAATGTATTATTCGTTTCCAGGGTACAGATCTGTGACTCATCAGGCTTACACAATTCTCAGTGCTATCACATATCCTCCCCAATGTCCATAACCCAGCCACCCCATCTGCTTTATCTTCTTGAGTACTTCTACTACTTGACATTTTTCTATGACACTTTAAGATTTTTTTTTAAAGATTTTTATTTATTTATTTATTTGACAGCGATCACAAGTAGGCAGAGAGGCAGGCAGAGAGAGAGAGAGAGAGAGAGAGGAAGAAGCAGCCTCCCCAACAGAGCAGAGAGCCTGATGCGGGGCTCTATCCTAGGGTGCTGAGATCATGACCCGAGCGGATGGCAGAGGCTTTAATCCACTGAGTCACCCAGGTGCCCCGCACTTTAAGATTTTTTTATTAAGTTCAGTTAGCCAAGATATAGTACATCATTAGTTTTTGATGTAGTGTTCAATGATTTATTAGCTGCATATAACACCCAGTGCTCATCACAACACATGCACTCCTTAAGTACTCATCACCTGGTGACCTCATCCCTCTACTCATCCCTGGCCATCCTCAGTTTGTTTCCGGAAGTCCAGGGTCTCTCACAGTTTGTCTACCTCTCTGATTTCTTCCCATTCAGTTTTCCCTCCCTTCCCCTGAGGTCCTCCACACTATTTATCATATTCTCCAAAAAAGTGAAACCGTGTGATAATTGTCTTTCTCTGTTTCACTTATTTCACTTAGCATAATCCCCTCTAGTTCTATCCATGTCGATGCAAATGGTGGGCACTCATCATTTCTGACGGCTGAGTAATATTCCATTGTATATATGAACCTATTGGTGGGAATGTAAGCTGGTGCAGCCACTCTGGAAATCAGTATAGAGGTTCCTTAAGATGTTAAAAATAGAACTACCCTATGACCCAGCAACTGCACTACTAGGTATTTATCCTAAAGACAGTATAATTTTATTATGTTGTTTATTATCTGGTTCTTCCACTACAATATTTGTTGTATGACGGACTTTGTTTCTCTTGTTCTGTACTATAGGCCCAGTAATGAAATGGTGCCTGACCCAGAGTGGGGACTTACTAGAAATTATTGATTAAAGAATAATGCATGAAGGTGAGACACAGCGTTTCTACTTTTTCTCTCTCTTCCTACCCCACTTTCCTCTATTTCAGATCCCAGCAGTGTTAAGACTTCGAGATCACTCAAATAGAGGATGTGAAAATCAAGAGAGGATTTAAAAGTGCCCTTTATAGCCATCTTTGAAGCACTCTCAGCATGGCTAAGATTCTTCACTGGCAGCAACATGTGTAGGGCAGGTTTTAAAGCAGGAATATCATGATATTCATCTTCCTACTTGAAACCTTACACCAAGTTCTTTCCAAACAGTGATCAAAATTCATATATCTCAACTTACCCTGTTCCAAATTCAGTCAATCCCATATATTATTATTTCCACTGCTTCTCAAGGGAGCATTTTATTTCACATTGTAATATATCTGAAATATGAATGTCTCTTACTATCATTGGCATCTTAGCAATGTGTCATATTTAATTTGTAATGTTTGATATGCCATATAAATGATGGATCTTAGATTTTGTGAAATATTGTATTTGGGTTTCTCATACCTCCATTCTAGCTTTTTAGAGAATTTAGAGAAATTAGTGTTGTAGAAGGAAGATTTACAAAGCAAAGGACTTTCAGTTTTGCTTCAGATTAGAACACTAATTTAGAGAAATTAGTGTTGTAGAAGGAAGATTTACAAAGCAAAGGACTTTCAGTTTTGCTTCAGTTCTGCTAATGACGCGAGTGACAATTGGCTGGAACTTTGCCCTCTGGTCTTTCTCTGTTCTGTAGAACTGCATTGGGAAAGAGCATGGGTCTAATATTTTAGTGAGGGATTATTTGTAGCTGGAAACAAACTGTAACAAAGGGTGAAAGAAGTGACCAGAAAGAATCTTGAGTAGGCATGGAAACTAAGGGGAGACAGTGGAGTGTGCTTTCATGAATGTCTAAGAACCTGGAACCAGAAAATAATCAGGATCTGAAGAAAGTATTCTTTTTCTTTTCCTATCCTTCTTTTATTCCACCTATGTTCCCTTCTTAAATTTTCTTTTCTTTTTAAAAAGATTTTATTTATTTATTTGACGGAGAGACTGAGAGAGCACAAGTAGGCAGAGTGGCAGGCAGAGGGAGAGGGATAGGGAGAAGCAGGCTCCCCACTGAGCAGGGAGCCCAATGCAAGGCTCAACCTGGCATCACAACCTGAGGCGAATGCAGCTGCTTAACCCACTGAGCCACCCAGGCACCCCACTTCTTAAATTTTCTATTTTCTTTTTCTTCAGTACAATGAGCTACTTCCTCTGAGTTGATATGCAGTGATCAAAGATGGCTTCTCTAGCTTCTAGTTTTAACTCCAAAGTTAATCAGCATGATTGAGACTCAAGTCTAATCCGATTTCCAACTTTGGTTTAGGAATATGTACTCTATTAAGGAAGAGTCATTTATTACAAATATGGCTGAAAGATCCTCTCCAGTATTTGGTGGGAATTAATTCTCAGAGAAGAGGGAACAAAAGCTGGGCAGATTCTGCAGTATCTAGGTTCCACGGTAGCTAGCCAATCTCTGTGGTTCTAAAACTAGGTGAACTACATGTGGGGAAGAATTGCCTTTTTGAGGTAATTCAGAAGTATTCTGCTAAAGGATGGTCTTGGTGAGGGATTTCAGGAGGAAAATAGCCTCTCTTTGATATTGTCTAACGAAAATCATACTGATAACTCCTGGGCTTTTTTCTTATTTTGTAAAAGGGCCAATGTAGGTGTAGCTTCCTTCCAAAACTGACATAAAGCTCTATAGGAAAGGGCTTTAAAAGAAGGAATTATAACTTTCAATTTTTTCACTTGAAATAATTAGCCGAAGGATAATTATTTGTCATTGTGAGATAGGGTTCTATCATCAGAATGATAGGAACACTTTAATCAAGTGTCTTTCTATAGAGTTTGTATTTATTGTCTTATTTTCATTGAATGAAACACTTAAATCTTATTAATGGTTCTACTTTCAGTTGGGACACTGTGTATGTGTATATGTGATTGAGAAAGACAGAAAGAGAGAAAAGAAGAGGAGGAGAGTGGCTAGAGCAAGGGAACGTGGGTACTTATTGTAGCCTTTCTACTTACAATAATATTTCCATTGGATACTTGAGAAAAACTATGGTCCTGGCACATTCTTCTGAAAGTTTCTCATGTTTGTAGGAGGCAGAAAAAACAAGGCCACTAAATTTTGGGATGACCCGGGACAGTTTTTCACGGTAGAAAAAAAAAAAGTCTAAAAGATCCTAGTTTCTCTGGAATGAAAACCAATACTACCTGTATGTATACATGATACTAGATTCTTTTGATATAGTAATTCTAATACTCATAGCAGTTTGGCAAACTATTATTATTCCCAATTCACTGATAGAGAAAACCAAGGTTTAGCAATGATGGATAACTTGAGCTAGGATCCACAGCTAGTATGCAGTGATGTCGGGATTTGAATGTGCGTGTGTCTGATTGCAGGGCATGGGTTCCTTACCACTAGTTTTAGCACTTGGGAATGGCTCCGAGAGCTTAGGCAAGTCCCTTAACATTGTTCATTTCCATCAGGCATAATGTCTGTCAAATAGAAATTTCTTGAAAAATATTTATTGAATGGATACTCATCTACATACAAGACTATTGTGAGGGCTGTTGGGGATAGTATGTAATAGAGAGCTGAGGTTAGAGTTTGGAATTCTGGTCCATCTACATCACTCTGGGTTTATTTAATTTCTTTAACATGTGGTTTTTCTCAACAATAGAAGAGAGGATGATAAGAAAACTGAGTCTTTGGATCATTACAATGATTAGAAAACATTTTAAGGATATTTATCAGGAAGGTAAACACATAGCAATTGCTCTGCAAATTTCAACTCTTGACTCTTACAAAACAAATTCTAGGTGGCAAGGACTTGGACACTTTGGATTTTGAAAAAAAAAAAAAAGAAAGTTAAGTTTGGGCTTGGTTTCAGTCCTTGGTCTGGTGGGTGGTGGTGGGATAATCACATTTCAGGGTCTTTGGACACACAAAACTCACATTTCCTTGTGTCAACTTCTGCTTCCAGGCTTATAAACAGTCTAAAGGCAAAATGATAAGAATTCAAGGCATCATTAGAAGGCATGTAATAGGTATAATGTAGGTATAACAAATATTCTAGGGTATAACAAATACATTTTATTTCCTGGCTTTCCTTACCTAGACTGTTCAATTACAACAAATGTCTATGACTTCCTTTCATTGAGACTCAGAAATCTGAGAATTTGCTTGATCCAAGAAGAAAATAATAAGGAGAAAATCAGCAACAAATTTACTCTTATAGTCAGATTTTGAAGGATTCAGGTCTGTGTACATATTTGGTTAACATCAACATCGACTGATATCTTTTAATGTAGAAATATGACAATTCCCTCCTATATCCACAATTTGCAAAGAATTGGGCACTTTGTTACTTTTCTTTAATAGACCACTGTAAAATACGTGATGGAGGAAAGTTTAGTCCACTCTGGATGTAATTATATAAACTGCTTTAGAATTCGACTTAGATTTGGGAGTTTTATCCTATACAATTATCTTTTGGTCTTTTGGTTTTTATTTTTGCTTTTATAAACTACTATTCCTTACCACTACCCATAGGTTGACATCAATCTTGAAGGCCCAATTAATGCCCTTTCACAGAATTGAATTTTACCTCCCTTTGCCCAGATGAATTTCCCTCCAAAAAATTGGCATGTATCTAGTGGGATATTCAAAAATTGCTGGGAATTTGTGAATAGTCCTCCTGGGCAAGAATTAACCTTTTCCTTTATTATAATGCTATAAATCCAATGGGGTGAAACCCCAGGAGAATTAGAAAGAACGAGCTTATCAGTCTCTTCTGTAACTATAAAGAACATGACACCAAGATGTGCATCCTGAAGAATTTAAAAAAAATGTAATACATTTTTTATCTTGTCTGTTTAATATCAGTATAACTCACCTTGAGACTCTTAACCTTTCATTTCGCCTATGTACAGTGGGTAAATATGCTGGTCTAAAATATTTAAAAGTGAAGGGTTGTGTGGTTTAAATTTTGTGAAAAGAGATTTTATTTCAGATGTGCTTTCTGAGGACTCAGACAGCAGCAGTTTTGAAAAAGTTCTCTTCAGTCTGAGAGCTGAAGGTGGAGCCCTTGTGCTGTGTCCAAGAGGCATTCTCAGCCTTAACTCTTCCAAACTTGTTTATGCAGTTCTAGAAAGGACACAGCCTAGAAAAAAGAAAAAGAAAAAGAAAGAGAAAAAAGAAAAAGAAAAAAGTGTATTTTTTTTTCACTCCTGGATTCCTACCTTGGATAGTTTGTGGAGGAGACTGGATTGTTGGAATTTCATGGGACATGGAAAAACCAGCCAAAAGCCCTGTTGAAGTTTGTAGTTTGAGGTTTTTGCAGTGACCGTGGTTTTGACAGTTTCTGGGACATGGGAGGAAATTGTCATCATTCACCTACATCTTTGTGGGATTCCTCTGGAAACATCCCTAAGGGCCTCAGTTTTGGCATTTGTAAAATGAATGGGTTCTTTTAGTTATTTTCTCTGTTCCTTTCTCCTTTAGAACACTGTGGGAGTCTAAGGTGTTTGTAAAGTGCTTCCTGTCCAGATCAGCTTGCCCTTTGAAGAAATGCAGCTACCCTAAGTGTGAGGGCAAGGAAAGGTGGGAGTAAAAAAGGGTCTTCCTGTCAAATCCCTACTGCACGCTCAGAAGGTCACAGTGTTGTCTCATTTTCTAACAAGAATCCTGTGAAGTAAATACTACTACCACTTTTGCACAGATGGAGAAGCTCACAGCTGGTATCATGGAGACATACATTGAGAAGGGGCAGAGCAGTTTGGACTCCAGCTAAGTTTGACCTCAGTTTTAGGGGTACTTCCAATGTAATCAAAGCTTTGTATCCACCTGCAATAGAAAATATGGAAAGTAGTCTTTTTTTTTTTTTAAAGTGAATACAGAGAGTTTAAATTAAAAAGGCATAGCATGGATTAAATTATGTGGAGATATTATTTTTCATCTATCAACATGGCAAAGATAATTAGCACATTGTTTTGACAAAGGTTTTCCAGAAGAGGAACTCTTGTGCTCTGGCTGGGCTTTCCCCCTATTTCCCATATTTGAAACATAATATTAGTTGTAAACATCTTGCTTAGTTTGTCTTTTATCAAGCTTTCCTTTTAGATGTGTCACTGTTTGAGGTTCTGAAAGGATTTGCAGATGGTTTCTTCTAACACTTTGATGTTTCTTAAATCCTTCATCTTTTCTTGGGGAATTTATTTAGGGGTAAGAAGGAGCCAGTGTTCCAAATGGTTATCTAGTTGTCGTTGCATTAGACTATTTTCTCTTACTGACTTAAGATGCTCCTTAACATATACCTTTTTATATGTATTTGGTTCCATTTTGGTACTTTCTCTTCTAATGTATTGATTACCTCTTCATGTGCTGCTGCCATTTGTTTATTTACTGTGAATTTATATTGTTTATTTTTTATTTTCCATTTAAATTCAATTAGTGGCTTTATATTATTTTAAAGCCTCTTAGGGCCAGGCCTTTTTAATACTCTGATTTTTTTTCTCACATTTTTTCCCTGGTTTCTCTTGCTTTTCTATTGTTCCATATAAATTTTGGAGTTAAGATTGCCCTACGGTTGTAGATTAATTTAAGGAGAAATAACATATCTATGATATTTAATCCCCCTATCTCAGAACATGGTATGTTTTTATTCATTCATCTTTTTATGTCCCTAAAGAGCATTTAACACTTTTCCTTATTTATAACTAGTGAATTTATGTTTATTCTTATTTTGTTTTTATTGCTATTGATTTTAAAGTATTTATTCCATTATTGTACATGGTTATTATTTGCAAATGTGAAATGCATCAATTTGTGTATATTAAGTTTATTCCAGCCTACTTATTTGCATTTTCTTTATTGGGTGACAGTTGCTTAGTTGAAATATTGCTTTTTAAAACATTTTTTGTAGTATATGGTTATACCATATCATCTTCAAATATTAATCAACTTCACATTTTATTTGCACTAAAATATCTAGAACAATGTTAAATAATTGAAGTGAGACAGAACATCCATCTGTTTTTTCTTTTAATATAAATAATTTTCTGATGTTCATCCACCTCTGCATTTCTGGATCCATCCCAATTTCTTATTATTGTAAGTTATTTTAATATATTGCTGGATTCATTTTGCTAATGATTTTTTTATCCTCACAGTGAAACTGGTTTATAATTTTCTTTTTATTACTCTTTTATTGTGTTTTGTATCAAAATGATTATTGCTTCATGAAATGAACTATGAAATTTCTAATTTTTTTTCTGTGCTCTGGAACTGTCTGTAATAAAGGAATTACCTCTTCTTTGAAGGTTTGGGAAAATGTGTCCTTAAAATATGGGTATTTCATTAATTACCTTTTAAATTTCTTGTAATTAGTTTATTAAAATATCTTACTGATTCACGACACAATTTCCTTAATATATGTTCCAGAATACCGTGTGTTTTATTTAGAGTTGTTGATTTGTCATGAGGATGCTCAGAATATTCTCTGACAAATTTTTTGATGCTAGAATAACACCATTTTTTTAAACCTTAATGAATTAACTGATGTAGGCAATGATCACCAATGGCTGTTATATCACAGAAACAGAAAATCAGTTCTTGATGAAAGTACATGATGTCACCTATGAACTAAGTTGTCTTATCAAATAATGGAACCAGAATCTTATGAAACTGTGGCTCTGACTGCCAATTTTTAGCCAATGGAGACTACAAAAGAACATAGTAAATGATGCTGCAGGATGTAATCAACAAAATCTAGAGTGTGGATAAAAGACACCATTTCAACATAGAGTTATAGGGAAAAAGGGGGAGACAGAGAGAGAAGGGAAACTATCAATTAAAAGAAACAGAAAGACATTTCAATCACTAGCAATGTATGGATCTTATTTGGAATCAAACAAATAAGCTAAAAAATTGTAAGATGACTGGGAAGTATGAAAACTGAAATATGAATACTATTTATGATGATGTATGATGTATGATGTAGTGGCTGTCTTTAAAAATAGTTGCTCCCTTTTAGTGATAGATACTGAATATTTGCAGATGAAATAATTTAATGTCTGAGATTTGCTTCACAATCATCCAGGCTGGGGGGAGTGGATGGAGGAAAGACATGAAACAAAGTTAGCCATGAGTTAGTAATTACTGAAGCTGGTTGGTGGGTACATTCAGATTCATTATTCTATTTTTTTCTACTTCTGTACATATTTGAAATTTTCCAAAATAAAAACCAAAAATATCTTTGTATTCCAGTTATGTTCCCTGTTTCATGACTAGTACTGGAATTATTTGAAATTTTCTTCTTCTCCTTTTTTTTTTTTTTTTTGAGAAAACTTTCTAAAAGTTCATTTTAAATTAGTCTTTCCAAGAATGTGTGCTTTTCTGTTTTATGTTTACATCTTTGAAATGTTTTATTTTCAAAAAATTTTTTTTATTAATGCTTTCCTTTCCTTCCTTCAGTTTTAGTCCAGCTATACCACAAGACACTGCCTGAGAGAGAAATGAGGTTTGAGTTTTTCCCCTGAGGCACTTCAGTCCATAGCACTAGACCTGATCACTCTCTTTCTCCTAAAGATACGATTAGTCTCATCATGCCACACATTCCTGTTTACTTCAGTCACCTCTAGAAGGTAAAATCTTCCTGAACATTCATCATCACCCCATTTTGTCTTCTGTGTACTGCCCTGTACATCGCCAACCCCTTATTCCTGGACTCCAGAGCCTCCACTGTGTCCTATGGGACTTGGATTATTGATCTGTTGGTCCTTCCCCCCTCCCTTTGCATAATGTTCTCTTATTTTAACTGAAACATCGTGGTCTTCTATGGGTTCAACTCTCTTGAAAAGGCTGTATGTACTTTTTTCTTCCTTCATGCTCCTTATGTCTCAAAAGCAGATGCTAGAGTAGGCATCCTCCATGCTCTCTTACTTCTTCTAGACCAGAACTCTTCCCTTTTTAAAAAAACCCTCCTCCATAATCCCTTACCACATCACATTTTCCTCCTTGTGACTTCAATGCACATTATCATTCTTGGCAAATCTAGTTGCCAGCTTTCAATATCTGTCTTCTTCATTCTTTGAACTTTTTAATTAATGATCTTTTCCTTTTCTCCACCAGTTTTTTGGTTTCATGGACACACCTAGAACCGTTTAAAGAACCATTTAAAGGTTACCTCATATGTAACCTCAAATGTCAACACAGGTATGACCTTGAACATAACCTGCTATATTAATTTACTTCCTCTGTACAGCTGTTCTCCAGTTTCTCAAGTACTTTTTCCAGTAGAGCAGTTCTTTGGTGACATCATCATCTGAAACTATGACCATAAATTTCACTTTTTCTATAGTTTTTGATAGCATAGTTTAATTCTAAATTTTCCTTAATTTTACTTTTTCTGATATTTTACTGTGAACATTCAGCAATTTTGAAATGATTTGAGGGAAGATCCATATACCTACCACCTAGATTCTACCATTACCCTTTTATTCTGTTGCTTACCACATATTTATTCATCTACCCATTTCTCTGTCTATGCACTAAGCCATCGTATTTTTGGGGTTACATTTCAGAGTAAATTGCAGATTTTTGTTTGTTTCCCCCACATGCATCATCATTTCAGAGTTCGATCTTCGTTTACAGCTTATTGTGTTGGTTTTAAAAATTGCATACAATGAAAGGCACAGATCTTCAATGCATATTGGCAGAATTTCGACAAATGCACATCCCTGTATAATCCAAACCACTATCAAGATAATAAAAATTACCTTGAGCCCAGAAAATTCTTTTATGTTCTTTTCAACTCAGTCTCTGCCCCACTCCTTAGGAGGTAACTTGCTTTTTTCAGTCACAGATTAGTTCAGCATTTGGGACCCCTGGGTGGCTCAGTGGGTTAGGCCTCTGCCTTAGGCTCAGGTTATGATCTCAGGGTCCTGGGATCAAGCCCTGCATCAGGCTCTCTGCTCTGCAGGGAGCCTGCTTCCCCCTTCTCTCTGTCTGCTTCTCTGCCTACTTGTGATCTCTGTCTGTCAAATAAATAAATAAAATCTTAAAAAAAGATTAGTTCTGCATTTTCTGGAATTTTATACAAATCAAGTAAAATACATGTTCTAATGTGTAAGATTTTTTTCACATAGCATAATGTTTCTGAGCTTCAGCCAATTTTTTCATGTTTTGGTAACTTATTCAGTTTATTGTTGAATATTATTCTATTGTATGACTATGCCACAATTTGTTTATCCAGTCTCCTATTGATGGGAACCTGGGCTATTTTCACTGATTTTAAGTGATTTATTTTTTTAATGTATTGCTGAAAGCAGTTTGATATTTTTAAAAAAATTATATTTGTATACATGTTTTTGAGGGATGCTTTTCTTTTTTATAATATCTTTATTAGGTTTTGCTATGAATATTATGGTGGCTTCATACAATAACTAGAGAAGTGCTTTCACTTTTTAATTTTATGATAGAGTTAGTATGAGATTTGTGTTATTTTTTCCTTAAATGTGTGACAGACTATATTAATGAAACTATCGGGGCCTATAGTTTGGGATAATGTTTTAATAATAATTCAATTATTTAACAGGACTATTCATATTTTCTGCTTCATCTTATTTCAGTCATGGTGAGTTGTCATTTTCAGGAAATTTATCCCTTTCATCACTTTTAAATTTATTGGCATAAAATTGCTTATACTGTTCTTTTATTATGTTTTTAAATTCAGGTTTTTTAAAAAATATTTTATTCTTTTGACAGATAGAGATCACAAGTAGGCAGAGAGGCAGGTAGGGAGAGAGGGGGAAGCAGGCTCCCCGCTGAGCAGAAAGTCAGATGCAGGGCTCCATCCCACGACCCTGAGATCATGACCTGAGCCAAAGGCAGAGGCCTAACCTACTGAGCCACCCAGGCACCCCTAAATTTAGGTTTTTAAAAATTAAGCTCTATACCCAATGTGGGGCTTGAACTCACAACCCTGAATCAAGAGTTACATATACTACTGACTGAGCTATCCAGGTGCCCTTTAAATTCAGTTTTAATGTTTTTTTTTACCCAATATTTAAAAATTGTAGCAGGACAGATTTTTGGTGTACTTTCAAATTTATTTTTTTCTTTAATAAACTTTTAGTTTTAGAGTAGTTTTAGATTTACAGGAAAGTTACAAAGAAATTACAGACTTTCCATATACCTCTCACTCAATTTTTCCTATTATTTATATCTTACATTGCTATGGTACTCTTGTCACCACTGAGGAACCAACATCAATACATTACTACTAACTAATCTCCATACTTTATTCAAATTTTAGTAGTTTTGCCATACTATCCTTTTTCTATTCTAGGATCCTATTCAGAATGCCACATTACATGTCTTAGTGTCCTCTGGTCTAAGACATTTTCTTAGACTTCTTCTTCTTTTTTTTTTTTGATGACCTTAATGATTTTGAGATCAAAGTTTTTTTTTTTTTTTTTAATAGAATGCCTCTCTGTTTGGATTTGTTTGAAGTTCTTTCTCTTTATTAACATACAGTTGTGGAAGGAAAATCACAGAGGCAAAATGCTGTTCTCATATCATACCAAGAGAATACTACACTATCAACATAATTTATGGGAACTTTTTTAAAAAAAGGTTTATTTATTTATTTGAGAGACTGGGAGAGGGAGCACAAGCAGGGGAAGTGGGAGAGGGAGAAGCAGGCAGGGAGCCTGATGTGGGGCTCAATCCCAGGACCTTGAGATCAGCTTAACCAACAGAGACACCCCGGCGCCCCATCGATATAATTTATTACTGAAGATTTTAACTTTGGTTATCTGGCCGAGGTAGTACTTATCAGGATCTTCACTGTAAAGTTACTTTTTCCCTCCTTTCATATTCCTAGTCTTTGGAAGCAAGTCACTAAGCGCAGCTCACACTCAGGGGTGGAGAGTTAACCTCCACCTCCAAGAGGGGCAATATCTATAAATTTATTCAGAATTCTGTATGATAGTTCAGTCTCTTATGGGAGTTCTTTTTTCTTTAAAAAATTTTAATTTCTAATCATATTATATTGTCAAGTAATGTGGCCAAATGGTCTCAACTTTTTTCTTTCTCTCTAATACATATTAGAGGTTCTGTTATACTGGTGTGCAAACGTTCTCTAATCAGTTTTGTCAGCTGCCACAAACATTGTGGTATTCCTGAGAACTTATGCCAAATTGTTTCTTTCTTCATGTGAGGCTACTAGTTATTAAAATAATGGATGTATCTCTGGAGGGACATCAATACTTCTAAATTCCAATACGAAAATTATAAGGCTGCCTAGTGGATAATATCATAATGCTTCTTACTCATAAAACATTCTGAAATGGGGGATATTCAGTTTTCATGATGTTTCAAACATTTATTGAGTTTTGCAGAGTGTCATGATCATACTGTTTTTGGTGTGGGTGAAAGAGAGTAATTCTACTTTTGAATCATAGTATAACAATGAAAGCTTTTAAAGAGAAGGAATGAGAATAGTAGGTGCTATTTTGGTTCTTAACAAAAATATACAGTGAACTCTGTCTGCTGCCATCACAAAGGCACCTAGTGAGAAACACCTGCTGTTTCTCTTTTCTATCATTAAAGAACATGATGTCAGGAAATAAAACTCTTCCATGACACATTCTGAAAAGAGAGGGTACAAAATCTTATGTACTTAGGAAACTTATATAAATTTTGAGATGATGACTTATTTCAACTGTGTTCCTCCTCAGGATGATAGGATGGTAATGGTGTAGATATTTTTAATGACATTGGTTATGAAGTATACTTTTTATTTCTGAAGGGTGGGAGAGAGTTTCTAGAAAGAATTCTATTATTTTGATCAATACTGTCTCAAAATATTTTCCATGCCTACATATAATTATATACATATTTACAATGCTATAATCGTACTAAACATTATTTTAGAACATGTAAAATCATGAACATTTCTATATCATTTTAAATATTCATTTAATGGCTTATGAGTCTCATATTATTAAATTGTCACAGAGTAATAGTGATGTATGAAAACATCTTTGATAACTGTCTTTGACATATCAGGGATTATTCCTCATAGCAAAGTTCCTCAAATTTGTCGCTATTAACATTTTAGCAAAGATAATTATTTTTGTTATAGGGGACTGTTCTGTGGACTTTAGGATATTTAGCAGAATTCCTGACCCTTACCCACTAGATGTCAATAGTGGCCCCACTCTCCGCTGTGACAACCAAAACTGTCTCCAGACATTGCCAAGTGTCCCCTGAGAGCCAAATTTCTCTCTCTTTAAGAACCACTGCCACAGAGTACATTCTTTGAAGAATTTGTCACATACTGTATGTACGATTTAAAGTTAAAAAAATGTATGTGGGGTTTTGTTTTTAATTTGAAAAAATATGAGGCTATAAAGAGACAACTTGAAAATGTGTGGGAAAAATTTCTCATAATCCTTTCCTACTGAAGTTCTTAGAGTTTAATGTGCCTGGTAATAAATTCAGTGGTGTCCTGTTTCATCTCCTGGTATAGGAAAATCTTTCTGTGTAGTAGCAGAGTGATAGATCTCAGAGACAATAGGAAGAAAGACCCAGCTCTCAAATTGCTTCTCATTTATTTGACTATATAATGTTTTGTGATTTCATATTCTATGACCACATTAATACATTTTTGACTTCTAATGTTTTCCTCTTCTGAGCAGTAAATAGGATTGATTAAGTGTTTAGATTTTGGAGTCAGCCAAACTAGATTCTGATACTTTATCTTATCAGTTTCTAATTGGCTGATCTAGGGTCTTTAATCCTCAGTTTCTGTATGTATAAAATGGGACAAATAAGATCTACCAAACGGAATTTCTGGGAAAATTAAATTTGTTTCAGGACTGTTAGCAATGTTTGGTTCCTAGAAGGCATTCATTAAATATTATCTACCCCCTCCCATGAAACTGAAAGAATAATAATATATTTTCTCAATTTAATTCTATACCCTTCAGCCATCTAAGGAGGCATTTCAGCAGCAAGAGTTGTCCTGAAACCTTTCATTGGCAAAATAACTTAAGTTGTGATATCTTAGAGGTGTAAATTTTATGATTCTGTATGAGACACTGTCATAGTTACTATTTGATATTTTGGAATGATATCCCAAATTTCGTTGCACACTCACCCAATGATATTATCATCACCAATGATATTGGGTGAGTGTGCAAAAAAAATCCTAGGAGCTTGGTTTTCTATATATTTAAAATTTCCTCCATTTTAATGTCTATTTTTGTATTTGCTAATGTTTACATTAGTACAATGGTATGACGTATATAATTTATAAATAGGTAAAAATCTATGGAGGATGCTTGCTCAAAATTTCTTTACTGCTAAAATGTGAGATCATCTGTTTCAGAGGCCATTCACCTGGAAGGTACTTTTTTACAGTTTCTGTGATTTGGGATGGGAGAACGAGTCATAAATCTCACTGCCTATCAGAGACCACAATTCACTGAATGTTGTTTCAATATCATTATACACAAAATTTCATCATTCTTGTGATTTTCAGTAGTGGTATTGGTATATTTAAATGTTTCCACCTCAGTCTTTCTTTCCAGATTGACTGACGTCAGGAGCACGATGAAGCGTTTCTGTATGTCACTGATAGACCTGGGAAGATTTTTTGTTCCACTGTTTTAGAAAGGGAAAATAAAATACAAGATTCTGACTTTCTCTGTTGAAAAATGTAAGCTAAATATCTGGGAACAACAATATCCACATGAACTCTTCTTGTCTATTCCTTCAATCCTTCCTTGAAATAAGGATATCTAGGAGATAATGGAGATGTACTGTAAAGATTGGTGCCATGTGAAATGGTATTGGATTTAGTAGGTGTTGGAAGGAAGCAATAGTGGTGTGTGTGTGTATGAGCTTACATTCATGCTTGTTTGAATGGGAGAACCAACATTCATGGGTTCTTGGTGTCTAACAAAGTCTTTATAGTGGATGTTTATACCATCCATTTTTACTTTCATACAAGCCAGATAAGGGAGAAGAGAATTTCTTGCCTCTCTCATGGTAAAAAAAAATTTTAACAAGTAAGGAAGTTGGAGGCAAAAATTAACGTCCTTTGACCCTTCCCTCATTCCACAGACTACCAGTATTTTGTTAGTACTTCCAGAAATTTCTGTCTATACAAGGAAAAAAATGTGTGTATATACTCTTTTCACAAATCAGAATCATAATGTGCAGATAGGAATCATACTACAGATACTGTTATCTAAAATGCTTTTCCTCAAAAAAGAAAAAAAAATGCTTTTCCTCACTTTGAAATATAATTGGGATATTTTCCATACCAGTGTATATAGATTTGCCCAATTCTTTCTATGTCTATAGATATGTCAGGGCATTCTATTGTCTGGATTTACTGTAATACATTAGCTACTTCCTTATTCAACACTGTAATATCTTCTGTATGTATCTTTGAACACTTTTCTAGAGCTATATTTATAGAAATAGAATTACTGGTTCAAAAAATATATATGTTTAAAATTTGGATTCAACGAGAGTGCATCAAATTATCCTCCCACAAATGAGAAAGATTCCTTTTTTAAAAAAATTCATATTGTTTAAATTTTATGGACAAAAAAGCATTTAATTTTCCTATTCATTTTGATATTGAGCATCTTTAAGAGGTTGTTTTTTAAACAATTACTGAGATTAGGGCTCTTTACATTGTCTTGGTTTCATCCTAAACTGTTTTTTTTTTTTTTAAGATTTTATTTATTTATTTGACAGAGAGAGAGAGAGATCACAAGTAGGCAGAGGCAGGCAGAGTGAGAGGGGGAAACAGACCCCCAACCCTCCCCGAGCAGAGAGCCCGACAAGGGGCTCGATCCCAGGACCCTGAGATCATGACCTGAGCTGAAGGCAGAGGCTTAACTCACTGAGACACCCAGGCGCCCCTCCTAAACTGTTTCTATACTTAAGGTCGCCAAGGAAGCCAGAGTGGAGGCTGTCTGAAGGATGGGTTTGAATGAACTTTGGCTGCTCCATCAAGCAGGCTGATTACTGAGAAAACATCAAGAACTTCACCCGAATGATTCATCACCCAGATCCAACAGAAGTAATAGAATAACTTAAGAGTGTACAGACTTTTGGCTATTTAGTCCTCTGTGTGAGATCAATGGTGCCCATGTTCTCTGCTGGATTTTTGCTTTGGGAAAGAGATTTATTGGCTAGACCTCACATTACAATGCAGTCAGGGGCTTTGGGACTGATTGCCAATACTCAGACGCATAGAGAAAAATTATTTAACATCTTGGCCTCAGGTAACAATATCTACTTCATGGAGTTGGATCAGGCATCAAATTCTAGGGGGATACACCACTGTCCACTGCATTAACTATCCTTCATATTGTTTCATTATTTTCAGAGGCTTTACTTTGTTTTGTGTGGTGAAAAGCTTGTGGCTAGAGATAAACTAAAGTGGCAATTTTAAGAAGCATGTGAAATAAAAATGTGACAGATAATGATTGTGGATTATTAGACATAAAATGTAAAATATTAGTGTTAACAGGATTGTGCTTATGTGCTATAAGTATGATTTTAAAATTTATTACTGTCATTTCATGAGGTTCAGATTGTCTGACTAATTTATATTCTCTAAACATTTCTTGTTTTACTTTTTCATCAGATTCCACTCTTAAAATTCACCACATGGTCTCTATAGACAAGGAAAGGTTCTGAACAGCTATAGCCTTCCAGTTAAAAAAAAGGAATCCACATTTTCCTTCATTTTATTCTTAGGCAGTATGTTTTATAGTCTTTCACATGCTTTTCTTCTCTCAAAGACATTTTCAAGTTTAATAATATATTTTTAAAAAGGCAGATAATTTTCAGGTAATGAAATTTTAGAATCCTGCAGACTTTAAAAGAAATGCAATGAATTAAGAAAAACCTCACATACAAAGCCATTTACTGTATCTATCTAAAAATTACAGCTACCCATTTGCTAGTTGTATTATTATGGAATTGCTAATACTACCTGCTTTTCAAAAGCATTAAAAAAAACTTTTTTGGAAATGATGTTATTTACTAAAAAATAATACGGCAGAGTAAGGCATTATTTTTCTTTATGTTGGTTTAAAATTGAAGTATATTTTATGGAAAATAGGACTTTTTAAGGTTAATCTTAACAGGGAAGTCTTTTCCTATATAAATATATTATAACTTCACACTATGTAATTTTGGAGTTTTTCCCTGATAATTTATGGTTTTGAGAACTATAGGTCTTAGTAAAAAAGTACTGATTTGAAGATTTTTTAGCTTTCATTGTGAGGTACATGGACCAAAAAAAAAATCACGTGTCTTTTAGTATTCTTTGTAGTGCATTTAGTCTGGTCAATGGAATCATTTATTTCAAAAGTCAATGTGAAAGAAAATTTTAAAAAGGATAAATTGCATGTAATTATGGTAAAGAATAAGCTTTTACTGATCAGTTAGAAAACACCAAAGACACTCTCTGTGCCTGTGTAATCAATAGTGGGTTAGTAATATTATTTTGTATAAGAAAGAGCATTATTAAAATGTATTAAATTGTTCTGTACTCAAGGGCATAAGAGCATTGTGTAATCTCTAATTCCTGCCAGAGAGACTTTGTCACTGGGTAGAAATATTTTTGTAGTTTATTCATGTCCTCAACCAGCATTCATTGATGTTATGTTTTTCTTTTCTGTACCACCGGGTACAGAATTTGGGGTGGGCCATGTTAGTGGTAAAAAAAAAAAAAAATCAATAAAACACACTGCCTTAAGCATTTTACAAGCTCGAGGATGGGAGAGTATAAAGAAGCAATCATGTAAACAATAAATAACAATACAAAAAGAATGAGAAGTAATGATCTAAAGGTAAAAATGGCATAATAGTAAGTGCTAATATTAGTATGGTGTTACTGATTGCTCATTGTTGACTAAGAACTTGACTCCCCATGACCAGCATTAGGTCATCTCCCCAGCATCCATTGTCCTCTCCTCTCCCATCTCCTACTTACTGTGCACTTGATGAGTAGAAAAATATTTTCTGGGGTTTGTAATCCCCTCTCCTATACTACAGTGATTGGTCCATTTGAGCAGATTGGTTCATCTGAACCAATTCAGAATTCCTCTGCTCTGGGCAGTGTTAAGGAATGGGGTTTTTAGTCATTTCTGGGCAATGGCCCATGAGAGAGTTTTTTTTGAGGATGTCTGAAAAAGTTCTTCTTCATTATTCTGGGAGAGCTTTTTGAAGTGACCATTTTGATTACTCCTTTGTTTTGGATGAGGAAGTCTATAACTTAGTGATAAGCTCTCATGACTATGAGGACAAATAAGGCTTAGGCTGCATCTGACACCTTAGAATAAAGAGCAGAGGGAGCAAGAAAGAAATGAGATCCCTGATCTTATGGCTGAAGCACTGAATCAAACTGAGCCCGAAGTTTACCTTTCTTCTGGACTTTAGGGTAAGTGAATCAATAAAACACTTTTGTTCTTTAAGTCAGTCTGAGTTGGGTTTTCTCTTACTTCAACCAGTCTAAATTATATCCAGGGTTATCTTTCCAATCTTCATAACAACCCTATGAAACAGATGATATGATTCTCATCCTTTTATGGAGGAGGAAACTAAGGCCTGGAATGATTAAATGTCTTACTCTGAATCACAGAAGCCATACATGGTAAAGCCAGGACTTTACCTGTGTACTTTAAAGATTTTTTATTTATTTATTTGACAGAGATCACAAGTAGGCAGAGAGGCAGGCAGAGAGTGAGAGGGAAGCAGGCTCCCTGCTGAGTAGAGAGCCTGATGCGGGACACGATCCCAGTGGGATCATGACCTGATCCCAAAGGCAGAGGCCTTAACCCACTGAGCCACCCAGGCCCCCCAGCCTGTGTACTTTAATCCAGAAACCACATTGCCAAGCACTACATCCTCCTGTTCCTATGCTTTGTGGCTGTAGAGAGAATGTCACAATGATGTTAGGAAAATTATCACAATGCTGGAAATATTGGATCTGGGCTTGTAACAAAAGATGGAACTAAAGTAACAGCTTTGGATCAGAGGAGATGAAGTAGCTGTGGTGGGGTCTAGTTCATGTTCAGTCTCTGGAGGAGGGGTAAGAGAGGACAGGACTAGCAGGAAAGGTGAGGGGTTTGCCTCAGAGGTTAGAAGACAAAGAGTGAGATCAGAAGAGGATGCCATAACTAGACAGAGGAAGCTGAAAGGAGAGAGGAGTCCTTGAGAGGAGGTGGTGAGGAAGCAGAGATATTGAGATTGATAGTGACCTATCTCTAGTTCCAGTATATTGGGATGATGGGACTACGAGTGTGTTTTGGGGAGAAGAAAAGCTGACATTACCAGGATCTCTGCACCCTTAAGAGTTCAGCATTACTGTTATCAGGGAAAAGCTAAGTTTTGGTTTAGAAGAGAACGTAGAAGTGTTGCCAGAAAGGTTGAGTGAGAATGTGTGTCTAAGGGTTCAAAAGAGCCCAGTGAAGATTAACTAGTGGAGTCAAGGAGCTGTGAGGAGGATGACTGAGCTGGAGGGAACACAAATAAGAGAGGGCTAGTAGGCTGGAAGCAGGTGCTTTTCTATCAATGTACCAAAACGAATGAGGTGGAAATTATGGGAAGGAAAGAGGCTGTTTCCAGACTGAACTGCTTCCCAGGTTGTATTTACATATGTGGGCTCCTTCATAATTCTGACTCCCAGCGCATCATGTCCCATGGGCTGAAGGGAACTGAGGTGGCCATGGCAACCTGACAGACCTCCAACGATATTCCTATTCACAAACATTTCGAGGCTGCAGTTCCTTAGAAACAACAATCACATCAGCAATGGCAGCAGCAACAACTGTAGTGATTTGTAACTCTCCCCTCTGGAGAACCACAGAGCTATTATTTTTTAATAATCAATGACAAATTAACTAATTGCTATCATCCTTAAACCTGTTTTTCTCTGTAGCTTGTCGTTATCTGCAGATGTCAAAACAAGTAAAATAAATGGACTAGATTTCGTTCAGATGTTTGTTGATAATAACTGTTCCCCTAAAAAAAAAATCGTATACTGCTGACAAGCAAAAGCTCCTTCCTCGGTTGTTACTTTACGATGCCTTTTTCGTCTGTGAATTTCTGGATGATATTGTTAGACTCTGCCTTGCTCCTTTTCTGAATCATCAAATACAATGGTTCACCTAGAAAACTAGTTAAAATTCACTGTGGGACTATAAGTAAAAATGCACATTGCCAGTCCTTACCTTAAAGATGTGGGTTCAGGGGCGCCTGGGTGGCTCAGTGGGTTAAGCCTCTGTCTTTGGCTCAGGTCATGATCTCAGGGTCCTGGGATCGAGCCCCGCATCGGGCTCTCTGCTCAGTGGGAAGCCTGCTTCCTCCTTTCTCTCTGCCTGCCTCCCTGCCTACTTGTGACCTCTGTCAAATAAATAAATAAAATCTTAAAAAAAAAAAGATGTGGGTTCATGAGAGCTGGAGTAGGGCCCAGGAATCTGCATTTTAAATGATCCCTCCAGGTGATTCTGATGTAGGGGTTCTAGGTAAGGCTGTGAGAACAGCTCAAGTCTATTTGGTGTGCTGGGGGCTGGAGCTTAAATAGGGAGGCATGCATCTCTGTTCTGAAAGTTGTTTCAGTCCTATTTTCTAACCCTCATTATATTCCTCTTCACCACAAATCTTTTGACTTTGAGATACAGTGTTATGAAAAACACTCAGGCACGGGAATAAGGTCTGAATTTGAATCCTTGGTGTGGTAGTTACTAAAGGTGAACTCTTGACAGAGGGAGGTAAATTCATTTGTCTCAGTTTTTCCATCTGTGAGATTTTTTTTTAGAATTCTAGAGATGACGTTCGGAGAGTGCCTTAATTAATATCTAGTACATTGTAAGTGCTTACACAGTTACTGTTAGTATGACCTTGATTTCTACTTTACACTAATTTAATGCACCTACTTGTGGGGTTGCCTGATTATGTTAACTTATGGAAGATCACATGGGGTTGTGCATACACTAGGACGATTTTTCTGTTCTACTACCCCCTTTTCCCTCTCCCTTTGGCTCTGAAAAGACTCATCGGTGACTTGCTGAAGGTGAAGAAAGAGTATTGCTACTAGACTGACAGTAGAGCAAAGACCATGTATGCAGCAAGGGTCTCAGAAACTCTCATTTTATGCAGGTGCTAAATAGGAAAATCACAAGACAAGATAAAGGTATGGTTTGTGTTGTCTACTGGGGGCACCGAGCAAAGAAAGTAGACCCAGTTATCTGTTTCATAGCTGCCTTTCCTTCTTGAAGTTGACAAGTTGGGGTTGAATGGGGACAGATGTTAGAAAAGGATTTTCTGGTTAGCATCATCCCTGCTGTGTCCCCTCTGTATTCCATAGACACAGAGACTTGATGAAAATGTTGGACTGAGGGCATGCTCTAAGTTCTGTATGTATGGCTATGAATTTTACAAAACCTGTTACCCATCCACTCTTTTGGCGTGATAGGGTTTTCTAATTTCATAATTATTATTGGACAGGGATCCATGAATAGGAGTAGATGTTTTAATTCTTCGCTTGTGTGTAGGAGATCATCAAGAGGATGTAACCTCCAGCTGACCTGAGAACTACATCTGGGCAATCAGAGCCTCCTCAGCCCCTCCCCTGTCCTTAGAATGCATATCCTGCCAGCTGTTTCCCACAGCTGGAGCTGTTTTTGAAGGACCAGACCTTGAGAGGGCAGTGTGTTGTTCAGGCCACTGATGGGGTGTAGGTGACTAAAGCTAGTGAAGGCCTCTCCATAAACTTTTAAGATTTTGGCAGGTAAGTGCAGAGATCTCTCTTCTTGCAGCCTCCTGGACAAGCGTCATATGTAAGTTCCTTTGCTTATTCAAACAGCACTTACCAATCTGGAGGGTCTGCTTCTTTCTCTGGTCTCTCCTTGCCCTTAATGCACTGGGACCAGTTTGTAAACCAACAAAAAGCTTGGATCATAGATCCCGAAAAGAGAATTTCTTAGAAATTCTTAAGGTATTTTTTAATGCACAAGTGCTGAGGGGCTTTAATGTTTTGTCATAGATTGCCTACTGGCAGCTGCGGGCAAACCATTTTAATAGGCATGTTCCTATTTTAATGGCAAGCCATTTTAATAGGCATGTTATTTATTTAGAAATTTTTTGGATATGTGTGTTTTTGTTTTTATGACATTGGCTTTTGAAGAGTCCAAGAAAGTTATCCTGTATATAATAGTCCATGTTTGGGAGTTTTTGAAAGCATTTTAAAGCACAGTACATTGGGCCCTTTTCTTTCCTAGTCTTTGGTGGGCAATCACTTACTAATATGTGGTAATTAACTCCAGGTGAGAGTGAATGTAAGGTGTGAGGCATTTGCCCAAGGCATGCTACTGGGGATTTGTCTCATGAATATTTATTTTGGGAAAATCAATATTAAATCATTTTTTTGTTCTGATCCTCTAGGAAAGTTCAAACTTTGTCCAGCTTTAGACTTTAATATAGAAGTAGAATATCTTGATTAGCATACCAACTTTGCTTGAACCAAATTTGTATATGATAACACTTAAGATAATATAACAGCCGTTAATTGATGAAGCAAAAGTAGTTATTTTTGTCTTAAGACAAAAGTTATTAAGACAAAGTTATTTTGTCTTAAGATTTCTCTTCTTGCCAAAGAAAATGAACAAAACAGAAAGATATTTAAAATAGCTAGAGTTCCATTAGTTTAATTCTTTACATTTTTGGTCCTGACCAGGGAGAAAAAAAGTGGACTGTGAAATGTTTGACTTCATGAACATAACTTCCTTTTGACTAGTTAGTTCATCTACTAAGGATGACAGACTGTCTGGCATGAGTGCACTTTAGAGATATTACCTCTTGTTGTAAGCTGTTTGGGATTGTACCCTCTTCCCATTTTACAAATATACTTTGGAATTATAAAAGAAATACCTATCAGAAAACTCAGGAACTCAAACATAAGGACTTCTCTATTCACTTTCTGCTCTTTTTTAAAACATTATAAACTCCATAGTTAAAATGAGTCCTTGAAGCAAATTAATAGCTATTTAAAGTTTGATATTTAAAACCTATTTCTCTATCTACTTAGCATAAAATTTACCCTAGTTTTATTCTAGACTGTGAAGAAAAAGAATTCAGAAAAAGCCTTTTTGTTTATTGGTATGGAGTTATTTATTTATTTGTTTGTATATTTATTTATTAAAAGATTTTATTTATTTATTTATTTGTCAGAGAGAGAGAGAGAACACAAGCAGGCAGCGTTGCAGGTAGAGGCAGAGAGATAAGCAGGCTCTCCACTGAGCAAGGAGCCCGATGTAGGACTCGATCCCAGGACCCTGTGATCAGGACCTGAGCCCAAGGTAGCAGCTTAACTGACTGAGCCACCCAGGTGTTCCAGTATGGAGTTTTTAAAATAAGCCAGTGATCTTAATGGATAACTCACATGGGTAACCTTGAAAACTGAAAATTGTCATTCATTTTCGGGTAGAAGTGTTTATAACAAAGCCTTAAATTAAAAGAATGGTCATATAACTGTAAGAATAATCACCTTTCTATCATAGCATGAGTCAAAATTTTAAAATGGCAATAGGTTATAATAATCTATAGCTATCATGGATATCACATATTATAAAAATAGAGTAGCTAGCAAGATTGAGTGCTTTTCCAAGTATCAGGAAGGACTTTGCCTGTTTTATTTCATTTCATTCTCTCAGTCTTGCTTTATGTATTATTATTTCCCCCATTTTAATTAGGAATTAAAAAGACAGGTTAAAGAACTTGACCAAGGTCATATACCTCATTTATTTAACACTCTTATCTGGAAGTATGGGTTGATTAGGTATCTCTCAAGGTCATGTATAAGTAGCAATTTTTTAGAAATTATTTTTGGACATCAGATTAAAAAACTAAAAATTTCTTGTTGTATAACATTGTAACATAAATTGTTGATTTTCAGACTTTTCATAATTTAATCTGCCTGCTGAGAAATTGTTTTTCTTATTGCAAAGGTTCATAATATGTGCAGATTTTAGAGTTTGGCTTGAGTGCCCTGTAGGGTGCCTATTGACTGAACCATAGAAAATGTTGTGTTATTAAAGAAAAATTTAGCTGAGGTTTTATGTGAATAAGTTTCATGTTGGTTGCTGAGATAGGGGCTGATGCTTGTTGGTAGTTTTTAGCTCTCTGTATAGATCATGTCTGTGTTCTGGCAGCCAGCAAGAAAAGGGATAAAGAGAGAATGTATGCACAGGACAGATAATTTGCCAAACAACTTCCTCTAAGCATAAAAAGGTAATTAATTAAAGTAAATTATATCAAGTGTCCCGCATGGAATACTAGAACTTCATTAAAGGTAATAATTCTTTGATTAGCTTCCCCTCTAAAGAGAATGTCCTGTAGACAAAATGTAAGATGTTTCCTGGCCTTAGTTCATGTTGCTTTTGGAGTCTGTTGATGGGTATTAATCCATTCTCCTTAATGTAAAAATCCCGTAGGCTTATAAGAGTTGTGAAGACTAGCACCCACGGATATGCTCCAGATTGAAGAAGCTTCCAAAATAGCAATATCACAAGAGGATTTCTGGTAAGAGAATAACAATATTCACAGTTCATGAATAGCTTTCTCTTTTTCACCTTGGATGATTACTGCAAATCTATAATAACTGCATTGGTTATAAAGCAAAAGAAGATGCTTCTTTGACAGGTAAGGAACTTGGTAAGCAACTCTGACACTATGTGCAGAGACTGGGATTAATCCCCAAGTCTGCCTAACCCTTCAGTTCCCTTCTCTGAATAATTAGGCCATATTGTGCCTTAAATAAAACACAAATGGTATATTGACCTGAATATTTATTCTTTTTAAAATTTTTTTAAAAGATTTTGTTTATTTATTTATTTGACACAGAGAGAGATCACAAGTAGGCAGAGAGGCAGGCAGAGAGAGGAAGGGAAGCAGGCTTCCCGCTGAGCTGAGAGCCTGATGCGGGGCTGGATCCCAGGACCCTGAGATCATGACCTGAGCTGAAGGCAGAGGCTTAACCCACTGAGCCACCCAGGAGTCCCTGAAAATTTATTCTTTTTAAAAATATTTTATTCTAATTTTCTAAGTCATAACAAATCTGTCATGTATGTAGAAGTTAAAAATTCATGAGAAATTATAGGTGCAAGCAAATGGGAATTAAAGGTACATATTTTGCATTAGTAAGGCTCTCAGCAAGACAGCGATGGCAACTCATAGTAGGAGATTTGAGAAGAGTTTAATAATAAAAGGATTCTTATAAGTGGGTAGGCTAGAGTGTCTATTCAGGCTGCTATAGACTGGGTGGTTTAGACAAAAGGACTTGATTTTCTTACAGTTGTGGAGGCTGGGAGTCTGAGGTTAGGTTGCCAGCATGGTTAAATTGTGGTAAGGGCTCTCTTCCTGGCTTATACAGGGCTGCTTTCTTACTGGGTCCTTACATATGAATTGAGGGGAGTGCAATTCAGTCCACAACAGTTAGGGAAGCCACAGTATAGTGCAGTACCTGGGACTAGAAACATCAGAGAGTTAGGATTCTTAAGCCTGAGGAACTGGGGAAGGTTTGGCCACTATTCTAGGCGGAGAGAGAATGCATGTGACAGGAGTCATAAGACTAGCTGGGGATTGCACCCAGCCCGTAGCATCTCCATCCAAAAAAGGAGTGAAGACTCATTTTCCTGCCTTTCCCTGGTTTCACCCTTACACTTCTCAGTGATGGAAACTAGCTGGAAGCCAGAGGGAATTGAAGCCCTGGTGAAGGGGCTTCAATTCAAATTCCCCAATTCCCCCATTCAAAGGGGGAAGAAAAATAATTTTTTCTCCACCTTTTTGGGTTCTTAGCTGAGACTTGTCTAATAAAAAACAGATTAATAGGAGGAAAACAAACAGAAGTTTATTGACACATATATCTCATGTATGGATGGGAAATACCCAGAATATGCTCCCTGAAGTGGCATAGAATTCAGACTTAAATACTGTCGTCACTAGGGAAGGGGAGGTAGGGGATGTGGACCTCTTAGAGGAGAGTAAAATGATTTTTGGGGAAGATGAATGAGCTCTTAGAAGAACAGAGGGGAGGTATGATCATCTGTGACAGAGTTGTTCTAGTCTCCTCTCTTAGGACAAAAGTCCATCTTTTTTTTTTTTTTTTAAAGATTTGTACTTATTTATTTGACAGAGATCACAAGTAGGCAGAGAGGCAGGCAGAGAGAGAGAAAGAAAGGGAAGCAGGCTCCTCGCTGAGCAGAGAGCCCGATGAGGCTCGATCCCAGGACCCTAGGATCATGCCCTGAGCCAAAGGCAGAGGCTTTAACCTACTGAGCCACCCAGGCGCCCCAAGAGTCAGTCTTTCACTGTGGGTTTGAAGGCAGGAAGGAACCTATGTCCCAGCTCAAGGCAGCTAGGTAGGAACAGTTCCTTCTTACTTGCAAAATGGGCAGAGTTTTTGTTCTATTTAGGCCTTCAGCTGATTGGATGAAACCCACTTACACTCTTTTACTCCATCTATGGATTCAAATTCTAATCTTACCAGAAACACTGTAACAGAAATACACAGAATAATCTTTGACTAAATGTCTGGGCACTCTGTGGCCCGGTCACTTTGACACATAAAATTACCATCTTCCCCGTATACTGTCTGCCTATGGCTAGTCAGAGGAGGTTTCCTGTCTGAGAATCTGTTTCTTCTCTGGGGAACTGAAACTAGCAGGATGTTTACTGGAAGTTACCACCCTGTGTAATTCATGAGGGTGAGGTCTTCACTAGCACAGATCTGCTAAATAGCTTACCCTTAAGGAGGACCCCCTTCTTTGCATCCTTCTTCTCTTATTTATCCAGACCCCTATCTCTCTTTCCTTCCCCTTAGCAGCCCCTGATCTATCACTTCTTGAGCACTAACTTCTGACCCTGTGTGCCTTGATTAGGGACCAATTTCTTATCAAGAATCCATTAACTCAATTACATGCTCATCCTAAACATTTGTATTTAAAGCTTGACCTTCATTATCTTACCCAAAGACACTGCTATCCCAACATTTTTCTATTCAAGTCACAGTTCTTCCCATACCCCCACAACGATGGACTTGTACCAGGTCCTCCTTGCCTGAATTGGTATTTCAACACCAAAAAAGAGGTCAATTTTTCCCGCTTCATAAAACTCCTGAAGAGGAGATGAAAATTGAGATCCTTTTGGAGGATCTGTCTTTAGGCAAATAAGTGGAGTTTAGAGAACACCTGTCCCTGAATTTGCTATTTTTCAAGTGGCTAAAGCTCCAACTAATCAATATATACAAAAGTGGCATTTTTCACTATCTTTCGCTTATCAATCTCTCAAAGCACAGAGCAGGATGGAAAAGAAAGAGTGGACCTTGAAGAGCAAAGGGAAGACATGAAATGCACCTACTGTTTACTTTGTCTTTTAACTAACCACATTACCTAAAATGGACCTTCTCAGGACATCTGGGTGGCACAGTAGGTTAAGTGTCTGCTTTCAGCTCAGGTCATGATCCAAGGGTCCTAGGGTGGATTCCCGCATCAGGTTCCTTGCTCAGCAGGGAACCTGCTTCTTCCTCTATCTGCCACTGCCCCTGCTTGCACTCTCTTTCTCTTTCTCTCTCTCTGGCAAATAAATAAATAAAATCTTAAAAAAAAAAAAAAAAAGGGTTTTCTTGGGGCATGAGGGTGGCTCAGTCAGTTGAGGGCTGTTTCTTGATATCGGCTCAGGTCATGATCTTAGGGTCCTGGGATGGAATGCCACAATGGGCTCTGTGCTCATTGGGGAGTTTGCTTGAGGATTCTCCCCCTCTCCTTCTGTCCCTCTCCCTGCTTCCACACTCTGTCTCTAACATAAATAATCTTAAAAAAGTAAAACAGACCTTCTTATTCATCTCTCTGATCACAAGCAGGCAGAGAGGCAGGCAGAGAGAGAGAGAGAGAGAGTGAAGCAGGCTCCCTGCTGAGCAGAGAGCCCGATGTGGGACTTGATTCCAGGACCCCGAGATCATGACGGGAGCCGAAGGCAGCGGCTTAACCCACTGAGCCACCCAGGCGCCCCTATTTTTTTTTTTAAATAATTTTTCCCCTCTTGATTTCTCTTTATTTTTTTCCCCCAAATTTCTATTTAAATTCTAGTGAGTTAACATATACTATAATATTGGTTCCAGGAGTAGAATTCAGTGATTCATCACTTACATATTCTACCCAGTGTTTATCCTACCAAATGTCCTTCTCAATACCTATCACCCGTTTTAACCCATCTCCCACCTTCTTTCCTCCATTAACCCTCAGTTTGTTCTCCACTGTTGAGTCTATTATGATTTTTTTCCCTCTCTTTTTTCCCCTCTTCCCATATGTTCATCTGTTTTCTTCCCTAAATTCCACATATGAGTGAAATCATATGGTATTTGTCCTTTTCTGACTAAATTATTTCACTTAGCATAATATACTCTTGCTCCATCTACATTGTTGCAAATGGCAAGATTTCGTTCTTTTTGATTGGCTGAGTAATATTCCCCTGTGTGTGTGTGTGTGTGTGTGTACTACTTTTTCTTTATCCATTCATCAGTTGATGGATACTTCAGCTCTTTCCATAGTTTGGCTATTGTTGATAACACTACTATAAATATTGGGTTGCGCATATCCCTTTGAATCTGTAATTTTGTATTCTTTGGATAAATACCTAATACTGCAATTGTTGGATCATATGGTAGTTCTATTTTTAACTTTTCTAAGGATGGGGATTTTTGTTATATAAAATTATATTTACCTTCCTCCTTATGACTGAATGTATC